>NC_065414.1:2517500-3142500 GCF_024362695.1 Pectinophora gossypiella | reverse complement strand
GTGGTCGACGTGGAAATAGATGAGTTTTTCTTTTAAATGCAAAAAAAGGAATAGAAAACCAGTATTACGTACCTAGTAGATACGCCACGATTTAACTAAACGGAAACGGAATCTCGAACAAGATTTTTGCGTTTTTTTAAGAACAAAAGCTTGTACCGTGGTGTCCTTGTAGCTACTTTTCCTCGGCTATACAGTTCTCGTAATTGTGCAGTTTAGGTGGATGAAATGTACTAAAAAAAATATTTATGTAACAATTTACGATTTAAAGTATAATTTTACCTAATTAATAAATAATATTTGAGTTTGAGTCCCTTTCTGTGGTTCGCGAGGTTAAGCTGAACATCCATAACAACATTACAAAACTGCAGTGACTTGAAAGTACTTTGCAAGAGTTGGTTAGCAGGAATCTGCATCGTGCACCGCGGCCCAGTGGGGCGTCAATTCTGAAAACTATTCGATTAATATTTCGCTTGGCACACGTACTTTACTGCAGTGTGAATTCTTGAGAAGATGACGCCTTTGGGGATACTTGTTCTAGTTGAAAGAGGTTAAGTTTGGGTACATTTTTAATGCTTAGTAGTTAGTTGTCGTTAGTTTTCGAGGTTTGGGAATACTGGGCCTAGGCAGTGGCGTAGCTAGGTAGTGTGAAACATTAAATTTATTGTATCGGGAACGTTTTACAAGTATAAGTACTCCCGCTGCACTATTCCTCTATTTTATATATAATATTAAATATCTCCTTTACTAAAACGTTGCCTGGAAGAAATTGTTACTTAGCAATAAGGCCGCCTATCGTACTCTTTGTATTTCTCTTTTGTTTTGCATTTTGTGTTTCTTGTTTGTGCAATAAAGTATTTGTGAAGTTATGTTTTATTAAACCAGAGAACCCGTTATTATGTGTTTTAATTATGATAATAACCGCGTAAACTTAAAACAATGATCATTCTAATGAAAATCCTGTTTCTTTTTAATTGGTCTGTAAAAAAATTAAATTGTGTTATTGTCTTGTTTTTGTGTGTTGCGTCCTTTTATAATGAAAAATTTCTATTCTATTCTCTGAAAAAGTAAGATGACTCCGTGATTCGGAAGGCACGCTAGTTGGTCCCTGCTTCAAACACGAGCCCAAATACCTGCACCAACCCGCAGTGGTGCAGCGTGGTGGAGTATGCTCTATACCCCGTCCGGTTGATTGAGGGGAGGCCTGTGCCCGGCTGTGGGACGTGTATAGACTGTTTATGTATGTATTCTATTATATTCTAAAACCTAAAATATTACTAAAACGCCAAACGTTTAGTTTATTACTTTACTCAAAACTGGTGCACACGTCAAAGCTTTTGTCCAACCGATTCCGAATTGAAACCTCAACCACCAACTTTAATGTTTAAACCCAAAATATTTGTCCGCTAACGTATACCCAAAGGAGATTTGACCACTGGACATGCAAATCAAGAAAATGATTAATATTTCCACCGAGGCACGTACCAGGCTGAATCCTTGAAGCGACGGTGCTCCTGGGACATAAGGCCGCGATGATAAACTAGCGTCTTTCGGGCGCACCTTCACGTCACTGACGCAGTGGCGGATTTAATCCAACTTATCCACGTACTTAGCTGAAGTATTTTTATGTCAGGCATTTTGAAAAACTATCAACATCGTGAGGAAACCCACATTTCCGAGAAATGCATTTCAGAGGTATGCGACCTAACCTATATTGGGCTGGTTTTCCCTTCGCGGATTGGAAGGTTAAACAGGCAGTCGTTTCTGTAGAAAACCGAACATGTCAAATCTTCAGATTAGGTAAGCGGACCCTGTGAAAAACGGGATAGTGCTAGAGAGATCATGATGATGATTTTGAAATACAAACTACCGGCTCAAGTAATTCGTGGTAACATTATTGGCCCATTTTGGGATGACGAATGAAAGTGCGAGAGGCATAAATGCGAGAACTGGTATGGTAATAGAGGACTGGAATGGATGTGTCCGGATCGTAGGGCCTTATTAGAGAATAAAGAATAGTCGGTAGATACGTATGATGTTGTACAATGTCGCTGCCTTTCCTGTACGGTAGGGGGACGAGAATAATTAAAAAAAAAAACTTTATTGGCCCAACGACATAGCTTAAGACTTCAAAAGTTATATATTTTCTTTTGTATCTGTCGGTTACTTAAATAGAGTGTCACTGTGGCGTCCTGTGATAATAAATATTTTCTTTCTTCATTCCTTTTACCTAAAGTTTTGAATCAAAAATCTTACTAATTTACATAAACTGAATCTGATAGGGGAGAAAGGTATATACGTAATATTTTATGTTTTTTTTTTAAAGAACGTCTAGGGCCCTGTGCCGAGGTTTTTCTTGCAGCTTCTTTTCCCCGGCTATACAGGTTGTGAGAAGCTGCAGTAGTTTTAGGCGGATGAGACGTTCGTTATGTAAAAATTGACGATTCAAAGTGTAACTATGTTACGTACTAAATAAAGATATTTTTGAATTTGAATTTGAACGTATCCTTAAATAGATAGTAGCTAAGACCGACTGCTAAAAGAACGTGCATAGCTTATCTTGTCTTAGGACAATGGGGTGATCAATCTTCAATGTTCTAACCAAACTACCGATGACAAGTGTTTGTTTGTAATATTCGAATCGAATTTGTAATATTCGAATACAGGGATTCGAATCAGGGACCTCCGGATCGTAAACAATTCTCAACTTGCAGTCGTAGTTACAGTTACAGAGAGACATAGAACACGAATTTCGCGACCCTAAATGTAGCAGAGCGGCGCACGCGCTGGATAGTCGCTATGATCACACCCTTACAATACTCCTCACTAAATTGGATAACACTTCTCCATAGGGAGTGTACTTTGCGCCAGCCAATCCTGAACTTGGACCAGAAAGTTATGGAAATTTAATCTCGAGCAGACTTTGGTTTACGCGGTAATTGTGTTTTAAACTTCGATTATATAGAGATAGTAATTGAATAAGAAGTCTACTTATTAGGGTCTCGTCGCCTTAACACGTAAGCGACTTTTTAATAAATCACACATAATTAAATCATAATTATATACATACATAAACAGCCTATATACGTGTCACTGCTGGGCACAGGCCTTCCCTCAATCAACCGGAGGGACAAACGTAATATAAAGCATAAAAATAAATAAAATAAAAATACTGAAACAAAACAATTGACAATCGACAAAAAATAAACAAGCCATAGACAAACTAGTTTCAATCCATATAAAAAAGTCGTGGTATCAATTTTTACACGGAATGAAATTAATTGGATAAAATCGAGGTATTGTAAAAGAAAATCACATCCGACCAAAAACAAGATGGGCGGATGTGGTCAAAAAGGACCTCTGCATGTGCGATGTCTCCGAGGAAGACACGTCTGTAGAGTGAAGTGGAAGAGAAGTACGAAGATAGCAGACCCCATCATCAGATGGGAATAATAAATGCCAAGGAGAGAGAGAGAGAGAGTTGAAGAAAAAACATCAGATTGTGATTCAAAAACACGCTTAAGTACGCGGGTTTCCCCATAAAGAGACGATGTAGGTAGTTATAAAGACTTTAGCGGGCAGAGCGTACTTCACCCAATCAAAACGAAATAAGACTAATTCCAAATTTCTCAATATGCATTAAACTAATCACAGGAATTTAATTAGAAAAACAAAGGTTTCGGAGTATTAGCGTCTATTCAGAGAAGTACACAATAGAATAAGTGAAGGTTGCAACAATACCTATTGCTAGGTTCGGACACATATCGAAAAAAAAACAATTAGTATAAATAATTTGTCAGGCGCTTCGGATCTTGAGGTTTTAAACACAATACGATACAGTTTCTAACTCAAGAATGTATGGGGGATAAAATATGGGGACCTGTTTAATTAAACTGCATAATTTATCAAACTCTTAATTTGTCAGAACTTATTTATTGGGGTGACGGTACGGGAAAAGATAAGTTATTATGGCTACAACTTCCATTAGTATAGGACATTTTGTACTATTTATTACTCAGAAGCCTTTTGGGTGGGATGTCGCACGTGATGAATAATGAAGCTCCTGTCTCCGTGGTCCAGTGTTTGATCGTTGAGCTCATGATGAGACATATCACAAAAATCAATTTGTGATCCCTAGTTTCGTTACGACATTACAGGTTGATCACCTGATTGTCCGAAAGTAAGATGATCCGTGGTTGTCTCTCCATCTATCACAAAGGTATTTGTATTGTAAAGGTATTTTACCCCTATACTACTAAGTGTGTAAAGCTAATGATTATAATAGGTTGCTAAGGACTTTGCGGGCTGATGATCCGGAGTAAGTAGAATGATCCGAGCTTCAGATGCCACGCTTTGTATCTAGTAACTCGGATACTAGGGTTGAGCAGGTCGGTCATTTAGTTCGCAACCCATATGAGAGAAGAAAAAGGGGAGGGTTAGGAAAATTCACGTCACTTTGACAAGGGGTCTCTTATCTGAACAATACGCGCTGTCAAAACGGGACGTCATTTCAGAAAACCCTCATTGCTCCAATGTCATGCCTTTTTAGAAATCAGAGTTAAAATTCAAAGGTGATGGCATAATAGGGGTGGGTATGTTAGTAATGTAAGGTACATCAAGATTTGCGTGTACGCTGCGCCCTACACGACCGGTTAGGGCAGTCACTAATAGACCATCTTGTGAGTAATACGCGTCGTTTCATTCTCACTCCCCGCTCCCCTCGTACTAACACTTTTTTATGTATTATGTGGGAAACTCACATCTCGTTTTCTCACAGGGTCCGGTTACCTAACCTGAAGATTTGACAGGTCCGGTTTTTTACAGAAGCGACTGCCTGTCTGACCTTCTAACCCGCAACAGGTAAGGTCACATACCTCCGAAAAAGCATTTTTTGGGAATGTGGGTTTCCTCACGATGTTTTCGTTCACCGCTGAGCACGTGATAATCATTTATTATTCAAGCATGAATTCGAAAACAAATTCGACAATCATTGGATTAGGCCTGTGCTGGATTCATACCTGCGACCTCAAAGTGAAGCAGCGTTTTACCAACTGGGCTACCGCGGCTCTGTGGGAAACTCACATCCACGTCATAAATTGATCGTTATTCAAATGAGACCCCTACTATGAAAATTCATTTAAAACTCGCTCTCCGGCCACACGCGACGCGACCGTCAATTATTCAATAAGAATGTTTGACAGAACTCTTTACAAATTCAATACATCGTCTTTTCCATGGTTTTGCACATTCTCTCGGGGGCAGAAAACTTTTTCAATTAAGAACGTTCGGGTCGATAGCATTAAAATTCCATTATAATTTCCTAAAGGTGATGGGTGTAGGGTTCTTATGAAAGTTCATTCTTGATTATGAGAGTTTTTAAGTTATTCCGTTAGTAGGGGTGGAAGGTAGTGAGTAAGTGTTATTGGAAATTATTAAACTAAGATAAAAGCGTTCTGATTTTTCAAATAAGAATGACGTTTTAAATTGGTCGTATTTCGAAACTAGTTTAATTATTCTATTTGACAAAATAAAATTAGTAGATACTTCACGAATCAATTACGTCGCATTTAATAAATTATAATAAAAATAATTTTAAAAAAAAGTAACTTTAAGGCAAAAACTTATACATGAATAAAGATACTTGTAAGTTTGAGTACTTACCTACTACAAAATATCCATACAAAAATAACGGAAATAAGAACTTCTTAAATACCTCCATTAATTAAAGTCAGAAATAAATTTAATACCGACCAAATACTATTCTCTAAATGAGGACCCCGAGCCCCAAACGCAATATTTCGCATTGCCCCCATCTCTCGCGTGAACAATTGAAATAATTTAGCCCAAGGAACGTGTGAATTCGTTACGAAACACCGAATATTTCGCGAAACTTGGCGTCGACGAATTCGCGCGAATTTCTGTAATCGTTACAGCGTGCAAGAGTCGTAATAATATTTTAGCGCCCTCGTACTTTAAATGATTTAATTATTAATTTCGAAAAGGAATATGTAAATGGATATTAAATATGAATTTCAGTGTCTAAATGTAAATGAAAAGGCATTGCGAATATGAATGCTTTGAAGATAAGTAGAAAACGAGTTTAGCGCGACGACGAGGTCAGAAGTTGAAGTTCACCAGGTCAAATATTAAGTTAGTAAGTATTTAAGTTTACGAGAACGCCTTTTCATATTTATGTTATTACAAGTATCTACGACTTTATATTGACATAGTCGTAGATACTTGTAATAACTTAAACCAATCAAAAACATACATGTGAAATTAGAGCCAAGTCCAATATTATGATAAATGCCTTGCTTGTTGACTTCAACGACAAAAGAAGTGAGATCTAAATGGGTGCTAAGTTCAATGGTCAGTCCTGAAATTTATTTATAACAGTATAACATATCATATCTTCTTATAACATAAGATAATATATTGTAGCCTAAGGTTTGTCTTGGCTAGTTTTCATATTATAAATTATAGCCTTCACAAGTTCTAAACCTACAAGTTTTCGTCGGAACTTATTTAATAATTCCGAAAATTTGGATTGTTGGTAGAAACTAGCGATCGAACATAATAAATCGTTGGTAGGTTACCAACCAACCAACCAACGGCTTAACGTGCCCTCCGAAGCATGGAATTATCTTACTTTTTCGGACAATCAGGTGATTCAAGCCTGAAAAGTCCTTACCAAACAAAGGACAGTCTCACAAAGTGATTTCGACAATGTCCCTATCGGGGAATCGAACCCGGACCTCCAGATCGTGAGCGTAACGCTCTCACCACTAGACCACGAAGGCTGCATTTAATGTATAGAAGCTTAATTCTGTACTGGAATAGGGCTTTCTCGTTAACATTCGTTGTGTGCTTGGCATTAGAGTATATTCGGTTAGTTGTGTATTGTAGCTTTGGTATAGAGGAATATTATGTAAGTAACATAAATAGTTAATAAATGAGGAGCTCGGTGGCGCAGCAGTAAACGCGCTCGGTCTGCGATTGTTGAAATTAAGCAACTTTCGCTAAGGCCGGTCATAGGATGGGTGACCACAAAAAAAAGTTTTCATTTCGCACTCCTCCGTGCTTCGGAAGGCACGTTAAGCCGTCGGTCCCGGCTGCATTAGCAGTCGTTAATAACCACCAATCCGCACTGGGCCCGCGTGGTTGTTTCAGGCCCGATCTCCCTATCCATAGGGAAGGCCCGTGCCCCAGCAGTAGGGACGTTAATGGGCTGGTGATGATGAACATAAATAGATAGGATTAGACCCGAAGGAAATATCAGCTAACAGCAAAACTAGCAGTTCTTTTTTATTATTCTATTTAAGGGCTTTTAACAGAGATTGTTATGCCAGCCCTATCAATCAAGACTGTCTAAAACTGATCAAAAATCATATTTAGTTCATGCCTCCATCCACAACAGCCTAAGATGTGACGCTGTTGTGAAAAAAAGCATAAATCAAATATGGTTCTCTGCTCGTATGCTCTGATCAAAAGGCCTCCAAGATACCTATATCACTACTCTGACTCCTATCTTTTAGTTGTTGAAATAAACACAGCCTTTAGAAGATAAATTTTCAATTGACTGATTAATCGTCACGTTTTGTATACATTGTTTTAAGTTTACGCGGTTATGATGATAATTAAAACACATAATAACGGGTGCCATGATCACGGCACTTGCAACAGTGTCGAAATATTGGGAGTCTCATATCCCTGCTTTAAACGCGGTAAGAATCCGTTATTATGTGTTTTAATTACGTTTTGTATTATTTAAAATGATTGTTTTCATTACAATTTGCATCAGTATAGTCCACGGAATAGAAAGAAGATGGCTTCGTTTTTTGTGTTGTTAATTTTAAGCCGCTAATAGTCTATCATGTCTCGATAAGAAAAAAAAAGGTTATTAGAAAGTTAGTGATTATTTAGAAGATATGAATGCATGGAATTAACTGTCTGAGAACTGATATTAGGCAGCTAAATTATTCAATTGTATAACAATATTTTATGTTTTTTTTTTTTTAAACAACGTCTAGGGCCCTGTGCCGAGGTTTTTCTTGCAGCTTCTTCTCCCCGGCTATACAGGTTGTGAGAAGCTGCAGTAGATTTAGGCGGATGAGACGTTCGTTAAGTATGTAAAAATTGACGATTCAAAGTGTAACTATGTTATCTACTGAATAAAGATATTTTTGAATTTGAATTTGAAATAAACATGAGCTTTTCTATAACTTCCTACAGTTACAAGTAAATTACACAGATTGCCATATTACGCAGCCAATTTAGGAGAGGTTTTAGTGATTACATGCTTGGTGTAATTCTTACTATTACAATCTATTGCCATTCATAAGACTGTCTAAAGCCTATGTATTGTACCATCTGCGATAAGGAAATGCGGATTTTCTGCTCAGTGTGTCTGTTTCATAGTCTGCCGCGTCCTGGAGCGTGGCAGCTGATAACCAGATTAATCTGGTCTCGGCCGGTTTGATTGGCGATTGTTTGAGTCGGTTAGGTAAAGTGCAAGTTCCGTTAATTTAAAGGAATGATGAGGGGTTCGTGGACGTCTTGCTTAGTTTTGATTTAAAGGGAAGTGTGTGGGAACTGGTAAGTTACTTACTTCGTTTTCTTGGCATTGCTGAAGTTTTTATAAGATTTATTTTGCTTTTAATCGATTCTATTTATATTTCGATATCTTCAAATCTTTAAATGTTCGTGTTTACAAATATTTTCTAGCTACCATTTCGAAAACGTTACTTCACATTCTCTCTCTCTCGCTTTATTTAAGAGCTGCGCTCTTGTCGGTGGAGTAATCGCCATTCCTCTCTTCTTCCCGCCAAATCCTTCACCTCCTGACACTACACGACCTGCACCTTTTCTTTTATTTATTTGTTACTTCACGTTCACCTAGTGTGAAAATATTAGCTCTTAACAAACTAGGTACCTACATCTACAATATAATTATAAGCAAAAGCTCTCACAGTAGGTACATAATAATGTAAGTTGTTAGTGCGTGTGCAGGGCCTAATGAAGTGGTGCCTTATTATGTGAGGGCAGAGCATGAGGGGATGTTTTCCCCTTCCTCGCGGTAGAAAATATAGTATATACTTATAGTAGAATATAAAGGGGTAGAATATATCTAGTGGTAGAATATACTCCGTGGTTGAGGCGAGACTGGAATGCTGTGTGAGGTTTTTCTTGGTTGTGGTGTAAGAGTATGTTTTAATCAGGTTGTAAATCTTTGGATTCTTTAGTCAATATAACAGTAATTTTGGCTATTTAAAATTTGTGTAATAAAACAGCTTAGACGCATTTTTCTATTAGAACCCTAAAGGGTTCGACTAAAAATCAGCGCTCTGTTCACCCTGCAGCGTCAGTTTTGTGACGATGAGCTGAAAGCCCTCTTTCCTGGAATTTATGTTTTATTTGAATTGTTATATTTTTTTATGTATTGTTACAGGTAAATTTATAGTTTTTCTACCATTATGAATAGTAAATTTAATATTACATATGGGTTGAATCTAAAACTTTATTTTACGAAGTCAGTTAAAATTAGGCACATACTTAATCTAAGTAAGAAAACTTAACGCGTTTACGTCAAACCATACTTTGTGTACGTCTATTGGAAAATAATCTCGAGACTATATATCAACAGAATCATTTCCAGAATGTGTGCTATAATAGGTATCTACAATATAATCGAAACGTAACAGAATGGCTTAGGTGTGGAGTTTAGTAGAAGCCTGCTCGGTTCAGATAGTTATTTTACAGCGGCTTTCAAGTCTTAGCTGGTAAGCTGTAATTTCAGCGTATGATTCGATTGGGACTATTATACGTATACTAAAGCAACATGGGTAATGAGAGGTTTACTTAGACGAATCTAGTATTTTTATACAGTAGCATACTTTGGTACAGTCTGATTCTTTCGGCTATTAATTTTGTATTTGAAGAGCCTTTGGCGGCTCTATAATAAACCTGACCACAGGGTTGGTTAGATCAGCCTTAATCCAGACGATAGAAGTATTTCGTATTTAGGTTAGGAATAAAATATGAGAATTTTCCTTAATAATATTATGAACTTTTTGTATCCTAAAATATTAATAGGTATGATTCCAAATCAGACTAGTGAAATGTTTTATTTAACTTATTTAAGTTTTCTTTTCCTATGTAGAACATCAAATCAACTCACTCCGCGTCGGTAAATAGTATAAAAAACTCGAACTAGCCAAGCTACATAAAATAAATCTAGCATTCGAATCGACCCTACGGAACCACAGTCATAAAATAGCGCTGTGCGCCGAAATCCGGTGAAATATTCAAAATGGCTGGTCAAATTGAAAATCTGGATCGCAGTGTCTGCTCTGACGAAGCCAGATAAAATATTAACCTGCACTGATATCGTACCACACAGACAAACAAAATTATACTGAGAGAATTTTCTATTGTTAGATGAATAGTAAGAATAGGCCCGTTACAATAAAATAAGTGACTCTCTCATTGATAGTCAAAATGGTGGAGGAGTTGAAAACAAAATGGATGCTTTTGAATTTCGAAAAAGGAATTCTAATTTAAAATTCATCCTTCCTGCCAGTACGTGGCAAAAGCCGACTAAAGGCGAAACATTCCGAATTGAAATTCTACTCGAAACGAACGTGCCGCGTCGTACGCGGGGCGTGTGTTCGAATTTTAAAATGTAACTCCTGTACGTCTAGTCTATGCGCGACTGTTTGCAAACAAAATGTGAAAATGAGTTTGGGACCAAAAAGGTCGCGCGCTTCATGGAAATTCCGAATGTTTTATTGCTTTTGTTACACATTCGAATTTTTATGCCGCTATCGATTACTTTCGTTCAAGGTTTTTTGAACAATAAATCTTCGATAGCAAGAGTCCCTATCAACTGCTGGGTACAGAATACCTCCGATTCTAAGTTTTTCATTATATTTTACTACTTATCTTAAATTATGTTAAGTATGTGGCTAAACATTTTCGTTTCCAAAGTGCATACGACCGCTGTTTGACACTTAGAAAATTACAAAATAGGTACCTACATTATATTATAAAATAAAAATTACTTTTTACCAGTTCATATTTCACTTTTATGTTTGAAAAGACGATGCTTACCTGAAACAAAAAAAGGTTATTATGTTGAGCATCAAAACGGCAATTTATATAATTAACACTTAACTAAATGAAACCACTAAGGATTAGTGGAGGTACTGGAAAGTCTCTACGGTGTTTCGCCGGGCAGATACAAGTTATGACAATTTAAAAATTATTAACTCATTGGTGAAAGACCAGCACCGGAATATCAACCGGCGTTCCCCGTTTGAGAAACAAGCCGGTAAACCACAGGGCCAGTGAGTATATCAGTATTTTTTTGGATAACATTTCATAAAACAACATATCTTTGTACCAGTACATACCGAAGTATTTCATTATCTACGTGAAAAGTACTATGAAAGCGACAGTCATTAATATTTATGAAAGAACGGTACATACATTTATTTATTCCAAAAGTCGAGAGATTTGCTTGGCAGAAACTCTTACATACTTGGCAGTTAACACAAAATCTTAAGCCAAATCGTTCTAGCGTAGTGTGCTCAAAGAATGTTCTGTTGAATGAACCATGTATGCAACACTTAAATAGGTTAAGAAAATGTTCGATTATTTATGTGGGATGAATGGAAGTGTAGGTAAAAGAGTAAGATAGTAGAAGTGAAAGAGACAGATAAAGGAAATGAGTGAAAGCGGATATGATTGAACAAAGTGGAAGAACGAGAGGTATGAGTGAATGGACAGAAGAAAAGGGAACGACTACGTGAAATTCGCGCTCGGTGGCGCAGCGGTAAACGCGCTCGGTCTGCGATTGTTGAGGTTAAGCAACTTTCGCAAAGGCCGGTCATAAGATGGGTGACCATAAAAAAAAAAGATTTCATCTCGAGCTCCTCCGTGCTTCGGAAGGCACGTTAAGCCGTTGGTCCCGGCTGCATTTAGCAGTCGTTAATAACCACCAATCCGCACTGGGCCCGCGTGGTGGTTTAAGGCCCGTTCTCCCTATCCATCCATAGGGAAGGCCCATGCTCCAGCAGTGGGGACGTTAATGGGCTGGTGATGATGGTGATGATGACGTGAAATTCGTAGAAATTGTAGAAAGCTGTTTTAGAATATTTAAATAAGATTATTAAATGTTCACTTTGTGTCTAGTCTTCTTCTTATCGTGTGGGTTGTGAGATACCAAACTCAAGAAAATAAAATAAGTATAAATAAGTGAAAATATAGTATGTAAGTTTAAGATGTTTTTTGTTCCCGCTGTAATGGAAGGGTCTTTACCACTTTTATATATCACAAAAAAAAACCGAACGTACAATCCGACTCTCTACCTCGTGTCTTATGTAGTGTCTGCTTACCCCGGTTGGAAATATCGCGATTTTGTGTGTTTGTATAAAAATTGACAGAGGATCTATATGTGCCTTCTACAACATAAACATAAGGTAGCATCGCGCCTATATCCCCGAAGGGGTAGGCAGATGTGTATTCATGTATACAGATACACCCATTCGCCGTCAGCTATTTTGAAGACCTGTAATAAAGGGCGAGATATGGTCATTAGTCAATAGAAGTAGAAACACCCTTTTACGTTTATGACCATTTAAGAGTAAAGTAACGGCCTCCGTGGTCCAGTGGTTGAGCGTTGGGCTCACGATCCGGAGGTCCCGGGTTCGAATCCCGGTGGGGACATATCACAAAAATCACTTTGTGATCCCTAGTTTGGTAAGGACATTACAGGCTGTTCACCTGATTGTCCAAAAAGTAAGATGATCCGTGCTTCGGAAGGCACGTTAAGCCGTTGGTCCCGGTTACTACTTACTGATGTATGTAAGTAGTCGTTACATGAGCCAAGTCAGGGGCCTTTGGCGGGTCAATAGTAACCCTGACACCAGGGTTGATGTGGTTGGTAGTCCACCTCACAACCCACACGACAGAAGAAGAAGAGTAAAGTAAGAGCCAAAGGGGGTGAGGTCGGCGCCCGAGACGAATTGGTGCGGGGCAGAGAGTTACCGTTCTATACGCAGTATTATTCTTTATTCTTTGGTATGAGTTACCAACATTGTACTGAATTACGCAACTCAATTCACAGTTGAGGAACCACAGTCGGAATTGAGCAAATAGGCATTCACGTGAAAATACATTCCTTTTGATTGAGTCTTTGGTGCAAATATCTATCTGCTACGCTAATTTCTCAGTAACAGAGAAGACTTTTTGGTTATAATAATAATAATTCCAGGTCTAATCTGTGTTCCTCATAATTGTAATCAGTGTTTACTGGACAATACAGATTCTAAACTCACTAAGTGTTTTTACTTTCGTGACTTCATCCTGATTAGTTATAGTTAGAACAATAATTGGTGTGGGTCTAAGTATATAATATACCCATATAAACAAGTGAAGGACCCCCCACAAATCAACTTAAATCTCATCATATTTTGTGAAAGGTTAAAGAGATTAGCAGAGGACCAAGTAATCAGTAGCTTTCGTGGTCCAGTGGTCGAAAAAACACTTTGTGGTCCCTAGTTAGGTTAGCAAATTATAGGCTGATCATGCCAATTAACAATTGTGAATTGTGCAATTGTCTGGGACTGTAACCTGGAACCTGACAGAGGGCAGCAGTAACTGTCAGTACTATTCAGAGGCGGAGGACAGGAGTCCTAGTATGGCTTTGTAATAGACTACTCGGGGCGCCATCCCACTTGCGTCAGACAGAGTACTGTGGGGCGGAAGGCAAGAAGGAAACCACTGCCCTATTTTTACCTAAAAAGTAGCATGGAAAATGCTGCACCGACAAGAGCGTGGCTCTTAAATTGATGATGATGATTAAATTGTCCGAAAACTAGATGGTCCGTACTTTGGAAGGCACGTTAAGTAATCGGCCCTGGCTACTATTAACCTCAGTAGGCAAGTAATCGTAACATGAGCCATGTCAGGGGTCTATGGCAGCTCAATAGTAACCCTGGCAACAGCTGACTGGCTCGGTCATTGATCGACCCTCACGAGAAGAAAAGGATCATTTCAGAAAGGACACAATCCTTGAATTGGATTTTATCACTTGCCAAGGAGCATAGAATAAGGATAATAATAATACTTTTTATAGAACGGTAACTCTCCGCTCCCCACGAGCGGCTGAGCTAGGTTCACCTCACCCCCTCTTGGTCCCAATTTATTCTTCAATCGTATGGCGTCGGACCACATAAATAGATTCGCGTGTACGGTAATGTCAATGTGTAATGTCTGTGTAAAACAAAGTGTTTTGTATGAAGTGTCCGGGATGTGACAGGAGGTAAGCAGGTGAACACGTTCTATCCTTTTTTATTTTTTATTCTCAATCTCACATTATAGACTGTGTCAGGGTTATTACTGAGCCGCCATAGGCCCCTGATATGACTCATTTAATGACTACTGACTTACATTAGTAAGTAATAACCGGGATCAACGGCTTAACGTGCCTTCCGAAGCACGGATCATCTTACTTTTTGGACAATCAGGTGATCAGCCTGTAATGTCCTAACCGAACGACAAACTGATTTGACTACGAATCACAAACTGATTTTTGGGATTTGTCCCCACCGGGATTCGAACCCGGGTTAATATACGTTTATATCCAAGTTTACATCGAGCTAGTAAGGTAAACGTCTCAGTAGCTTACCAGCAATGTGTAGCGCAGTAAATGTTTATTACTTTGCCAAAGGGACAAAGGGAATTGCAGGTTGTACCTGCGACTGTAGTAGCAAGAGGCACTGTTGGAAATTGAAAATAAAATTGTTAGAGTTGTGTCTAGGTAAGTACATAGTTGTTGTGTTTCTTACACATTAATAAACCTTTTTTCATTTCTTTCAAAAGTCTTCTTCTATCGTGTGGGTTGTGAGTTGAATTACCAACCTCATCAACCCTGATGTCAGGGTTATTACTGAGCCGCCAAAGGCCCTTGACATGGCTCACGTAACGACTACTTACTAAAATCAGTAAGTAGTAACCGGGACCAACGGCTTAACGTGTCTTCCGAATCACGAATCATCTTACTTTTTGGACAATCAGTTGATCAGACGGTAATGTCCTAACCAAGCTAGGGATCACAAAGTGATTTTTGTGACTTGTCTCCACCGGGATTCGAACCCAGGACCTCTGTATCGTGAGCCCAACGCTCAAACACTGGACCGCGGAGGTCGTTATAAGAAGTTTTGAAAAACCTCAAAAGTAAAAACTGTGGAATAGAAGAAAGTGTTTGGAAGGGCCAAGTGAGGTCGAAAAGCGCGCCTTACACGTATGAGTAAATAGTTGATACTTCAAGTTTGCACTCCACTCGTTCGCAAACTTTACGACGCACGGAGCTCCGCGATAGTAGGTATATTAAAAGGTCGTCTTGTGCATCACAATCTACGGGGCAAAAACTCAAATATCGACAATGGTGTAAGCAGATCCCTCCTTATCACAGGAAAGCTGAAAATCCTAGTATGATTGCTTATTTATCAATAAAGTATTTGACTAAAAGAAATGTTAAAATTGCAGCCTATACCTATCACATAAAATATGCATAGATGGAAAAGTGGCTGTGGAATTTGGGAAGCAGTAGTACTATCGTAGTTTTCTGTTTGTAAAAGTAGTAAGTAGTAAGAGAGAATGGGGTTGATACGTTGACAGCGGTTCTCATGCAATATGCGCGTTAGGGCCTTTTCGAGCTCATTCTTCTATTCCGTGGCAAAAATTGACGTTGACAGGTTGCCCCCTGTTAGAAAGACTCGTTCGACTAAAGTGCATTGGAGTTAAGGTAAGGTTCTTTGTTTTGTCACACACGTGTGGAAAATTTATGGAGCTTGCATATACATAATTTTTTTTTTTTCTTCATTGTTTTAAGTTTACAGTGGTTAGTGTGTATATCGGGAGTCTCATATCCCCATTTAAACGCGGTAAGAACCCGTTATTATGTGTTTTTTTTTCTTATCCACCCTAATGTCATAAAGGTGCCAATAAATCGAAATTCGTCACATCATACGATATTTTACAGTTTTGTATGAAATAATAATCACTTAAGACCACAGAACAGAGTTAGATTAAAAAAAAACGGATGCCATCAACCTAGTGCGTTACGCGCCGAATTCTTCTGGTGACGTCATTAGAAATTATCAAACTCAAAAATAACTAAATAAAGAAATATGATAGATCGATAAACAGGAAAGGAGTTACAGTATTTGCGATTACGAAAATACCTGAATGGTAATAATAAAACCGCGGGCAACAGTTTAAGTATTCAAAATTATGTCGAGACAAATAAAGTCATTGAATGACACCTATCACTAATAACTTTAAAGTAATTAATCATAAATTCGCTTTTTTCCTGATACTTAATGAAGAAATTGCCTATTAAGAATACCAACCAATCTCCAGTCAATATATTTTATCGATATATTTTAGTATTTTAAGAATATTACAACGTACCCAGTAAATCTTTATTAATCCGGCAATTTTCTTTTAAATTAAGCATAAAATATTGCCGCCATTAAGTGATTATATTGATAATAAAATGTGTCTTTTATATGGTCGCAGTTTTAAGAAAGTAGGTCAAATCGTGGTTGACTTTGCTAACTGACGTATCTGGAATTTGTTGCTAAAGTTATTTGCGTATTATTGACAATTATTGCAAAAAGAGCAAATCTATTTCGGCACAAATTGCAAATACGTTAATTCGTTACATCAGCGACGAAATATAGAAATACTTATAATGAACCAAGGAGTTATTATCGTCAAATGTCTATGCGCAGAGATAATGTACGTACAATAACTCTTTTGGTTTACAGACGGGAATTATTACGCAAAGTTACTGAAGAGTCTCAAATACAGTCTGTTAGTGACACCGTATAGAATACGTAACTTAAGCAGTAGAACGTGTTCTATGTTTTTTTACTCCCAGGCCAGCAGGTAAGCTCATGTAAGTATGATCAATCGTTACGATGTAAATGTACAGGTGTATACAATGTGTATGTCTGCCGTCGTCTGTTTTTCCAACTCGTTATAATCTGGTAGTCTTCAAGGCTAGAGTGAATAGGTATTTTCTAGGTAAGCGTGTGTCACTTACCATCAAGAGATCAGGACCCCGATACCGACCCCGCCGGCGTGGTCGCCGATTACCTAATAAGCGCTTATCGCTATCGACCCACTAGTTTCAAATATTCAAATTTTTTTCCTCTCAGACGACGCCCTGAGCCGAGGTTCGCGCCCAACTGGGTACCCTCAGCCATGTTGTCTTAAACGTTGTACCGCGTGAGAGCCTTCAGCGCTCCCCATTTGTAAGGCCAAGTAGTTAATGCCATCTGCGGCAAATCTACAATAAGTCACGTCAAAAAAAAATACCGTCAAGAGAGATTGTGATTAAACGCGAACATATATTATTGAAAAACATATATCATGTAAGTATGAAGACTGTTGAAGCTACTATCAAGATTATTTTGTATGATTGTACCACAATATAGCCTTCGTACTAAATTAAACGTGGAACTAGTCAGTTATTTCCCAAGGGACAGGAAGGGCACGACGATTTCAATCTGCGAGTTGACGGAAGATTATTACTGTTAGTGTTTGTTATAGAGGTATATTTTGTTTCTAGTTGGCAGTTTACCGTATTTGTGTTTAGGAAGACGCTTACGTGTAATATACAAGTTCGCTCTCTTTATTTAAGAGCTGCGCTCTTGTCGCTGGAGTAATCGCCTTCAATACTCCATAGACAGGGCGTGTAGAACGGCGGTTGCCCCGATCGCCTTCCGTTCCGCAGTACACCTACCAAGATACAGGTTAATGACACCGTAACTAATACTGAGGGAGATGATTCAGACCATGATTCTGAGTTGATATCAAGTGGAAATTCCCGTCGGAAAATTCATGAAATGTTTCATGCTTCAGCTATAAGTTTGATATATGCTTATATATGTGTTATCTAAACAGCAATATTTAAACATTTAAATAACACTTCGCACTTACTTTTGTATGCGCAAATGTCACATTGCAATATTACTTTTAAGATAAGTTGTTTTGATGTGGACTTTGTAGTCCCTTCTGACCTTCCAACCCGCAAAGGGATCACCGCTCAGCACGTGATAAACATTTGTGATCTAAACATGAATTCGAAAACAAATTCGACAATCATCATTGGTTTAGGCCTTTGGATTCAAGCCTGCGACCTCAAATTGAGAGGCAAGCGTTCCACCAACTGAGCTACCACGGTTTATACAAAACCAGCTAAAAAAATATTTTCTTACTTTAACCAAAAAATAAATTAGTATGACCAAAAAGTATTTTCATAAGCAGCATTAATGAATAAAAAGTTCGTCAGTTTTGATCAGCCAATTATGTATTAAAAAGGGCTCTTCAACTTTCAAAAAGTTATTAAAAGGAGCTTTATCCTTTTTAAAAGTTCCGAAAAGACTTTACAGCACAATATAGGCTTGGTGTATGTAATTTGTTTTGTTTAACATTGTGCAAGTTTGTTTTGTACTCAATTGCTTTTGCATTTTTTTGTTTTTATGAGTCGTGTCTTGTTTTATGATCGTGGAAATTTTTATGGCATGGGAACGATGACGCGGCATAATAATTTCAAAACACTACTGGGAGTTGAAATGTTTTATTAAAAAACAAATTGTTTGCCTTTGTCCACAATCTGACGGTAAGTGAAGATTTGGCCTAAGCTGGTACACGCTTCGTATAGTCTATTCCACTCTTAGTTTTAAAGATTCCAAGATGTAACGTGATATTTGTCTTATGTTTGTTAAGAAGATTTATGGCTGTTTTCATTTAGAAGATAATTTCTGTTTAAGTTTTATACATATATATTTATATGTAATTATATACACCTAGATATATACGTTTTGTTGTTGTAATTGTGAATGCAGTGGCCCCGATTCCTGCAGACACCGCCTAATTTTATTTTAAGTTATATCCGTCAGTTTCATATCCGTCGAAAAGGAAAGGGACGGATGATTCACAGCTCTTAATTTTAGGAAGAATGAGTAAATGAATGAATAACCCGAGCGAATCAAAAAGGTACGTCACTGGTATGCAATCCGTTTGACATGCTGTCTACTGTGTCGGGTTATTGGCCAATGTAAAATTTTTAGACGGTTGTTTTAGATTTGTGCTTAAAATTGACGTGTGTTCCATAAATTTTATGCTTGTCGATTACCCGTCCCTTTCCTTTTCGGCGGATAAGAAAATGACAGATATAACTTAAAATAAAATTAGATGGTATTTACAGGAATTAGCACCAGTGTGTACCTCTAATTGGGGCACATATACAAAAACTAATTTTAAGACTTGCATTTTATAACCTTACAATATGTGTACTGTTGGTATACCTATCTAAATAAATAAATAAAGTTAGTAGTCAAGGATAGGGCCATTTACAACAATAATTTTACAGAAATTGTTAATTATTAAGTCCTTTAATATTGCAACATCGCATGGGGCGTGGACTATTTAAATCTCGAATGTTAAAGCAATTCGTTTAAAAAAGCAATATTGCTATTTGACATTTGTTTACATTGTGCATTTGGATACTTTTATATTCGCAAATGTAAAAATGCTATATTGCTTTTTTGAATGAATTGGGTCGTGTACTAGGTTCAAGATAAATTATGAAATTCTGACTAATAAATAAAGACAGATTTAAAACTAACGAAAAACATTTAAGTTTTTCTTTTTAACTTATTTATGATTCTTAATGAAGAAAAACGTAATAAGTAGTCCGACATTTTATCACGTTTTTCCGTGACGGGGCGAGTGTTTTTTTTTCTACCGAAGATCTAGAAGGACGTAAATTAACCAAATTGAAGATGTCCTTAGAAAAGTTCAGTACGATCTACTCTGAACCCGCGTGTGCGTATGACACGATTGATGAATGCGGAAGCAAGAGAAGTGTGTCAGCATCGAAGCAAATGGAATTCCATAGTCTCTGCTCACCCCGGTGCGAAAGACGCGTGAGTTTATGTATGTATGTATGTATGTAAGTAATTTCAAAACGGCCTCTGTGGTCCAGTTGTTGAGCGTTAGGCTCACGACCCGGAGGTCCCAGGTTCGAATCCTAGTGGGGAAATATCACAGAAATTACTTTGTGATCCCTAGTTTGGCTAGGACATTATATGCTGATCACTTGATTGACCGAAAGTAAGATGATTCTTGCTTCGGAAGGCACGTTAGGCTGTTGGTCTCGGTTACTAAATAATTAGTCGTTACATGAGTCATGTCAGAGGCCATTGGCGGCTCAATAGTAACCCTGACACCAGGGTTGATGAGGTTGGTAATCCACCTCTCAACCCACACGAGAGAAGAAGTCTTCTCTCCTTAACGTGTCGGTGGCAAACTAAATAGTATCGACTTCGCAACAAGAAGAGAAGAAGTAATTTCAAGACACGGAAGCAATATAACATTTTAATATAAACTAAAAAAAAGTCGTACTTAAAGCAATTTCCATCCCATCCCAGTTTATTCTAGATAGGTATTTTATCGCGTAAAATGAAACTCTGTCTGCCGGTAAATATTGCGGACGCCATTATGGACATAAGAAGGGTAGTATGGATTTTATATAAACTCTTTATTATACACGTAAATATAGTTGATAATGATAAAAATAGGTTCACAAAGTGGACTTATCTCTTATGGCATTAACTACTTGGCCGGACAAATGGCGAGAGCTGAAGGCTCTCACCCGGTACAAAGTTTAAGACATCAGGCCTGAGGGTGCCCAGTTGGGCGCGAACCTCGGCTCAGGGCGTCGTCTGAGGGGAAAAATATTTGAAAGAATTAATCCTCCCTAGAGGGTCGATAGCGATAAACGCTGATTGAGGGAAATCTTCGACCACGGCGGCGGGGTCGGTATCGGGGTCCTGAAGTGTTTGGTGTCGCGAGCTGATTGGCTGCCTCTGTGGCTAGAGTAATCTGGTCGTCAGGATCGTATATTACGTCCTTCGTGGGAGACCCCACAGGCGATACCACCTTTTTAAATAAAACAGAATTCTTATACACGACTCACATAACTTAGCCTTCAAAGGGATTTTCCAGAAAATTTAAAACGCCCAGCTGAAACCATTAAGTTTAAAGCTTTACATAAAGAATTTAACAAGATACATGAACCGTTTCCTAGGATACGCAGTCAGAATTTTTCCCGAAGGAAACTGGCTAGACGGACGTTGCGAGAGCGCCAGTATTTTACGTCCAAAGTGCAATATTTTAGGTCAGCGTAAGATTTAAATCTAAAAACAGTGTGAAAGATAAGTTTAATGGTGCGAGGTATTGGCAGAGGCATGGCATAAGCGCTGACTCGAAAATTGATTGCAGTGTTTTACCGTGTGACGCTCAGGAATTTGACAATGTGAGTTGCGAGATGAGTGTGTAACGGGTGTATTATCTATCTTCTTCTATCGTGTGGGTTATGAGTTGGATTCCAAATTCAAATTCAAAATTTAAAAATATTACTTTCCAACCCGCAAAGGGAAAACCAGCCTAATACAACACATCATCATCAGCTGTACGACGCCCACTGCTGGGCATAGGCCTCCCCCAAGGATCTCCACGACGACCGGTCCTGCGCTGCCCGCATCCAGCGGCTTCCCGCGACCTTCACCAGATCGTCGGTCCACCTTGTAGCGGGCCTACCCACTGAGCGTCGTCCGACACGTGGTCGCCATTCAAGAACCTTTCCGCCCCATCGGCCATCGGTTCTCCTCGCTATGTGTCCTGCCCACTGCCACTTCAGCTTTGCAATTCTCCGAGCTATGTCGGTGAGTTTAGTTCTCCTGCGGATCTCCTCATTTCTGATTCGATCGAGCAGGGAAACAACACAGTCATATCTCCGAAAATGAATTTCTTGGCAATGTGGGTTTCCTCACGACGTTTTTCTTCACCACTAAGCATGTGACAAACTTTATGATCCAAACATGAATTCGAAAACAGATTCGACAATCATTGGTTTAGACCTGTGCTGGATTCGAACCTGCGACCTCAAAGTGTTGCACTAATAAAAGCTGAGGTAAAAACATATATATATATTTTTATCACAACGAACCAAACCAATACCCCGGAAAGCCATTTAAAGTGCAAATAAAAAAATCAATCAGAAGGTTGTCGACCAATCGAAAGGCGGAATGAAACGAGCCGTGTCGCGCAGATGAATATCAAACCGCTAACAAATTGAAACTCTGCCCCCGCAGTACGGTGCACGCTATCGACGTCCACGTGACAAGTATCGCGGGATTCCACCAAAAGACAGGTCTTTAAAAAAGAAAATCTTCCGAGCTCGTCTGAGAGAGGTAAAAAGTGTCAAAGAAAGGGCGTTGTCTTTCCGGGCATGTCGTAAAAGCCGACAGAGGAATGAGGGACTCTCTAGACTACGTTCCTCAACCACATAGATGGCGCTGTAAAGATTTTCCTTCCTTTCTTTTATTTATTGGATAACAGATATTATGCATATTTTATTTTTGTTTTTGGGTACAAAAGATGACCCTTCTTATTATACCCAGGCACAATTATTATTCAGTTCAGAGAACTAAAGCAATATTATATCCGTAGTAACATAATTCTATACGTAATGTGATCCAATTAACAAGCAACAATTATTTTTATAAATGCCTCTACCATCAGACCTATTTTTTGAATAATGAGAAAATAGGTAGTTATCACAAATTTGAACAGGCCATCTATATTATTTTTTGGGAACAAAGCCTGGAAAGATCCTCATCGTTTCTCTCTCTCTCTCTCTCTTTATTTTTGCGCTTTTGTCGGTGGAGTAATCGCCATTCCACTCTTCTTCCCGCCAAATCCTTCACCTCCTGATACGATACGAGCTGCACCTTCTCTTTTATTTGTTTCATAAATGTTCTCCTAGGTCTACCCCTTCCTCTCCTTCCTTCATTTTTTTCCTTCTGTGATGTTTTTAAACATGTTGAATTATAAGTGACGAAGAGTTGGTCTCCTATGCCTATAAGCAAACATTTCCAACTGAAGACTTGGTGCGAAAATGCTTAATTTATCTATGAATATCTCTAGCGATTAATGAGATATTAAAGAACGGATTTCAGATTCAGCATCTTGACTGATTTGATAATTATTTCTGATGCTTCACAGTCGATTTCGACAACAGCAACAGCAGCCGGTGGACTTATTTGAAGGCAGTTGCTTCTGTAAAATACCGGACCTGTCAAATCTTCTGGTGAGTACAAGCGGACCTTGTGAAAACGGAATAAAGCTATTCAGTACCAACATTCAACATTTTTTTTGGATGTTTACTATTGTCTACTCAAATGATTATATTATATATCACTAACGTTTGCTTCTTCCTTTTTGATGCGAACGACAAAGAACTGGAATTGTCTGCCGTCGTCTGTTTTTCTAACTCCTTATAATCTGGGAGCCTTCAATGCTAGAGTAAATATTCATTTGCTAGGTAAGCGTGATCCACCCTCGACCACATCATCACTTACCATTAGCTGAGATTGTGGTCAAACGCAAGCTGATTTTAATTAAAAAAAAAAAAATAACCTATCACGATCCTGGAGTGTATTACATAGATACATAAAATATAGCACATACTAACAGTGTGTATATTGAGCGCAAACAACCGTGGTATGTGCACAGATGGAATGGTTGCAATTCGCCCGCGGTTTCATATTCATCTACTCGACATGGCATCGCTCACTCCCGATTGATTGTTTTTGTTTAAACTTTCAACGGTTTTCTGATGTTTAAATAAAAATATCGGTAAAATTACGCACTGTAGATTTGTACGAAACAGTGCTGGAAAAAGTTGAAGAAAAAAGAACCATAATGAGACTATAGAGAACCGAAGAGGAAATATGATTGGCCACCTGATACGACACGATTCATTTATAACAAACATCACAGAAGGAAAAATTGAAAGGAAGAGAGGAAGGCGTAGACCTAGGAGAACA
Organism: Pectinophora gossypiella; assembly: GCF_024362695.1. Classification (NCBI taxonomy): domain Eukaryota; kingdom Metazoa; phylum Arthropoda; class Insecta; order Lepidoptera; family Gelechiidae; genus Pectinophora; species Pectinophora gossypiella. Next base: position 3,118,534 of record NC_065414.1, on the reverse strand, counting down.
TTTATGAAACAAATAAAAGAAAATGTCATGTCGTATCAGGAGGTGACGGATTTGGCGGGAAGAAGAGAGGAATGGCGATTACTCCACCAAAAAGAGCGCAGCTCTTAAATAAAGAGAGAGAGATTGGTACGAATGAATACAATTAATGATTATTTCAGAAGTAACACAGTCGTGACTTTATAGTCGACTAAGTTAAATACTCCTTATTCAAATAACGACGTGATTTCCAGTCAATATTTTTTACGCCAAGCTTAAATAATCCGGAGCGACATTTTAAACCCACAAAAGGAAAACCAATATGGCTGCCTCCGGTCACTGTCGAAAAAAAAAACTTAAAAAAAAGGTGTAAAGGATTAGCCAATTACCAGCGGGCGCCTTCACAATGTGTGGTGGGGCCGAAATTAATTTCCTTCCACCTTTTTTGACTTAAAACAAGATAAAATTTACGGGTTAATTTACGATTTATCGTTTGTGAGAAATGTAGTCGGAGCTCAGGCGTTTAAAATGTTGCTGTTTTAATTTATACTCCGTCGTGTTAAGTTGTTTTTCGTGTTTTGTTATTTTGTTTACGTACTTACTTCTTTACAGAATGAGATTTTGTTTAATATTTAATACAAATTAAGACTCTAAGCTTCATTCATAGTGACCTAATTGTCAGTTGTTTTCGTCCCTTTATCGAAAAACAACTCGCAAAATGTCCACATTACTTTGACATAATCCTTCGTATTTTGCTCTACAGGAAAAATACAACGAAGAATGAATGGCAAGCAACATTTTACTTCGGTCCTACTTTGTTGGATATGGGCCATAGCAAAATAAGAATGGAGGGTTAACTTATTAGAATGGTAGAAACGCGCTTTGCTGTTTCCTTGTCTTAGTTATATACAAGCTCGAAAATATACGAAAAAAGATAGTGGAAAATGATCTTTGACTCATCATCATCAGCCTATTAACGTCCCCACTGCTGGGGCACGGGCCTTCCCTATGGATGGATAGGGAGATCGGGCCTTAAACCATCACGCGGGCCCAGTGCGGATTGATGGTTATTAACGACTGCTAATGCAGCCGGGACCAACGGCTTAACGTGCCTGCCAAAGCACGGAGGAGCTCGAGATGAAAACTTTTTTTTTCTTTTTTTGATCTTCGACTAATTTGTCATATTTAAGTTTATTCACTGCCGAAAATTGTTGAGAACAGATCTCTCTTCACGATAAATGAAAGAGGATTTCAATCCTAACGGCATTGACTGAAGGTAGGGCAGACTTATTGAATTATTATCGCATTACGCTTGTACTTTCATACCCGTTTTTCCGCTGGGTTATAAACCGTCCTGGCAAATCTATAAAATAATTAATTTCCGCCAGAAAAAGCCTCTACGTAGAACGCAAATATATACAATCCTAGTCTAATACTAATGTTATTAATAGTGAGATTTTAGCTGCTGAGAAGTTAGCCTCAACAGACTAGATGTTGCTTTCTTTTTATGATGAATGTTGTGTTCACTTGTGATTGGCTTACACATAAGTACTGTTTTAATTTGTTAAATTATGTCCTAACTAAATGTTATAATGTGCATAGCTGTTAGTGATCCATTAATAAATAAATAAATAGTCTAGCTAGAACCTTTATTATATGAAGATGGGATACTGTTTTATTTATACTATGCATGCATCCCTGACAGGACACAAGCAGTTTATTCCCGCTTACGTCAGCGGAGTTACGTCCGGGATAATAGCCTTCACGAAACGGTTTTTTTTCTACCCCGTATTTATTTTACCATGTTTGAAGAATTAATTGAATTAGCTCTTTTACGGTAAAGGTCATTATTTATTTAGAGTAAAGAGATGTTTCAGGAGGGTATTTATACACGTCTTGGAGGTACGTCGATTTTGTGGTAGGCATAAAGGGAGAGTGGAATAACGTTTTATGTTTCCTTTGCCGTTCTTTCTTCGAAAACAATAGGCATTTCTATGAATACGTTTTATGGTTTTTGTATGATGTATGACGGCCTTCATGGTCCACTGGTTGAGCGTTGTGCTCACGATTCGGAGGTCCCGGGTTCGAATTCCGGTGAGGACAAATCACAAAAATCACTTTGTGATCCCTAGTTTGATTAGGACATTACAGGCTGATCACCTGATTGTCCAAAAGTAAGATTATCCGTGCTTCGGAAGGCATATTAAGGCGTTGGTCCCGGCTATTACTTACTAATGTAAGTACGTAGTCGTTACATGAGTCTATGGCGACTCAGTAATAACCCTGACGGTTGATGGGGTTGGTAATCTACTTCACAATCCACACGATAAAGGAAGAATAATTATAAAATAATAATACCTAATGAAACAAAATAGAAAGTAAGTCTGCGTTTTGAGAATTGATTTAATACCTAATCCAAATTCAAGAATACGAAATCTTAGGTAACTCAGGGTCAATCGCTTATATTATTTTAAAAAAGGAGAGTCCCCACAGAACTCATAAAATAAATTCAATTCATACATTTCAAATGCTTATATATCAGATTATATTAGCTTGTAAATTAGATGGTATTACATTGTATTACGTCACATATTCCAATGCATAATGCATATTGAAATAGTCTTACCTCTGCATAATGTTGAATTACTTGATTGCCTCGTGGATTCCGCAACTGTTGTCATAGGTGTAGAGAGATAAGATAATTCTGTTATTATTGAATACACACAATTACGACATAATATAAGTATAATAAGTAAGTAAGCATATAAGTACAGGTACCATTTCGCATTCACTTTTTAAGTGTTATAAAAAATAATTTAATAAATGTTTTATTATTTATGTTTGTGATAAAATTATAATAGCAGTCGTAATTATTATTTGTTGTATTTAATCGATTATTAATAATTATTACTATTTAATATATTACCTATTATTTTCGTTTTATTTTATTAGTTAATTTTATTGAAGTAAAATTTTTGACCGTAATTAATAAGTTTTGTTTGCTTGAAAATAAATATTTTATATTTTTTATTGACAATTAAAATTAAAATTCAAAAACATCTTTATTCAATTGGTAACATAGTTAGACTTTGAATCGTCAATTTTTACATAACGAACGTCTCATCCGCCTAAAACTACTGTAATTTGAACTGTAAGCCTCACTAAATGCCAAAAAATAACTCGTATCTCGATTGAAGGATAATAAAAAACTAGGCAGCATGGCCTTATGATCTTAGCCTGACCCACAAATGGGTAAAAGAAAAAAAAGGATAATAAAAATGGAAAGTAACAAACAAAAAGATTTTACCCACATTATCTAACCACGTCCCACTCATTTTTTCCAGACAAAGCAAATTTCAAAACTTTCTACACCCACTTTTCACCACAAAATGCCCTACACACGTGGAAAACTATAGGTAAATACCAAACGAGATCGCTTCGTGCACCGATCGTGACTCGAGCACGATTCGAGTATCAATAGTACCTCACGTTCTAAATTTTTCATCTCACTGAGTGCTTAACCAAATTGGAATCCAGCCGAATTTTATTGCTATAAAACTCTTGAGTAAAATTGAATTTGAACAGACATAAAATTGGGAAAGGCCGAACGGTGATCTGAGAACCAGACACAATATTTTATCTGTGCCATTAGAGGTGACACGGTGAGAGAAATTACTTAGTAATTGAGTCAGTCAGCTATTTGTATTTTAAATTGAGTGTTACATGGATACAGCCCACACACGCACACACACACACACACACACACACATAAACGCACTTCAGTGAGTGCTGCTGGGAAAAAGAGAATTCAGTCCTTAGTAAAGAAAAAATAATTGATTTGATTATTTTTAGGGTTCCGTACCCAAAGGGTAAACGGGACCCTATTACGACTCCGCTGTCCTTCGGTCCGTCCGTCCGTCCGTCTGTCACTAGGCTATGTCTCGTGGACCATGATAGTCAGATAGTCGGAATTTTCACAGATGTATTTCTATTGCCGTTATAAAAACAAATACTAATAATGAGATAAAATAATCCACAAAAGAAAAATAAAATAAGGGGGCTCTCATACAAAAGAAAACAAAATTTTTTGCTTATATTTGACTGATATCAAAAAGGTTACAATATGAAATTTGTGTACTTACTGATGTTTACCTAGTCCAAATGGTACGGGACCCTTCGTGCGCGAGGCCGACTCGCACTTGGCCAGTTTTTAATTTTGTGTTAGGAGGGTTATTATGAACAGATAGATGAGTTTTAAAGTCTTCTGACTTTTCAGTATATTTTAAGCCTGACGGAGCTACAATGGTACTGATTCCTGCAGACACCAACTTAATTTAAATTAAGTTTGACAGTTCTAAAACTGGCAGTATCTCTGTCTTGAAGTCGTCGTAAGTACAGGACACTATTTTCGAGTTGCCAGACTAAAATAAAGTTAATTTTAATCTGCCAGCATCGGCACCAATCTGTACATGAAATGAAATAGAGAAAGAGAGAAGATTATATGAATGTATGTATTAAAACAGATAAGCAACAGAAACTGCATAAATTCTTTAACGCCGCGAAAAATGAAGAAATTTAGATTAAAACTCCGAACACAATAGGACATGGAATTGAGGCGCAATTTTTTTTTAACGAATTTACTTCGCCCTAGCACGATCGCCTTCCTAATTGAAAAACTTTCGAGGGCAAAACGAGGAACGAAGTTTTGAGTGTATTCGTTGAATCACAAATTGTTTTTGTTTGCCATTACCGAGGTTGATTCTTGAGATGCTTAATTTTCTATTTGTTTTCCCTGGAGTCACTTCTCTATGTTTGACTGCAGGGAATTGGTTTTCGAAACTTGATGGTACTTTTGGTATGGTGGATATGAGCTTCTTAATGAGTAATGAGCTTTCTACGTGGGTACTCATTTTCATCATACGACTTCGTACATGTCAGAGATATTACGTCATCCAATCCAAATAATTATTTAATATAAAATGTGTCACAGAGGTCGATTACGTCTCATTCAATCATATCAGAATAATATTTCGGAGGGACAAAATCGGCATAGAAGTTTCAGTACTTATCACGAACAAAAGGGAACAGATCTTATTATTAAAGTAAAGGAAATTAAGTCGGTAGAGGACTACTCGCATAATACGACTTAATTTAGGATGTTCATAATTTTACAGAAAGGCCAGTTGAAGCAAGAGTAGATAGGTACGTCGGCGAACATGTTCGAAGATTATTATGCGAGTTAAAGAAGCGAGTCGCAGGGATATAAGAAGCTTAATACCTAGGGGAATTGCGTGGTCTCTGCCTACCTCAGTGATCATGTTTAAGTTATATAATATAATGGTATAATTCAAACTAGTTCTAAATCCCAGAGAACCAGACGCGTAGACTTTTCGCAAGAATTCAATTTGGCGCGCGTGGTGTCATGTGACACCGTGACGTCAGAGGGTAGCGGCGTTGACGCGTGTGATTTAAATTCGGAACCATGTAGATTTAAAACTATGTTCTATTTGAAATTCAAAACCAGACAGTTTCAATGTTTTTGTTTTATTTTATAAAATAATATTGGACGGGAAAAGTGGCCAGTATATTTCTATACTGTTGATTGTTGAATTACAAACAATTGGCTTGCGATGTTGATGGAACATGGGTACCTATAACATTTTTTCTTTGGAGAGTCCTGAAATGAAATAGGTACCTAACTTATCACAATAATATCCCACACATGATATTTTGAACGATTGCATCACAGCTATATACAGGGTATTAGTGACATCGCAACTAAAACTTTGAGGAATGATTCAGACTATGATTCTGAGTTGATATCAAGTGGAATATTCCGTCACAAAAGTATGGAACGGAAAAAGAACACAAAAAAAATCCGATAGGAAATTCCATTGCATTGTATGTCACTAACATCCTGCATATTTGCCTAACGTCTAGAGTTTGTGAACTTAGTGTTTTAGTTAAGGCGTGTTGAGTTAGAAGCTTGACTCAACACGATCTCGTTTTGACAACATTTTACATGAAAATGTTTTAAGTGGGATTTATTATACATAAAACCTCTTAAATCAATGTTATGTTTTTATTAAAATAGAAGAAGATACCTACATTTAAAAGGAATAAATAAAATGAAGTCATGTTATGTTAATTGTATATAAAATAAAAAAATGTATTTGTAAAGAAAATTTAAAATATTATTTTCGAATTTACGACGTTCTAAATATAAAGTAGACGCGCCAGCCATACTTAGGCACCACGTGACAGCGTTGCATCGCGCAAATTGAATTCTTGGAAAAAAGTCGCCTCCATGTTCTGTGACGGGAATAATTTTGAACTCGTTTTTCCCGAAATTCCGGAACTTTTAAACACGTCGAAATTTTCCGGTAGTAATTATGGATAGCCAATACATTGTTTTTAAACGACTCGTTTCGAAGTAATGGGTGTGTTGAGTTCGAATTTTCGAATGTTCATGCATTTTATTCTTTTTAAATAACTGTAATGTTTGAAATAAATGTTACATATTTTGTTTTAAAATAATATATTATGAAATTGTTTTCATAACACATTTTTTTATTCATTTCTTATGTGTCTAACATGATAAAATAAAATGAAACACAAATTAAAAAGACTGATATCATGATTCGGGTAAAAACAAAAATCCGAATGGAAAACTTTTCCGCGTAATCTTACAAAAAGTTATAAGAACTCGTGACCTTTTCTGATAAATATGTAATCCTGAAGATGTTCGGCACGACGCGACGCGACGTCGCTTTTGACGTGTTCTCAAAAATTTATGGAACTGCCTAATTTCGGATTCCTTTCGCTATTTATCGAATTATGGGGTTCAGTAACGACTCGATGTGTAAGGTATTAGGAAACTACTTCGGAGGATGATTTTTTTGCGAATAAGCACCTCAGGAATAGAGATACGGATCCCGCTCAGAATCGCACCTGGTGCAATGCATATCGCTATCTATTCAACACGGAAACGCAGCCAGCATTATAGGTACATTTGCGCCAGATACTATTGAAGGCGGGCTTTTTAAGTAAGGTTTAGTTTAAGTGTTAATTGTATAATAATTTGTTTTATTTTTAGTTTAATTTATTTATTTAAGTTTTATTCAATTTTATTTTTATTTTGTTTGATAAGTCTATTTCTGTCGTGTAAGTAACTGTTTTGTTTATGGTGTAAATAAAATATATATTTTAGTGAAAATTGTGTTTCTAAACTTGTACTTAGAAGGTGCGTACTTACTTATTAGGTAGGTTTACTGAAACAGTGTCGAGGGAAATTAGGTACAATAGAAAGGGGATAAAATGAATGAATATTTAAGTTGTTTTACGATTTGCGTTTGCAAAATATAATATAAGTTTGTAACTTTGTAATAGCTAATTGATATCATGTGGTTTCCGGGATTTGTGCTTGGTTAATAGCAACAGGCTCGCCCCCATCACATCGATCTCAAACATAGCTGGTGAGGAGTGGATGTACAGTCATGAGCAATATAATGTACCCACTTTAGGACTCTGTCGCACTAACATATTTGACATTTAGTGAGACTTACAGTTCAATTTGTCAAAAAAGTTAGTGTGATGTATATCTGCCGGAATAACAGCTTTCTGCTGAGAACGGCAAAGATGATCAACAGGCATAATGCGGTTGACCGCTTTGACTTGTTTTATAGTAGTACACAAACTATCAAATGGATACTGCATAGAGAACCAGACCTGATACGTTAGCACTAAGGGTGGCTTTGACTTATTATGTTTTTTAATATTTTTTCTTTTCATTTGTGGAAGCTTGTTGATTGGCATTTAAGTATTATAAGTCAAAACATTTTGTAAATTAGGCTGTAAGCTCCCCGAAAGAAAAAAATAAAAAGAAATATTACTATAGAATTCTGCGTACCAGCAGTCTAGATGTGTGTGTATTTGATGTCAGTATTATGTGTGTCATCTCAAACATTTACTAACAATTTACCACAAAATAACAACGGAGTCTAATAGCAACAATTTTCGTTACACGTGGCTTGAAACTTTCATAATAAATTATGTACAGAACTTGTATGGAAATGTGAAGAATTTGCCCAGGGAAGGCACACGGTAAGGGGATAAATCCCTTCGAAACTGCACAGATTATAATATATTTCATATTATGTTTAGCAAACTTCATCATAGATAAAATACTTTATTAAGCAGAATGGTCACAAGATACAGAAATAAGGACAACAGATATATATAGGTACAACAGGCGGCTTTATTGCACATGCAGCAATTTCTTCCAGGCAACATTTGGATATAGGAAAATTATGTTCAAATATAATAATATTAGCGGGTTAGTTCAGTTTAACAATACATAATTCATTATCAGCATGAACCTACCGTTATCCCATTTTTCATTGGGTCCTTTTACCTAACCTGAAGATTTGATAGGTCCGGTTTTTTACAGAAGCGACTGTCTGTCTGAGCTTCTATTTCGCTAAGGGAAAGCCAGCCTAATACAGGTTTGATCACATACCTCCGAAACGTGAAACAGTAGGTAGGCACATAATTCACTTTAAACATATTCTGTAGGTACTATCTATAATTAATAATGACACATTTCTCGTCTCTTTCATTCTAAACTGTATACTTTTAGTGCAAAAGAGACATATCTCCTATTTCTGTCTCACCAGGCGATTGATTGAGTTGAGGCGTGTCGAATCCGGGGCCTCCGGATCGTGAGTTCAACGCTCAACAACTGCACCACAGAGGCAGTTAACATTTTGATTGAAAACCAATCGATTGCCTACATCGAAACTTACCACCTAACTCATTGTTAGCAAAGACAACCAACGTGAAAAGCGATTGAAATTCCAATTCTCCATTTCGGAATTTCAATTTGGCGATGCGCGGTTCGTGACACGTTACCAAAACGGATACACGTACGAAACAAGCCGTTTGGATACAAATACATGTTCTTTTTGGATACGAATACCAACCGTTATCTAACACGCGTGATAGACGTTGTATGCCGTCTTCGAAATGCTATGCTCGTGGTGCAGCACTAAATTTGGATTTACCCGGACTTTGTGTCGAGTAACCCGGACATTTCTAACCTGGAAACGCTTCTAAATCGTTGTTCGTAGCAATGAATTCTTGAGACTTAAGGAGTGAATTTATGATGATTAACAGTCGCGTTTCGTTGAGCAGTATTTATGAGTACAAGCATAGATAACATATTAATTCGTAGTTTTTTTATTAATTTAATATTTTGTGTTGCTTAACGTACGCCATTTTATGTTCACATAACCAAATTATGTCATAACAAACAATTTTGATTCGTATCTGCACAATGTCTTCGCCCGTAGCCTTATTGCAAAAACTGCGTAAGCGCCACTTTGAAAAATCACGATTAAAATTTTGTTTAAAAAACGTACTTTACACTATAAGTTATTTTCATTTTCACGATACGTAATTTTAGTATTATTTAGTTTTATTATGTATCAGCGCCAAAGTGTGATCAGAGAGAGTGAGATAATTGCAATATTACTTTCTTAGATTTTTTTTTCTAATTATAATAATGTTATATTTTACATTGTAACTAATATTAAGACTAGTTTAAAAAAAAAACTAGTTCCCCAAGATTCAGATGCCTAGTTTTGGGGACGACTGTACAACTCCTATAATCCATCTATAAGAACTAAGACTTACATGGATTGAAACTAAGTAGGTTGTAACGCCTGATTTAAAATTCCATTTTAAAAAGCACATGCAAGCGTTAGGTATAGGTACATATCCGTATGTATCCGTCGAACCAGAATTTCCATTAGAGCGTTATTTACACTGCTCTCCGAAGCACGTGAGCTGTCGGACCGTGTTCGGATAATTTTACCAAGGAAATAGTTTTTCGATCGTATTTTCGAATTGAAAATACCGAACTGAACTCGCGTTCTGGAATAAATTGTAATTGGAATTCATTTTCAAACTTGGAATTTAATTTTACCTTTTTAATTTTATAGCCATTATGATAAATCAGTATATTACGATCGCCCTAATTATCGCGCATTAGTACTATTTTCACAATGAAGGTTTCTAAGAAATAATTCTATTTTATTCAAAATCAGTTATTTCGGAGAAAACGAGTATACATGCATAATTTGTTAGTAACAATATGCTTACTTGCTAGGTAGTTACCAATCAAATTAAATAGGTACTAAATAATTAAATAAAAGTTGACAGTAGCGTTTAGGATTTTTTTTTAAATAATTACTTAGGTTATAAATGAGACCACTTTTCTACTACGATGAACTTAACGGATCCTTTTTCGACCAAAGAAAACGTACAAATAACTACATAAAACATATACGTTATATTCTTTCCTTCTTTTAGTTTTTTTTTGTTTGTGTTACGTTTTTAATCGTTAGCTTTTGAACCAAATCCGTCTTATAAACGCAAGTAACCAGATATAACCCATCCGGCGACTATGAAAACCGAATCGATTCATCCCATTCCGACACAATACACCGATCCCTACAATTAACTTCCAAACACCCAAATCACTAAAACCGAAACTCAATCAAACTAGACACATTCCGGAACATTCATAGGTACAATTATCATCAAACTCCAAAACCTAATCCGGAATTCGGATCAGAATGGTTGAAGGCCGGGTGTCATCAGGCAATTATAGGCACAAGGGAAACATAAAGCCGATCGCACTTCTTGAATGCGTTTTCGTACGAATTCGACACGTTTGTACGCGCGCGTACACTAAATGAGGTAGGTTATTAAAGACTAGTGTTCGTACGTGTATGCGAGTAGAATTCATACGAAATAACGTCCAAAGTGCGACCGGCCTTAAATGCGAGAATACGTCTGTTCTTAAGACCACGGCGTGCATTAGACAGGCTCTGTAAGCCTGCTTTGCGGTGAAACGGCCTATCAGATCTCCTTGATCCGAACACAATGCGGTCGAGCGTGAAATTCAGCTAAACGCATACCCGGAATGACTCAACAATATCCCCAATTCGAAATACTTAGAATTGTAACCATGGAACGCCAGTCAAATGTCTTACCAAATTCAAATTGCTTACCACGAACCGGAAAGTGTTCTGCATTAAAAAATCACCCGACAATAAATTAAAAACTTTTTGATCATTGGAATTTCGCTGTTTTCATTAAAATTCAAATTAAACTGTCAACTGTGCCAAAAAATGTTATGATTTTCACTGTAATGTAAAAATAGAAGGCCATTAGTAAATAATAATTGTTTTCTTTTCTACGTAACACGTTTTAGCTTTTCTTTTTCACTGACTCGTTTTAATTAAAAGTATAATACAAGCAAGCTGCCAGTATTACAACGGCGATAATGAGAAAAGAAAATACAATCAATCAATCGGTGCAATTTAAACACTACGATGGGGAAAATCAAAAATGCAAACGCATAAAACTGTATTCTGCCTATTTGAAATACAAATAAGCGGAATAAACTACACGTCGGCCGACGGCAATTATTCTCTGTCGGCTGTGAGCGTGCCGTTATTTTTCGACGAAGCTTGTAATTTGGCCGGCTGATGTTTGCACCCACCGTCCATATTGCGAACTCATAATTTATTGAACCGCATCTCCATTTATTGATAAACGACAACGCGATTCGCACTGAGCAATAACGATTTCAAGTCGCGGCCTCCCCGCGATTTATTGGAACGGTTCTGTGTTCAAAAATTTGTAGTTTTTGAACGGTTTCGATGAAAAATGGTCGTTCGATTTTTAAGTTGAGACAATAGTTTTTACGTGTTGCTGTTTTTTTTTAATCGGACGTACTTAATTTTTAAAGTCAGCACAACACATTATTATTATGTGGCCTCTATTATCGGCTTTACTTTTTATTGTCGTCCCACATTTTTTTTTATTTGTATATTACAATAATAACAGTCTTATTAAGGCTGTATTGTCTAGACTGTCATTTACGATAACATTCTCCTTTAATATCTGGATGCCATAGTTTGAAGCTAAATATTCAATTAGTTTGTGATCAAAAGCTTTGTCCTCAAAAGAATAATCAGGAAAGAATCTTGCCGATATCTCAGGCACCGGTTAAACAAAATCAATTTTATGCAAAGATAAGCTAATCGAAGCCTCTTATTAAGAAGTCAATTAAGTGGCGTTTTTTATCGTAAATCTGTTGTAGGACGACAGCGGCTAAAAGGGGGTCTGACGGGCAATTTATGGACGAACGCTCTAATGGTCCTTTTTCTCTTCGAAGATAAGCTTTCTGTAAAAAGTGGCTAGTATTTTCACTGTAAATAAGGGATTTTATACTTTTTTTGTAGAGTTTAAATTTAGAGCGTGTTTAATAAGGTTCTTTTTAGAAGCAATCATCGTCTTAATTGGATAGTGCTTCTCTGTGCAGACTGACTGTTCCATGTTGAAATAAAAGTGTCAAGTGTCTTTCTGAAAAACGACTTCTGAAGAAAAGTACAATCAAATTATTTGATGATTGGATTCAATTTTGATTGGCTGTCAAATACTTAAATACACAAGTTCACCGCTTGATGATTTATATCACAATAAGGTCCTAAATCTAAAATATAAATATAAATGTAACAGAATCTAAAAGTATCCAACTCCGTACTTGATTGTGTAACTTGTTTCACGACACGCAAACCAAAATAATTTCACTAAACAAGTGTAGAGCGAGAAATTTCAGAAGCATGCTATTCATTTTCTTGAAACAGACTTTCTACTCGTATTCAACAATTCCGCAACACAATTTTCTCTCAACACTGTGTAATTTCCTCATAGAATCCAGAGTAATTATTACTTCAACGGGCAAAACACTTGAGACGTGTCTCTAAAAGTCTAAATGAACGGCGTATGCTGCTTCCGGCTACGAATTCATTACAAATGAATCCTTACTGAACCCCCGAACCCATTCCGAACCATAAACCCGGGAAATAAACTATACTTTCGTTTGAAGGAACGTGCTCAGAAGATTGCGATGTTAGAAAAAATGAGCCTGAACAAGGGGCTTTAGGGTTCATTTTCATCTGTCAAGCCGCGCTGCGTGTTTTCAATGTATGCTACGTCTACAGATTTTAATTTGAAAGGCAGTGTTGGTAAATACGCCGCACACTCGAGAGATGAATGTAATTGGTGTTTATTTGGTAAATTCATTTCGTCTGGAAAATTAATAGATAGATAATGTTAATAAGCGTTTCGGTGTTTGATTTGGGTTCAGTAGGCAGAAAATGACGCTTCCAAAGTTAATCAAGATTGTTTTGAATCCGTTTGTATTTGATTCAACGTTACTAGTAAGTTTGCAATTGCGTATCTATGGGAATGCTTTAATCTGAATATTTATTATTCGGAAATCGTAATTTTCTTTTTTAGCTGGCTTGAAATGGATTTATATGTCCATGTTGTCAAGATACCACAGCAATATATTTTTGTCTTTTTTTGTAGATTTGCCGCAGATGGGATTAAGTACTTGGCCGAACAAATGAGGAGCGCTAAAGGCTCTCACCCCGTACAACATTTAAGACAACAGGCCTTAGAGTGCCCAGTTGGGCGCGAACCTCGGATCAGGGCGTCGTCTGAGAGGAAAAATATTTGAAAGATTGACTACTCGGAGTACGAGAATTATTATTAAGATGTAGGGTTGATTTCCAGAAATGGCACAAGATGTTGCGGTCAAACTTATGCAATTTCTAGTTTCAAAAGTAGAGGGAATGCGTATCAGTGTACGGTCACAATATGCATACATCTTGAAACCATGTCGCATGATGCTTATTTGTCAAATTGCTCTGTATGACCCACTAAATGTAAAATATGTTAGTGCGACATAGTCCTAAAGTGGGTACATTACATGACTGTACTGGCATGGATTGACGATCTGAAGTCGGAAGACTTATTTCATGTTACAAACAACATTGAGGAGCATGAGTGCCGTTTCCACTGACAAAGTTGGCTCGCCACTACCTATCACGTCTATCTACCAGACATGGTGAGGTGTGGGTACTTAGTTCATCTTGCGATGGTTGTACCTCTGACTACCCTATTTGGGATATAATCGAAAGCTTATGTTATGTTGTAAGTAGGGACTGCTCGCGGAAAGGAAATAAAAAAGGTAAAAGAATAAGCGCTAAATTATCCGTTGATAAAACCTTGCGTTACGTTCGTTCACGAGACGACACTTGCAAATGGGTTAAAAATACGAAGTGTCGGCATTCAAATGGGACACGGATACAGTTGAAGACACAAATCCGAGTGTTCTACATAAGAAATAAATGGAATCCGAGATTTAAATAGGATAATGGCCCCGATTCCTGCAGACACCGCCTAATTATATTTTAAGTTATATCCGTCAGTTTCATATCCGTCGAAAAGGAAAGGGACGGATGATTCACAGCTCTTAATTTTAGGAAGAATGAGTAAATGAATGAATAACCCGAGCGAATCAAAAAGGTACGTCACTGGTATGCAATCCGTTTGACATGCTGTCTACTAACTGTGTCGGGTTATTGGCCAATGTAAAATTTTTAGACGGTTGTTTTAGATTTGTGCTTAAAATTGACGTGTGTTCCATAAATTTTATGCTTGTCGATTACCCGTCCCTTTCCTTTTCGGCGGATAAGAAAATGACAGATATAACTTAAAATAAAATTAGATGGTATTTACAGGAATTAGCACCATTATGGATTTTATTTAGCGGAAATGATCTAATAGGTACTTATAACATTTACGAAATTTAGGTTGGTACTCACGCTACGAAAGATCAAAATGAAAGTGTTTAAGTTTAATTTGAGTTCCTTGTATATTATTATCCTCACTAATAACATAAATGGGAAAGTATCTGTCTGTTACCTTATCACACTCAAACCAACAGTGTTCCTACCAATAATAAAGTCTAGATAATGTGAACATTGAAGAGATATGATATTATTTTACGATTAAAAGTTACCTTTATAAATCATTATTGATAATAATAATTCAATTATTTGCAATAAAAATAAACCATCATTTTTGTTGTAGGTATAAAATTAAATCTATTGAATCATTATTATCAAAACGTACTTATTTTTTTTAAAAGCAAGTTTTATATTGAAATCAGTACTTAAGAAACTAAGTACTACCGCTTTTCCACTGATATTGTTATGGAGCGCTAATACAACGACTTTATAACAATAAATGTAAGTAAATAGTCCTTACATGAGCCATATTACGGACCCTTGCCGGCTCAATAATAACCTTTCAACCAGGGTCGTTGAGGTTGGTAATCCACCTCACAACCCTCACGATAGTAGTTAACAATAAATAAAGTACTTATAAAACAAAACACTGCCTCATGCCACGCATTTACGTTCCTATTGAAACCGACGATACCTCTTCCGTGACAAATAACGTCATGAACGTCGTTAATTCTTGCGGGACAGAAATCGGGACATTACGGGACGAGACAAAACGGGACTATAAAAATGAAATGATTCTGATTTTCTCACCCGACTATACCGCGCGTAGAAAGTTGAATCAGTTAAGAATGAAATAATAGTCGTTCGAAAATTGATGTTTGAAAAATGAAATTCGAAAAATCAAGTTCGAAAATTGATGTTTAAAAATCCTTTTGTATTTGTCGTCTATTTCCAATTGCTATTATATTATAGAAGATAAAATAAATATCTACAAAAATTGTACAATAAAATGATGTCTAGATAACTAATCTCCACGAGCTTCGATATTTCTTGATCGGGTTTCTAAGTAATTGATGTTCAAACTTCAAAGTTCGATCTCTAGTAAAATAACTTGATTGTCTATGTTTTTTCTTTTGTAAGTATTTATTTTTGTCCGAAATAATAATTATACCTATTTCTTCTTTATTATTACAATTAGTTGTTTAGTAAGGTATTGTATTTTCCCTATAGAATACATATCAACACCATGCTCCACAGGTCCACAGGGGGCTCGACGACCCTTTTCTGTTTCATTGACCAACAGGAAAAGGCTTAATTTGTTTAGTACACAATGCAACCTCAATAACAGACAAGAACAGATTTATGCGCGTAGATTTGTGCGACTATACGCGACGGGCATACGGCGACCTGCGCGTCCAATACAACAACGCGTTCAGGGTCCTGATGGGGCTGCCGCGGCGTTGTAGTGCGTCGGGAATGTTCGCGGAAGCGCATATTGACGGCTTTGCAGCCATTATTAGAAAGCGATGCCCTTCCTTTCTAGCGAGGACGCGCGACAACCCTAACGGCATCCTGAGGGCGTTGGTGGACCGGTGGGACTCGCCTTTTCTTAAGGTGTGGATAGGCCGCCATACCGCATAGAACCACTTCGTTTTTATTTATTGATTTTAATTTTAAATTGTTTATTTTGTAATTTGAATTTGATGTTTACTATTTTAATTGTTTGTGGTATCTTTTTTTAATGTATGGATTTTTAAATCTGAAATATTATTATTATTATGCGCAATAGAACCATATTTCAGGTCAGGGGGGTTAAAAAGGCCACATCGAAGCAATTCATCTAAAAAATCAACTTTGCTATTTGACATTTGCGCATATGAGAGTAAGTGTGCAATGCAAACAAATGTCAAATAGCAATATTCTTAGATGAATTGCTTCGAAGTGGCCTTTTTAACCCCCCTGATATGTGACAGTTTTAGATTACATAACAATCAATCTTATGTCAATCAAGGTGATTCATTGTCGAAAGTCATAATTGTTTATAACTTACCTAAGGCCCCAGGACAACAAGCGAATCCTAAATTCCAAGTTTACATTTCAATAACTACAACCATAGTCAATTATTTTTACCGGGTCAGTACGGGTCAGATCGGGTTCGTTACCATCTATAAAGTGCGTGAATCTTTATAACTGTGACCATGTGTGGAAGTGAACATTTTCAAGCACCTTAAAACGCTTCAGACTGTGATACCAGAATTCGATGTACATTGTTTCCGCGACAAGCAAAACTTTATTGCCGCGAGCCAAATCCTTGGCCAAAACTCTCTAAATACAATCTCAAATGAAAATTAAATTACAAACTCGCTACAAAATGCAAAGTCCTCCAAACTGGCGAAGGTTGGCTATTATTGCTGGTAATATACTGTAAACATGACAAAATCTAATATTCCATTACTGCTAGAGGACTATGCAACGCGTTTAGTATTATGACTGGCAACAGTATGACAGTAATGAATTATAATTTTTAACAAGCTTGTTTTAGAGGTAAGGCTTTTAAGATGTTTAAAGTTGGTTAATTTTTAATGATCAGCTTTGTAAGAAGTCATGTTAAAAATTTTTGGACCGAAATAGTAGGTAAAAGAAAACCTTACTGTGAATAGCCTTAGGAACTTCTTGATATTAATAATAGCTATTTCATAGCGCATAATGTAGCGGTGAAGGAAAATTGTGAGGAAATTCATATTCCCGAGAAAGTCGTTTCAGAGGCATGTGATCTAAACTATATTGGGCTGGTTTTCCCTTAGCGCGTTGGAAAGTCAGACAAGTAGTGGCTTCTAAAAATCTTCAGGTTAGGTAAGCGGACCCTGTGAAAAACGGAATAATGCTAGAGAGATGATGTTAAATAGCAAGTTCTTAAAGTTTTTCAAAAAATAATCGTTATCCAGGAAACATTTTTAGTGGGCTTAATGCTTGAAAAACACAGATAGATGACTGGTTACCACGCACCTATTTCTGTACGACAAACACAAGCCAATGGCAAGTTCCTCGATATGATAGCAAATAAAAGGTGTAAAGGACATGTCACTGAGACGAAAGTAAAATTGGAATTCAATAATATCTTTATTCAGTAGGTTATATAGTTACACTTTGAATCGTCAATTTTTACATAACGAACGTCTCATCCGCCTAAAACTACTGCAGCTTCTCACAAATTGTATAGCCGGGGAAAAGAAGCTGCAAGAAAAACATCGGTACAGGGCCCTAGACGTCCTTTAAAAAAAATAAACATAAAATATTTAGACAGTCAATTCCATGCATTCATATCTTCTAAAGATGACTCAAATATGATTAAGTACCACAAAGTTTTCATATAATAAGACTCACATAAATAATAATCGTCTACCCTAATAGTAGTACTAGTGATCCTAAGTTCCAATTACGCCGACACGTGAATCGCTCATCTTGATAACAGTAATATCTCTCCGCTCCATAGAAACAAGAACAAATTACAAGATATTCCAACAAATTACCATAGGAAATCAAATTTGCTTTTGCAAAATTATCAGAAAGTATCTCGGAATTTCAGGGTAATAAATTATGAAAAATGTATGCGTGCCTTACCTCGAGGCGTAAGGATTTGTACGGAGATATAAATGGGAGGAATTCGGTATGCCGTGACGTGTGGTACCTCTATACATGTACCTTATTCTTAGAACTTTTCGATTTTGGTTGGAAACGGATTGATTAGGAGATATGATATGTTACGTTTTCCGAAAATAAGTTTTGATTGATTAATCATTATAGAAATGTAGCGTTGACAGCGACTCCCCAAACGGCGACTGCTTGACATCACGTCTGTCATTTACATGTACAGCTCAAAATATAATTTTCATCTTGTTTAGAAAAAATAAGTTTGGGATCGCAAATACCTAATACTGTTTGAACGAATAAATTAAGTATAAAAAGGAGGTATATATAAGTTATTTACTGAAACTCACAGTTCAGTTTATAATTAGGTAAGATAAAATGTCGAATTCTTATGTAATAAAAGGGAATCGAAGCCGAGACCTCCGGATCGTGAGCCCAACGCTCAACCACTGGACCACAGAGGTCGTTAAATATAAATATAGGTCGTTGAATATGAAATAATTATAAAATTAAATACATATAACAAAATACAGGTAAAAAACTTAACGATTTTTAAGGTACCTTGTTAACCTTCGGATTAATTTGAGCTTAAAAAGTAAACAGAGCCTTTATTAAGCGCAGGAGCTTAATGTGATTAACCGTTGACGTCATTCAGTAAGTAGGTCGAAATTAGCTTCTGACGTCACACGCTTTCACTAAGTCATAATTAAACATGCGTACTTTGGAATGAGAAGATAATTTTGTTGAGTAGTTTCAATTCAAGATTATGCAATAGTGAAGTAGGAGTAAAGTAAAGTGGAATTTATTAATTTCTTACATACACTTACTAAAATCTTACATTTAAATAGTATACAGTAAGAAGAGGACAAAGTTTTTGGATCCTATAATTTTGTGTAACACTAGAGTATCTACCAAATGCAATCAAACAATGTTAACAGCCTCCGTGGTCTAGTGGTTAGAGCGTCAGGCTCACGATCTGGAGGTCCGGGTTCAATTCCCGATGGAGACATGGTCGAAATCACTTTGTGAGACTGTCCTTTGTTTGGTAAGTACTTTTCAGGCTTGAATCAACTGATTGTCTTAAAAACACCTCCACCAACCCGCAGAGGAGCAGCGTGGTGGAGTATGCTCCATATCCCCTCCGGCTGATTGAGGAGAGGCCTGTGCCCAGCAGTGGGACGTATATAGGCTGTTTATGTTAAACAATGTTATGCTACTGGTTACAGTGGTTATTCTATATGATTATCACGTGCTCAACGGCGAAGAAAAACATCGTGAAGAAACTCATATTCCCGAGAAATGCATTTTCGGCGGTATGTGACCTAACCTAAACCAGTCCAGGCTCGCTTCGTGGGTTGGAAGGTCAGACAGGCAGTCGCTTCTTTAAAGAACCGGACCTGTCAAATCGTCAGGTTAGGTAAGTGGGTCCTGTGAAAAATGGGAAAATGGTAGGGGGATGAGAGAAAACGAAATGGCGACACGGCTCACCAACCACGTTGGCCTAACAGAAAGTTCGGTGAGGTGTGGGTACTTAAAGCATCTTACGATGAATGTACAATCAAAGAGCGAAAGTTTAGTCACTGAGCCCAGCGAATTATTCGTAAACAGTGGTGAAATTATGAAATGAAATGAAAAAGACATTTGTTTGCTTAATTACATTGTAATACTTAAAATAAGCCTTCCCAGTAAGTAAAATAATTCACTTGTGTTGGGAATGACTCGCAACCCTACTTTATAAATCGAAAAGGTAATAAAATAACTTACTTACTACTTAAAAGGAAATTAAAAAAAAATATGAACCATTAGTCTGTTATCACAATTATAAAATGTATGTTTTTGTAGGTGTTTTTGGTCTATTACAGAAACGACATGTAACCTG
Source organism: Pectinophora gossypiella (assembly GCF_024362695.1). Classification (NCBI taxonomy): domain Eukaryota; kingdom Metazoa; phylum Arthropoda; class Insecta; order Lepidoptera; family Gelechiidae; genus Pectinophora; species Pectinophora gossypiella. The sequence goes on along the minus strand of NC_065414.1, from coordinate 3,098,359 downwards.
GTCTTAAGTGCAACCAGTTAATTTATTACTTTGCAAGAAACTGATTGGACTTTTGCAGTTTGATGACTACGTCATTGGGATGAAGCCATGAGCTTATGTTGTAAAGAAAAAAACAATCTAAGCGATAGGCTTACGAAGCGAAGTTTTTAAATCGCGTTTTCCAATTACTGACGCTTCTTGAGCCTTAACAACACTTTCGTGTTGAAGTAAACATCTTTCGGCAATTTCCTACCTACAACGGTGTTTGCTGACAAACACGCCCACGGACTAAAATAACCACTTCTACTTGAGCCCTCTAATGCCTACCAAATTAGGGCAAAGCCTTAGAACTTACAGGTCTAAGTAGACTGGTAGCTTTGCCTCACCAAGGTTTATGGTGGAATCTAATATTCCATTATAACAAAACGGGTTTGCGACAAGTACAAGTACTCTTGTAATAGGCTGCACCCTAGAAACTTTTCAAACGTTGATTATTTTATTATATAGCGAATTTAAACTAGAAGAGCTCCATTTTGTACTTCCCGGTCGGTTTATAAAGTTTAATAAGTGTAAAAAATATTATATACTTTTCTGAATTCATGATTTCGCTTTCCTTTATAAGTAAGTCTTTAAGACAATGTGTTCGAGCCACTTGTGCTGTCCTTTATATTTCTGCTAATACGCCTAGCTACCCAAGGGAAACACCAAAAAGACTTTATAAATTAAAACAAATAATTAAAAACTTTTTGCTTGAGTGTGTGAACCCCGACGGTTTAGTGACGTTTTTGTTCTTCTTGTTTTCTGCCTGCTTATATATATTACGTTTTTATTCTTGCAAACATCATTGTGAATAATAATAAATAGACTGCTGTGATTGCGTGTGTTGTCAACAAAAACCAGGCCTGGTTAAAAGAGTGAAGAAGCTGATCACGTAAGTGTTTCCCTTATTCTTTGAGCTGGGCTATTTTCAGGGTATGGAGACAGCGCAAGTGGTTAGGATTCTTCCTTTCCACCTTTTTTCTTTTTTTGCATGAATGTGTATCAAACACATAAGATGGTCCTTCGAGCCGGATTCATATCCGTGAACCAGTAATTTCTTACCGCAAAATCGCATTCTTTGATTCCGCAATTTGTTGCTCTTTCATAAGTAACAAATGGTAATAGCTTACAGACCGATGGGGCTGTAGTTATTTACTTCTATACTGCTTTATTACTTAAGTACTGCATTTCTATACTCAATTTCTCTCTATTCGCTGATTATTTTACCGCATCTTAACCGCATCTGCATCTCAATTTCTCTCTATTCGCTGATTATTTTACCGCATCTTAACCGCATCTGCATTTGAATGTACCATTATTTTTGAATAAAACTGCTCGCTAATAATATTCAATAGTGATTTTTAATAAAATAAAACGCAACGCATTACTTTGTCACATTTTTATCCACAATTTTGTTACGAGTGTTCAAGTTATTCTACTAACTAGATATACTCATCCTACTTACGTATTGAGCGCAGAACCAATTCTATATCGCATCGCATTAATATAAAAATTGTTTCTTATTATTTAATAATTTTAATTTTATTGCTGATACATTTTTTATATTTCATTTACAATGTCTAAAAAGGCACCTGTTGACGAGGATGTCGAGGGCCCCATGCCACCTAATATTCTTATAAATGAAGCTCGAGTGCAAGCTTTCTTTCAAAGACTTCAAAGCATTTATGACGTTTCACGGAATATTTCCACAAAAGAATTGCAAAATCGCTTCATAAGTTCAGCTGCAAATATAGAACAATTACGCGCTGAGTATTTAACTGCGTTAGATAATTTAAATATCGCTAAAATACAATATGATTCCACTTATAAGCCTGATTACTCATCTTTTCTCGCTTTTGAAGATATTTATTCTTCTATTAAAAACAGTTTGAAACAACTGCAAGTCTCAGTAGACCAATTGAGATCAACATCAATGGAAAAACCGCGTCTTAAACTGCCGCCGATTAATTTGCCTACGTTTGACGGGGACATTAAAAATTGGCCAACATTTTTTGAATGTTTTAACAACGCAGTTCATAATAACACAAGTCTAACTGACTCAGACAAAGTCTTTTATTTGACAGGAGTTTTGTCTAAATCTGCGTTAACTACTATTGCTGACATTCCTCCCACTGCTGATAATTATAGCACAATTTATTCTGCTTTGGTTGATAAATATCAAGATATTCGTACGCTAGGAACTACCTATTTACAACAGATAGTTAATTTGAAACCGCTGACTTTGGCGTCAGCTGATGGGCTTAATAACTTTTTAGATAAGTTTGCCGCATCAGTTTGTGCATTTGATCGATTAAAAATCAAGGATAAAGTTGATTTTATCTTTTTATTTTTGGCTTTGCAAAAACTTGACAAGGAAACTGCTTGCCTTTATGAAAATTCTGTACGATCAGAGAAACTGCCGACTTATGATAGTTTGATTCGGTTCATTAAAGAGCAAATTAAAATAATTGATCGCACTAGTAACAAACCATGTCAGATTTATGGCAATAAAAACAATAATAATCGCTTCCAATCGCCAGCTATTCCAAAAATTATTAACAACCCAAAAGTTACGAAATCTTTTGTAACTTCGTATAATGCAAACGTAGTATGCCCTTTGTGTTCAAAATCGGGTCATGAACAATTTTATAAATGTCCTGAATTTATGAAATTGAGTCCCAGAGATCGTTATGGTGTTGTTAAAAAACATAATAGTTGTTGCAATTGTCTTAGTTTCAGTCATAGAACATTATCATGCAATTCTAATAAAAATTGTAATATTTGCCATTCGAAAACGCATCATTCATTATTGCATTTTCCGCAACAAAATGATTCGACTACTCGCACCCCCGCATCCGCACAGACACCCGGTCCGTCGAGTGCTATGTATGTAGCCGCAGCGTGTGACGTTAAGCCGTTGCCTGCGCAGCCTCTGCCGCAACCTGCAGTCACGTCGCCTTTTTCTGCTCCACCTCACGTTGTCACTGCGCCTGCTACTGCACAACCGCCATCGAATGAGTTTTCGCAGTTGTCGCTTTGCTCGCAAACATCGCTGCTTAATCAAAGCGCTAAAACGGTGTTGCTTGCTACCGCTCGCGTTGTAATAAAAAATACTGATGGTAGCGAATATATTGCACGCGCATTGATCGATAATGGGTCAATGAATGACTTTATTACAGTTGAGCTATGTAACCGCTTATCTTTAAAAATGCATACGCTCCCCGGCCAAATTACCGTGAATGGGTTTGGTGGGTCTTCAAAACAAGTGAAAGGGGTTACTAATGTTGTAATTCACTCGCGTTTTGATCATAAAGTATCGTTTCCGCTACAACCGCTGGTTGTTGATAAAATCACTGACCGCATACCGACATTGCCTATTGATAGGTCGATGTTACACTATTTATCGAGGTTGAAATGTTAATTGGTGCTAAGTTATTTCCGCGCTTACTGCTTTCGGGACATATTCAGGGCCCACAAGGGACACCTGATGCAGTTCAAACCCCGCTTGGTTTCATTTTGATGGGTGAAGCTCCGATTCATAATCGGTCTCCCTGCAATCTTGCACAGGTTACACATAATACTACGTTATGTGCTTTTACTGGACAATCGTTAGATACTATGATGAAGAAATTTTGGGAAATAGAAGAAGTTTCTTCCCCGCGCTCTGCTACGTTTAGTAAAGATGAACAGGCCTGTGAAGAGATTTATAAGTCTACCACTACTCGCGACTCGACATGTACAAACGTCGTAACACTGCCGTCTAAAACAGATCCTTCTGTTTTAGGTGACTCAATTACGAGTTCTAAAAAAGATCTTAAAGATAGACTTACCACAAAGACTCGCATGATGTTGGACGCTAGTGCGCCCACAGACACTTGTCTGTCTCTCAATGATGTTTCACATTCGAACCGCTTTCAATTTGATAATGTTTTTGCTTTTACCGATTCTACGGTAGCCCTTACGTGGGTTCATTCCAGTCCACACAGACTGAAGACATTCGTGGCGAATCGAGTCACAAAGATACAAGAGTGTCTTAACCAGCAAAATGTTTTTCACATCGCTGGTAACACAAACCCTAGCGACTGCTTGTCTAGAGGACTTACACCTGCACAGCTAGTTGATCATCCAACGTGGATGAACGCGCCTTATTGGGTCCGCAATGATATTTTGGAGTGGCCTATTAAAGCTTACGTGGCTAGTCAAAATGATAATGATCTGCCCGAAGTTAAAATCCTAACATTATCTAATGTTACGGTACCCTCTGATGATAAAGAGGAATCGTCTCTACGCTTATTAAGCAAACGAATCTCCCAATGGTCGAAATTGCTCCGCACAATCGTCTACGTTTTGAGATTCACGAAACGTTTAAAAACTCGCGGCCATATTACGACTGATGATTTAAACGCATCGGAAAAGATCATAGTTCGTGCTATTCAAAAAGAACATTTTCCAGATTTATTAAAGGCGTTGCTACTTAAAAGGCAATGTCCAGCTGCATTTCGAAAACTAAGACCTTTCTTAGTCGACGGAATTATACGAGTAGGAGGACGATTGGAAAATGCTAACTTGACTTTCGATCATAAACATCCTATGCTTATGCCTAACAAAGATAGGATTACTGATTTACTTATTGATTTTGTACATCGCACTGCTTGCCATGCTGGACCGCAACACATGTTGTGTTTGCTCAGGCAAAGGTTTTGGATACTTTCCGCACGCCGCACTGTTCGTGCTAGAGTACACTCATGTGTTCCATGTTTTAGGGCACGCCCTAAACTTGCTTCTTCGCCTGTTATGGCTAATTTACCTTTATGTCGTTTGCAAATGTCCAAACCTTTTGCTCATACGGGCGTCGATTATGGTGGACCGCTGTTTATTACCCTAAATAGGAAACGCGGTGTCAAAAGCCAAAAGGCATATTTATGCGCATTTATTTGTCTTACAACTAGAGTAGTTCATATTGAAGTGGCTACAGATTTGAGCACTGAATCATTTTTGAATGCTTTTAAGAGATTTTTATCTCGAAGAGGTCCAGTAGAAAAACTTTATTCGGACAATGGCACAAATTTTATAGGTGCTAAGTCATATTTGAACGAACTTTATAACTTTTTAGAGTCTGACGCTTTTGATACTGAATTTAAAGCCACTTTGGCTAACAACCGCATTGCTTGGGAAATGATCCCTCCCAACGCTCCTCATTTTGGAGGAGGATGGGAAATTACGATTAAAGGGTTTAAATCGCATTTATTTCGCGTAATTGGTTCTCAGATTTTAACGTACGAAGAATTATTGACAGTTCTTTGTCAAATTGAGGCTTTGCTGAATTCCAGACCGCTAGGAATATTAAGTGAAGACCCCAGTGAACCTTTACCTTTAACTCCTGCTCACTTTTTGAATACCGCTCCACTGGCTCATTTACCTTCCGTTAATGATCCTGCAGTGAGTCAGAATTTGTTATCGCGATGGATGTTACTAGACAGACTTGTGCACTCGTACTGGCGAAGATGGAGTAATGAGTATTTGCATACACTTCAGCTTCGTGACAAATGGAACACTGATACGTGTCCAGTAAAGGAAGGAACGGTAGTTGTTATGATGAAAGACAACTCACCGCCCTTACATTGGCCGTTAGGTATTATAATACGCACTTTTTACGGAGACGATAATCAAGTTAGAGTTGCATTAGTCAAAACTAAAACTGGTACATTCAAACGACCTGTGGTTCGTTTATGCCCCCTCCCTCATTTAAATTAGAAACGCACCGCTTTTCATTTCTTTTATTGCTTTTTTGTTATACTTAGAGTTAATTTTTATTTTGTTATATTTCTGCTTTATTGAAAGGAAACCTTTCAAGGTGGGGGATGATGTTCGAGCCACTTGTGCTGTCCTTTATATTTCTGCTAATACGCCTAGCTACCCAAGGGAAACACCAAAAAGACTTTATAAATTAAAAACAAATAATTAAAAACTTTTTGCTTGAGTGTGTGAACCCCGACGGTTTAGTGACGTTTTTGTTCTTCTTGTTTTCTGCCTGCTTATATATATTACGTTTTTATTCTTGCAAACATCATTGTGAATAATAATAAATAGACTGCTGTGATTGCGTGTGTTGTCAACAAAAACCAGGCCTGGTTAAAAGAGTGAAGAAGCTGATCACGTAAGTGTTTCCCTTATTCTTTGAGCTGGGCTATTTTCAGGGTATGGAGACAGCGCAAGTGGTTAGGATTCTTCCTTTCCACCTTTTTTCTTTTTTTGCATGAATGTGTATCAAACACAATGTGTGTGGTATGTGTGATTTTTGCTAGGTGAAGCGTGGGCAGTGTTCATCTTGCGATGGATTTGTCGTGGCCAGATCGTAGAAAGCCAACTTAAGTTGACAATATCGTTGAAACGTCAACGTTTAATGATATTTCAATCAACGTTTGGCCAAACGGTTAATGGTCTATGTCGTGTAATAAAATGCGAATAGTCGATTCATTTCTTAGGTTCAAAATTATGTACCTATTCGATATGAAAAATTGTACGATTACATTGATTCATCGATTATAATATCAATCAAGTTCAAATCTAGTGCGCAATGCAAAGAAATGTCAAAGAATAATATAATGTAATATTGCATATTTAGGTCAATTGCTTTTACCATGCTGCTTTTTACTTTTTTTTTTCTTTGATGTGGCCTTTTTAGCCCCCGAAGTCCTCCGGTTCGTAAGCCCAACGCTCAACCACTAGATCACGAAAGTCGTTAGTTTAGACAATGGTGAACAATAAGCCTGGTTGTTTTTTATTCAAACGAAGCATATCAAAAACAATTTTTGTGCTGAAAATTGTTACTTGTCCAGTTTCCCTTCCACCGTGTATTTAGGAGGCTTTGTGTCATAAAATGCCATTCTAAAAGTTGTCAAGTACTTTGCATAGTTGTGACCACGGCTTTAGTTGTTGTGAATTTCCAAAAGCACCGTAAAGTTGACGGAGGGGTCGTAAATATTTGCTTTATTATGATATCGACGCTAAACTCCTTTGAATCAAAGAGGGGCTTTGTTTTGAACTTGTTAGCTTTTATATTTAATATTATTATGATACAGAAACAAGTGTAGTTTGCTTGACCATTATAATACGGCGATACGGCTCGCCAACTATCACGTTGGTCTAACAGAATCAGAAAGTTCGGTGAGGTGTGGGTATTTCCATCTTGCGATGGATGTACCTTTGACAACGCCAAATTCCTCTCAGACGACGCCCTGAACTGACTAAGGCCTATTGTCCTAAATTTTGTACCGGATAAGAGCCCTCAGCGCTCCCCATTTGTCCGGCCAAGTAGTTAGGCAAATCTATAATAAGTCACGTCAAAAAAAAAAGACTAGACTACCCCAAATGGGTAATTGTCGTGAGCTTATGTTATATGTTGTTATGATACAAATGCAGTAAGTTGTTTTTTAATATTTATACAAACCTAAAGAATTTAACGAGGAAGTTTGTGTCATAGCCTTATAAGGTTTTTGGCCTAAAATATACAGTCGAACATAGAACTTCACTTTTAATTAAGTCGGTTGCAAAGGGTTGTGTATAAATTCGATACTACCATGACAGTTTCACGTCTTGGCGAACCCGCCTAAGTAGTTAATGGCATATTTATGGCTTATCTACAATAAATAACTTACCTAAAAAAAATATTGGCGGCGCATATTCCTAAGTTATATTCTTACACGCACTTGTGTCTTTCAGGAGGTTAATGTTGTACTTACCTGTAACAAGATAAACAATAATTAATATAGGTAGGTTACAACCAAAAGCCCCCCCCCCCTCCGGTTGATTGAGGGGAGGCCTGTGCCCAGCAGTGGGACGTATATAGGCAGTTTATATACAACCAAAAGGTTAAGGTGCTAAAGAAATAAAGTTTGTTTTATAATAAGTAGGTAATATATTCATCATATCTGGTGACCACAAAAAAAAAATTTCATCTCGAGCTCCTCCGTACTTCGGAAGGCACGTTAAGCCGTTGGTCCCGGCTGCATTAGCAGTCGTTAATAACCATCAATCCGCACTGGGCCCGCGTGATGGTTTAAGGCCCGATCTCCCTACCCATCCATAGGGAAGGCCCGTGCCCCAGCAGTGGGGACGTTAATGGGCTGATGATGATGATGATGATATTCATCATCATTAATTTAAGAGCCACGCTCTTGCATCATTAACCACGCTACTTTTTTAGGAGAAAATAGGGCAGTGGTTTCCCTTTTGCCTTCCGCCCCGCAGTACTCTGTCTGACGCGAGTGGGATGGCGCGCAGAGTAGTCTATTTCAAAGCCGTACTCATGCCCTGCGCCTTTGAATAGTACTGACAGTTACGGCTGTCCTATGTTAGGTAAAATGTATTATTAAATGAAATTCCGGGTGAAATTCATACCGTTCGCTGTATGAAATTAGGAGAACGTGGAGCCAAACTATTCGTCAAGGACGTGTCTGCGTGCCTCATAATTGCGGCTGCTGATAACAGGGCTGACAGCTATTTCGCTCCGGGGATAAGCATTATTATCCAGAGAGGAAACGCTGCGAGAATAATACTCGTCTTCTTCTTCTATCGTGTGGCTTGTGAGGTGGATTATCAACTCCATCAACCCTGATGTCAGAGTTATTACTGAGCCGCCATAGGCCACTGACATGGCTCATGTAAAGACTTCTAACTTACATCAGTAAGTAGTAACCGGGACCAACGGCTTAACGTGCCAAACACTCGTTATACTTATGTATTTGTGCAATAAAATATATTATGTTGATTGACTGTTTGAAATTCAAATTTTTTTTTTTGGAATTTTTATTTTATGCATCATAGAAGGAAAGCTAGAAGGAAAGAGAGGAAGGGGAAGACTAACAAGAGCTTACATGAAACAGATTAAAGAAAAGATTAACGTCGTGTCTTATATGGAAGTCAAGGAATTGGCCTTTGATAAACTGAAATAGAAAATGCTGCACCGACAAGAGCGTGGCTCTTAAATTGATGATGATGGATTGAAATTCAGCCCATCTGATGGACACTTTGCATATGCCCTAGAGGATATTTTTAACTTACTTATGTGTTTTATTTATTAAACAATTTATTGTACACACAGGACACAATACGCACAGAATATTTAACAGGATATAAAACAATTAGTCTAACACAATACAGACTAACAAAAGTTTCATAGAATGTAAAAATATATTTGTATTTTTTGTAACTAAGGTAAAAGAATCGTCAAAACTGATTAATAAGTAAAAAACAAAATATTCTATTCTTGAGAACAATAATGCACGTTGCCTTATACCCTCCACAACTTATGGACAGTCCATACAAAAATCTCATCTGTACTGTATGCAACCTTATCACGTAAGTGCGAGCGAGACAAAAAATCCACAAGGACTTAACAGAGACCCAACGGGGGATGAGGTAAATCTAGCTCGGCACCGATACGAAAGGGTGCGGGGCGAAGACTGTCCGTTCTGTACGCAGCGTTATTCTTTACCTTGTGATGTAATGTAACTACGGAATTCAGAATAAAGATGCGACCAAAAATATGCGACACAAAAATAGTCGTCTATTCATTTTAATTATGTTATCCCCTGTGAATGGGCAGGGAAAGAGTTGAAAAGAGTTCATTAATCATTTGGCGTTTATGTAGCGAACAACCCCCTCACTCCCTCTTCCCCTTTGCCTCTGACGTCACGCTGATGTGGCACTTCTATGCTGTAAACATTAACAGTTTTAATTAAATTTTACATTTTCTATGAGCGAGGGAAATGACGTTTAGAGTGGCTGTTAATGTGACGGATAGTTTTGCGAATGTCGTCGTTGTAAATTGGATTATAAACAGGAATCTGTGACCTGTTAATTTTGGGTCAGGATGTTGATTCTGTTACGAACCTTTTGATGTGTCGCTTCTAAGTTCAATATTCAATATTAGTTATTTGTGTACTATGATGGTTGGAATCCGAAAACTCAACTGGTGGGATTATATAAATTAAAATTATAAAAAAAAATCGATATCTGTAAGTGGCAGAGTTGTAGAAGGGCTATCTTACAGTGAAAACCACGTAAATGCCTTTTTGAAAAACCATATTCCGGTGTGATTTTTACTTCCCTCAATCAGCGCTTATCGCTATCAACCCACTAGGGTCGATTAATTGTTTCAAATATATTTCCTCTCAGTCGACGCCCTGAGCCGAGGTTCGCGCCCAACTGGGCACCCTCAAGCCTGTTGTCTTAAACGTTGTACCGGGTGAGAGCCTTCAACGCTCCCCATTTGACCGGCAAAGTAGTTAATGCCATCTGCAGCAAATCTACAATAAGTCACGTCAAAAAAAAAGTTAACAAAACATCGCAACTATAAAAGCTGGTTTTCACTTTGTGGTCTGCATTTTTACCCGAATTCAGATTAATTGAAAGAAATCGACGTTTTATTGAGAATAATCACTTCAAAATGTAATGTTTTATATATTATATTCATGTATGTGTTTTTTTAAATAAATTACCGTATTTTTTCCCTTTATTTTAAACAGATTACGGACACACTTTAAAGAATGGCTTTTAGCTAAAGAAAATAAACAACTAAAACAAAAAGCGACTGGGAATTAAAGGTTTGAATAATTGATAAGAAAATCCGATTAATACTTAATACGAACGCCTTAGAAATCTTTTGGCGTTGGAGTTTTGTAGTAGAGGAAAAAAATTCTCGAAAGTTTATTAATTTTATTTGTTTGACAACTCAGGGGCAAATCACGAAATTTTTATTATTGTCAAAGCTGCGCGCTGAGTTCTAAGAATTATTTTTATGCCAGTTGAAAGTATGTACTTATGTAAGACTGTTTTGAAAAAATTGCTACCCCAGCAATAAGACCGGCTTATATGCCATATGTTTTGTTTTATTTGTTTTGTCTTATTCTTTTTATTGCCTTTTTTATATATACCATATATATTATGGTGTTAGTGACATCGTAACGAAAACTTTGAAGGATGATTCAGGCCACGGTTCTGAGTTGATATGAAATGGAATTTTCCGTCGCAAAAGTATTTAAATTAAATTCAGTAATTTTTAATAAATTTTCCGACAGGAAATTCCACTTGATATCAACTCAGAATCATGGCCTGAATCATCCCCCTCAGTATTCGTTATGCCGTCACTTCATTTTTAAACTTCTTAAAAAAAAACTTGTATATTGTATATAATATGTAATTAAATAATAATAAAATCATCTTACACTTTGGAGAAAAACTTACCTATCAACCTATTTGTTAGCGACACGAATTAACGATTTAAAATAAAGCGGCAACGTATTTGGTGCGGGCAACCGACTCTCGGCGCCAGATGGCGCTCGCCGCGCCTGCGCGTTACTTCATTTCGATATATTTTTTTTTAATTTCTCTCTGGCTAACCTCTCCGCAGCGCACCACGCTCTTCGATTGTCCACACGCAAAAAGCTTTTTTATAAAGCGATCGATGTGTTTTTATGTTTTCCCGTCCTATAAAGGGTGTTAGTGACTTCGTAACGAAAACTTTGAGGGATGATTGAGACCATGATTCTGAGATGATATCAAGTGGAATTTTCCGTCGCAAAAGTATGGAATAGAAAATAACTTAAAAAAAAAACAAAAATTTTCTTGAATTTTCCGACTGAAAATTCCACTTGATATCAACTCAGAATCATGGTCTGAATCTTTCCTCAAAGTTTTCGTTACGATGTCACTAACACCCTGTATAACACTATCAATACAGCTTATGGTCCTAAACTGTTCGAAAGAACAAAGACCTTCCAATCAAACGCGCGATTACCATCTAACTCCAACAGAGGGGCTAGCAAATGAACGACTACCCCCATCTGATTTCAAATTGGAAGTCCAGGCTTGCATTCCCTTCCATACATCGTTTACGTTCTATTGTGCCTTGTTTGACATGCTTGTTCCCTTGAACGTTCGATCATTTCACAAAGGGTACCGTTGATTAGTGCACGATGCATATTACGTGTCTGAAGTGGTGGAATTTTGGCTTGAAACAGCCATAATAGTGGTCGAAACTATCTATCTAATAGCCCCAATTCGACACCTCCTAATTTTATTTCAAGTTATACCCGTCATATTCTTATCCGCCGAAAAGGAAAAGGACGGATTATTCACAACTGTAAATAAAATGAATGAATAAAATAGACATCTCGCTAGTATGCAACCCAATTGACGTGTGCTGTCTAAAACTTAATTCCGTCGGGTTATTGACCAATATAAAAATTAGGGAGTTTTTAAAGTTCCTGCCTAACATTGACTTGTGTTCCATAAATTTTCTGCCTGTCGATTATCTGTCCCTTTCCTCTTCGGCGGATAAAAAACTGACAGGTATAACATAAAATAAAATTAGATGGTGTCTCCAGGAATCAGCACCACTATCTACCTAGCGTTATCCCCATTTGTCCGGCCAAGTAGTAAACGCTATATAAATACATTAAGTCAAGGAAAAAACTGTAATTTTTCGTAATCGTTTAGAATAGAATTGACTTGAAATTGTTTATTATAAAAGGACGTCGATATTCACAAAACAACTATTAAAAAAGCAAAATAGATGTTGGTGATGTGGTGGTGGACATTCTCTAATGAAAGAACCTCACTCAGCACAAGAAAAAAAGCTCGGTGAAGTGTGGGTACTTATTTTAATATTCATACTATCAAAAAAGTTGATTTACAATATTCACAGTAGTAGTAAATGGAATTCCATCGCCTCTGCTTACCTCACTGGGAAATAGGCCTGAGTTTATGTATGTATGTATGGAGTGGCTAGTCTCTACCAATCCGCAGTAAAGGAGTTTGGAGTATGCTCCATACGTATGTATGTATATTCCCCTCCGGTCGATGAGGGGAAGTCTGAGCAGCGTGATGTATAAGGGCTGTTTATGTTATGTTTGTTATGTATTAGTATTCAAGAGCTTTGTTGAGGTAAATGTAACGCCTAAATATTAGACTGGCTTTATCGTTTATGTTGACAAAATCTTTAGGTAATTATTTAGTTTGGGCATACAAATTCAACAATTCTTAATATACCCAGAACGTGCGAAATCGATAGCAAAACGTTTTTCAAACAACGAACGGTGTTAATCATGTTAATATTCAGCACGATGCAATTAAGCTTTCAATTTGAAATTGATCACTACGTACTTAGTTTGGGTTTGTAGTTATCCAGTTTCAATTTAAATGAAGCTCCAATTTACCTCGGCCATTTATTTAGAATTGAATGGTCGTCCTATCATAAAACTCGTTACCGATCCAACCAAACTGTTAGTGACATGGTACGAATCTCTATCATAATAAACAATTGCCAATGTACGGGGAGTTAGCGACACCGCACCGAATACTGAGGGGGATGATTTAGCCCATGTAAAGAGCCGCGCAGGTGGTAGAATGCTTGCCTTTCACTTTGTGGTCGCAGGTTCGAATCCAGCACAGGCCTAAACCAATGATTGTCGGATTTGTTTTCGAATTCATGTTTGGATTATAAGTCATCATTATAAAACATCGTGAGGAAACCCACATTCCCGAGAAATGCATTTTCGGATGTATGTGACTTAACCTGTATTGGGCTGGTGTTCCCTTCGCGGGTTGGAAGGTCAGACAGGCAGTCACTTCTGTGAAAAACCGGATCTGTCTCAGTTTGTGAAAAAACGGGATAATGCTAGGGAGAAGATGATTCTTAGTCATGTGTAATTTCCGTCGCAAATAAATATATGGTTTTCTTTGTGCTTTTTTTTTGTATAATTTTGCGACGAAAATTTTCGCGTGATATTAAATCAGAATCATGGCTGAATCATCCCTCAAAGTTTTCATTACGGTGTCACAACATCCTACGCATACGGGATTCAATCAAATTGACCCGATTGAATTTCGGTTTTATTTATCTAAAAAAAAATTCAAATTTACATAAAAATGATTGATGTTATAACACAGGCCGTTCTTATTTTGGGGAAGACTGTAAAAAATTGCAGGACATAATGATATACAAGGGTCTCATTAATCTTTGGGCTGGGGAAAATGGAAGAAAAATACTATGTATAAGAACATAATTGCAAATTAGTGGAGGAAAAACGGTATCCTTAATAGAAATAGAGGTTTAAAATCTCCCCTCCCCGTTTAGACTGTATTATCGATGACTTCTTCTTCATTTCTCGTGTGGGTTGTGAGGTGGATGACCAACCTCATCTACCCTGGTGTCAGGGTTATTATTGAGCCGCCAAAGGCCCCTGACGTGACTCAAGTAACGACTACGTACCCATCAGTAAGTAGTAACCGGGACCAACGGCTTAACGTGCCTTCCGAAGCACGGATCTTACTTCTGGACAATCAGGTGATCAGCCTGCAATATTCTAATCAAACTAGCGACCATAAAGTCATTTTTGTGTTTTGTCCCCACCGGGATTCGAACCCGGGACCTCCGGATCGTAAGCAGAACGCTCAACCACTGGATCACAAATCGATGACTAACCATGTCGACTGTAAAGACAAAGATAATTAAACCGCATTTTTTTAAATTATTTTTGGACTTATTGTAGATTTGCCGCAAACGGCATTAACTACTTGGGCATAGGCCTCCCGCGTATAAAGAGTTACTTGCTTCGATCCTGACACACTTCTCTTGCTTCCTCCATTCATCAATCGTTTCACACACGCACGCCGTTTCAGAGTAGATCGTACGGAAACTTTTATGATGAAGAAGAGGGCGAAAAATACAAATATTGCCAAAAATAACTACTGTTCTAAAGAAAAATAGATTTTGTGAAAGACGAAATGGGTAAGAAACAGGTAATCATCGAATTGACAGCTGAAGTAGGTACCTATATATAATAAAAAAACTTTTGTACTGCTTTAACCTGACCCCAAGTACCGTGACCAAAAAAAAATAAATGCTGAAGAAAATAGTTTTATTATTTTAACTGCGTATCTCTTTAAAAAAACATAACATAAACTCACTATTACATCCCAATAGGGATGGTCAGAGGTACAGTCATGAGCAATATAATGTACCCACTTTAGAACCCTGTCGCACTATCATATTTGACATTTAATGAGACTAACGGTTTTATTTGTCAATAGAGTTAATGTGACATGGTTTCAAAGTGTATACATATTAGTACCCATGACTGTAAATCCGTTGCAAAGTGAACTAAGTAGCCGCACCTCACCGAGCTTTAAACTAACGTGATAGGTGTTGAGCCGTATCGCCGTCTATAATGGTCGAGCCAACTCTGTTAGTGAAAACTGCACTTACGATAAATTAATAACTGTTTTCGAACTGGCGCTCCTCGATTGAGAAGCAAGACGGTATACCTCAGGATCACATTGACTAATCTACTGAATAATCCTTGTACAAAGAACATAACACCATAGCGCAGCCAAACTTATAGTACACTTATTTATTTTTCCGTTGCAAATAAAGAATAAACGAGACATAAAACTAATCAAAAGTTGAAGAGAACTTTAAACTAGCTGCACAACCTTATTGCAAAGACGGAAGAAGTCACAGGCTCTATCCACTCGCAAACAAAAGTATCTACCGCGATTAACTTAGATCCCCTCCCTTTGTCTCCGCATTTAATATCCTTAAGTGGACGTAGGCAATTTTACAAAAAGCCAAAAAAAAAGGAATCCCCAGTAATTTGCGGCTCCCACTCGCGATAAATGAAATGAAAATTTTTTGACTAGAATGAAAAGAGGCGAGAAATTAAACAGTTCTCCTGCTTCTGAAGATGGAGATTTTGAAATTATCGCGCTAATTTTCTTGACTCAATGTTGGCCAGTTGCGTACCTTTTTATCTTACCTAAGCGGAAATGGTGAGCTATTTCCCTTATTTAGAAAAAAATACTGAAGTAGTGTGTGTAAAATGTAAGTAAATCCCGACACTTTTTGTTGGCACGATAGTTCAAAGTATTTATAAGCGTAACTTAGGTACTGGCAGAATATCAGTGTTGCTAAGAGTGGTATTTCTACTATTCTTCGCAACAACATGCTGAGTCAGTCCCTTTTCCCTGGCAGTGTATTTTTGATTTGTATACTTATCTTTATCTTCTCTACTATTGTACTGCACTGTTTTGGGAATAAAGTTATTCTATTCTATTCTATTCTAATGTGTATGTAACGATTGATAAATGTGGAAGAAGCAAAAGCAGTGTGTCAGGATCGTGCAAAGTTAGTTTAATAGTCTCTGCTTATCCCGGTAGCAATAGGCGTGAGTTTATGTATGTATGTATGTACGGTCACGAGCATTAATATGTTTACACTTTGGTATCATGTCACATTAACTTTTTTGACAAATTGAACTGTAGGTCTCACTAAATGTCAAATATGTTAGTGCGACAGAGTCATAAAATGGGTACATTATATTGCTCATGACTGTACTGTAAAATAATTACTATTGTAATGACATTTAAGAAGGCTTTGCATATTACAGTTGGATGTGTAACCTATTTAACATAATTAAAAACAACCGAGAGAATATTCTTTCGTACTTAATTTATTTTTCTTCTTTTTCAAAGATCTACATGTTCAAAGCCGTTCCATTTTATGTTACGAAACTAAAATGAAACAAAAGCGCTGTTTAAAACAATTTTGTCAATAATCACTATGTTAATTTTATCTACCTTACCCTTTTTCGACTAACACCACGCGCATGACATTTACATAATTTTCGTTTTTAATATTATGTTTTGTGTTACAACGACGTGTACCCAAAGGGATGAAAGGCCCTTAACTTCCAGTCGTGTCAAATAAAAATGCAAATCTTCCTTTGTCGAATCCCATATTGTAATTGCAAAAAAAGTTTGCAAAGTCTACCGTACCATACCACTACAGATTTTTTATTCTGTGGTGGTTTAACCACTATTTCTATCATGCCATACCATAAATCACCACCAGTACCATAGACTAAACATACATACATACGTACTTAAACTAACGCCTATTTCCCACCGGGGTAAGCAGATACTATAGAATTCCATTTGCTTAGATCCTGACACACTTCTCTTGCTTCCTCCACATTCATCAACCACCGCCGCCATACCATAGACTAAGAAATTAACCTACTACATAATAAAAGGAACACTCCCGTCCCGCGCCATTACGGACCTGATTTACCTCACCCCCGTTACGGGTCATTTTTTGACTATTTAAACGGTACGCGGATAAGAAGAGTGCGCTGAGTGTCTGTCTCACTTGCAAGCTCGGGGTAAGGCAAACACGACTGTGTAATTATATGGGTAGGTAAAAAATATATTTTTGAATGAAGTATCCGTATTTTACATAGGTAGTTACACCCATACATAACATCATGCTTATTTCCCGTTGGGGTAGGTAGAGCAGAGACCACGGAATTCCACTTACTACGATTCTAACACAACACGCTTTCTCCACTCTCATCAAATACTTCATGCATGACCACCGGTTTAGGATACTCTTAGACTTGGCCAGTGTTATGTTTGCATTTTTTTATTTGCATAACTCACTACTCACTTACTCACTACTCTTCACTACTCCTACAACTGCTGCTACTTCTACTTCTTCTACTTTACTACTTCTTCTCTACTCTTTCACTTATTATTTATTACGGCTGTTACATTGTATATACCAAGTACACAGCGTACACATACGTACATACAGAGTGTTAGTGAATATACTAGACGTTATAGGATTGGATCGAAGCAAATGGAATTCCATAGATTCTGCTTACTCCGTTGGGAAATACTTACATAAACATATAATGTATACTAAACTTTATCATTCCACACCAGGAAAATGGCCCCCTGAATGTAAATAGAATTTTTATTTTCTGCAGATATGTAACATCTCTGAACCTATTTGTACAGAGTGTTAGTGACATCGTAACGAAAATTTTGAGTGATGATTCTGAGTTGATATCAAGTGGAATTTTCCGTCGCAAATGTATGGGACGGAAAAATAATTTTAAAAGAGTCACCGATAGGAAAATACACTTGATATCAAATCAGAATTATGGTCTGAAAATATCTTTCAGTATTTGTTACAATGTCACTAACACCCTCCCTTGTATCTACCTTGTATGTCTATTAAAATTTGTGCTCATTATTCTGAGTTAATATCAAGTGGAATTTTCCATCACAAAAGTATATAATTTATAAACCAACCAACCAAACCAACCAATTTACAAAATTATTTAAAAACCATTTATTAAGGCACATAAAATACATGAATTTTGCGACGGAAAATTCTACTTCATATTAACTCAGAATCATCCCTCCCAGTATTCGTTACGATGTCACTAACACAACCTGTATATGGACTTCGAGCCCAGTTTTGCATCACAAACGACAACCAATTTGTTTTATAACAATTTTTTTACACAACGTTTTCATAAGCCTGCCATTTGCATGTTTTCGGGTTAGCCGGGGAACTTGATACAGTTTATTATGAAATTCATAAATATTAACTGACTTATTATATTGCTCCCGTGAGGCGCTTCAATATATTACATTTCATACACCATTTTCACCAGTTTCATTTTATATCTATGAATAGCACTTGAGTTTACCTAACTTGTATTGTAGCACCTAAAAATAATTATATCGAAAAAATCTGACTCGGACGGGACTTGAACCCGCAGTTCTTGTCAAGCCGGGACGAGCGTGTTAACTATTACACCACCAGGGGCCTGTTTAATAAAACTTACAATTGTAAATTACAATGACAATTTGATGTACATTGCGGAGTGTGTGATCACGAATATTTTGCAGTTTGATATTAGCTACGCAATGAACATTTTATTAAACAGGCCCCTGGTCCTCCTCCTGTCCATGCGAAATTCTTTCGACAGAGGTACAATCAAAGAGCAAAAGTGCAGTCACTGGGCGTAGCGAATTATTTGTAAACAGTGGTGAAATTATGTACATACATACATACATACATACATAAACTCACGCCCGTAATCCCAACTGGGGTGGGCAGAGCCACAAGTAATCAAAGACAACTTGCAGCCACTGTTGATACGAAGTCCTAAGATGGATATGATGAACCTTATGGTGATAAGGGATCAGCCTATCGCCCATAACATTAGTCCATCATGTTAGAGGACGCAATCCCTCTGTCGGTTTTTACGACATGCCCGGGAAGACAAGCAGCTGAACGTGTTCTATGTTTTTTATTTGCTCCCAGAACAGCATAGAAGTGAAATTATGTACCATTAGCATAATTATAAAATTCATGTTTTTGTAGGTGTACCATTAGCGTAATTATAAAATTTATGGTTCTTGATCTATTACAGAAACGACTTGTAACCAGGAGGTCTTAAATGCAACCAGTTAATTTATTACTTTGCAAGAAACTGATTGGACTTTTGCACCTTTCGTACGGTCACGACAAATTGAACTGTAAGTCTCACTAAATGTCTAATATGTTAGTGCGACAGAGTCCTAAAGTGGGTACATTATATTGCTCATGACTGTACATCCATCGCAAGATGAACTAAATACCCACATCTCACTGAGCTTTCTGTTAGTCCAACGTGACAGACTGTGCGTCATAATCACCGTCTATATACATAGCTTCAATGATATTATTTAAATGAAACATGACCACAGGAGTAGCCCATCAAAATATTACCATTTATTTTAAACGTGCAATATCCTACCATATAGCGACGTCATAAATATAAACGGTTAACGTTATCTAGGACGCAAGGAGAATTATGAGTCGTCTTAATAAACCTGCTGCGAATGGTCAATAACGATTCAATATGGTCGCTTTAAATTATTATTGTGGCGTTAAAAACTCTCAGTTGACTGACAGAAAGGGTTAAGTTATCATTATATTATTAAGTATGTCTGAAGTTCTTAAGCATCACGTCTGTGTCCCTGAAGGGTGGGCTATTGCCATTTACCGGGTGCAACTCCTGGAGTACAAGTGATACGTATGAATTATCTAGACAAACATGAATTTAAACTCATCAAAGAATTCACTGGTTAAGAGCTCGACCAGAAGTTGCCTGTTCACTCTGGCCTTGAAAGCACCCGGGTTATGTGCATTCGCGATCACACTAGACGTATAGTCGGTTGTGAGCTAGCGTTTATGGAATTGCTTATGTTTTTGGTGGATTTAAAGCTCATTCGATAATTTGTTAGCTGGTTTATACGACGTTTTTATGATTAAGTATACTTAAAATTGTTTTCCGTGAAATGAACAATAAGTAATAAATTTTCAATAGTGATGCTCAATGGAGATTTTTATTGAAAGGAAAGTTTCCTTGTTGTTATTTCTATAATCTGTTACTGGCTCGAAAAATAATTTATAAAATGTTTTTTTTTTTGTTTTTTTGCGGCAAATGGTATTAACTACTTCGGCCAAATCAAAATGTGTTATGCTTTTAACTTTATATTTTCAATCAATTATTATCTCGTTTTGACGTTTCATAAAACGTACTTATTTGATTATTTTCTCCTCTACGCAATAAATGATAGCTCGTATCCGGCACCTGACTTTCAGCGTAGTGTGCGTTCCATTCCAGCAAGTTAATCAGGAATTTGCATATTTTCATCATATTTGCCGGCCGCGCCTCTAAGTTAATTAACATTGCTTGATGATTTTATTATATTTGCAAAGGACATCCTTCCCCTCCGGCCCACAGAGTTTTGCATTAATGAAGAATTTTAGCATTATCAAATAGATCCTTAATAGTTTCACGGTTTGAAATTTCTATACAATTATTGGATATAAATGCCGCAGGAGCATAACTGGTGATACACACAACGAACATATTATAAGAAGCTACGATTGTATTATAAAACATTCCACATTATTCATTGCTTTTTTGGTATAACGGGACTACAACTAGCGCTTGTGTTACTACGCAATGAACGGCGGGTGGATCGATGTAGCGGTCCAGCCAGAAATGTTTGAGTGCGGCCGGTTCACACGCCGACGTGACTTAGGTGACATACGGAGTCGTGCGTTTTAGCATAGAAAAAAGAGTAATGTATGTATGTCTGTAAATTTCACTTATCGTTGATTATTCAATATTACCGTTCGGGGTTCACACACAAGCGAGTGTAAAAGTTTTCAAATATTTTTTTTCTTAAATGAATAAAGACTTTTTGGTGTGTTTCCCTTGGGCAGCTAGGATTATTAACTGAAATATAAAAATCATGGCTTTTTGGCGGGAAACTGGAACGGGACAGTTGCTTTCTTCATTGAATAATCTAAATAATTAATACGAAGTGGTGTTTTGTGGTTAATGATCGCATTAAGTTAGTCGGAAGACATTCGCGAGTGTTATTATATCAGAGTATTCAATAAACAAAGTGTATCTGCCTGTTTTCGCTTCGTGCCAGGAAGCCGCTTCATAACTCGAAAGTTTATGCGGACTTTTCAGTTAATTCGTTTGGGGTTCGGAGTAGGAGTCTACTCCGAGGGTGGGGGCTTAGGTTTCATCATCATCATCACCTTTCATCATTTCATTAATCATCAAGAAAAAATATACGTAAGACATGGCTGTATGGGCATAGTTCCCTTTGCCTTACCCTTCGGGGAAAACAAAAAAAATAATATAAATATCATCTTATATACTAAACGTTATCGGATTGGATCGAAAATAATGGAATTCGATAGATTCTGCTTACCCGGGTGGGAAATACATACATAAACATGTATGTATGCTAGGCTTTATCATGCCGTACCATGAAAAAAGCCCCCCGATTGTAAATAGAATTATATTTTCTGCAGATATGTAACATCATTCAGGGTGTTAGTGACATCGTAACGAAAACTTTAAGGGATGATTCAGACCATGATTCTGAGTTCGTATCAAGTGGAATTTTTCGTTGCAAAAGTATGCAACTGAAAATAATCAAAAAAGACACTAAATCTTTTATGATATTTCTTACAGGAAATTTCAATTGATATCAACTTAGAATCATAGTATGAATCATCCCCCTTAGCATTCGTTACGATGTCACTAACACCCTTTATGTAGAAGCCGAGTAGGTATTCACGCTTCCCTAGACAACCTGGCATACCTAGGTTCATAGGTATGAGTAAAAATCAAAAAAAGAAAAAAGATTGAAGTCAAGCACAAGAGTTTGGAATATTTTAATTTACCCCATCGTCAAGCAAGAGCAAGCTCTTAAATAAGAAGAGAGCGGAAGATTCCAGCCAAACTTTATTTAACTTTTAATTGACTTTGCATTTAAAATTAATGACAAGAATTTTGGACGAGTATAAACATCTTGAGGTTTTGAGCGCGATTGTTGTTAAATGTATCTCAAATGATGTTCAATCAGTTTTCGAGGAATCTCTTTTTATCGTTGAAATGCATAAATGACATTGCGTCGCAAACTATTGCAGAATCATATTACCATATTAGGTACTTTCAAAAATTCATCCTCATAGAGCTGCCAATGGCTTGTGGTTTGACAGTGCTAGTGACGCCGGCGCTGTACCGAATACTGAGGATGATGATTCGGTTCATGTTTCTGAGTTAATATCAAGTGGAATTTTCCATCACAAAATAATGGAATTGAAAATGATTTAAAATAACACAAAATTATCATGATTTTATTATTATTAGTAATAATAATAATAATAGCCCGCAATGTCTTACTGCAGGGCAAAGAATCATGAATCATGAATTTTGCGACGGAAAATTCATCATCATCATCATCATCAGCCCATTAACGTCCCCACTGCTGGGGCACGGGCCTTCCCTATGGATGGATAGGGAGATCGGGCCTTAAACCACCACGCGGGCCCAGTGCGGATTCGTGGTTATTAACGACTGCTAATGCAGCCGGGACCAACACGGCTTAACGTGCCTTCTGAAGCACGGAGGAGCTCGAGATGAAAACTTTTTTTTTGTGGTCACCCATCCTATCACCGGCCTTTGCGAAAGTTGCTTAACTACGGAAAATTCCACTTGGTATAAATTCAGAAATCTACGAGCTGAATCATCCCCCTCAGTATTCGTTACGGTGTCACTAACACTCTATGTAGCTACAGAAGTGATTAATTAACAACGATCCGGAACACACATTGGCGCAAAAACTCTACTGTTGACACTTTTCAACCTTCGCAGTCGCTAACGATTGCTAGGCCCTTTAGTTTTCCCAGTCCAAACTATAAACAAACATTTGATGTTTGCTCTCGTTGAAGGTTCATTCAAAAACAAGCAGAAAGGTGTATGGAGCAAACGGGAGGTCAGTTGGGAGCGACAAAAAGCGGCCAAGTGCGAGTCGGACTCGCCCATGAAGGATTCCGTAGCAGTAATTATAATTATCGCTCATTTTTTTACATCCTGTAGATATAGATTTAAGTTGATAGAATGAAAGGTTAATTGCGGTTTCCGATTTATAACATAAAAAAAACTACTTACTTGATAAATCTAGTTCAAACCCAATTTCCGGTGGAAGTTTGCATGGTAATGTACATAATTATTATAATATTTTTTTTAGTTTTATAATTCTTTAATTTTAGAAGTAACATGGGAGAATCTACTTTGGAAGAATCTCTCGCGCAAACTATTCAGTTGAGAAATAAATAATATTTATTAGAAACCTCAATATAATTTTTGAAGATTTATTCATAAATACTTTACACGTGTTTAAATGATGAAAACTCAATGTAGCAAGGATACGTTTATTGCCTTTAGCAACGGAACTCTGAAAAGGTGTGTTGCATTACGAAAACTGTCCACAGCATTCCGAACGTTATATTTATGTAACATAAATATTACATTAAGCCGTCGGATACGGGTTTGCGGCGAAGATATTTTGCTAGAATTTTGATGTCAATTGCAAGCGAAAATTCTGTTAAAAGATAAAGAAATAAAGTTGTTTATTCTAGAAACAGGATTGGATGTTCAGATAGCAGTCCCTTTGCATACAACGGGATAAGTCTTTGACTCAAACTCAATAATATCTTTATTCAATTGGTAAGACAGTTACACTTCAAATAATGAATTATTATTTTTTACATAAGTAAATAAGTAGGATTTTACATTACATAAGTAGTAGTCTGCGATTGTTGAAGTTTAGTAACTTTCGCAAAGGCTGGTCATATAGGATGTGACCACAAAAAAAAGTTTTCATCTGGAGCTCCTCCGTGCTTCGGAAGGCACGTTAAGCCGTTGGTCCCGGCTACATTAGCAGTCGTTAATAAGCATCAATCCGCACTGGGCCCGCGTGATGGTTTAAGGCCAGATCTCTCTATCCATCCATAGGGAAGGCCCGTGCCCCAGCAGTGGGGACGTTAATGGGCTGATGATGATGATGATGACATCAGTAAATATGTCATTTGTCGAACATTTCAAACTACTACACAAGTAAAAAGTAGCTGCAAGAAAAACTTCAGCACATGGCCAAGTGCTAGATGTTCTAACAAAATATTGTACTCGTATACAAATTCAGTAATTTGACTGCCTACTACCTATTGGGTCCCAGGCGGTTATTAATAATGGATACATGTTATAAGCTGCGTAGGAATACACCACAATGCAAAGCGTGCCGCAAATAGCATGCGGGGCGCATAGGTACCTCGACTTTAGTGCTAAGAAAATGATGATTGATGACTTATATACATACATACATACATAAAGTCATTATTTCCCACCGGGCTAAGCAGACTGTGGAATTCCATTTGATTCGATCCTGACACACTTCTCTTGCTTCCCCCACATTCATCAATCGTTTCATACACGCACGCCGGTTTTGAGTAGATCTTGTTGTTGATGACTGATATGCATACCTACACATATCACGGGAAGTGAAGTCGCTAGCCCCGGTAACTATTACTAAGTGTGAAGTCGTTATGTAGAAATAATCCAAGTTTAATATGGTAGATCATTAACATCACAGCCTAGCGATAGAACAGAATCCGGAATGTAAATGAGTCTCCGGGTTTTCGTTATTTTTACAGTATGCAAAAACAATTTAGAAATTTTCTTAAAACGTACTATGTATTAGCGAAACAAAGAAAAGTACAACAACAAGGGTCATTAAACGATAGACTTAACGATTCTTTGAAATCTCTCCAACTTTCTTTTGAAACTTGCAGCGATTTTGTTCCTCAATAAAAGCTGAATGTAAAATTAATTTTGCGAGGGCGCGTTCGTTTAACTTGTACTTTATGCATTTTCGAAAGAAATTCAAGAATGGACTAAGCATATACTTAGCTATAAAGTTGTTCGAGATTTCGGAGGGAACAAAAAAAAACGAGCGGAGCACAAGAGACTACAAAAAATATCATAAGTAAACTTGTAAATGGATTTTAAACTTACTTGTTAAATATAAAAACTTATTATGTCTATAATTATTATGAATGAATTTCGTCTTCTATATCTATACAGATGCTGCTCTTCTTGTTGAAATCTGAACCGTATGGATGTGATCAATAGGTTAGAAATTCTGTTGTAGTCCATAATATAAAGTTTATATTACGGAGGAGGACCCAACTACTTAACCAGCTAGTTCCGCTCACATGCAACAGATGGCGCTATCATTCAATCCTGGAATGCGCTTTCGAAGTTTACACAGCGTGACGCATATATACAACTTCCAACATGACTCAAGTGGATCATTGATCCTTAGTCACATTACTGACTTATGGCTAGCGGGGTACCATGCTCTGTTCGGTGCCCCGAAAACATCCTTTGTCGATCGTCACTCCCCGGACACTTCATACAAACAACCTTGTTTTACACAGACACTGCACTGACGTTATCGTACACGCGCGTCTGTGTGTGTGTCTGACGCCATACGATTCAAGTCTAAACTATGTTCGAGGGGGGATGAGGTAAAGCACGTCAGTTGCTGGTGGGGAGCGGAGAGTTGCTGTTCTATACGTAGTATTACTTCTTATTCCATGCCATCGTTCAGGATGAATGAACCGCACTTATAATATATAATATTATATTAAATAAGCAAATATCTAAAGACAAAACGTTTGAATTTCTCTGCTCACGTTGTACCCAATAATTTTAACTTCGTTCTCAAAGGAAAAGTTTCATAACTAACTCCATTAAACGAGCATATTTTCCTTCATTAACAAAGTGAAGTGAAATAATCTCTCGTGTAACAAGCACTACGGTGAAAAATAAATGGTTTTTTTTAAGGTACCTACTTACAATACCTTATATAGGTTGTCTGGAAGAGATTGAAACCTTAACAATAAGACTTATTGTAACAGGTATCTAACTGATTGTAATTGTTTATTTTTTAATAAGTGCAATATTTTTTTTATTGTATTGTATTGTAAAAGTATTTTATTTACTACGATAATAAACAAAGAATAATGTGTGCCAGAAATGTGTGTATTGCACACGTTTCTAGTGAGTTGACGTAAATGGGTGAATATCAAAATTTCAAGTTTGGTGGCGAAATTTCATATTATTTTTACGTGAAAAATTGGGTTCCGACATGAAAACGATCCAAAAGGATCCTGGGATCCTTTTTCATGTCGGATCCAAAAGGATTCTTTTTTCATGTCGGAACCCAATTTTTCACGAAAAAATTATATGAAAGTTCGCCACCAAACTTGGCACATTTTGATATTCACCCAAATACGCCGTCGCGGTCGGTCACGATTAGCATCCATCCAAAACCAACTAATTGTAACTTTACTTTCGAATAAAAAAACTCAACGTGATCCTTACACAAGTGTTTATGTTTCAACTTAACTTACTACGACATCCAAGGCCATAAATCTGTGCTATTGTTATGTTGTATTTTTTACAGTATGTATATTTACTAAGCTCAAAATAAGAATGAAAAAGAATTATCAAAATCGGTTCATAAAATTAAATGACGAAGTTATCCCAGAACAAACATAAAAAAACGGACGAATTGAGAACAGCATAACATAATAGCATACATTTTGAATATGTACCTTAAAAGCTAACCAGCAAAGTAGAACATACTTTGTCTTTTGTCTTAAAAGTGAACATATCTCTTGTGTGTCGTATAAGGTCACACGTTGCGAACTATATCCATAAATATGTGACACTATCGATACACTCTTGCTGACAGTTTGGCGGGAAAAACTGTTCGATGCACTATAGGCAAGGTTCCAAGGTGAAATAGTGATGTAACCAGTCACGTATCGTTCCCGTAAACATTCCCGGAAACCCCAATTGAATTACCATTATGTGCGTCCAAGTAGTTAATGTCATATGCGACAAATCTACAATACATTGTTTTAAGTTTACGCGGTTATTATCAACCCCCCGTAACCCGTTATTATGTGCTTTAATTATATCTACAATAAGTCACGGGAAAAGAAAGCATCGGTAACACACAATTCGTACGATTTCGTTTTGTTTTGTAAAAGTTTAAAATATATAAATACTTACAAACTGGTTGACGTGTTATAAATAAATATGCGGCAAATATACAATACAGTTTATTATAAATTCAATTTATATTAAATACTATTACGGAATTCAATTACATTAAAATATATTATAAATTACAGGTCGTCAAACTATAGAATGTCTGAATACTTACTTGATAACAGTGAACTATTTAGTACCATCACTACTATTACCAGTCACACACTACACTGTTTTATTGTACTTCTACTACTATTTAGTGCTACTATACGTAGTATAATTGTATCACATTTGAACGCAATGTCCGTTAATGTGTGACTGCTTAACTGCATTCATGGTCACATGAGCCCGGGGTTACGTGACGCAGAGCATCCCGGATAGCGACGTATGTAAATAAACGCTAACTTAAGTCAAATGCCTTCTAGTGGCTGTAAAACTGTAGCACTTTTGCCAAGTGTGCCTCTGGGGCAGGCCGAAAAAAGGATTCTTTGCCGTCTTCTCTTTTTTCGAAAGAAAGAAAGAAAGAAAAGAAAGAAAATATTTATTTCCATATTGGACGCCACATTTAGGTACAAACTAACCAAAGCATATAACCTGGGTGCTTTTAAGGCCACAGTGATCAGGCACCTTTTGGGTGAGCTCCATCTTAGGCCTCGTCAATGCCTTCGGGCAAGTCTGGGGCCAAAAGCAAACCCATCAAAGGTAAAAAATAAATAAAAAAATAACTGTAACGGGGTTTGAATCGGCGCTTCCCGTTTGAGAAGAAAGATGCAACCCCACACCGCAAGACCACAGTGGCTTTAAATATTAAAATAAATATATAAAAAATGTTTTTAGACTGCCTGGATAAAATTCCTTGAAAAGACTGATAGACTTTACAACATGCCCGGCAAGATAAACTGATTGGTTTATATGCTTTTATTCGCTTCCAGTCTAGTACAGATACACAAAATAATATATAGAATACTTAATTCGCTATATCTATCCACTAGTGTGACGTAAACAAGCCCAAACATTCACATGATGCGATCACAAGCCCGCCGCCGGCAAAATGCTCGTACACTGATCAAATTCCAAATTGAAAATTGAAATTGCTGTGCGTATCGTGTGCGAGTGCCACTTATAGCTAATATACAAAAACTACTAGTAATTTTGTAATTTTAATTTTATTGTATTTTAATTTTTATTTTGGTTTTAATTTTGATTTTAATTTAACTTAATTTAATTTAATTTTATTTATTTGTTTAATGTAATATGGACCATCATGTCTGAAATAAATGATTTTTGATTTTTGATATCCATTGTCTCGTATCCATTTGTCAACAGCACTATACTATTTGCGCTCTAGAGTGGTGCGTGTGACAGCAGAACAGGAAGATAAAGTGCAGGCAAGTGCGAAAGAGATGCCAAAAAATATACTTGTGTACGGTCACGAGTACTAATATGTATACTCTTTGAAACCATGTCACATTAACTTTTTTGACACGTTAAACCGTAAGTGTCATTAAATGTCAAATATGATAGTACGACAGGGTTTTAAAGTGGGTACGTGATATTGCTCATGACTGTACCAAACTAGTCGATACACATTTAGAGGCAGATATCGTTCGACAGAAAGAGGTTGTATGCAGTACCTTATACAATATTTTTTATTTAGCACAGCACACCAATTTTTTTGTTTTTAGAAAACCCGCTTTTATTAGCAAACCGAGTGTCGCCTACAAGCTCTAGCAAATGACGGCTCTGAGTGACAGAAAAGGATAGAAGCATAGGAAAGTGCGATGCGGTACGGCCAGATATAGTCCAAC
Organism: Pectinophora gossypiella; assembly: GCF_024362695.1. Taxonomy (NCBI): domain Eukaryota; kingdom Metazoa; phylum Arthropoda; class Insecta; order Lepidoptera; family Gelechiidae; genus Pectinophora; species Pectinophora gossypiella. The sequence continues at coordinate 3,069,192 of NC_065414.1, read as the reverse complement.
CATAATTGTTAATTATCTTCATTATCAACACTATCTACCTCTTTTACAAAATACAGCTGTATTTGTAGCCTCAGCCCAAAACTAACCTTCCAACCCGCGAAGGGAAATCCAGACCACAGGTTAGTTCATATACCTCCGGAACACATTTCTCGGTAATGTAGGTTCCCTCACAAATCAATGTTTTCTTTCACCGCTGAGCACGTGGTACTCATATAAGATCCAAACATGAATTCAAAAACAAATTCGAAAATCATTGCATTTGAACCTGCGACCTCACAGAGTCAAGCGTTCTCCAACTGGGCTACCACGGCTATGAACAATCCTTTCCCACAGAAAAACTCGGAACTCGTTGTTACAGAACTCTGTTTCATTCGCAGTACTAACAACCAGTTTACTGCCAACAAAGTGTACTTGCTCATGTCAAAATTCAAATGTGAAATTTCAATTGCAAGCGTACAGATCACCCGCATAGCGCAGCGCCGTGTGTGTGTCGGGAAAGTCAACAGTAATTACCCGAACATTGTTGGATTCCTGCGCATCCCGCTAGGGATGGGAAGGAACGTCGATTGGTTTTCAAAAACAATACTAGAGGGTTAAAATAGCCACATCGAAGCAATTCATCTAAGAGAGCAATATTACTATTTGACATTTGTTTGCATTGCACACTTACTTTTATATGCGCAAATGTCAAATTGCAACATTGCTTTCTCAGACGATTTGCTTCAATGTGGCCATGTTAACCCCCTTGTTGATACTGTTATGCAAGTTGGCTTGCCCAATTCTTCCAGCAGGGCTAGCATACGCAACGTGATAAAATTATCGATCGATTCAATACATTTTGTCGAAACCGATAAGTTTGTTTTTTTTCCCTAACATGCATCATCATCATCTCCCTAGCATTATGCTGATTTTGACAGGGTCCGCTTACCTGATCTAAAGATTGCCCTGCTCTGACCTTCCAACCCGCGAAGGGAAAACCAGCCCAATACAGGTTAGGTCACATACCTCAGAAAAAGCATTACTCGAGAATGTGGTTTTCCGAACCCGGGACCCGGGACCTCCGGACCGTGAGCCCAACGCTCAACCACCCACTGGTACTGAATAAGGCAACAGAGTACGAGCCGAACGGTTCAGCATCAGTATAAAATGCTTCACATCCCTAGTTATCAAGATCTGAAGGAATTCAGTCTCAGTGCAATTACAAGACACTCGGTTTGCAATGTACGGGTACAAGTAATTAATGTTGACAACAGAGGAACTCTAGCCTTGCTTGAGGAAATGATTAACAAACTTAAGCAATTTAGACAAATTGGCAATTGTTAATGGGTGTAATACGTAATTTTTTTGCACGCTATCTCGACAAGTGTATATTGCTATATTCGATATAATTACAAAAATAAAAACTATAAATATTTATAAAAACATTACCTTTTTACATTATTACAGTTTATTTTTATTTATTTTTTTCGATAAAATGAATACATATTCCTGAAAGTTTTTTTTTTAAATGTCAACAAAGTATGACAACAATGACAATGACTACCCGCATCATTTTGCATAAAACTAAGAAAGTATTTATTAATAGTCATACCAGGACAGAGGGGTTAAAAAGGCCACACTGATACAATTCATCTAAAAGCAATATTGCTAACATACATAAACTCCCACCGTGATAAGCAGAGACTACAGAATTCCATTTGCTTCGATCCTGACACACTTCTCTTGCTTTCTCCGTATTCATCAATCGCTTCATACACGCACGCCGATTCAGAGTAGATCGTACTTAACCTTTCCTAAGGAATATTGCTAACAGCAATTGTCCAATAGCAATATTGCTTATGAATTGCTTGACTTGTCCAGATGTCCATGACAATAGGTGTGGGACTTCAACAAGGCTGGTGACGAGTGGATATATAAAGTGTATAATATAGTATACACTTCTCTCTATCCCTTCAGGAATGCAAGAGTAATACTAGGATGAGTTACGTTATCCCAAACCAGAACAAGAGTACTCTACATCGGCGAGCATTCATGAAGACAAGATGATGATCAGTTGTCTCTGCCTACCCCAATGGAATATAGGCGTGATTTTACATGTATAAATAGATAAACTCTTGTCTATTTCTCACCGGAGTACTATGCAATTCGAATTATGGAAAGATTGTGGAATTCCATTCCTGACATAGGTACTTCTCTTGTTTTTTCTCTTGTTTGTTGTTGTTGTTTGGAGCATTGCGAACCTCCTCCTTTTTTGAAGTCGGTAAAAAAAACAGACAGATAAGTAGGATGTAAAGGAGGTGGATATTACTGGTGCCAAACAAAAAGGTATAGGTATAATTGTTCTTCAAGGCCGCCATTTGCTATGTACTTAGTTAAGAGTCTTTTAGTAATTATTTTTCTTTTTATTTTGGTGCAATAAAGTGTATTTGTATTGTATTGTTCTTCTTCTTCTTCTAATCCTTTTATATCCTCTGTTGGGAGGCAGGGCTCAACAGTCAGATTTTTTTTATATATGATTATAGGTTTATAAATACTTAGGCGTAGAATAGATGGATAGCTACATTTGAAATGCAAGCCAGCTTCAAAATTACCGCCTCTACAGCTCTGTTAAAGTTGTTAACTAGAATTCAGCACGTCACTATGCCAGTCAGTTTCATAGCAACTCGCCGACGCTCAATTCTGTTTAACAAACATTTGGAATATCCACTAAATGCTGTCAACAACCAGAAACGTGTTTAAAAATGGAACCTATGGAAATGGACAGATACAATTGGTTACTAAGACTTGACAGTTGTAACAAAAAAATATGAAATTCATTGTGACGTCACCTCTGTCAAGTTCAAATTCTCTCTTCAAGAAGAAGAAGTCTTCTTCTTCTATCGTGTGGGTTGTGAGGTGGATTACCAACCCCATCAACTCTGGTGTCAGGGTTATTAATGAGCCGCCAATTATGCCCCTAACATGACTCATGTAACGACTACATACTTACAACAGTAAGTAATAACCGAGGCCGACGGTTTAAGAAGAAGAAGTTATACTGTTTGACAGTAAAGAAAAAGGAATTTCAGAGAAATATACCTGTTTTATTGTTTTATACTTACAGCGTGATTGTTCCATAGTCGGGTCTTAGTTTATAAACTTATATTTTTATTAATGAATGATACATTAAACCATCCAGTTGGTTGTCCTGTGCAAGACGGCTCATTTCTCTTCAGTGACCACAATTTGTTGGGTTCCAAGACACGGATTACAGTTGAAACGAGTTATAGAGACTTTAAATTGAATCGCAGTCGAACAAGATTCTTAAGGAAGTTAGAAAATCCTCTTTTAAAGTCTATATAAGTTTTTGTTTCAACAATGGAGAGTGTAAAATTGTTGAAGACCAACTGCGGTAGCTCATTGCGGTAAGTACACAAAGTTAGGACAATTAAAACAAGGAGTATGCAAAATTTAACGATGATCATTTGAGTCGTTGAGTCGTGAAAGTGTGACAAATAAACTTTGCATGTTTAATATTCGATAGGTAACTTATTTGACTACTCTGGGCGTCATCCCACTCGCGTCAGATAGAGTACTGCGGAAGGCGAGAAGAAAACCACTGCCCTATTTTTCCCTTAAAAATGTAGCAACACCGCTCCACCGACAAGAGCGTGGCGTTTAAATTAATGTTGATGAACTTATTAATCATATTCCTTTAGATTTAAATTCAAGATGGCCGTTTTTATAAGAAAAACAAAAGAAAATGTATGCATGAGAATTTTTGTGTGATCTGTTTTTGTGCGTTAAAGTATATTTGATTTCATTTAATAAATAAACTTAGCTTTTTAATAAGACAACAAAAATAAACCAATGGGCATTTTACACAGGATAAATAAAAGGTATAACTTATTTCTAATAGAAACTTTCAACAGACCTGAAAATTACATGTTTATTTTACTGTATTGTATATATAAAATAAAATAAAATAATAAATAAATATTATCTACTAAGTACTCTTCTTCTCTTGTGTGAGTTGTAAGACCAATGATCAACCCCATCAACCCTGGTATCAAGGTTACTATCAAAAATCAAAATCATTTATCATCATGGATAAAGTTCATTTTAACATTTTTGAATCTACGTCATTTCGCAATGACTGAAGAAAACAATTGACAAGAAACTGCAACAGCAACACATCTTTTAAATCAACGAAGGTATACATTACAAGTTATTTAATAACATTTAATAACAGGCATTTTTTATAATTTAGGTAATCATTAATCATAATTAAAGCACATAATAACGGGTTCTTACCGCGTTCTCATCAGTCATCCCGTGATCATGGCACTTGCAACAGTGTCGAAATATCGGGAGTCTCATATCCCCATTTAAACGCGGTAAGAACCCGTTATTATGTGCTTTAATTATGATAATAACCGCGTAAACTTAAAACAATGTATAATCATTAATCAGTTGAGCCTCCTAGCGGGTCTCATCTAACGACTACATACCTGTATTCAAGTAAATAGTAGCCGGCACTAATTGCCTAACGTCCTCTGAAGCACGGATCATCTTACTTTTGGTCAACCAGGTGATTAGCCAATGCCCCTATCGAAACTAAAGACCACAAAATGATTTTTGTGGTCTGTCCTCAATAAAACAATTCATGATTTATGTAATTCCAATCATTTAACACATGTGTTGCAATGACAAATACGGAAGACTCGACAGAAGCCCTCCTACAACTATACGTTTAATTCTGCTGGCCAGTTATTCTGTGCGGCATGTGGCCGAACCTTTAAATCGAAGTTCGGTTTTGCTAGCCACATTAGAGCCTATAAAAACGACCTGGGATAGACATTTAGGAGTCGCCGTCGCCGGACACGGCTTGGACGCGATGAGGTGGTGGCAATGACAAATAAAATGAGTTGGATTCAGTGAAATGTTTTAAATAACTTTGTGATACAGTGAGGGACTCTCCAGGCTACGTTCATAAAAAATAATATAGATGGCGCTGTACAGATTTCAGACCAGCCTCCGTGGTCTTGTGGTTAGAGCGTTGGGCTCACGATCTGAAGGTCCGGGTTCGATTGACCGAACACGTTAAATAAAATTCTTTATTCAAGTTACTAGGACTCATAATGTGTTAATAACAAAACTTATATACTAGGTTAGTAGAATAAGGAAATATAATTAAATACGGGAGAGTTGAGCCGCGACTCACCGCCTTGCCACACCCCCAGCAATACCACAGCAGCGAGACATGTACACACAGTCCAACCAAAATAGATAAGATAAGATTCCAGACAAGAAAGAAGAAAGATTAAGATTTTTTATTGATTTTTTTTATTTAAGATTTCAGGTTTGTGAGACTGTCCGTTGTTTGGTAAGGACATTGCAGCTTTGAATCACCTGATAGTCCGAAAAAGTACGATGATTCCGTGCTTCGGAAGGTACGCTAGGCTTAGCGTGTAATGTAATGGCAGAAGCATTATATAAAAATAATTGTTGCTTTATATTTGGATCACATAATGTATAGAATTATGTCACTACCTATATCGCATTTCTTTATTTTGATCAGAATAGTAATGGGTGGAAAATGTAATTGTGGCAGGGTGTTATAAAAGAAATCATCATTTATATTCAAAAACAAAGATGCATTCCACGAAATTAGAAGGTTAAACGAAGGAAAATCTTTACAGCGCAGCGCCATTTATAATTGTCTTTGAGGATTGTAGCCTGAAACGTCTCTCATTGCATTTGTAATCATGCACGGTAAAAGGTTTTTAATTGGAATGATTTTGGGGAAATAATTTTCAATATTGACTTTCATGACTGCCGGCGTAATAATAACATTCAATAGGTTTCAATAATTTTACAGCTTTTTGCGATATTTCAGATGGAAAAAATCGTCGAAAATTAAATAAAAAATAAAAAAACCCTAGATCAGAACAAAAAGTACGCTAACAGCCGACCAGCTCAGTGGTTCCAGAAGACATTAGTGTTTCAAATGTCAGATCCCACATATGCTTGCAAGCAAACTGAGCGTGTAACATTCCTATCACACGTAACAAACAACCTGGTGACCTTGAAGACCTGAACCGATTTCCATCAAACATAGCTAAGAACACTCTGGACTGATATACCTTTCAAACAAAACAAACCGCATTAAAATCGGATCATCCGTTTGGGAGCTACGATGCCACAGACAGACACATGCACATTTACACAGACACGTCAAACTTATAACACCCCGTCGTTTTTGCGTCGGGGGTTAAAAAAGGGTCAATACAGAGCCGATTATGATGAGATGAGAGAACGGTGATATAGGATTCGTACCTGGGACCTCCAGGTCGTGAGCCTATCGCTCTAATCACAAGACCATGGAGGCTGTTACACCACGATCATTATAGATGGCGATAAGACTTCCCACCTATCACGTTGGTATAACAGGAAGCTCGGTGATGTGTAAGTACTTAAATATAAGACGTTAGTATTATAAATGATCTGTGGTATGAGTAAGTAATTAGATTTATTGACAATTACGACTGCACAGAGCGAGATAGAAAGTGAAAAAATAAAAATAATCTGGACAAAAATTTAGAAACTTAACGCCTTTTAACTAAACGCAAGTACGGGTACATGCCATATTAGCCATTAAGCGCATTTTCATTTAATTAAATCCAATTTTTTTTTTAATTTATTTATATCAATAAAGTATTACATAGTCAGGTAAACCACTCCCTTCAAAATTTCCTCCCTCCCTTCAAATTCTACCTTTCAAAACGCAATGACAGAAATCGCGAGCTCATTTTAGTCCCTAATTTGCTGTACTTACTGTGAACGTGGAAAAGGATCATTTTTTCCCTTTGTTGTTTCTACAGGCCACTGGGCTTGAAAGAAATTTTGATGCCTTCGGTAGACGATTGGGCTGTTTTGGCTTAAATTCAAATATACTTCATCGCACCAAAATAAAACAAAAGTTACAAATGTGACGTAACTAGTACATGACAAACGGCGGCCTTATCGCTTAAAGCGATCTCTTCCAGGCAACCAATAGGCGAAAAAAATATGCAAAAGTGCAAAGATGGTTGATGGATGATTCTGTGCTGTTCTGGGAGCGATGAAAAAAAAAACAAGCTCAGTTGCTTATCTTCTTACATGATGGACTAATGTTATGTGTAACAGACTGATCCCTTGTCACTATAAAGTTCATCATATCGATCTACCTTAGGACTTCAATAGTGGCTGCTTGTTTTCTTTGGTCACTTCGGGCATAAGTTTTTGTATGTGTGTATGTTTTCTACCAGTTTGTCAATAGAGATTTAGAAATAATTTTGAGGCTAGTTTTGTGCCTCACCTTTGTCGTTACAGTAAAAAAGTTTCCTAGTGTTATTTCGAAATTACTTTTGGCGGCGAGGATGTGCTGCCGCCAAAGGATGTTTTTCGGGGTACCGAACAGCATAGTACCCCGCTAGTCACGAGTTGGTAGTGTGACTAGGGATCGCCGATCCAACTGTGTAAACTTCGATATCGCGTTTCACAACTGCTTGAAGACTGCATTATTGAATGTGGCGCCATCTGTTTTATGTGGGCGGAACTAGGTAGCCAATTAGTTGGGTCCGCCACATACTAATTATATATCGAATATCGCCTTATGAAGAAAACCACGTAAGTAGTTTTTTTAAAATCACATTCTGATAGAGACGCTAGTTTTATCTTCAACCCAAGTAAAAGCTTGTAGTATAGTTGTTTTTAAGTAAGACGATTCTCTGCTTAGCCGTATAATACACCTCTACCAACCCGAAGTGGAGCAGCGTGCCATAATTATGCTCCATACCGCCGGTTGATTGAGGGGAGACCTGTGCAGCAGTGGGACGTATATATGCTGTTTATAACGGAGTACTTATTATATTATTTATACCAGCATCAGAATGTGAATAACTAAAAAGGCGCTTCCGAAGTTTTCACTATGAGGTGACCATAAGGTCATTCATCTCACTAAAAAATAATCATATTATATAATACTTACAAGATGTTAGTGACATCTAAGTTAAAAATTTGGGGGATGATTCAGACCATCAAAGATTTCCGTCCCAAAATTCATGTTTATTTTTTATACTTTTTTAAATAATATTCAATTCTAGTATTTAAATTAACTTTATTGCACAATTAAAAACAAAACAAACACATCTTATAAATAAAACACCTCCTCCAATGCGTCAAATCGAGGTAAGGTGCCCTGTTGGGCCTGTTGGCTGGCAGCATTACCCCTCTGAATCGCCAGACTAATTCTCTGACAGAAATGACTACCAGCCCGAGCATATCCCGAAGCCCCGATAAGACGCATTGAGAGATCCTTAACTATTCTTTTGTGATGAAAAATTCCACTTGATATAAACTCAGAATCATGAACCGAATCATCCTCCTCATTATTGGTTATGATGTCACTTGCACCATATACACTTGCACTTTCCACTTGATATCAACTCAGAATCATGGTCTGAATCATTTCTATTATGTTGTCGCATCGGAATGTGAATTATTAAAAAGGCGTTTTCACTATGAGAAGGATAAGGTCATTCATCTCACTAAAAACATAATATGTATATAATATAGCAATAGGCACAAAGAGGGACATAAATATACAAAACAACCAGACACCGAACATACAAGTAATAACATGTAGATTGAATCGAGTTCCCGACTTCTATTCGGAATATAAGTTATTCTTTCTGAATACGCTCCGAGCTACGTTTGAGCAAAGATCATGATGTTTTTGCAGAAGGGATATTCATCACCTCCTTAGCGTTTTTATTCTGGGTCCGCTTACCTAACCTGACGGCGAAGGCCAATCTGACCTTTCAACCTGAAGAGAAAACCGGTCCAATAACTGATTAAGTCATTAATAACTGCAAAATCAATAAATAACAATAGGTATTTAGAAATGATGGCCGCTGGGGCGGAAAGGTTCTAGAATGGCGACCACGTGTCGGACGACGCTCAGTGGGTAGGCCCGCTACAAGGTGGACCGACAATCTGGTGAAGGTCGCGGGAAGCCGCTGGATGCGAGCAGCGCAGGACCGATCGTCGTGGAGATCCTTGGGGGAGGCCCATGCCCAGCAATGGGCGTCGTATAGCTGATGATGATGATTTAGTAATGATAAACTTTATTATGTAGAAATAAGAAACACAAACATTATGTTTACTTACAATGGGAAAATAATCATTGAGAGAAATAAAAGAGATAGAAATAGACTATATTGTAAATATAAATTATGAAACCTACATTAACACATTGTCAGAAATCACGTTGTTATGTAGGTACTTCGTTCATCTTGCAACGGATGTGACTCTAACTACTCTAATTGGGATGAAGTATTGAGCTGACGTTATGCTGATAAATTATGAGAACGGTAAGTCGGTAAATAATCCTCGTTGCGAAATAGGCGTGAGTTTACGTATGTGTGTAGATAATTTATTTTACAAGCTCTTCAATCATTGAGTAATCCAGGCAGAGTAACCAGTCTGTTAACACAGCCTTTGCTGTCGAAATGGAGTAGTCTAATGCAACAGGGTACACTATACTTAGCTACCTACTTAATTATACAGGATTGTTAGGACGAGAAACGTTACTAATTGACTGCACTTAAGTACATAGTAGCCGACACTAACGACGTAACATCCAAAGACGAAATCATTTTATTTTACTGACAAAAATACCTTGTGTCTCAGCAAGTGATATCCTAACCAAACCAGAGCTATGCTCACAAAGCAATAATCGACAGTGTCTCTAACAGAAATCCAACCCAGAACCTTTAAATTGACAGCCTAACTTCGTAACTACAAAACCAAGGAGGTCCTACAAGAGGAATATTTCATATTCCGTCACAAATAGTGAAAAATCGACGCTCTAATAGTCGGTAATGTTCGCCAAACTCAAAACATTCGAAGTAGGATCGTAAATTTTATTAACTCGCTCATAGCAACGTGTTAAGCACATGATGAAAGTTGGGAAAAAGCTGCCATATATTATTATTATAACAGTTGTTGAAGAATTTTGGAAATTAGAAGAAAACTGCTAAACTTTATTATATTCAACACTCAACTAATCATCATTATCAGCCCACTAACTTTCCCACTGTTGGGGCACGGACCTTCCCTATGGATGGATAGGGAGATCGGGCCTTAAACCATCACGCGGGCCTAGTGCGGATTGATGGTTATTAACGACTGCTAATGCAGCCGAGACCAACGGCTTAACATGCCTTCCGAAGCACGGAGGAGCTCGAGATGTTTTTTTTTTTGGTCACCCATCCTATGACCGGCCCTTTGCGAAAGTTGCTTAACTTCAACAATCGCAGACCGAGTGCGTTTACCGCTGCGCCACCGAGCTCCTCTAAACTCAACTAATACATAATACTAATTTTAAAATACTTAATGATGATGATTTTGATGTCTTCCCAGACTTATCCGTTGACGGCGATACCTTTAGCACTAGCTAAGGTAAAAGTTGTGTAAAAGTTAGCCTGGGCCCTTTTCCCGCCAAGTAGTTAATGCCATTTGCGGCAAATCTATAATATAGCGTTATCCCGATTTTAACAGGGCCTAATCTGAAGGACAGGTCCGGTTTTTACAGAAGCGACTGCCTGTCTGACCTACCAACCCAATACAGGTTAGGTCACATACCTCCGAAAATGCATTTCATATTGGAAGATACATGCGTGATGCTTGCTGATTGCCTATTGACTTATTTGTATCGTTAATTATTCTTCTAATAAAAATAGGACTAAACTGAACTGAATAAAATTGAAATTGAAACTTCCGATATGAAAAATATAACAACGAGATACAGGCAAGAAAAGGATGTAAACGGAATGAATAAAAGAGTTTGTGTTTGAATTAAACTGTATTCCTACTTTATTGAAGAAAATTTTTATATCGTATACTCCGACTGGTTGGTTTGGACACGTTGAGCGGATGAAGGATAATAGAATTGCAAAAGCGGTATATAAAGCGAAAGTTGATGGTAGGGCTGGCAGAGGAAGACCGAGAAGGACTTACGATGATCAAATTGGAGATGTCCTTAGAAAAGGTTCAATACGATCTACTCTGAACCGGCGTGCGTGTATGAAGCGATTGATGAGTGTGGAGGAGGCAAGAGAAGTGTGTCAGCATCGAAGCAAATGGAATTCTATAGTCTCTGCTTACCCCGGTGGGAAATAGGCGTGAGTTTATGTATGTATACTCCGAACACATATTTTACACGCTGTTTTCTTTGAACCTATGTCGATTTTTCAGATTAATAATGTAATGCTCTTATAGCTGTCCGGCGGTGTCAGTATTAGCTCTATCTAGCTTTATATAATTCGACTATACAGAATGTTAGTGACACCGTACTAAATACTGAGGGGCATGATTCAGCTCATGAATCTGAGTTAATATTTGTGTTTTCCAAATTATTTTCAGTTCTACACTTTTGTGAAGGAAAATTCCATTTGATATCTACTCAGAATCAGAATCCGAATTATCCCTTAAAGTTTTCTTTAAAGTACTTCCTCACCGCGAACATTCACCTGCAATTACATTACATCGGTGAGGAAAGAAAACCACTAATAAGCAGATATGCAGTATTGTAACGTAATGCTCTAAATCGAATTATAATTATTACGTTACAGGGGAATGCTCCCAGTGAAGGAATACCTTTACGGTGTCTTTAACATCCTGTATTTGCTTATGATTGGGTTACTTAGGATATTTGATTGATTAGTAATAGGATCAATTACAATGTTGAGAGTTCGAATGTTTGTGTTGTGTTGGTAACTATCCCGCTTTCATAGATCTATACATACTTATATAGACTCACGCCTATTTCCCACCGGGTTAAGCACAAAGAATTCCATTTGCTTGGATCCTGACACGTTTCTCTTGCTGAATATTTTTCGACCTAAACATACACACACATAATATGACATAACCATTAACAGCTTATATACATCCCTCTGCCGGGCACAGGCCTCCCCTCAATCAACCGGAGGGAATATGGAGCATACTCTGTAATTCGCCACGCAACTCCATTGCAGGTTTGCGGAGGTATTTTACGGCTAATAGCCGGGATCAATCTAAATAAGGTACTTACTTAAACATTTGATATGTGTCGCGTTTTAACAAAAACAAGTTTTAAAATGAAGCTGCGAATGCAAACTAAAACAATTTAAACATGAATTACGGCATTTCTGGTTGGAACGTTTAAGTAATTCTTTTTGCTCCCGACAACAATGAAGAAGAATGTAGTGTTAATTCAGAAAAATTAAGTTAAGACGGGACCAAAACGACGAGTGAAAATGTAACTGCTTGAAAAATAACTAACGTCGCGTCTGGTATGCAAGTAATCTTTGCTGAAATAGTGTTAAGCTGTACAAAAGAATTGTTGTAGAGAAAAGCGATAGAGTTGCTTTCTTTGAAGAAATATTTTATGTTTCTACTATTTTAAGGTAGTAAAGATTCAAGCTTTTGTTTGTGTGTTTGTCTAACTTTGACCTGACACCACTTTGGCTTCCTTCACACTCATCTATATATATAGTCATAGATATGTCATGGCCAGATCATAGAATTGACCATTTCATGAAATGATCGACCATTTCATGAAGGGGAGGCCTGTGTCCAGCAATGGGACGTATATAGGCTGCTTATGTTATTATAACTAGGCTGCCTTCATAAGGACCTGTACCTGTGCCTGTACAGTACAGCAGAAACCAGTGGGCCAGCAACCACTATCATCGTGGTGAAAACCCCTTAGACCCCCTGTTTTGGTTGGTTTGTATAAAATAATGTAGAGAAAACACTTTATAGTCCTAAAACTGCGATAAAAATCAGCTAAAACACTTCTGTATCATAAAAACAGCAATATATAAAGTTATATCGAAATAGCCACAATATTACTAGGCCCATTTTGCACTATCGCGAAATGTGCCCGGGTCGGAACACATATAAAGCTAATATATTGTCCCATTTTTGTCCCCATTAACCATATCCGGACAGAAATGGTGATCACAAAGTAAATCAGGAAATATTACACATGAAATAAACATAATTTTAAAGTGCGTTCCAGTGTTGTTCAGTAATTGTATTGTTTTTTAAAGAATACTTTTTTTAACATCTCGAGAACGTAGTTAAAGTCGACTTAGAGATTAGGTATAAACTTTTCATTTAACATAACGTAGCATAGAGATAGGCAGAAGAGTATTATACAACCTCTCCTCGCTAGAGGTGAGTCTATATCTAGATGAGACAGCTTTCTATTTCACTATAATAAAATATTAATTTTTCAAATAAGAATATACGTATATATATATTACTAATATTTAAAATATTTTATTTGTCTGTAATTATTTTATTAGATTTTCTGTTATTTTCATTTGATTAGGATGCTATTCACTACTTGGCCAGATTCTGAGGGAGCAATGAAACCCACCAGGAAAATGACAACAATTTCTTCCTCAACGTTACAATACGCCAAACTTACTGAACTCCCGTCTTACACGGTATCTCATTTAAGGGAAATTATATTCTTGTTTCTCCTCGCATTGCACATGTCTTAATAAGTCGTCTGTTCCATAAAAAAAATATTCAAAAGTAATACGCCATGGAGGAACACTGCACGTAAACAAGATACTGAAAATGGTACTGATGGCAAATAACCTAACTAACATAATAATATTTGACTAGCACCATTATAATATAATGGTCAAGTCTATATCCGAATGGTGCTAGTCACCAACGTCTATAATGGTCGAGTCAACTGTGTTAGTGATAACTGCACTTAAATTAATAACTCATTGGTGCAAGTCTAGTGCCGCTGTTCGAATCGGTGCATTTATGTTTATTCAAAGTATGGTCAAGTCTATATCCGAATGGTGCTAGTCACCGAGCTTTATATTAGACCAACGTCTGTAATGGTCGAGTCAGCTGTGTTAGTGAAAACTGCACTTAAATTAATAACTCATTGGTGCAAGTCTAGTGCCGCTGTTCGAATCGGTGCATTTATGTTTATTCAAAGTATGGTCAAGTATATATCCGAATGGTGCTAGTCACAGGTACATCCACTCTAAAACTAACTAAGTACCCGCACCTCACCGAGCTTTATGTTAGACCAACGTCTATAATGGTCAAGTCAGCTGTGTTAGTGAAAACTGCACTTAAATTAATAACTCATTGGTGCAAGTCTAGTGCCGCTGTTCGAATCGGTGCATTTCTGTTTATTCTAAGTATTATAACTAGGCTGCCTTCATAAGGATTGTACAGTGCAGCAGATACCAGTGGGCCAGCAACCACTATCATCGTGGTAAAAACCACGTAAGCGGATTTAAAAATCACATTCTGAAGTCAGTTTCTTTAAATAAGCCTTTTTTTTCCACGCATTTTTACCTATATTAAAACTATCCATCCATGTGTCTAAATGCGGAAAATTTACCCCACTACCACACCGGAATGTGCTTTTTTTTAACAAGGCACTATCGTCAATGTGACTTTATCACTCGTCTCTTTTACACTGCGTTGTATACCTTGTCTCTTTAACGCTAGGCGATATACTATATTTCTGCCCTGCTGTCATTATAATCACGCTCACAGGCTCCGCGACATATTAAACCGCGCACGCCCAAACCCCAAGCCCACAAAATTAAATTTAACACTCTTCCCACCCTCCTTTGGGCCGAGTTTAATAGTTTTCCCCCATTTTTTGCCATCAGTACTACGGGAGGAAAGCTCGGTAATTCTTTTACGAATTATTTTCCGTTACCATGGTAACGCGTAGGAACGTATTATGGACGAATCTTTATACATTTTATGTGTAGTTATTTTGTACGTGTGAACAGATTTAATTTATCTACTGGACTGGGAGTAAAGGGAATAAAATGTGGGTATTAAGGTTTGCCTAAGTTATGTCGGAAGTACCGGCTTAGGTCTTTTCTCCAAAGGGTCATGTCTCGTACCACATTTAAAACTTTAATGGGCTCTAATATTTTATAAAGTTCATTATCCCATTTTTAACAGTGTCCGCTTACTTTATTTTATTAGGTACGTGCCTGTTGTAAATAAAAATATATTATTATCGTCAAAGCTTTGCCAAGTTATAATTTATATCTAAAATAATTTTGAGGAGTGCGGGGGCAATCGATTGACATAATAAATTATTTTAACCATTCACCGAATATAAAAATTGAAAACATCTCCAAAAATTCCTAAGGCGATTTGTCACTCGACTGAAAGCAATAGACACGGAAAATTTAAGACTAAAAAACTTGCAACGTTTTTACTTTTATTTTATGAGGGTCGTAAATCCAAAACTTTACATATTCCCGTAGCATTCCAGCTAATAAACCGGCGAAGCCTCGAAAAAAATAATAAAAATACCCATTAGGGTATTACCCGCCCCGGCCGCGATAAATCAAGCCTCGGCTTAGTGAAGCGATTCAACGGCAAAACGCTACAATGACTTATAACAGGAAATATATTTGACCTATATCTTACACTGCTACTTCGCACAACCACGCGTAAAGACCTCCCCGCACTCATAACAGCGCAAATATAGCTAAAACTAACGCACAAAATTCGAAGCTCAAAATACACTAGCTACGCTTCCAGATGAAACCAGTTACAAGAGCTCTGGAAAATGAGTGAGTGTTTATATTTATTGTGGGAAGTCTCAGTGAAGGGGAGCTCAAGATAAGCTGGTTTCGTTTGAACCAGGCTTGGTGTAAGATGTATAGGATATCTCATCACAATAGGTCAATGCGTGGGATTACTTGAATATATCAGCGGATATATTGGTTTGCTTACTGTCGCTTTTTCGTAAATATTCCATAAATGTCCAGAGGGTAAGCACTCCATTTTTATGTTATGCACTGGATCCTTAGGAAACCGAAAACATATATTATTTAGGCAAACTACATTCAAATATTTTGCATTATAGAGATGAAATTGTTATATTTGAAAGTTTGGGGTCAATAAATACTATTCGTAAACAGTCACTTGTATTCAATTTAGTTGTTAAATATTACTTACTACCTAAGTAATACAGTATTTATAATTACAATTTGTTGAACTACGAATCAGCAAGACAAAATCGCTTGCAAGGATAAGAAAAACGTATTAGATTCATTATCAACATTTATAAAATTAATATAAATAATATTTTTTTCTGAACCGGTGTGCGTGTATAAAACGATTGATGAGTATGGAGGAAGCAATAGAACTATGTCAGGATCGTAGCAAATGGAATTCCATAGTCTCTGCTTACCCCGGTGTGAGTTTATGTATGTAGAAATAAACGCAGCCAGCATTATGGGTACATTTGCACTAGGTACGCTTGGAGGCGGGCTTTTTAATTAAGGTTTAGTGTAAGTGTTAATTGTACATAATTTATTTTATTTTGAGTTTTGTTTATTTGTTTTTGTTTTATTTAATTTTATTTTTATTTTGTTTGATATTTTTGTTCTGTAAATAATTGTTTTGTTTATGGTGTAAATACAATTTGAATTAATAAATTTAATATGAAATTGTTTGTAATTTAATATGTAATTTTATTTATTAATTTGAATTTGAATTAATGAAAAATTTTTATAATAAATCACACTTTAACGGTTAAAAAAAATTGAATTGTAAGGAAAATCGGATTTATTTCACAACTCTTTAAGGTCATACGATTAAAAGGGATGGGTTTCAAAGTTGTCAGGGTGTACAAACGGTTGGGTGACGTAATCCTCTTTCAAGAATCCTTCGCAAACAGCAGCAAATATTACGCGATTTGTTTTCCGTATAATGAGATCAGTTCAGTGTGTGTTGTACTAAAAGGTCAACAGCTTGTGACAGTTTGAATAAAAGGATAATTAAAATTAATAAATCTGAAATAAAAATGTATATTTTGCGAAAAACCACTGCTAATTTACGAGTTATTGTAAATTAAGTAGTTTTATATTGTTTTAGTAACTTATTCAAAGCCATTTTATTACATTTATGATGTTTAATACTAACTGAGTAACATCAATATATCCGTCAAAAAATCAACGAAAATCGAAACGCAGTCTGCCAAAATCACAGGCGTTTATTTAATTGGCTTAAGGTCAATAAATAAAGGAACGACGTCTTCAGTTCCTTAATATATTTTACCAGTTTTTCCCCGCCACTTCGCTCACTTTATATTTAACTAAGCGGGGCTTTAGAAAGAGACGAAAAGTAGCCTATGTCACTCTCCATCCCTTTAACTATCACTACTTAAAAAAATCGCATCAATTCGTCATTCCGTTTTGCCGTGAAAGACGGACAAACAAACAGACAGACACACACTTTCCCATTTATAAATATTACTATAGATTTAAAGAATCTCTCAGCCATTTATATTCCCCGAACACACTCCTAACCAAACTATTGGCCCAATAACGGACCTGTCATTTCAGCATCTATAAAGCCTGAGGCCTGAAGCCTCCCTCCAAGCGAGACCCACATTTAAGGGTATAACTGATGTAAACACATATGTCTGTCAGCATTCCCTTGCCTTTGTACCACCCTAAATTCACGTCCCTTACCTCAGAAAAAATGTTGGATATATTATTCTTGTGAGAATCGGAAATTTTCGCGTATCTACGCGTTACGATTTTGTTTTTTTTCCGTCAAAGATTTATGTGGAGTTCAGTCTCCGGAAACGATAATAAGTGCTGATAAGAATAAGTTCTATCATAACATAATATCGCCACTTCATCACCATGTCTTAGTGGAAAGCTTTATTTATTTTTTCCCGTCACTCACCATTTATGTTTCAGTTAACGATAATTTAACATACTTTCGCAAAAGCATTGAACTTAGAGACAATTTCTATTAGTAAATAAAAAATATATTTATAATATTATTTTGTATTTTAGAAGACTAATGAAAGAATTGCAAGAATGTTTGAATTTAGACTCTAAATTAATTATGATGTGCATGCCAAGTATTCTGATAACCGAGGGGTTGGAACCGCCATATTAAAACAATTCACCTAAAAAGCGATATAACTGTTTGACATTTCATTTAAATGAATTGTTTCAATATGGCCTTTTTAGATCCCTGTAGGTAAGCTACAAGTAATTTAATCTGTCACAGCGAAAAAAGACGTATTAAAAACGCCTGATTAAATTGAATCAGCCAATTCTTTGCTACGTCATTCTTCCAACAAAGCCCATTAAAAGAACATTACAATTACTTAACATAATTTACACTATAGGATTGCGTAATGAACCAGTGAACGATTCACGTTTTTCCCACCCTTTCAATTTACAAGCGACAATCTGAAAATCCCAACAGGGTATACATACCCTCTTTAAATTCACCGTTTACCTTGCAAAGCAAATGTTGTCGCGAAACTTACCTGAAACAGAAAATTAAACAGAATTAAACATTCATTCAAATTATTTAGGTATTTTAAAAGCTATCTTTTTTTTAATTTATGTTTAGAGCCGGAAAACTGAGGAGCGTGGGGACGCCGGATTTTACAAATCATCATCATCACCTCTCTAGCATTATCCCGTTATCACAGGGTCCGCTAACCTAACCTGAAGATTTGACAGATCCGGTTTTTTACAGGAGCGACTGCCTGTCTGACCTACCAACCTTCGAAGGGAAAAACAGTCCAATACAGATTAGGTCACAAAATGCATTTCTCGGGAATATGGGTTTCCTCACGATGTTTTCCTTCACTGCTAATCATTTATGATCCAAACATGAATTCGAAAACAAATTCGACAATCATTGGTTTAGGCCTTTCTTTAAAGCATTCTGCATTTGGACGCGGTATGTTCGCCTAGGCCGTTCTTTTCCAACTCTACCCCAATCTTTTATCTCCATGTAGTAATAACCGACTAATTCAAATAGGTTGAGTAATCGCTTGATATTCAATGTGAAAGGGTAGATGTGAAATTCGTCCGGGCTACTCACTCGAAAATATTAGCTCTTCTTCAACCCTGACCTGTAATATATGGGGGTTGTCAAGGGGAGCCGCTGCGGAATTTATTATCTATGTTATGGGGAAAGATAATATGAACAAATTTGTACGTCAGTTTCTGCATTTTCATGGAATACATTGTAATACATCTACTAATGGAAATATTTGGAAGTAAAATGTTTTGCTGATATGAAAATTGTTATGTACTTAATTCAGAACTTTTACAAACAGTTAATATATGAGCATCACGTATGTATCCCTGATGGGGTTGGTAGAGGTGAACTATGTTTAAGTCTCATGTAATTAGGACCTATCTCCATAGAGAATTAAATAAAATTGCAGTGGCCACCCATGACCCGACCTGTCGCCCGGGGGGTCAAGATGGCGGAACCAGTATATCTTTTGAATGAAAAATGTACTAGATTTTTAGTTTATC
This sequence comes from Pectinophora gossypiella, assembly GCF_024362695.1. Classification (NCBI taxonomy): domain Eukaryota; kingdom Metazoa; phylum Arthropoda; class Insecta; order Lepidoptera; family Gelechiidae; genus Pectinophora; species Pectinophora gossypiella. The sequence goes on along the minus strand of NC_065414.1, from coordinate 3,049,801 downwards.
AAATAGGTAGTGTTTCTAACAATAATATGCATTTTCAACATTAAGCAATTGGTCCCGACGCTAATCCTACTTTCTTTAAAGTTTAAAGCATTCTGAATTTTGCCGCATTAGGGACCTACTATAATTATCGTTGTGAGTTTTATAAATAAATAAATGTTTAAAACTATAAAATTTACATTTCTGCCAATGCGTACGATTTCGATTTTTTAAACCTTTAACAACGACCTGCGGTTTCGTATTAAAAACTGAAGCCTATGAATAAATTAGTTGGCAATATTTTGCTATGTCCGCATGCCACTCTAAAGCTGACATAGAAAGTTTAGTTCGTACCATGAGCGGCGGCGTTTTATACTGAATTAGGAATGTCCTTAAAAAAGGTTTAGTGTGGTCAACTATGGACTGATAGACAGACATCCGGGCAATAAGACTGATCCCTTGTCACCATAAGGTTCATCATATCCATATAGTCTTGTCTTTGGCTCTGCCTAACCCGTTAGGGATTATGAGCGTGAGTGCAAGTGATGTAACTCTGAAGTGAGCGGATATTGTTTTTGAAATGGCTTATTGTTTACCTTAGATGGGGTTAACTATTTGACCGAAATGGGGCGCGTATTGATTGTTACCTATTAGGCATGATGGCCGCTGGGAAATAGGCATGATTTTGATGTATTTAATATACGGGGTGTTAGTCTCATACTACTCTGACTTTCAGACTATGACTCTGAGTTGATATCAAGTGGAATTTTCCGTCGCAAATATTCAAGGTGTTAGTGACATCGTGAATACTGAGAGGTACGTTTAGCTCATGATTCTGAGTTAATATCAAGTGGAATTTTCTGTGTTTTTTTGAATTATTTGCAATTCTATTCTTTGGCGATGGGAAATTCCACTTGATATTAACTCTAGCACTAACAAGTACTTACAGGAAACCACTGTGTGGTGAGTGGTAAGGTAAGTAACATCGTAAAGAATACTGAGGGGTAGATTTGGCTCATGATTCTGAGTTAATATCAAGTGAAATTTTCCATCTCAAAAGTATAGAATTGAAATATTTTCAAAAAAGAAACATTAATTTTGCGACGGAAAATTCCACTCAATAACAACTCAGAATCACGGTCGGAATCATCCTCCTCAGTATTCGGTACGATGTTACTAACAGCCTGTATATAAACAACAGCGTTTTAATGGTCTAAAATCTCCTGAAATTGCAAAGCCTTACAACGGACATACACATAACCTTACATAGCATCAAACATTTCACGTAACAATTAAAAACTTCCTAATTAATTCAACTGTAAGAAATATAAACCCGAAAAGAAGCTCAAAATCCCTTGTACCACACAAAACGGTGCTGTGGTTTAAAATATTAAAGCTATTTTACTAGCAGTGTGACATTAGGTAGGCTGTCCACTGTTCCACTGAAAATTATTTCGCTTGTCACACCACCTAAAATATTAGTCACATTAACAATGTGATTTAATTTAGAAGCAATACCTACTATGAAACTAATTTCCGATCACATTTTAGGTTTAGTGTTTCAACACCTTTATTTCTGTGGTTATTAATTTGAATTTTTGTTTACGAGTTGCGATGATGTTGTGTTGAAAACTTGATTTGAATTCATGTGAGCTGTAATAATATTTAAATTCCAGTTCAACGGCCTCCGTGGTCCAGTGGTTCGCGATCCGATCCGGAGGTTCCGGGTTCAAATTCCGGTGGGGTTGTATCACAAACATCGCATAGTGATCCCTAATTTGGTAAGAATATTACAGGCTGATCACCTGATTGTATGACATACATGCTGATGACGTGCTTCGGAAGGAATTTTATACTTAGCCCTTCATCAACCAGCAGTAAAACAGCGTGATGGAATATGCTCCATACCCCCTCCGGTTGGGAGTATATAGCCTATTTATGCTTATGTTTATGTAATTGCGTTTACAGACCAACGACACTCGATCGACTACGATTATGTCTTTCGTTTACAGCGGATAACAAAATTACTCGTGTAACGTAAAATTAGGAATCAGCTGGACTCAGCAACAAAAAGGATGAAGTTATTGGATATGGGCCAAAAGAAAACAACTATTTAGTATGAAGGACCAATATTTTCGTATAATCCTACTAAATTAATATTCACATGGAAGCCACATCGTCTGACTCCTAGCGCAGAGTAAACAAGAGTGAAAGTACATGGCGTCTCGATCATACATGTTGGCAAAATTATATTTTAATATTTAAGTGTGGCAATACTTGCCTTCTTCTTCTTCTAGAATCTGCGTAACGTGTATCGTGTGTTAACATTTTATAATATAAAAATAATCAAAGTACCGTGAAGAACATTGTCCAGCTGTATTATTCATCGCATCGCCAACACCTAGATGCCCACAATACATTATTACTTGATTTCATTATAGAATATTGACAACATACAATTATTAAATTATTTTTTGTACTTTTATTTAAATAAATCCTACAGAAGTGAAGTGAAGTGAAGTGACGTGAAGTCACTTACCAAATTCGGAAGTGATAAAAGCTCAAAGAAAGCAGATTTCATTTAAATAGCAGTGTTATTTTCAGAAATAGAACAAATTTCTGTCATGGAGAGTGGTTATTAGTGCATTTTGCGAAATCGTTTTCTTTGTCACAAAAGGAATGAAATGTCGAACGATTTATTAAATAGTAATATTATAAGAGTCGTTTATGTTCTCGGAATGTTTTCTCGTAACTAATATGCATCAAAAAATTCAGACTTGAATTTTGTTCTAGTGAGATGGGGCCTTTATATTACAGGTGTGCTCAAAGTGTACGGTCACGAGCATTAATATGTATACACTTTGTTACCATGTCACATTAACTTTTTTGACAAATTGAACTGTAAGTCTCACTAAATGTCAAAAATGTTAGTGCGACAGAGTCCTAAAGTGGGTACATTATATTGTTCAAAGTGTACTATATTAAAAATAAAAGGTACATTAACGTCATGAAAAGTTACAAATATTTTTCCGCATAAATCTTCATAATAATGGCACCAAAAAACTTACTTCCAAAGGGCTCTTTCTCTCATACTTCACGCTCCAGAAGGCATACTAGATTCACACACGACATTTCGTCACATTAACTGCAAAGCTTTCAAAGAAACTCATTCAAAGAAAAGTGATAAAGTAATGATATTTTTATGACGCAAATTCTTCTTCTATCGTGTGGGTTGTGAGGCGGAGTACCAACCTGATCAACCCTGGTGTTAGGGTTACTATTGAGCCGCCAAAGGCCCCTGACATGACTCATGTATCGTCTACTTACTAACGTCAGTAAGGAGTAACCGGGACTGTAATGTCCTAACCGAACATGGGACCACAAAGTAATTTTTGTGATATGTCCCCATCGGGAATCGAACCCAGGACTTCCGGATAGTGAGCCCAATGCTAAATCACTGGACCACGGAGGTCGTTACGCAAATAGTTTAGCTACATAATATTTTGATAATACGGCAGCAGTCACGCCACCACATGACACCCACCTATGGAAATTTGGTCTTATAGAAAGCTCGGTGACGTGTGGGTACTTAGGTAGATTATCTTGGGATGTATGTACCTCTGAGTATCACAAATGAGACATAGTTGTGAGCTTGTGTTATGTATTACTAGCGACCCGCCCTGGCTTCGCTTGGGTGCAATACTGAGGAAAAAATGAAATTATTTACGACATCACATTAAAAACCTCAATAATAACAGTATTTCTCCACTTTTTAATGGATGTTATTATACATAATAAACCTTTCTCTTGAGTCACTCTATCTAATAAAAAAAACGCATCAAATCCGTTGTGTAGTTTTAAAGATTTAAGCGTACATATAGGGACAGAAAAAGCGACTTTGCTTTAATCTATGTAATGATGATGATGATGATGAGAGATTCGTAACCGGCAGTGGGGCGTATTTGAGCTGTTTAAGTAGATACCTACCTATTTACCATACAAGCGGTCTTAGCCAAGTTGCAAAAGACTACGAAAATCAATATCATCTTATTATGTCAATCCGATAAGTACCTACATTATATTCGATTACACTGTAAGTTCAAGGAAGTGGCTGACTGGTAGAACTGGCTAATGCTCTTGATATCTAACCTATTTTGTTGTCTAAACTAGGTAAACATATCAGAAAATGCAACTTTCTTTCAAAATTTATTATTCTTATATTTTCTCTTCAACTATTATAACTTTTATATTAAGTACAGTGCAGTAGCACCTTTATTCTTAGAAGAACACGGTTGACAAAGATGTCAACTCCCTGCCATAGTTAGAAACTACTTACCGCTTGTGCGACAGACACTTTCTTAGATGTGCTATGTGAGACACAAAGTGGGATAAAAGGTACATTTTCAGATAAAAAAAGTACGTGAGAAATGCTTGTTAGAATCTCTAGATCTATTCAACCAATATAGGCTTCTTTCCTCTGAGTCTGTGATGTCCGAAAATAATCAACGTTTCATTCTTTCTTTCTTTTTTTGCAAAAGTGTTATAGACTGTATTATTTATAATCCAGTAAGTGACTTTAAATTTCATGCTTTAAGGGATTTTTTGTAACAATTCTGTAGCGATATAGCATCGATGCAAACGCAAAAAGGCAACTCGACTCATCATCCTCATCAAAATTATGGTTCTTATTTTTACCAAATCAAGCTATCTTCATAACAAGCTTATTTCAGTCACTTTCCACCGAATACCGTATAAAAGTGTCAGTTCGTACCAGATGTAATTGGTAAAAAATACAACCTCAGAGATTACAATCTACCCGGAGTGATAAATTATAATATACCTTAGATGTACTTATAGAAAAAAATAATCTAGTCTTTTAACTTTTAATTATTTCGAGATAAAAGGGAAAAGGGCTCGCCTTAGGGAAAAACCGGCGTAACATTAGCCTGACCTCTCTGAATGAATAATTTTATGTATAACTCAGAACTGATGGCTCAAATGCGCGATTTCTTTTGAACTTTTTCGTAGCCTTTTGTGAATTTCATAGAATTATTTCCATGCGATTTAAATGTTGGTTTTTGCGGGATATATTAAATGGAAGGTAATTACTTGCGAGCGTTACTTTAAGAGTAGCCTATAGAAATGGAAGAGTCGCTCTTTCTTTTGTGTTGCTCGAGTCTGTACCGAATGTAGTAACAGTATAGTAACCCTATCAGGGTTGATGGGGTTGGTAATCCACCTCACAACCCACACGACAAAAGGAGGATGGTAACCTCAAACAACCTCACGCGTGGTTAATAGGATGGATAATCGTCAAGTATCTTAGTATCAAATCCTTGTAAAACTATTTCTTCTTAATATTGACACATGAGTTATCACCGGACCGGAGCTGTGGTAGCCCAGTTGGTAAAACGCTTGCCTGTCACTTTGGGGTTGCTGGTTCGAATCCAGCACATGCCAAAACCAATGATTGTCGAATTTGTTTTCGAAGTTATGTTTGGATCATAAATGATAATCACATGCTCAGCGGAGAAGGAAAACAACGAAAGATACTCACATTCCCGAGAAATGCATTTTCTGAGGTATGTGACCTAACCTGTATTGGGCTGGTTTTACATTTGCGGGTTGGGAGTTCAAATCGGACCTGTCAAATCTTCAGATAAGGTAAGCGGACCCTGTGAAAAACATGATAATGCTAGGGAGATAATGAGTTATCACCAGACTATGTTAAAGGGCCTTCGACAGTCTTAGAACTATGGCAATGGAATTGGCTTTTACCCAGTTCTGGCACCTCAAGGGACTATGTTGTATAAAAAAAATTACAATGCAAGGAGCAACTATGTTATCAATGTATTAAAGTCATTTTTGAGTTTGAATAATATGCCAGACATTTAATATCGGCTATTGAAGCAATTAGCCATTCACTGCATTCAACTGGTCATCATAGACCACTCATTCATACCTAACTACAGCATACAATACGTCAGGCACAGTCTATGGCTGTCATATGTCAGATTAGAGATATCTAGCCGCCAAATTACCTGTCTAGGTCAGACAATACTGCTCAGCATGTTACGAGAAATTTATTATAGCCAGCACTGCAATTCAGTTGTGAATCAATTTATCGGCCTGTATAAATCGTTTAGTGCATTGTCTGTGGGTTTTAAATGTAATAAGTAATTTACAGTAGGCAGAATAGAAGTTAATTAGTGTAAGCTATTTATAAGGTTAGCTCATTTAGGTCATATCTTCAGGAATAGTAAATGCAATTTATAGAAATTCATTATTGAGGGACTCCGTGGTTCAGTGGTTGAGCGTTGGACTCAAGATCCAAAGATCCCGGGGCAAATCCCGGAGGGGATATGAAAGAAAAATCTTTGTGATGTCTAATTTGGTTAGGTTATATTAGTTACAAATAGGATGGATTACAATCATTTGAGAACTTTCACTAACTCGTGCTGATGCAATCGGAGCTTAGCCTCAAAGAATTCTGATTTGGTCCCTCAAATTAGCACATGAAGATTCACCCAACAACAGAGTAAAGAAACAAAACTCAGTTTCAAAAGAATCATAAGCCGTAGCACAAAAGACAGACAGAATCATTTGGACGCTGAACCCCATATATTTTGACATGTCGAAAGGAACAAATAAAATAGTACATTACAGTAAAAGCCTGGATGCGGCAAATTGTCTGTAGTCACCAATAAATATTAGTCTGCTCGAGCCGATGGACGAAAGCTTTTGGCAAACTGCTTTTCCCGGCGATAGCAGGAGTTATAGCTAGTGACGGTTCAGATTGTGACGATGAACTAGGTTTTACGTTTGCGAGATCCATTACCTCGGCTTTAGATTAGATTCATTTATTTCACATTTAGTTTTAAAACACATTTTAGATACTATGTAAAACGGTAACAACATAAATATGATCGTCGAAAATGATAACAAAAGAATGTCAACAAAGAAGTTAATCTTTTTCTTCTATCGTATGGGTTGTGAGGTGGAATACCAGCCTCATCAACCCTGGTGTCAGGGTTATGATTGAGCCGCCAAAGGCCCCTGACGAAGAAGGGAAAGGCCCCTAAGAAGTTAATAATTAAATTAAAATGACAAAGATAATAAATCAATACAATGTCATAGCTAAATTATGAGTAATAAATGAATTATGTACAAAATAAAATTACATTCAAGTGATTAAAATAAAGTACAATGTCATTTTTTCATGAAATTGTCAACAGAATATAGCTCAATATCCAACAAAAGGTTTTTAGACGTTGACCGAATGATACGTCACATACCTCATTTTTAATGCTAGTGGGTAGTTGCATTAGTTATATGGAAATGAGATAAAAGAAGATTTGTTATTTAAGCGTTTAGTATTAAATGTGTTCCTCTATTAAATACCATGTAATGTATTCCTACATTGATTTTAAAGATGTGTTGCTGTTGCAGTTTTTTTACTCCTCAGCCATAACACCTTGCGAAGTGACGTACTTACTTAATTAAATTAAACCACTTTTGATGAGCATAAAACTTCAATTCGTGATCGACTTCTTCTCTCATACAATATCTAGTCCAATAAAGTCGACAACAAAAGCTTTCGGCAGTATGCAGGCTTACGATCCAGACATATGTTACATGATAAAACTGGAGAGATTTGAGCAGAAAATTGCAAAAATAAAACAGTATTGATCGAGCCAAACTCACGCTAAAAGCCTAAAATAAATTGTGAATGAAATTTGGTTCTGAATGAAGATTTAAAAGGTAGGCAAGCTAAGATCCGACGGAGTAAAAACATCTTTAGAACAGTCATTCAAACTAACGAGTAAGATGACTTGTTATTTTAACATGACCTCAATATTATATTTTCGCTGATTTCAAAAAGAGTCTTGAAAGAATGAATCAATAAATACTTTATTACACACACGAACCCGGAACTTACCCTAACAGCGAGAGTAATTAAGTAGCGAGGGTATTGACATATTGACAAAGAAACATCCTATCCTGTGATAACTCCAGAAAATTCTATGATATTTTAGCCAATCATACGTAGCATAGACACACGATATATATTTTTTAATTTAGTCATCATCATCATCAATTTAAGAGCCACGCTCTTGTCGGTGCAGCATTTTCCATGCTACTTTTTTAGGGAAAAATAGGGCAGTGGCTTCCTTCTTGCCTTCCACAAAAAAAAAGATTTTTTTTTTTAAATATGAATGACATAACATACACAACGCCAGGTCGCGACTATAAGTTCTAAATTGGATTAGCCAGATGTACATACATCGCAAGATGAACTAATTATCTTTGCTTCGCTATTAACCGGGCATAAATCCTGGAAACCAAGTGATGTCCATTTTCTTTGATCCTGACGAATTCAATCTCATGTATAAAGTCGAATTACTTCGTTATAAGTCATGCGTTTTCTGAACGAAGCTTACACGGGTTTTATTTGAACAATGAGAAAAATATACTAAGCTATTTACCGAAAGCTATTTACAACTAACCTATCAAATACAGTTATTTAAGTAAGTATGATTTAATAAAATATATCGAGTCACAAACCAATACAAAAACAAACTATAATAAAGGAAAATCGAATATTTTCTCGAAAAATTATAACGGCTTAATACGAGAAGAAACGTTAGAGTGGGGTATTTGGTACTTAACAACGCTAACGGTCAATATAGGCAATAAATTCTCCTTCGAAGCCGTGACCAGACCATTCGCCCCGGGTTTACGGAGGAGCCGTCCATATACCACGGGTGTATAGTTTACTTTATAGGCTATACTAGGTTGTCTGTTATTGTTGGTAGAGTTAAAAGTAGAGATTTAAGCATAAATATTTATTTAGGATGATTGGGAGATATGTAGACAGACGCAGTGTATATAATCCTTTTCGAGGTAGGCAGAGACACGATTAGCCAGAAGATAATATTGCCAATTCGTGCAGACACAAACTGAATCTAATTTTAGTTTGACAGCTTTTACACTAATGCCGTTCTTCACTTACAATACGTGCACGAAAGAGATAGAGATAGTTTTAGTCCTGTAAAAATAACTGAATATTAAGTTGGTAGTTGAATCGGCACCATTGTCGCCATACTTCTATAACTAATTGACTGAAACTAATTATTTTATTCAATTCAGCAGCTTTATTTTAATTTTAAAAACAACAACAATTTTATTTTTCAACACTTGACAACTCCGTATCCGTTCAAAAACCACTCTCGTCCCCCGCCTCTCCTCTCCTCACCTCTCCCACCTCACCGCTTCGCTTTCCATCGCCACTTTCAAGTACATTGCCGCTCTTCTCACCACTAGCCGTTACACTTCTTTTTGGAGGATTAACATTATTTTGACGAACTTCATGGTGATATGTTACCAGAAAAAATAAATAGACATTTTTAGTCCTATTTAAGTTTAAATGAAACACATAATATATAACTCTAATTAATCCCTATTAGAGTAGTAGCTTATGTATAGCAAGATGTACCTACTATGTAAGTTATTCATTATAATAATTATTAGGTAAGTACTTACTTGTAGTTTGTTACTTTTTGGTGCTAAACAACAAAGTACATTGCATTGTATGTTTTTTTTTTTCAATATTATCTAATAATCTTGTACAAACTCATACTCATGGTAATCGTCCTGTCCGGACGTCGCGATAAAAACTGTGCTTAGTGCGGCGACCACTGGTTTTCTCCCACATTAACGATGCTACAAAATGTCACTACATTATTATGTATTTTCCTAGATTGTTATCATAAAACATAAACTGCCTATATACGTCCCACTGCTGGGCACAGGCCTCCCCTCAATCAACCGGAGGGGGTATGGAGCATACTCCACCACGTGGCTCCAATGCGGGTTGGTGGAGGTGTTTTTACGGCTAATAGCCGGGACCAACGGCTTATCGTGCCCTCCGAAGCACGGAATCATCTTACTTTTATCAACTGTACTATATTTGTTTGCGTGTTTGGTAAAATAAACAAAAAGAGAATCCACCTTAAATTTTCTCAAAAACATCCTATCAATACGTATTTTAGGTGCGACCCCGCAAGCGTGTGCCAAAGGACTTTATGTCGGCGACATGTGGCTGTGATGTCGACTCGGCGACTTATTTCGGAATTGTGACTTTAATCTTAAAGGTAGAGCCTTCAGAGACTACTCTCAGAAAGCCTGATAGATTTTTATTACCTGCCCCTAAAATATGAATTTTCCTTTTAAGTTTAAAGTAGTCGGTCAAGATATTTTTCATCTTAGTAGCTTCGATATAGAAGTTATTTTTGAAAAAGATAAGACCCTGGGTCTTAGGTTCATACAGAAGAGATTCTTACCCATAACATAAAATATTATTATTATATTATTTATATCGCGAATCCTTTCAAATATTGTTCATGAAGTGACTGCTGTAATTTGAACTGAATCTTTCAAACTAAACTGTACTTACACTTCGTAAAATTAAATAATTAAACATAACAGTGAGTCAGAGGTATCTCTGACTACTCCAGTCCATCCATCACTCTGTATATCCATCGCAAAATGAACTAAAAACCAACACCTAAGAGAGCTATGTGTTATTTTTTTTAAAGAAAAATTTATTATCTATTTTTTCGTCAGTCTATTTCATCTGCCTGTATTTCTTTTTAAGACATGTTGTTGAGTGATTCTCATTCATTCATTCATTCATTTTTAAAAGCGCTGAACTGTGTAGCAAGAAAAACCAGAATGGTACCTAACAAAAGCACGTAAAAAGTTATAAAGATACACAATTTAACAACATTTCGAACGACATAACATTTCCTTTGAGATATAAAGTGAAGGTTTCCACAACATTGCACTCATTCTTGCTAAAAGGTTCGACAAGAAAATGCATTTTGGAAAAATTCCGCGTTAAAAGGTCGTACCATCGACGTGTAGACACTTTACGATTTTTCGAGTGAGTGTCGTTTCCAATGGTTACCCGCATCGACGATACGGCGTCTAGACTCCAAACTAGAAACGAACGGGTTCTGTCAACACATCTGGCTAATAAATCCGATACAAAATGTGTCTTCTATGACCTTTTGATGCATTTGGAATCTTGAGTGAGCCAGTCAGATGGCAACGTCTTGTTTGCTACTATGCGAAAAAAAGAACGAACTCTATGCAAAAAATCAAACATAAAAAGCGTCTAATGGTTGTGTTGTCTATGGTTACCCTTTACTAAGGATGTCCAATTTCCGTACTCTTAAAGGAGATATCGAAGTGACATTGCACTCGGACTTACTGTCGAGACAGGTAATAATTTTCGTAATGGTCGTGGGTGACGAGGCGAAAAATGAACGGATAGTTATGTACTTAGGTATACTTCTTTTACAATGAAATACCAGATACTATTTTGAATTTGTCAGAAAATAAATTTAAAGGTCAAGTGAAGCTTACTTTATGTAGAAAAGCTTATTATAACATTAATGATTACCTAAATGATAAAAGTGCCTGGTATTAAATGTGTTCCTCTAGTTATAAAATAACTTGTAATTTACGTCAACATTGATTTAAAAATTGTGTTGCTGTTGCAGTTTCTTGTCATTTCTTCTCAGCCATAAAACCTTGCGAAATGACGTAGATTCAAAACTGTTAGATTAACCATCAACAAGTTAGTCTAAGATAATAACATTGAATAAATGATTCTGATTCTGATGGACAGTGAACTTATTTTTACCTGTAATAATTTTAAAGGTATATCTGGTGTGTTACACCTATTTATGTCGTGCTGAAATTCTATCGCCGTTGAAAAAGAAAAAAACAAAATGGCGGCAAAAACAAGATGGCCGCCATATATATTTGCTCAACCGTTCAAAGTAGGTGGGTCAGTTTCGAACAAATACAGGACACCACGCAAAATCTAGTATGTTTATATAAATTCATCGCGTAAGTGATAATTACAAAAGAGGAAACAAACCATTACAAAATATCTGAGACAGAAACAGGTGACACTTTTGGGAAAAAAACTGTAAAAAATACGATTCAAAGTGTTGTCCACTGAATAAGACATTTTTTGTGTTTGAGTTATCGAGGTGAAAAATAATGGAAAACATAATCATTATATAAATGATTTTTGTTTTTATAGCATTTACCCGTAGTTAGGGATACTGGGGGCGTCGGCTTAATGACGATACTTACATATATCGAAAGAATTTCGCAAGGACAGGAGAAGGACCCGCTGGTGTAATGGTTAACAAACTCGTCCCGGCTTGACTAGAGCTGCGGGTTCTAGTCACATCCGAGTCACATTTTTTTCGATTTAAATAAGTAATAATGTATTTTCTTTACATTGATCATTATGAAAACGATATTATTCACATATTTTAAAGTTAAGTAAATCATAGGTACATTTAATACTTTGAACACTATTTCCTTACTTCCCATTTACGTACACTCAAATGAATAGCAATTTCATAGAGGCGGTAACTCTGTAGAAAAGCAGAGAATTTACATGCATACCTTAATCCTCATTCATTAGCAGGGTAGCCAGACGTGACCGCAGACAAATTGAAAGGATTGTGTCCCCGACCACTTCCCCGTTTTTTTTTCAAGGAGAAAGCGGATAAGATGCTAAGCACTGGATAATTCACGCTCGATATAAAGAACAGTGGCTGTTTATAAATTTATTTGTAACTATACGTAGCTGGATTCGACCGTTATATTCTGAAATACGGCTCATCAGCTATCACGTCAAAAAGAAACCTCTGCGAAGCGTGGATACTTAACCAATACCAATACAAAATATACTTTCTTCATAATCATCACTATTTTAAAAGCCACGCTCTTGTCGGTGTAGCATTCTTCATGCTACTTTTCAGGGTAAAATAGAGCAGTAGTGGTAGTGGCGGTGGTAGTGGTGTTTAAATCTACTTGATTGACTACATTTAAAAAAAACATCACCCAGGCGTTATCTTGTTTATCACAGGGTCCAGTTACCAAACGTAAAGATTTAACAAAAGAAGCGACTGCCTGTCTGACAATCCAACCTGCGAATAAAAAACCATCCCAATACAAGTTAAGTCACATACTTCCGGAACGAATTTCTTATAATTAAAGCACATAATAACGGGTTCTTACCGCATTTAAATGTGGATATGAGACTCCCGATATCCCCATTTAAACGCGGTAATAACCCGTTATTATGTGCTTTAATTATAATATTAACCGCGTAAACTTAAAACAACGAATTTCTTAGTTATGTGGCATTAAAAGCTGCCGCTTTAAAAGCTTCTAGTTTTAATCCTCTTTTTGTTATGTTATGCTACTTCGTCTCACGGTTGGGTTATCAGACGAATGTTAATTTAATTATAATAGATATGTGCGTGTGTAGTTTTGACTTTGAATTGAATTTTAAGTCCGAGTACCTTAGGATTTAAATAAAAGTGCATTTTATATAGATTTCGAAGCTTAAAGGTCATTTCTGCGGAGATCGGGCTTCAGTACTTTACGATGTGTGTCATATCCAACGCTAGTTGCGAACCGGTGAACATCCCATTTCCTCGAAGCTCAGCTATGCTGCATAAAATTGAATTTCCACTGGTTTCCGAATCGGTTTTCAGCTTTCTAATACTTTTTCTCGTTCGTATCGGTAGGTATGTGCTTTTGACGCTAAACAAAATTGTGGGATGATAAGTTGATAATGTAATGTGGTTAAGTTGAACTCGTATGGTGTCTTTTTAATTTTGCGTGGATAGTAGGTAGGTAGAAGGTCTTTAGGTATACTTAACTAGCCACAAGAATAACGCAGATTAGAAAAATCATTTTTGAGATTATGAAATTTATTGAGTTTTCATTTGAGAAATTATAAGAATATCAAGTTTGCTACTAGTAAAACAAAACAAAGAATAAACTTTAAACGAACTTTAAAGAAAAATACTTAAGTTCTGTACTGGCTTACATACGTACCTATAAGGAAAAACATTTACTTACTACAAATTTTACCTGTAACTGTACAAATTCTTGTCGGTTTACCCATAACATTTAACGGTTGCAGAGGCGGAGATGGGAGCCATCGGTACGGCAATGCAGGACGGAAGAGGCGAGTCATAGGGACTGTAACTTGGAACCTGACAGAGGGCAGCAGTAACTGTCAGTACTATTCAGACGCGGTGGACAGGAGTCCTAGTACGCCTTTGAAATAGACTACTCTACGCGCCATTCCACTTGCGTCAGACAGAGTACTGCGGGGCGGAAGGCAAGAGGGAAACCACTGCCCTAATTTTCCCTAAAAAGTTGTACGGAGAATGCTACCCCGATAAAAGCTCTTAAATTAGTAACAATGACCCATAACATTACCAAAACCGAAATAGTACCAAATTAGTACTGTATTTTAAGACTAAGAAAGACGAATTACAAGTTCTCCAGCCAGATATAACTCAAATAAATCGTGTCCAAAGCAAAATGTGCTGTATTAATACGATAAATCTTGGAACAAAATGGAGTCTGGCCAAACAAAAAGACGGGCGCAGGCTGCAGTCGAAGTGGATTTATGTTACATGTACTTATTGGGCATTACGGAATTTAGTTGGAAATTTACTCAATTCATAATGGTATTTAAACGTTGATTAAGGAACTGTGTACACTCCAAAATGATGGGCTATTTACAGAGTAATGAGCATTCATCAAAGTCAGTAGTTTTTTTAATAATTTTTGGCACTCTCATCATATATTTCGGAGAATATGATTTTTTCGACGGTTTTTCTTCGATATTAGAAATAAGGTGCGATAAGGTCCAATCAGTTTCTTGCAAAGTAATAAGTTAACTTTATTACATGTCGTTTCTGTAATAGACCAAAAACACCTACCTACAAAAATATAAATTTTATAATTATGACAACTAATGGTTCATAATTTCACCATTGTTCACAAATAATTCGCTGGCTTCAGTGACGCACTTTTGCTCTTTGATTGTGGTTATCTCGGCCTACCTACTATAATGTACACAATTGACTGGATCCTATAAATTGAAAAGATCATAAAAATTTTCAATGTTTTTTTTTTTTGAAAAAGTTTAGGCTAGTCTTACGTGGTATCAGTAAGATTTTGAAGGACGACTAAAATCCTCTGGTCGAGAACTTAATGTCATACGCGGAAAATCGACAATAAGTCACGTCAAAAAAGAACGACTGAATTGAAAAGTAACTGATTGTATTTCGCATCGAACGAGTACAAACGATTTTTGAAAATGTCTTCAAGCAAAGTAAATCGATTTTATCTTTGATTGGGTGAGTAGATAACTATTCTTCGGTCTATAAAGGGACCTTAAAATTGTCGTAAAATCCAACCTACAGAGCTACGATAATCCACTAGTGGTACCAGGAAAAAAGAAACTGAGTAGGCCAGAGCCGTAACGGTCCATAATTCACCAGGACTGGGGTATTAGAAATCGCGTATTTTTCCTACCATTCCCATTTATTCCGATTCTTGCTTACCCAAACTGAACAAATTGACGGACATGAACATAACATAGTCTCACAACTACATACCGATTGGGGTGGTTAGAGGTCCGTCAATCGCAAGACGAACTAAGTATGCTCACCAAGCTTTCTGTAACCCAACATATAGGTGGTGAGTCGTTTCCTCGTCTATATGGTCGAGCTAAGTGCGTGTTCACACCAAACGTATAGTCAGCCGCCGATTGTGCGCAGGCTCACTATAAGCCTCAGTGTGAACGTAAAAATAAATGGTATTTTTTGTTCACATTAAGCTTACAATACGCTGTAGCTGACAATACGCCATTGGTGTGAACAAAACAGTCGGCTTGTATACGTTCACACCAAATGCGTACGCTGAGCGGCCGACTATTTTTCATATAAAAGAGCTGAGTGGCTTGACTGAACTGAATTGAAAACAATCCGCCGGCCGATTTGAATCCAATACGCTGGCGTTCAGCCGCGTAGCCAATCAGCGTCCGCGGCGGTAGTGACGCACTTTATTAGTCGGCCGCCGACTATCAGCGTCTACGCATAGCGTCATGGCGTATTGTCGGTTTGGTGTGAACGAAAAAGCGAATATGTATGGAATTACAATACACTGCGTAACGCTCGCTCACTGTCGGCGGCTGACAGTCAGTTTGGTGTGAACACTGCCTAAATGTGTTAATGAAAAATGTACTCGTAATAAATTAGTAAGCCGTAGTAACCCAGTGGTAGAACGCTTGCCTCTCACTTTGAAGTCGCAGGTTCGAATCCAGCACAGGCCTAAACCAATGATTGTCGAATTTGTTTTCGAATTTATGTTTGGATCATAAATACGTGCTCAGCGGTGAAGGAAAACATCATGAAGAAACCCACGTTCCCGAAAAAGTACATTTTCGGAGGTATGTGACCTAACCTGTATTGGGCTGGTTTTCCCTTCGCGAGTTGAAAGGTCAAACAGGCAGTCGCTTCTGTAAAAAACCGGCCCTGTCAAATCTTCAGGTTAGGTAAGCGGACCCTGTGAGAAACGGGATAATGCTATAGGGGGATGAATTAAATAATTAAACATTGGTGCAAGTCCGGTACTGGCGTTCTGGCTGGCGCTCCCCGATTGAAAAGCAACCCTGTGTATCTTATGGCCATGGCGACGGACATGATGCCCCCTAAACACTATCTATTGTCACAAATTCTGCATTTTTCTTTCATGGCTATATTTTAAACTTGGTTAAAACCATGTTAGATACTTATCCGTTTTGTAAATGAGGCGAATCAATTTTAAAAAATGAAATCAGAAAAAGCCGTTTTAACTTTAGAAATACAGTCTTTCAGGACAGTCAGAAAGGATGAAGTGACAAATACCTCTAATGAAATTACAGTCACCATAACACCCTCCTTTTCGCCTTCAAAACCACTATAATCCACTAAAGTGTAGATACCAGGAGATAAGAGCTTCAGAGGAGGTCGCATAGCCACCTCATATATTACTTTTATACGGGTAAGGCCCAATCCGATGTTTGTCAAGGGTTTTAGTAATGGTGTCTCTAAAGGCTGTCTAATCCCAACCCTGTTTCTCTGATCTAAAATTGAAATTCCCTGTTCTTACTGAATGGTGCTCTTATCCGGTACATTAAAGTTTAAGTAACGTAACTATTAGTTGCTAAGCTAACGGGTTGGTCGAGCTGGCTCGCCGAGCCCTTTGACCGAGCTCGTAGACAGGGCAAAAACAAGGTTATTAAAAAGTTTTTTTTTTTATAAAAAAGACGTCAATACCTCCACACTACTCAGACAAAATGAAATTAAAAAATATCTCTCATAAACATCTTAACATTAAAGCGACGAGATACGCACTCTAGAACGATAAAATTCTTCACAAAAAGAAAATAATAACAATTTTAGTACCACGATAACGACAGACAATGAATACGTCTTTAAAAGCCTTAATGTAATAAATACAGCAATCGTAAATGGTTTTGCCAGCAGCAAGAATATTTCAAATACTTGAGTCTTGAAAAGAAGAATGATTCATTCTGATAAAACCGGCCAAGAACGTGTTGGTTACGTTCATGATAGGGCTCTGCGAAGAACGTCGCGTAACGCACATTTCGTTTAAATTTTGATAACATGGTTAATAGCAATAGGTCCTCTATTACGTCATGACACTTAAACGTAGCTGGCGTATGTTTATACCGTACACCTCTGCCAAACCCTTCCTAATATAGGCGTGATTTTATGTTCTTAAATTATTAATTTAGTAAGTAGTGCTTATTATCTACCAAAAATATCATGCCTACAAAGCATGCACATAAAAATGTTCATTGAAACATTTTATTTCGTTCTAGCAGGAAGATAAAAAAAAACAATTCTTTCCTGTTTTAAGAACATTAATATTGTACTTATATACAATCCAAATTCAATCAAAAATGACAAAGAGCATTGTGATTTACTTAGGTACAAAAAAATAAACTCTCAAATATATCTACAAAACAAATGAATAACTATTTTTTATATTATCGAAACTACAAGAGTTCCACTTTGGCTAAGGAACTCTAGAATCGTACAAACAGCGCTGGGAATCTGAAACGATTCTCATTCGCACAAAATATGCAAGTAAACAATTTTCTTTTGTTTACATTTCTTTGAAAGTATTTCTGCTTTGTGTTCCTTTGAAAGTGGGGTGATTCTACTGAAACTCTGTTTAGCCGCGGTTACTTTTTGTTTTGTCGACAAACTACTTTTGCCACAGGTTTGCTGGCTTTGAAGGAATTTGGAAGACGGTGGAATAAAAAAATATATTTTTGTATGAAACTACGAGCTAAACAACAGCACGAAAACTATAAGTCCCGAGTTTTATACTCAGATTGAGAAATTATTTTTTTAAGTGGCGTTTATGTGGTGACTATTGTTTGATGACGATATAATCATGACGAACGACAAACGATAATCCTCGCCACCTATCATGTGGGGACCTAACAAAAATCTCGTCAGTTTTTTTTATTAATGGATCATTATTTGCTTCTATGCTGTTCTGGGAGCAAATAAAAAACATAGAACACGTTCAGCTGCTTGTCTTCCCGGGCATGTCGTAAAAACCGACAGAGGGATTGCGTCCTCTAACATGATGGACTGATATTATGGGCGATAGGCTAATCCCTTATCACCATAAGGTTCATCATATCCATCTTAGGACTTCGTATCAACAGTGGCTGCAAGTTGTCTTTGATTACTTGTGGCTCTGCCCACCCCATTTGGGATTACGGGCGTGAGTTTATGTATTAATGGATCACTTACAGCTATGCACATTATAACATTTAGTTAGGACATAATTAAACAAAGTAAAACGGTACTTATGTGTAAGCCAACACAAGAAGTGAACACAACATTTATCGTAAAAATAAAAACAACATCTAGTCTGTTGAGGCTAATTTCTCAGCAGCTAATATCTCACTATTAATAACATTAATATCAGTCAGTTATACTATGTTACGTTAGAACATCGCGTCATGTTAAAAACAAAAGAAGTAATAACTTATTTTAATTTATAATCAAAATCCTTAAGCAGTTAGAATTACTTTATTTAATTAATCTGTTTGAAAGTTACAAAAAGTCGTCTTTACTTTTGTAAATACAATTTTCCCTCCAAAATTAACAGCTCCCAAAGTTTCCAAACATTAAAACACTACAAACGGGCTCGAAATAAAGTTAGTTAATTTCATTAACAAGACGGAATATAATTAATAAATATACCTTATCATTTATTCATTGTTAAATTATTTATGTGTGGGTAAGTTTGAGCTACCTATTTATTTGAGACATGTTGATTATCCTGAGTAATGTCATGTGATTAGGTGAATCGCGGGATACCGTCGCTCAACGCCCAGGAGCGTTACTCAAAAAAAAAAGAAAGAATACTAATTATTTTAACTAATCCGGGGGGTTAAAAAGGCCACTAAATAAGGTTAAAAAAGGCTTAAATAAGCAATTCATTAAAAATAATATCGCTTTTTTACATTTGTTGACATTGCGCACTTACGCATAAAATGTCAAATTGCAAAATTGCTTTTTTAGATAAGTTGCTTTGATGTGGTGTTTTTATCTATGAATTTAACCGTCGCGTCGGTTGTCCTGAGTCAGGAGCCTTAGCCAAGTAGCAAAGTGTTTTCGGATGTCAGACAGGCAATCGCTCCTACAAAAATTTGGACCTGTCACTTCTTTAGGTTACTACAGCGGACTCGGTGCAAAACAGGATAATGCCAAGGAGTTGACGATGATGACTTTTGATACATTGAATCTATTTTTTTGCCGGGCTACATTTTATTTGGAAAAATGATCATTTATTTTATGAAGATAGAGAATAACAACAACAAATAACTATTTGCTTTATACCGAATTTTTCCTTTCCGTCTTCTAAACGAGTAGAAATTGATACTTAACTTCTACGTTACAACTTATAAAATGCCTTTAGAAAACACAAACAAATCTATAAAATTTTACAAGCACTTCAAAGGTACAGTTGTTGTGATAAATATTTAAGTCACTCTGGTGAGATGAGTTCAATCCCCTGTGTAACCTGTGTTACAGATACATTAGATGCATTTCTGATGCTCCCAAGTTTCTGTGTCGGTATGTATGTTTTTGTTCAAATGGACATACATTTTCACACCTATTTCCGCTGGTAGGAAACATGGAATTCCATTTGCTTTAATCCTGACATACGTACTTTTCTTGCTTCCTCCACATTTACCTTTCGTTACACGCGCTGGTTTAGAGTAGATCGTATTTTATCTTTTTAAGCGCATCCCCAATTTGGTCAGTGACAATTTGGTGGGGGGCATGGGGTGGGGGGTTTGTATAGAGTAAGCTGCAATTAAACACTGGTATGCGGACTATTTGTGACTAATAAAAAATCGTGCATTTTTTTTTGGATATCTGGCCTCAACTTAAAGAGGGGCCGTAATTGTCATATATATTAGTCACAATACCGTAATCTTATAAATGTAAAATGTTTTAATGTATGTGATGTGGTTGTACTTTATAAATAAATAAATAAATAAGAGGGGGTAAAATTTGATATGGGTCGCTTCGTAGTGTTCAAGGTAGAAACCTAAGGATTGGGAAATTTATTAAAGGGGAATCGTGTTACCGTGAATTTAACGCGAGCGAAGCCGCGGGTTATACCTAGTTTATACATAAAGGCGCAAAGTACGTGCCTAGCTGAATTCAGTAGGTCTCACAGAATACCAGCTTCGTGGTTCACACCGGGGCACAGGCTGAGTGAGGTCCTTTTATTTGAGACACCACTCACCTTACATACGTAAGCGGACAAAACATCACATTTCATTTGTGTATATTTCTAAGATAAGATAGCAAAAGCAATCAGAAAACGATGCATCAAAACTTTCATATATGAAGTATAGCCCTCTATGGATGTGAAACGTGGACGCTGACTCAGAAAGACAGAGAGAGTCTCGAGGCCTTTGAAATGTGGTGCTGGAGGAGGGTGGAAAGAATAAGTTGGACTGAAAGAGTTACAAATGAGGAAGTGCTAGTAGGAGTAAGGGAAAAGAGGCAAAAATTGAGAGTGATTGACGACAAAAGAGGCAAGATGATTGGACACTTAATAAGACACGACGAATTTATTAAAAACATCATAGAAGGGAAGCTACAAGGCAAGAGAGGAAGGGGAAGACCAAGAAGAGCTTACATGGAACAGATTAAAGAGAAAGCGATGAAGGAATATGTCTTTGATAGACAAGACTGGAGAATGCTACACCGACAAGAGCGTGGCTCTTAAATTTGTGATGTTGTGTATATTTCATATTGTGATTTGTGTCTTTCTACTTTTAATTGTTGAATTGGTGTGCTGGTATTTTAATTAAAAGACCACATAAAGTAAGGATTATTGTTTCTCACACATTTTACACTTTTATTGTCATTATTCATATTTTATAAATTACCGTGTTTTTTGTATTCTTTGAATCAATTTTTCAAACACAAGAAAATATTAATTATTCGTCCATTTTGGATGCTAAGAAGGAAGTCTCCATCTTTGTCTATGAAAATATATTTTTTATAGTAACCAAAACCATAGACATTATTACATTTTGTTCGTTATCCAAACATGACTATCTTCTTGTCAGTTTTAGGTTATCCTGTGGTATGTCTTTTGTCTTGTGATGTGATGTAATTGTTATGCATCTGTATATGAGGGCATAAAAAATTTATACTTTCTTTGTTAAAATCATCTATACACGTTATGTCCGTGAGAGTGTTAAATGCAAAACAAAAACTTCATCTCGCCGTCTATTTAAGTATTCATCTAGTCTAGCTTCTTTTAGAAGATCCCTTTGCATAAACTTGGTGAAAAAGCTTGTATTTTTGAAAAAAAGTTTTAAATAAAACCGTTTTAAGCGAAGTTTTTATTGCGTTGCGTCTAGACCGGGTGTTTGCAGACGTGTATAATAAAATAGAATAAAATCCAGATATATTTACATTTTCACGTGTTTGTTCTGAACTTCATAACCTTGTTTACTCGGCGTGGGTGCATTGACCTAGCACAGGTGGATAGAATGGCAGGGGGAGGGGGTGTGGTATCCGTGCCTCTGAAGGCGTGGAGCGGATGATTGGGTTATATTAAATTAATATTTTTGAGGTTCCTAATGTTCCTTAGGACCCAGGCGAGTCCATAAATGGAACGTATACCTTATTGATATGAATTTGTTTGTTATAAAATCAGTCCAGAGGGGCGACACACTGCAAAGATATTTTTTCCTAATTGTGGGCTATACCCATGTTATAGTGTCTACCGGTTTATATCTTTTATTGTTGCTACATGATCTGGCCAAGTAGTTAATGCCATTTGGGGCAATTCTACAATTCACGTCAAAAAGGTATATGATTATGACGACATGATTACACAAGATCTATGAATCAAGAACTTAAAATACGTAAATGAATCGCTTAAAGGCGTTTAGGTTTTTAATAGGCGCATTCTAATTACCAAAACGGTGTGCTCACGTGCCCTCACTGTGCGCGGGAGTTCACTGTAAAGATAGGCTACATAAGCCATCTTCGGGCGCATCAGCGTCGTGCCGACTGGGAGTCGAAGTGGTCGCTGTGGCCGAAATCGGTCGGAGATTATTATCACTACACACAATGAGGACTTTCCAGACTAAGTTCCCCAAAAATAATAAAGATGGCGCAGGTCAGATTCAACGTGATAATTGCCTAAATAGGCAATCAATCAATCTATAATTTGTCTATGCATTCCTTCTATACTATATACTTTCTGTACTACTCATGTTACTCGTCTACTTCTCACACAATCATCTCAACTCACCTATCACTCACTCTTCTACACGCCTACAAGATAAATAGAACAAAAGAGGTTCAGTACGATCTACTCTGAACCGGTGTGCGTGTATGAAGCGATTGATGAATGTGGAGGAATCAAGAGTAGTGTGTTAGGATCGAAGCAAATGGAATTCTATAGTGTCTGTTTACCCCGGTGAGAAATAGGCGTGAGTTTATGTATGTTTGTATGTAATAGTTGGATCACATTATGTATAGAATTCTTCTGATTATTTTGATCAGGATAATAATAGGTGGAGTAATTGTGCCTGTAAATGTTATCGGGAAGCAAATATCTGGCGTTAGGCACTAATACACTGCTAGGCTGATGAAAGAAGAGAAGCTGCAGTAGTTCTAGGCGGATGAGGCGTTCGTTATTTAAAATTTATTCAAAGTGTACCTACTGAAATATTTTTGTATTGTATTTGAATTTGAATAAAGAAGCAATGATTAAGAATTATTTTGAACTGTAAATACCGGATGCGAGTGACCGGCCTTTCTGTCGCTCATTAATTCCGTGCACACACTTTCACACACACACTCAAACACACACAGAATCTTTACGTTTACTTTATATACTTCTTTTGTGTAAGACTCAATTTTGATATTGTAGGTTTTTGTTTTGGCTTCACTTTCCTATATTTCTAAAGTTATAAATTAGGAGTTCCGTTAGAGGTTGGGAGCCTGGTGATCTCTCACACAGGGTAACACACCACCAGACACCATAGACACCAGTCTCTCATAAAGGCACTGTATTATGTATCATTACCCTACTTATGATTACATAATTTGTATTACCTCTGTGAAGAGAAATTAAAGATTTTATTTTATTTATATTAATTAGCTAAATTGCCCTATTTGGAGGCATTAGAATGCGATCCACGTGACCTATTTTTTTTTTGTAAATTGTCAAAGTAATCTCGTAAATTCCGGGGGAAGGCCTGTTGTCCTGATATATTACAAGTTTGATTAGTTGAGGCATCAACCATCCACAAAAAAAAAAACAGCTTGCAGCTATTACATAAGTAAGTTAAGTTTCTTTGTAATTTATGTTTTTTGGTTTGGAAATATTTTTTTTTATTGTTATTATTTTAAATTCTTGTGCTGTGCGTCTATGTGTCTGTAACTTTTTTATGGGCATCGCCTGAAATAAATGCTTTTTTATTTATCATTATTTTTATTATTTATTAAAGACAATGATTTTTTGTCGGCACCATATCGCCAGTAGAGGCACTATGGCCTACGACGCAGAGGGTGGGGGGCGGCAGTCATTTGTTTTGGCTAGATGCAGTCGGCGATCACTTTAATTTTGGAGCGTGTTCGTTGCGAGCCTTTGAACGCAAGGTTATGTAATGAACTCGCTTTTACGAGAAAAGAAAAAGAAATGCGAGGAAAACAAAATGCATGTAGAAATGAAGTTTCCTTATTGTGTGTTGTAAAAAGCTGTTTTAAAATATTTATCGCAGACATTTTATTTTTTATGATGTGTTAGAGCGTTGGGCTTACGATCTGGAGGTCCAGGTTTGATTCCCGACGGGGACATTGTCAAATCACTTTCAGAGACTGTCCTTTCTTTCGTAAGAACATTGCAGACTTGAATCACCTGGTTGTCGCAAATAGTAAAAAAATCCATGCTTCGGAAGGCACGTGAAGCTGTTAGGCATCGTAAGTCTAACACCACAGACACCATTAGATATTTAATTACGTTAAAAAGGACGTTACCCCTTAGATAACTTTTACAATATGTACAGGATAATACATGAACCTTCCTCTGACTACCCCGATTGGGAATAAAGTCACGGCGTGGTTATGTATGTATGACACTTGAACGCATTTTGCTAACGTTCTTTACGTAGGTTTAGAGCAGAAAATTTAGAAAGTATTTGTATTTACTGATGATGATGATGATGAATTAATGATGGATGATGTGAATCATCCATCATTAATTTAGGAGCCACTTGTCGGTGTAGCATTCTCCTTTCATGTCTATCAAAGGCCAATTCTTTCACTTCCTTATAAGACACTACGTTCACCTGTTCTTTAATCTGTTCCATGTAAGCTCTAATTTAATACATACATACATAAACTCACGCCCGTAATCCCTAATGGGGTGGGCAGAGCCACAAGTAATCAAAGACAACTTGCAGCCACTGTTGATACGATGTCGTAAGCTGGATATGATGAGCCTTATGGTGAAAGGGATCAGCCTATCGCCCATAACATTAGCCCATCATGTTAGAGGACACAATCCCTCTGTCGGTTTTTACGACATGCCCGGGAAGACAAGCAGCTGAACGTATTTAATAATAAATAGTATAAACACAAACACTAACGTAACGTAACTTTTCTTGCTACGGCGTAGTATGCTACGGCGTAGTGTGCTACGGCTGTAGAGTAGTCATAATAATACCGACCCCACTTTCATCTTTTAAAACTCATCCATCGTCGTAACGGCCCATTTCACTTACCATGTCACAAGTAGTGTGTATTCAAAATTATTGCACGATAAATACAAAATGGCCGTCGATAAAATACCAACATCAAATTATACTGAGTCACCAACATGGTATGATGTTATTTGTTGCCTATAAAACTTTATATGACGAACCTAGTGCTCATATAATTTGATCGCGAAAGCGAGACGGTATTTTTGTAGTCTTGTTTGGATGGTTTCTGTGTTTTCTTCATTGTGTAGGTGCTTCTCTCGTGTGGGTTGTGAGGCTCATCAACCCTGGTGTCAGGGTTATTATTGAGCTGCCGTAGGCCCCTGACGTGGCTCATGTAACGACTACGTACTTACTTCAGTAAGTAGTAACCGGGACGGCTTAACTTGCCTTCCGAAGCACGGATCATCTTACTTTCGGACAATCAGATGTTCAGCCTGAAAAGTCCTAAACAAACTGGGGATCACAAAGTGTTTTTTGTGATATGTCCCCACCGGGATTCGAACCCGGGGCCTCCGGATCGTGAGCCCAACGCTCAACCTCTGGACCACAGAGGCCGTTATTATTATGCTAAAAGATCATGTTTGGACTCAGAAAACATTACTCGACTGACATACGTCGCGCCTTTCAAACCTACAGGTGCGATCGATCAAAGCAATTGACTGCCACTACGCCACGCGCAATAAAAAAAAACCTTTTATACTTATAATATCGTCATCTGTAAAAGAAATGATAAGGAAAATTCGCGATAAAAATAAAAAGATGTACCTACAACAAACTTGTAGAAGCAGTTCGCGGCCACGGCGCTAGTGTCGGAGTATCTGTATGGAATTATTATTGGCTTGTCATTTAGTTCCAATAAATTCCGCAGGACTTTCGTAGCAAGTACTCTATCTTGAAACAGTCGTCCTATCTGTCTTAATAAATTCCATCGATGGGTCAAAGGGAATCGAACACTTTAACGTTACTAAAATTAAATGTGATAGCCTCGCTTCGCTTTAATATTTATGGAACACTATTACATTTATGGAATCCAATATCCTCAAATATGTTTTCTTCTGTGTAATCAAAGACAGAATGGACTTATTTATTTTTCATCAATTTTTCTCGTTCATTATAATATATATACCACGAAAAGATAAGTATTAAAAATAATGAGGTACAGGTTTCCGAAAATGTTCAATTACTATTGAAATATCTTATTTTTTGTTATAATATTCTGCTAGGTTTTTCATAATATGAAATCGTTGTATGCGATAATCATTTTTTTTTTTCAAATAATTTAACGCAATTTCACATTATGGTAAGTGACGATGCGGTTAAGCTGGATCACGCTTACCTAGTAAATACCTATTCACTCTAGCCTTGAAGACTCCCAGATTAAAACGAGTTGGAAAATAGATGACGGCAGACAGTTCCAGTCCTTTGCTGTTCGCATCAGAAAGGAAACCACATGCCACAGAAACGCTGTTTGAATCATCTGATAAAGATGTAAAGGCCTGAGATGGTGGTATATCCACAACATAAGAATGAAATGCCTGCCAACGTGCTAGTTGAATCCGAATTCGATTGCAAGTTATTTTTTTATCAAATTTTGCATCTGTGTAGGTATTTAAAATATTTAAATACTTATAAAAAATATATATGCATTTTTTATTATTTACTAAACGATTTTGATTTGTCATTCTGAGTGGATAATAAACAACAATTCATTACAGAAGCTCATCATGTAAGGATGACGCAATAAATACAAACCTTATCGCGTGACCATAAATATTTTATTCCTTTTCCGCTAACATTAATTACTTATTTTTCTTTACTTTCGCCCCACAACGCTATACAATTGTTATTATTATCATTTATATTAACTTGAATCCAGCACTTCGGTTGCAGAATTCTGAATTTGAATATTTTCACCCGTTTCGGGGAGCACCCCCGCTGACGTCACTATAACTGAAGTAACTGAAGTTGCTCTACTTTACCACTCCAAACATACGGTAATGAAAGAAGCAAAAGTAAACATAATGCTCGCGAAATGGGGTCTGTATTTGAAAGTAGGTAAGTATAATTATATCTTGCAGAGAATTAAAAGGAAAAAAAAATATCATCAAAACTCGCCATGACTCAATTTGGCGGAGACTGCAGCCTTAAAGAACGGGTAAGAATAGGCGAGCAGGCATGAAGACTTTAATGGGAGTGAGAAGAAGCGAAAGTGGTGTGTCAGGATCGTAGTAAAGTGGAATTCTGTGGTGTCTGCCTACCAATGAAAATAGTGCATGATCTTATAAAAATACGTATGTATATTATGTATTTATACTTTTAGGCGAATTAAAGATAAGGCGAGCGTCGTGTAAAGGAGTCAAAGAATCGATCTTTGATAGACAAGAATGGACCGACAAGATAAATGATGAATTTTTAGAGTTCAACTGAACTATTGACTCAGTCTTCAGAGTCTTATGCTGAGATGTTAACCCTTTAGACATGTTATTTCTGTTATATTTACATACATACATAAACTCAAGCCTATTGCCCACCGCATCAAGCAGAGTCTATGGAATTCCATTTGCTGCGATCCTGGTACACTTCTCTTGCTCCCTCCACATTCATCAATCGTTTCATACAGGCACGCCGGTTCAGATCGTACTGAACATATTCCGTTCTATTTATCTTGTAGGCGTGTAGAAGAGTGAGTGATAGGTGAGTTGAGATGATTGTGTGAGAAGTAGACGAGTAACATAAGTAGTACAGAAGGTATATAGTATAGAAGGAATGCATACACAAATTATAGATTGAGTGAGAGAGTGATAGAAGGAGTGAGGAGGGAAGGAGAGGGAGAGATAGATGATGGTGGACGGTAGACGATGGTGGTGTAAACTGTTGTAGTTGGAGAATAACTAAAAAGAAATCTTTGAACCGTACTTGACTGTTTAATGGAGCAAAACCAAATCCCACATAATTATGAGTAAATAAATAATTGGTCTAAGTATCTATCCCAAAACAAACAACCTTTATATCGACAACCAAATCAATTAACCCATCCTGATCAATGATGGAGTGGCTGCCATAGAAATACGTACATAAAATATGAACTATGATGGATGACTCGTATTTAGGAAAAAAAAATCTTCGTACACAGTCTCAGAAAAATGAAATTGGATTACAAAGATTAATTTTCGGAGTAAAATCAGTTTGAAACCTTACCGAGTCCTTCCTTTAATCATAAACTTTGGATGGAATGGCTTTATGAAATCTTATTTGGTTAATGGTTCGTATAATAAATGGGAATCAGACTTTTTTTGTAGCTCTGTTCATGAGATTAGGGTCTAACCCGTAATGGGGTAGTCAGATGAATAAGCTATCATTTATTTCAAATATATGCCCTTGGATACTAGCCCACGTGAGTCCACCAAGACGAAGTGGAGCAGCAGAGAGGCAGAGAGACAAGTCTGTGCCTACCAGTGGGTAACTAACTGTGTTTTTATGATATATTATAACATAATTAAAAATATCTACTGGTACTTTTATCCTTAGATAGAAATTATTAACCATAATGGCGTCATCATCAATCATCTTGCGATGAATGATGGATGAATAGGTATCTTGACTAGCCCAATTAGGAATATATTTATGAGTTCATGTTGGAAATGGTGGATGGCGCCGCGACCAAGCATCATCAAAGGTCTATCACTGGTTGCCTGTTTGACTATCAATTACAGTGCATTCAGTATGTATTAGGTTCGAAGTGCTGTAATGCATTCCGTGTGATATCTATGCCTAATATCCTGGCTGGCAGGCGCGTTAGTTTAAAAGGTAGTTGATCTCCGAAGGACGTGTTAAGACAGGAGGTATCTACGGCACCGTGCATTTAACACCATATTGATTGTTTATATCAATAAATAGAGAATAAATTCACTAAGTATATTATTTTCTTCTATAAACAGAATGTTAGTGACACCGTAACGAAAACTTTGAGAGATAATGCAGATGATTCTGAGTTAATTTCAAGTGGATTTTTTCATAGCAAAAGTATATCTAAATATATAAAAGGAAAAACTGACTGACTGACATATCAACGCACAGGCTAAACGGCTAAACGTAGGCACTTGAAATTTGGAAGGGACGTAGCTTAGGTACCGTGCACTAAGGTGCACTCAGAAAGGAATTCCTGAAATTCCCACGGGAACGGGAATTAGCGGGAAAAATCCTTCCACGCGGACGAAGTCGCGGGCAAAAGCTAGTATTATATACATTTCAAATTTTGCGACGGAAAATTCCACTTGATATCAAGATTCACGAGCTGAATCATCACCCTCAGTATTGGGTACGGTGACTCTGTGTCTCAAACACGTAAGCATGTATTTTTAGCACTTAATTTCTTTAAATTCCGCCTCTAAAAAACTATTCCTAAATCTCAATTTCCTGATTACCTGAACACATTTGATTTTACAGTCCCCTCGCAAATGGGACGTAAAACCACGTCGACTGGTTTACGAGTCACCCAATGAGGGTAATAGCTGGTAACGGCCAAGCCAACTTTCTTATTGGCCTTTACTTCATGATTAGAATATAGCCGAATTTAGTCGAATTAAGTCTCCGGAATATGAACTTGGGGAAATGGAACCGCTGTCACAATAAAGATAAGATTTCATCAATTCCTTCGACCGTCTATGAGATTAGAAGATGAAATTTTGAACGGGATGGAATTCATTGGGCTGCGTCGCCGTTGAAATACGGAGGCTTGAAGGTTGTTGACGTCTGATCTTTTGTACAGACTGGCATGAATTTCACTAAATTAAACCGTGCCCTCAATTCCGACTTTTGTTCTTCGATATCGTTAATAACTCGTGGAAAGCACATTTGATTATGCGCACGTACTTTCACATTTTGAATATAAATCATAAGTTAAGTAACTTATGAAAATGAAATTTGTTTCTTCATCACTATACCTAGTTGTAAATTGAGCTAGTTACAAATAACAGAATTACTAATTTAAGAACCACGCTCTTTTCAGTACAGAATTCTCCATTCTTGTCTATCAAAGGGCAATTCTTTAATTTCCTTTGAGACACGACGTTCGCCTTCTCTTTACTCAATTTCATGTAAGCTCTTTCCTAAATCAGGTAAGTAAATATGAAAAACTGATTCCTATTCATAATTTTTATTTCTTATTTTTATATTATAGTATTTGTGATTCAATACAAAAAACGGAATTCAATAAGTAAACTCTATACAAAAATTTTGCGCCCGCAAAGAAGACAAACAGGCAGCCAAACGGGTTTATTTTTCAAGTTTTCCCTACGAATGAGTGTGGCACACTAAAACCCCAATATCATTTGAAGCGAAACAAAGGAAGGGTGAAAATTCTAGACACGTAGAGGAAATAAAACGCGTCGTATCGCCGTCGTGGAATAAAATCGCCACACTACGCACTGGTGGGTTTTCACTACCCATTGACCGGCAATTATGAGAACCTTCCTCCTAAACAACATACATACATAAAATCATGCCTATTTTGTTAAGGCCGGTTAGGACTTACCAAATTCAACTTATTATCTACTTTCGCTTTCAATGTCATAGTATCTAGATATTAGATTAGAGGCCACACGAGCAGCACGAGTTGCTATCGACAACCAATTGCTGTAGATGTGGCCTCTAAACTACTACTAGTAGATAGTAGATCGTACTGCTCGCGTGACTTTTAAGTTATTACTAGTAGCTAGTACATCAAGAGGTGGTGGTAGTAGGTGGTAGGCAGCAGGCGTTGATCGACAGTTGTTGTCAACAACAAAGTACTGTTCATGTGGTCTCTAAGCTACTAGTAAGTAGTAGATTTCTACAGCAAAGTAATGCTCGCGTGGGCTCTAATCTACTATCTACTAGTATCTTAGAGGCCATGGGAGCAGGCACTGTTCATATGGCCTCTAAGATACTACCTACTATTAAGAAGTCTTAGATAACTATGATAAGAGTTGGTGCCCTTAACAATTGCCGGTGAATGTCTCATTTCCGGACAAAGTCTCATGATTGCCGGTCACAGCACTTTGTTGTTCACAGCAGCTGTAAAGTGCTGCTCGTGTGAATGGCCTCTTAGTTACACTATATCTTTGAAGACGTCAAACTACAAAGTATACCATTCAACTTGCCTTTTTTTTTCAGAATATGCTACCATGTATTGTCTACCCAATCAAATAATTAAATATGAAATATGATAACTTTTAATCCAATGAACCGAAACGCTTAAAATAAATTGAAAATAAAATACTATTCCTAACGAAAAAAAATACAGGTTTATTTAAGGTTGTTTCACTGTTTTTACAGCTACAAACTTTCACTTAGAGCGGAACCGGTTTCATCTGAATTTAACTAGTTCCAGAAGTTGGCACCAATTCAAAAATTAGGGACCTGGTGCAAATTCAGTTGGTTATCCAGTTATTGGGGCGAATAGATAAAAAGGCAGGTGTTCGTTACGTAACGTCACGTATCGACTTCGAAAATTAAGTTTCAGCGAAAAATTCGCTAACCTACTTTTATTTTGTAGACTTTTTGGACGAATTATACGGAAACCTTGTTAGGTTAGGTTAGGTTCCAGTAAATGATTAGGAGGATTTTTGAAGATGTACCTTTATACCATTTTGTAAAGATAATAATATCCGTACACTATCAACGGCTGTTAGCTAGTTGTTTTCAAAATATTTTTTTCCACAATAAAGTAAAAAAACGTCAATCAAATATTCTTCATTGTACACAAAACAATCATAGGCGTCATTATTGCTCTGCAGCCATATCTTCCAGACAACCAGTGATAGGCAGTATCTTCAGTAAAATAATATACGGGATGGTTTAGTGTAAGGCAGGTGAAGACCACGGCTTACGTGGAACAAATTAAAGTGAAGGCGAACGTCGTGACTTATAAGGAGGGCAAAGTATTGGCCTGTGATAGAAATTAACCCTTTCATCATGGGTTATTGATGGTTCATAATAAGGATAAAAGGTAATATGACACCTTGGGATCGGAACGTCATTAGACGTTCTGTCCTTGAAAGTGTTAATGGAGAATGCTACTCTGACAAGAGCGTGTCTCTTAAATTAGTGGTAATGTTGCAACAACCTGGATAACATGAGTAAAAAAAATAGCAAACAACTAGAACAAGTACGTGTCTTAATTTTTTTAATATTATAGTCTAACAAACTCAAAAATATTTTTTTATTCAGTCCTCTCTAGTGTGGCTTGTGAGTTGAATTACCAACTTCATCAACCTTGGTGTCAGAGTTATTCAGTTTCAACATAGCTACACTTGAAATCATAAATTTTTACACATATATATATTTTTTTTTTTATCGAACGTCTTACCCGCCTAAAACTACTGCAGCTTCTCACAACCTGTATAGCCGGGGAGAAGTAGTTGCAAGAAAATCTTCGGCACAGGGTCCTAGACGTTCTCAAGCAGAGAAACTGAACTATTTTAAATTACCCCCTTGCAAAATTTGAAACTGCTAATAATTGTAGTTTCCTAGATTTCGTGACGAGTGAGTCAGTCAGTGACCTTTCGCTTTTGTATAATATACAGATTCTCAGAATTCAAGTTTCAAGAGAAAACAAAGCAAACTAATATACACTCGAGAACAGAATTGTAAACAAAATGTATACACAAAAGTGAATAAATTGGAAAGTGTCTGACACATCAAACTGTTAGGGTCCGGTCATACTGTAGCATTGTATATAGCGTTTATCGAGCTTGTCCGAAAATGTATCCAACATTGTTGCTCGCTCAAGTTGTGTCTGCCATACTAGTAATATTTATTTATCCAATAATTACAACTGTAAGTTACGATACAAACACATGTCCAAGGCGGTAGCTTAGGCACATAAATATATAATTAAATTATTATAAAAGTGGGACCGGGCTTTCAAAGTTAAAGGTATTTTTGAATGAATTATTTAAATATTATTATTTATTATATTTTTTTATTTATTTTTTTTTTAAACACGCTTTTATTTAAATTATTATTTTAGAAAAAATACAAATTTCGCTCACTGTCCGCCATATACCCTCGTCTCTCTTCCCTCTCACGTCATCCGTCCCTTTCCTTCCTCTTGCGTTCCATTTTATACGCACTTCTCACTACCACATAAATATCTACAGTAGGTACTATACTTATCAAATATCCTTCATTATTATAATAGTAACCTATTATCACATAATATTTTTTAATTATAGCCTCTGCGAACCTCGCCAATAAGCTACTGAACAGGTCTATCTCCTTGGCAACCCCAGCTGTGGTAACGGGGTCTTGTTTCATTATGTTAGTGCGACTCTTGTGTATGGAAAAAAACGATTTCGCGGAATAGACATAAATACATACATACCAGTAGGCTCTGCACGGTAACCACGCCGCGCGCGGCGTGAATTATATCGAGGCCTTCAACAAATAGCCGTTTGACATCCATCTACATAGATAGCATTCATATCGTTTATTGGTCGAAGCGAATTATATTAATTAGCGCCGCGCGCGTCGCGGTTGTAATGCAGACCCGGCAGAGCTTCAAAAGGTCAATGTATACAAGTGATTAAGGTTGCGATACCGTTATCATACCGGTATATAATTACAAAACCGATTTTAGTGACTAAATGGAAATCGTACTGTTTCTCTGTTTTCAAGATACAGACGACCTTGGAAGGATTGAATTCTGAGAATCTGTATTTACTCATATTATAGAAGCGAAAGTTCACTGTCTAACTTACTAATCATGTAGCTTATGACTTCTAAGAATTATGAATTAATCTTCTCTCTACACTAAGGGTCACGTGGCAACTGCTTAAACGTACAAAGCGCCCGAATTAAATGGTCATCTTGCGACAAGGACGATACGTCTAAATGCGCACGGGTTATATCTACTCGTTCGTTAACGAGTGTAGAAATAGGAACATTTGTCCAGCCAAGTAATTTATAACATTTGTGGTAAATCTTAAATAAGTCATGTCAAAAAAAACCTGATAAAATTTTGTATTTTAGGAACTCAACTCATTTTATCAGCTGCTTTAAATATACCTCTAATAAAGTATATTGTGTATTCGCTCTTATTATAATATAAAATTTGATTTGTCAAATTTTATAATTGGCTAACAAGGATTTATCCCTTATCACCATAAGGTTTATCATATCCATCTTTGGACTTCGTATCAACAGTGGCTGCAAGTTGTCTTTGATTACTTGTGGCTCTGCCCACCCCATTAGGGATTACGGGCGTGAGTTTATGTATGTATGTATGTAACAAGGATTTAAGCTATGTACTTATAAGAATAAGCTAGTTTCCAACCAGTCAAATCAGTTAGTTTTTACTAATCGTCAAAACACGAAATTACTATGGAATTTGTATGAAAAAGCACACTGTCATAAAAAACGTGACAAAATGTCGGACTTATTACGTTTTTCTTAAATGAAATTCATATATAAGTTAAATAGAAAAAATATATTATTTTTTTTACTTGACTAGGACTTAAAGACATGTCAAAAACGCGCGCTCGCTCGACCAACGCCAGTGTGATCGGGGCCTTATACGGTGTGACCTCGTTTCAAGGGACGGTTTTCCATTTGGAGTCCTGAGGACAGGCGAAGACATGTCTAACAGCTTTTACAACTTATAAGCAAAGTTGTAAAGTCAGCAGCTCAACTTATGTGGAGTGGACTGTGTATATTATGCAGCTCTCTGTATTGTTACTGTTCTTTGCTGGTTGGAGAAAAGCTTTGACATTGGCAAACCCCTGAGACTCCATACAACTAATACAATTTCATTTTTACCGTGTGTGGGACACTTGGCTGCTCTCAGCCCTCAGACCCAGAGGGGGTGAGGTCGCCGCTCGATACGAATAGGTGCGGGACGGAGTATTATTTATTACCTTTCTATAATATATATTATTATAGTACTTACTATTCTTTGTTCTATGACACTACCTAGGAAGTAGGTACATATTGTTTAAAAAAATGCATTTATTTCGGGTAGGTACCCGTATTGTAAGATACAATTATGTCACTTTAAAATTAAAAGTTATAACAATCAAAAATTTTAAAATAATAAGGAAATAAAGTTACAAATTATTAAAATCAAATAAAATGTACTTAAAATTAAAATCATATTTATTAAAATTAATTATTATTGAGTTAGAAATAATGTAAAATAATAAACTTTTAATTATTCAAAAATATTCTACACAAATTTTACAACAAATGGGAAAGTAAATCTTTGTGCCAGGACTTAATCATTAGACCAATTTGGATATATATTTGCGCATAAGTACCTATAAATTTGTAAAAAGTTTGCAACTCAGAACTGAACTTGCCTATATTCAGGGAACGAATTTAGATACACGTCTATTAACAAATTATAATTATTTTTCTGATTGTATATAAGTCACTGTGGTCCTGTTTCAATAAATAATTTAAATGTTAATTAACAAAACAAAGTCAGCGAGAAACTAAACATCAATATAAAATAAAAAGATTTCAGGTTATATAGCAAATAGCAATTAAAAAAAAACGTACCTATAAAAGAAAAAAACATTATAACTTGTATACATTATTTACGTACACTATTCATGTACAACTCACTTTACACTTTATAATCAACTTAGGTGGTCTTGTGGTTCCCTGACTTGCTTCTCAAACGGGAAGCGTATGTTCGAACCCCGGTACCCGACGATAAGGCTACATAGGTGGCCGCGTTGGTCTAGCAAAAAGCAAGGTGAGGTGAGCTATAGGCACTTAGATCATCAAACGACGGATGTACCTCTGCCTACCCCAATGGGATGTGCTGTGAGCCTATGTTATGTGTAGTTTATCTATCAATAAAAAAGGAAATGATTTTACTGTCTCTACCGTAAATGTGTATTCTCAAATATGTCCTAAACAAACTCTTTTAGTTATAAAATTATGTTTTTTACATGTCTCTGAAATAAGTTTTGGAGGGCGACCTCAATAAATAAATTTCTTTAGAGTATCAACAAAGGTTTATTCGAATCGATATCTGAAATTCGAAGACTTGATTTCATTTAAGTTGTAGATATAATAAGAATAACAATGAAATGTATAATGTGTGTGTATGTGAAAACTCAAACTCAAAGTCTAAAAAAAACTCTTTACACAGTTCAGACAGTTTGAATAGTCAATTTTTACATTTCTTCGCTTCTCACAACCTGTATAGCCGGGGAACAGTAGCTGCAAGAAAAACCTCGGCACAGAGTCCTAAACGTTCTTAAAAACCTAATGTACCTACTTGATTTTCCTTGAGGACAAAGTATACTAAATGAAGGATGTTCAATGACACATATATATTCTCGTGTATATCTTTAAGGTAAATTAACTAAATGACCTCCGTAGTCCAGTGAATGAGTTGAATGTTGGGCTTACGTTGTGTGGTCCCGGGTTCAAATCCCGGTGAGGAAATATCACAGAAAAGACTTTGTGATTCCTAGTTTGGTGGGTACGTAATACTCAGTCCCGTTACTATTTACTTATGTAAGTATGTAGTCGTTACATATATAGTAAAATGGAAATATAATAAAATAGAATAAGTGGTTGTGGTGATATGTGTATACAGGGTGTTAGTGACATCGTAACGACAACTTTGAGGGATGAATCACGCCATGATTCTGAGTTGATATCAAGTAGAATTTTCCGTCGCAAAAGTATGAAACGGAAAAAAACACAAAAAAAAAATTTCATGAATTTTCCGACAGGAAAATCCACTTGATCAACTCAGAATCACGGTTTGAATCATCCCCCTTAGTATTTGTTATGATGTCACTAACGCCCTAACTACTTGTGTGTACTTGTAAAGGGTGAATGGGACATCGTAACAAATACTGAGGGGGATGATTTAGCTTATTATTCTTGCGTTAATATGAAATGGAATTTTCCATTACAAAAGTATAGCATTGAAGATAATTTAAAAAAACACAAAAAATACGTACATTTTGCGACGGAAAACTTCACTTGATATTAACTTAGAATCATGGTCTGAATCATGCCCCTCAATATTCGTTACAATGTCACTAACATACTATATAATACAGGATGTTAGTAACATCGTAAAATTCCATTCGACGGAAAATTCCACTTGATATCAACTCAGAATCATGGCCTCAATCACCCCTCAAAGTTTTCGTTACGATGTCACTAACATCCTGTATATACATATATAAATATAATTTTATGTGTTCAGCAAAGCTTATGTTACTGTAACATGATGTACTACTCTCTAAAACTTGCCAAAACAAAATGAAAGATACATAAAGCAATAGAGGGCACAGGGGAGGGAGTATTATTGCAGAGTTGTACAGTTGTAACAGGGTACCGCTCACTCCTGAATACATTTGCTTCCCGAAGGTTAGCTGTGACGTCATAACCTCCCACGCAAGACAACATACAAATAAATGGGATGATAAACGTAGTTCAAACCGAGACGAGTTATTTTCGGCTCGAATTTCGAATTATGTTTAGTAATTAGGCTTCAATATTTAGCTTTTTGGAATTAATTTGAATTGTGTTTCGTGTTTTGATTGGGGATTACGCGTTCCTAAATAGTTATACGTAATGGTTGTCAATAATAAATATAACATAACAAAGTGACATAGTATCAGCATGACGGTTTTATTCACGAAGGGGTAGGCATAGGTCATGGAAGAGAAGAAAGAAATTAGAAAAGGCCAAGTGATTGCGAAACGCGCTCCATACAAGTATGTAATAAATTATGTAATACAAACTGAATTTTAAAAAAAGGAAAGGAAGACATGAAACAGTAGGACTAGGGCCCTGTGCTGGGAGGTTTTCGGCCACGTCTTTCCCTCAGCGTTACAGATTTCGATGTGGTAGTAGTTTTACAGCCCGTTACATAATATGTAATTTAATTTTTGACGTTCAAAAACCGCTGACTATGTAAGCCAATTTTTAAAAAATAAACATTTTTGTTTTGTTTTTTAATTTTTGAATGTGCAAATAGTTCATACCTCAACTACTGAATTATAACCCGCAGACCAAAAAAAAAAATATCGACTATCATGTAAGGTCCAATCCTTATCACAGGAAAGCTAAAAACCTTGGCATGATCGGCTATTTACCAAAAAATACTTTTGTATGCAGTACCGATCGTCGTGGAGATCCTTGGGGGAGGCCTATGCCCAGCAGTGGGCGTTGTACGGCTGATGATAATGCAGTATCTTACGGAAAGTAATGATAAAATTACAGCCTGTCACATAAAATATACCTTGTCGGTAAAATGGCTATGGAATTTGAAAGTGCCATAACTTGGAGGTGGTTTTCTTATTCTCCTTATATGTATTATATTTATTGTTTAGGCTGTTTGTATGTTGTTTATGTATGTGTGTATGTTTATATATATATTTTTTATTTTTTATATTATTTCTTTAGATAAGTATAATATATATTATTTATTATTCTTTTTTTTTTGTTATGTTGGTATCATTATAAATGTTTATTGCACCAGCCCGTGCTCCAATGAATAATCTTTTACCCTAACAAGTTTAGCAATAAGACCGCCTATTGTGCTTATGTTTTATTCGTATGTTTATGTCCTTTGTAAATGTTGTTGTGCAATAAAGTTTTATTGATTGATTGATTGAATTTGAGGTGCAATAGCTCTACAGCTTTTGTAGTTGTCTGTTTGCAGGAGTAGCAGTAAAAGAGAGTGGGATTGAACCGACGACACTGGTTTTCATACAAAATTTAGTTACGGCCTTTCCAACTTCTTTCTTCTATTCCGTGGTAGAGGTGCATACCAATTTCGGTGCATATCGCTGTCGGGCCAATAGGGTCGATTGTGTTCAATGTCGTAGCGGGTGAGCGCTTCCTATGTGTCCGTCCAAGTAATTAATGTGATTTGTGGTAAATCTTCAATATGTCACGTCAAAAATAAACCTGATAAAAGCGTTTATATTTTAGGAAGTTGTTTATATTGTCTCATTTCAACTCATTTTATCAGCTGCTTTAAATATAATAAAGTCTATTGTGTTCGCTCTTATTATAATGTAAAATTTGATTTGTCAACAAGAATTTAAGCTAAGCAATGATAAGAATAGGCTTGTTTCCAACTAGTCAAATCAGTTACTTTTTACTAAACGTCAAAACACGAAATTACTATGGAATTTGTATGAAAAAGCACACTGTGACGTAATAGAAAAACGTAACAAAATGTCGGACTTTTTATTACGTTTCTTTTGCTTAAAATTCATAAATAAGTTAGCTGTAAGGTTTACAATGAATGATAAAATAAAACAAAATAAAAGGTCAAATAAAAAACAAAAATGGACTAAAATAAAAAAGAACGAGCCGAGAAAACCCAAAGAAACAGGGCTAGTAATAACACAACAGATCTCAAAGACTAATAGCCATTCGCTCCGACCTGAATATTTGAATACAAATATATCAAAGGAATCATCCTATAAACAGCACCTTTGTAGGGAATACACTTTATTATTTCGTATAAAAAGGGCGAGTAAGTGATATAGAAGAGATATCAAGGCATCAAGGCCATATTGGAAAGAGTAGTGATCCTCAGCTCAACCAAATCGGGACACGACTTTCAAATAGATTTTGCAGTCTTAAAATTGATAAACTTAAATGATATTCATTATACCTACTGAGAGGTTGCCAGCCCCTCGACCAAAACTCCGGTACCAACCCCGCCGGCGTGGTCATATTTCCTTTCTACTTATCGTGTGGGTTGTGAGGTGGAATACCAGCCTCATCAATCCTGGTAACACGGTTATGTTTGAGCCACCAAAGGCCCCTGACATGGCTCATGTAACGATTACTCACTTACATCAGTAAATAGTAACCGAGATCAACGGCTTAACGTACCTTCAGATCATCCTACTTTCGGACAATCAGATGATCAGCCTGTAATGTCCTAACCAAACTAGGGATCACAAAGTGATTTTTGTGATATGTCCTCACCGGGATTCGAACCCGGGGCCTCCGAATCGTGGGTCCAATGCTCAACCACTGGACCACAGAGGCCGCTAATATAGCCGTATTTCCCTCTTTCAGCGTTTATCGCTATAGGCCTACCAGCGTAACTTTCTTCAAATATAATCCTCCCGGACCACGCCATGAACTGTAGTTCGCGACCAACTTTTCACAATATGACAGAAATGGTAAGCAGCTGAATACATACATACATAACATAACATAACGAATACTTTATTGCACAAACAGGAAAAAAACAAAATACAAAACAAAAGAGAAACAAAATGAGTACAATAGGCGGCCTTATTGCTAAGTAGCAATCTTTTCTTTCTTCTTTTTCTTCTTTCTTTCTTCTCTTCTTCTTTTCTTTTCTTCTTTCTACATACATAAACTCCCCCCGTCCCGTATTTCGCACACTTCTCTGCTTCCTCTACATTTATCAATCGTTTCATACGCACGCCGGTTCAGAGTAGATCCTACTGATTTTTTTCTAAGGACACCTCCAATTTGGACAATGTACTCGTACGTCCTTCTAGGTCTTCCTCTGCCATCAACCTTCGCTTTTTACTGCTTGGCTTTAGCAACTGAATATTCATCATTTCTTTCTATACTCAGAAAAGTAACCAGCAAAGCCAAGAGAAAAGTCAACAAAGCACTAAAATCACCACGATTTCTATTCTACTTCTTACGCAGTAATAGAGTACGCAAAAAGTTGTATAAAACAACGATCTGGCCGTATCATTTAGCGGAGTTCCCTTGCCACTTGGTACAAGTTTTCGCAAACTAAGTTCTTTCAGGAAAGTTATATTTTGTTCTAGTCCGTGCGATCGTTACGAGCGATCGTGACTACGCTGATTAATTCATCTCAGTGAATGGGGGTTGTACGGGAAGGTACTGGGAGAGATATAGGAGCCCGTAAAAAAGATAACTTTCCTAAAAAACGCTCGATGACATGTTTTGCGATGAATGCACCTGTGACTACTCTTATTGGAGTAAGTTTAATCGCTTAAGTGTTATTATTTAGAACACACATACATAAAACAACAAATGTTACATTAACGTGTGCGTACAACTCATTAAATGTAATTGGCATTTATTTATTATTATCAAATTTTGAGAATTAAAATTTTCAAAATTTGATAATAATCTGTACAAGCCTATAATTCTCACAGTTCGCTTACTTTTTTTTCGATTGTCCCATTCGGACAGGCAAAAGGAACTTAACCCATACAACCTGTACGATAGGTCACGTTAAAGAAGAAAAAAACTCGTTTCATTCATAGGGTCCGTTCAAATTAGTGTCATTTCACAGAAGCGACATATAGCCACTCGCCGTAGTGGAAATCGACGTTCGCAGAGTCGCTGTCAATGCCGTAATATGTAATTTGACGGCTCCTAAGGTTGCTCTGAACAGTCTCAAATAGACCGATTAAGTCGATGTTTGTTATAATAATGAGTTGCTCTATTACAATTGTAAACATGCTACTAATTATGTTAAACACAAGGAATTAATTTGCGATGATAATGAGCAATGATTTGCGTAACCAACGCGTTTAACGCAGTAATTGATTGACGAAACATTTATTACAATTAAGTGAAGAACCAAGGGAGTAACCATAAAAGAACATCCATAATTCCATCCCCCATCGACTTGAAAAAAAAATAGATACGATATTTTTATTCTTTAATCTGGTACAACAACATCACCAGAATATTTATAATTAGAATAAGTACCTAGAAAGGTCGCAAATAATCTTCAGATTATGGACATGATATTAAAATTTATTTTTAATATTTGTTTTTCTAATTATTTCATAATCCTGTAACATTTGAAATCACCCGAGTAGGAAGTACTTGCTTAAATTTACTATCATTTATAATGTATTCTGCTTAAAAGCAAATAAAAAATATTATTATTTTACGACTTTTATTAACATTTGCGGTACAAAAATTTGCACCAATCACACTACTATGGAACATTTTTCCGTCCTCTCTTCGCGACCGTCAACGCAATGCGAAAGCTTTTGTTTTTACTTTTTTTTACGTTGTTTGGCGTAGTGATAAATGGTTGGCGATTCGTCTGCCTCACAAAATGTGGTCGGAAATCTGTGATCAAGGGCCATTTGTTGAGGCCTATTGATTGTTCGGCCAAATTTTTTTTGATCAATTTATCCCAAAACTTCCGGAGGCTAAAGCGCTTTAAGAATGTAGTTATGTATGTACTCGTACCTATATTAATTATGAAGAGTACTGTATTATTTCCCAGGCTTAAGTCAGTATAAATAAAATTTAATAAAAAAATATATGTTTCTCAGTAACCCATCTGCTGAAGACAGAGGCGATAATATCAAATGATTTTCATTAGGTTTCTCCTTAGTTACGATTTTAGAATTAGGAGACTGTCTGTAAGTTGTTTTTTTAAGGGGTAATGTATACTTTTTTACAATAAGATTCCCATTGACATTCAGAATTTACTTACGAACACTTTTAAGACAGTAATCAAACAAAAACTTAGTAAAAAAGGTTATTATAAGATTATTGATTATCTAGAACATAATTATGAATGTATGAGATTAGCTATCTGGGAACTGATATTAGGCAGCCAAATTTCTAAATTGTATAACAATACATTTTTATTTATTTTTGTAAAAAAGAATGTCTAAGGCCGAGATTTCTTTTGCAGCGTCTTTTCCCCGTTTATACAAACCGCACACATTTCGTTGGTGTTGCGACAGTAATTGCGCTGGGTCTTAAAGGTGAATTTACCCCATTTCTATTCACATTCAATGTAACAAACCATGACGCTTAACATCTGCATGTTATCCTGTTACTCGTGCATTGCTGGTTTTATCTGGGTTGATAGGACGGTAACCTGCGCGAGCAACCGACAGTTATGAAACGTGGCGTTTTTATAGCAACCCGTGGAATGGGATGATAAGGGTGCTGGTAGGGTAAATGGTCGTATAGTACATACATAACTCGCGCTGACGTAATAGGCATAAAATGAGTCGCCATCAAATCGCAGGACAAATCGCTAATTTGAACAAAGCCGAAAATATAAATGGTTGAACACCACTAGTACATAGTGTAGGTATAATGTATAAGTCATTATTAGTTTCAGAAAGCCACTTTAACTTAGTTCTGCCCCAGAGAAACCACTTCTACTTATGGACTTGGTTCGATCAATCAATCTACGCAATATCAAAATTTCACTCTGACCTAATAAAGAAGTGAGGCGTACAATAATCTAAGGCCTATATTGAAGTATTAATGGATAGTTAGCTAGTTCGACCGTAAAGGCAAATCCACTTCTGAATTTGAAACATATCGTCATCTTATAGTGAAACCCACAAACAAACAAACAATATTTTTTAATGGCACAAAAAAGTAAACTGAGGACATGTGTATTATAGAATAAAATAATCACAATACGCGTCATTATTGCTAAACAGCAATTTACCGTATACCAGCTTTTTCGGTACTAATACAATAATTGCTCAGAATAGTCCAGCTGTCTGTCTGCTAGGCAAACTTAGGGTGAAAAAGACTATACGCCAAAATACATACATACATAAACTCACGCCTATTTCCCACCGGGGTAAGCAGAGACTATAGAATTCCATTTGCCATAGAGAAGAAAAAAGAAGAAAGCAAAAGAAAGAAGTTTACGTTAAAAAAACTCCGCACGCGCAAACCCCTAAACTGGCAAGCGGTCGCCATATAGGGACGGACGTCGAGGAGGCAAGTAAAACCAGCGAATGCATGATTAATGCTGATTATATATTGAAAGATATCTCCAGACATTACATAGGTTATTAGTCTTACTTAATAGCTACACTTACTACACTACATAACCACGCAAATACCTTTTTGAAATATGACATTCTAGTGTGATTTTTTTCAACCGAACCTCGATTTCTTTGACATAAAGTTTTAACGGGATTAAAAGTAGCGTGTCTATTGAAGGGTTTTGATAACGAAAATCACATGATAATGTGTTTTTTCGAAAAAACAATAAACATCACATAGCGCTACGTCTAACACTGAAGGGGTAGGCAAAGGTATATATACACTCCACTACTTCCCAGTTATGTTTAAGCATAGAATAAGGAATAATTCTACGTATAGA
Organism: Pectinophora gossypiella; assembly: GCF_024362695.1. Taxonomy (NCBI): domain Eukaryota; kingdom Metazoa; phylum Arthropoda; class Insecta; order Lepidoptera; family Gelechiidae; genus Pectinophora; species Pectinophora gossypiella. The sequence continues at coordinate 3,005,474 of NC_065414.1, read as the reverse complement.
ACGGCAACTCTCCGCTCCCCACCAGCGTCTGAGTTACGTTTACCTCACCCCCCCGAACATAGTTTAGACTTGAATCGTATGCTGTCAGACGTCACACACACAGATGCGCGTGTACGATTATGTCAATGTGTAGTGTCTGTGTAAAACGAGGTTGTATGAAGTGTCCGCGGTGGTTTAAGTCCAGCGTAATAGGGAGCGAGCTTGCCATTAACCGGGCACAAATCAAGAAAACCACGTGATACACGTCATAAAGTTGAATAAAAGAACATTCTTTTAGCACTTTGAAACGGTTTTATTTTCTTTTATTAGAAGTGAAATTATCCAGTCTGTAGGCAGAAATAAACAATGTCTGTAACCTACTAGATTTTCACAGCCAGACTGCCAAATAATACTTAAAATTGCGAATTTAAAGACTCTTAAATTGAATTCTAAAGTTAAAATACCATAATAACGTTTTACGACCCGAAACCGTTTTGAATTTGGGCGTAAGAAAAAAGGCGTTTCGTAAATTTGGCAATTCAAACGAGACAATCTTGGGTGTTAATATAAATTTCATGAGTTGTGCCATCCCTACGCCGTTGTTTTATTAAAACATTGTTGTTTAGGCCCGATTCATATTAAAGTTGGTACTCTGTCACACCGGTTTGTATTTCAAACTCCATATTTGGGTTTACGAATGCTATTTTACGAGACGGCGATATGGCTCACCTAACACTTTGATCTACAGAAAGATCGGTGAGGCATTGATAGTGTTAGGGTTCGTAATGTTTATTTAATTATTTAATTATTATTAGATTATATAACTTAATAACAGACGGAATAAAGTCGTAAATCTGTGTCACGACTTTATTATTTTTAATTTGGAACTGGCATATTATTTCATTTGTTTTTATTTTGATTTCTTCTTTTTCGAACGGGAACGCTTTCCCGCGGTTTTAAAAGGCGGTGACGTGGAATTTTGTTCGGTTGCGGTAATCTGTTATGAAGAGTTGGAGAGTTAACATTGTTTATGAAAATATAACATTATTCAAGATAATTGCTGAATTGTTTGATTACGACGAGCACCTCCCCACCTGAGAGCAGTAGTATTATCACAATAGTTAGTTCATCATGCGATGAAACTGACTACTACCCTGATTGGGAATATACTCGTGACCTCATGTTATGTAAATGTACCTAGCTTGATTAATTTGATAGTTGTGAGTTATTTATTTTAAAAAGTTTTCGCTAATACACTTGGCTCGACCATTATATACGGCGATACGTTGGTCTAACAGAAAACACGGTGAGGTGTGGGTGCTTAGTTTATCTAGCAATTGATGTGCTTCTGACTACTGTTATGCTTATGTTTTGTTGTCAGAACAATTGGGATTACTAAATAAAGACAAATAAAGATATAAATCTAACGAAAAACATTGTATTTTTTCTATTTAACTTAATTATGAATTTTAATCAAGAAAAAACGTAATAATAAGTCCGACATTTTGTCACGTTTATTATGACGTCACAGTGTGCTTTTTCATACAAATTTCATAGCAATTTCGTGTTTTGACGTTAAATAAAAGTAACTGATTTGACTGGTTGAAAACAAGCCTATATTTTTTTGTGATAAGACAGCTGCGTACGCAGCTGTATTCTATCTTACTGTCAAATGACTCAAGTCATAATTGTGTATAATTTGTTAAATTCTCTATTCTGTTACGCGTCGGTGTAAACACAGCACGTGACGTGGGGGTTGGAGCGCCTACTATTACTTATTAAAGGCTCACTGGAAAGCCAGCCTGTAATTAGTTCTACGCTTGCAAGTCGAGTTCGTCCTATGGGGCCTATGGACGCGAACTTTGGACATTAACCTCTTTGCCTCGCTAGTTTCTTAGGAAATATGGCATATTTTAGTTTGATGCTGTCTGATAGGTCTTCTCTCGTGAAGGTTATAAGACCAATAACCTCACCAGTGTCAAATCACGGTTACTATTGAGCTACCAAAGGGAAGGCATAATTTATTGTAACGACTACATAATTACTTGAAGAAATAGCAGGGCCGACGTTATGCTTGACTTATGCGTATGCTCCGAAGCACGATTCCAATAGATTGAATTCCAATTCAAAAATATCTTTAGAACATAGTTACCCTTTGAATTGTCAATTTTAACATGACGAACGTCTCATCCGCCTAAAACTGCTGCAGCTTCTCTCAACCTGTATAGCCGGGGAAAAAAAGCTGCAAGAAAAACCTCGGCACCTGTACTGTGTGTGTGTGTAGGGCCCTTTAAAACTGAAGATTTGACAGGTCCGGTTTTCACAGAAGCGATTCCCTGTCTGGTCTGACCTTCCAACTCGAGGGGAAAACACAGGTTACATACCACCGAAACCATTTTCCATTGTAGCTTTCCTCACTATAGTTTTCATCACCGCTTAGCTTATGGTGGTGGTGGTGTAGCAGTTTTCCAGTGTTATAATGAATAAGGGTGAAATGTGATAGTAATGTCTGTTTTCTGTGTTGTGTCTGAGATGTCAAAATGAGAGCCAGGAGTTACCCCAACAAGACTGTCACAACTCTAAATATAGAATAGAATAATTTATGTTAGATATAAGTATTGGTACACAGTACGAGTGAACAAGGTAATCATCACAAAATTATTTCTAAAAAGGGACGTCAGCTCAGCAATATGTTGTGACACTCCGACATTGAGGGAGTGCCACAGCGCTGATTTTCAGCTGTGCCCCAAAAAAACACTAAAAAAAATATAAATGCTTAAATCTAGATAATCAAAAGAAATTAAAATTAATGGTCTGTTTTAATAAAGTGTGCATGTAGAGGGTGTTATTGCGTGTGTTTGTTAAGATGTGTGTGCGCATGTTCGTTAAGAATACTCATACTCTCCATTAAACCGTTAATGCTAACGTATAATGAAGCATGTAAATAACATCGACATCTTCCACGAAACCCTCACCAACTTTAAATATAAAATTACAAATATTATATAAATTCACTCAATTTCCTATAATTTTACTTTATATAATTTTTATCCAATTTTTTTTCTCTATCTTCTAGCTTTAAGTTACCTCAATCACGTGTACGTGTTGTTTTATTATTTGTTTATAAACTAACTTGAATGTTGTATACGCCTGTAACATAACATAACAAATACTTTATTGCACAAACAGGAAAAAACAAAATACAAAACAAAAAAGAAATAGAATAACAATGAAATAATGGAATGAAAAAAAAATAATATATGAATAAATAAATAAATGATGTAATGGTAACATACGGTCATTGTCCGTTGAATTTTATTCATGTAATTTTTATGTATATACCGATGGTGTATCTTTAATAAATAAATAAAAGAGGTTGGAGGGGAGGGAGGATGTGTAATAGTGCGTGTGTGTATGTGTGAATAGGGTGTATGTCAGTATGTGAGACATATGGCCCGGATAGTTAGGATAACGATAGGTAAATTATGGTCGCGTAAATAAATTATTGCTGGTTGTCATACAATTATGAATTAATATGAAGATAAGGTATTGCGTACAGAGAGTAGGAGGTAAAATAACAATTAAAATTAGAAGATATAAGGTATTTTTGGCAGAATGTTGAAACTGTATATTAATTAAAAATGAATGAAAATACAATTTATTAAATAATTTGTCACTTAAAATTTAAAAAAATTATAGTTATTTAATAAATTATATCATTTAAAAAACGTAATGAGAATAGTTTTATTACAAATGTCTTAATTTTATTTTTAAACGAGATAATAGATTAAGCGGTACGTAAGGGCAGAATATAGAGATCCCTCACTAAAAATATATTAAAATTTGAGCCGTACGTAGTTGCAAGTATTCACGGTATTCAGGAGCTGAGTAAACAGGCGTAACTAGAGCTCTCGCTCCCGTTAGAGTCTAAGTGGCGGGTCTAGGTCGAGGGACCTAACGGGGCCGGCGTGAGTGTGATGTGGCGTTGCGTGTCAGGACATATTGGTGCATATTTTCACACACACACAAACACACATACACACACACACACACACATTTTATCTCATAAGTATTTATCTTTATTTAAACGTTGATTATTTTTGTTAAAAGAAATAAATACATATATGTACTATCAAAGTTGTAATACCGATTAGGAAGAGCGGGGCTTCCTGACACAGGTCTTTAAATGAGGCTTACTAGGAAGTCCTAATAACAGGGTTATATATTGATGTACTACTTAAAGCAAATAAACTATTTTGATTTTTGATTTTTTGATTTTGATTTTCACTGTTAAAAACACCACTACCACCACTGTTTTCACTGTTGCCAATGGAATTCCGTATTATTATCGTGTCTCTCTCTCGTTATTTAAGAGCTGCGCTCTTGTCGGTGGAGTAATCGTCTCCATTTTCATTACTTCATAGATAGGGCGTATAGAACGTTGGTTGCCACAATCGCCTTCTTTTTCTTTATTATTGCGTATGGAAGACAAAAATAAAATATGGGGTCGTGTAACTAGGTTCAAGATAAATTATGAAATTCTGATGACGAAATAAAAACAGATCTAAAACTAACGAAAAACATTTTCTTTTTTCTATTTTTAAACTTATTTATGTATTTAAATCAAAATGTCCGACATTTTATCACGTTTTTCTATGACGTCACAGTGTGCTTTTTCATACAAATTCCATAGTAATATCGTGTTTGACGTTTAGTAAAAAATAACTGATTTGTCTAGTTTGAAACTAACCTATCGAAAAACTATACAATACATTAGTAAGTTTGTTAATCGTTACATTTAAATTAAAAGCAAAATAAACAAAAATATTGAACTTAATAATGACAGAGATTATTGTTAAGAGATCTTTTTTGAATGTATGTATGTGAGCGTATATTTATAAATATGTTTATTTGTGTGTGTGTGTGTGTGTGTGTATGTATGTGTGCGTGTATGCGAGTGCGAATGTTGTGTGTACCGATTGAAATAAAAAAAGATACAGCATACTCCAGGGTGTAATGTTTTTAGACAAGAGATAGAATATAATACGTTCAGCTACTTACGATAGAAGAATTCGAAAATCATTGGTATAAGCCCGCGCTGCATTTTAACCTGCAACCTGACAATGCGAGTTAAGCGTTCTTCTAAATGATTCTTTCCCCAAATAATCTCGGTTATTTAACTTTATTAACAATTTTTACTTAATTATGAATTGATAATAACAAACCGACAGAGGGATTGTATCCTCTAACATGATGGACTAATGTTATGGGCGATAGGCTGGTCCCTTATCACCATAAGGTTCATCATATCTATCCTTGGACTTCGTATCAACAGTGGCTGCAAGTTGTCTTTGATTACTTGTGGCTCTGCCCACCCCATTAGGGATTACGGGCGTGAGTTTATGTATGTATGAATTGATACTACTTTATATTTATAGCCTACTTGACTGGATAATTAATAAGCCTTTAAAAATGCAACACATCATCAATTGAAGTCAAATCCAAATCATTTATTCAACGTAATTATCATGGATAAACTTGTTGAAGGTCAATGTAACATTTTTGAATCTACGTCATTTCGCAAGGTGTTACGGCTGAGGAGAAGAAATGTCAAAAAAGTGCAACTGCATCTTTTAAATCATTATGACATGCAAAAACCAAACGTAAAATTATCAATAGTACCTATAGAGGCAGAGTTAACAGATCATCGGGAAGTGGTATCCGATTCCGCGGTAATGGTTTTTTTATTAAGGGCGCCATATTGAATGAATGAGCTGGAAGTTATACGACTGATTCAAATAGCCATTTACTGACTATCGATTGACAGGACTTGATGTGCTAACTTCTATATCCGTGTATTTTGTGCGGGACTGTTATTTTTTTGTAAAACAGTGTTTATAATATAATGTACTTAACTTAGGTAACTCTATAGAGTGTAGAATATATTTAAATAGGTATACTAACTTTATAATTAGAGCATGTGTTTGCGTTATTAATATTGGTGTGAACAATGCAAGTAACTGGGTCTAGTGACTTTTAGCGCAAAAAATATTTTACAATATAATACTTTTTTTATCAAACAGGATCAAATCATCATAATTAAAATACATTATTACCTTGAATATTACATTAGAATGTTGAAATTATAATAATAATACTTAATACTCAGTTATTGTTTTTTTGACTTGTAAATGACTCACAGTATCTTACAAGCGACGTGTTCCAGTTACGTGCATCGTGTGAACATGTTTTTTTTTTTATAAAAGTAATAAATAGTAAACGAGGCCTACCAGTAAGACATGGGTCCTCCTTGGTTGTGTCATCGACAAATCGAGACTTACCTGAAATAGAAAAAATACATTTTAATTAGGTAATTAAATGCAATGATATTACAAGATATACTGATTTCATATATAAGAATATGAGAGCGAAATATTTCCAATTGACGCCAATTGAAGTGCTATAGACGTTAAAACCAGAATAGCAATGGCAAAACAAGCTTTCCATAACAAAGGGTGCATATTCAAGGCTAGGATTGCCAAATCTATCAGAAAAAGATGTGTCAAAACCTTCGTATGGAGTATAGCCCTCTATGGATGTGAAACTTGGACACTGACACAGAAGGACAGAGAGAGACTCGAGGCCTTTGAAATGTGGTGTTGGAGGAGGATGGAAAGAATAAGTTGGACAGAAAGGGTTACAAATGAGGAAGTGCTAGTAAGAGTAAGGGAAAAGAGACAAATACTGAGAATTATTGAGGACAGAAGAGGCAAGATGATTGGACACCTAATAAGACACGACGAATTCATTAAAAACATCATAGAAGGAAAGCTAGAAGGAAAGAGAGGAAGGGGAAGACCAAGAAGAGCTTACATGGAACAGATTAAAGAAAAGGTTAACGTCGTGTCTTATAGGGAAGTCAAGGAATTGGCCTTTGATAGACTGGAATGGAAAATGCTACACCGACAAGAGCGTGGCTCTTAAATTGATGATGATGAGCCGTCAGGAGACAAGACTTGACGATGAACGGAATGATGACAGGCTACCTACCAGCATAGAATAAAGAATAATACTACGTATAGAACGGACACTCTCCGCCCCGCACCAATTTGTATCGGCGCGGAGTTAGACTTACCTCACCCCCGCTCTGGGTATCTTTAGTCTAAAATTAAATGGCCGTATTTAGTTAAGTATGAGATAGAGGCCTCCGTGGTCTAGTGGTTAGAGCTTTAGGTTCACGAACTGGAGGTCCGGGTTCGATTCCCGATGGGGACATTGTCGAAATCACTTTGTGTGACTGTCCTTTGTTTGGTAAGGACTTTTCAGGCTTGAATCACCTGATTGTCCGAAAAAGTAAGATGATTCCGTGCTTCGTAGGGCACGTTAAGCCGTTGGTCCCGGCTATTAGCCGTAAAAACACCTCCACCAACCCGCAGTGGAGCAACGTGGTGGAGTATGCTCCTTACCCCCTCCGGTTGATTAAGGGGAGGCCTGTGCCCAGCAGTGGGACGTATATAGGCAGTTTATGTATGAGATAGAGGGCGCGTGCGGATTAACTCTCCCGCTCACACTTATGTATTAGACGGCACACGGTAGGAACGAGATTTTTCTACGGAAGTTTCCAGGCTATGCTCTAAAACCAAGTATCGCTTTTACGAAATTTTTAGGAAAATTCATATAACCCGGATGCTTACAAGGTCAGAGTGAACAGGCACCTTCTGGCGAGCTCCATCTTAGGCCTCGTCAATGCCTTCGGGCAAGTCTGGGGCCAAGAGCAAACCCATCAAACGTACAAAAAAAATGCAGCTAAACGTGTTCTAGGTATGTATTCGCTCCCATGCTACAATGCATAGCTAAGAATCTATTTATTTATTATTTAATTGCAAAAATAAATCTGATCTGAAGCGGTCAGGTACGCAGGATATATAGGTGCGCAGACGTTCGCGCAAAACGCAGGCGCACACACTCGTCTTACCCCTCCTTGCTTTAGTGGAACGGAAAACCGATACGACTGAAGGAGAGGTCAGATGATGTGTCTGGCCGACGATAACTATTTGCCCTCTATCGTCGCCCTAGGCCATCCACCAGGGAAAAATAAACAATTATATTATATCTTGTTTATTAAAATTACAACAATCAAAACTTCAGCCTTATAACGATGAAACGCGTGCAACAGTTTAGGGGGTACTTTTCAAAATTCCTTTCCATACTTTATCTTTCTTTGGTGTAATAATTCTGAAGGGAGATGAAATAAGGAAAACGGTTGTAAAAATAGACATTTTCTCAATATTACGCACGTGTAAGGTATGGTGCGGAATATTTTACGGAACGGTAAAAACGCCTTTCCGAAAAAAAATGGTATAATCCGACAACTTAATCTTTTTATGTTGTGAGACAATCTTTATTAAATACAATTGATAAAATACATGGTGTTAGTAACGTCGTAACGAAAACTTTGGGGGATGATTCAGACCATGATTCTGAGTTGATATCAAGTGGAATTTTACGTCGCAAAAGTATGGAACTGAAAATAATTTTAAAAAACATAAATTTTTCGACAGGAAATTCCACATGTTTTCAACTTAGAATCATGGTCTGAATCATCCACCTCAGTATTCGTTACGATGTCACTAACATTCTGTATTTTTTTATCACATTTTTTTTAACACATTTACCCGTGCATGACCGGGCCAATCGTCAAACTTTATGCTTTGAACGATATGGCGGGTATTATACAGGCAAATCACAAAATGCCGGCAGATCGTGATCTGGCCAGACAGAGGCTGCCGTGATCTGGTCAACGATTAGCCCAGCACACCATTTCAATACACCATGAATTTATAGAATATGCCAATTCATATGAATAAGAATAATAATAAAAAAATATATTGCCAGTAGCAGTTTACATTTTTCTTTAAGATCTAGTGTTAGGTTTTCTGTAATTTTGTGCGAATTTGTGTTGCCTTCATATGGCAACACTAGGAGAAAGGGTATAAAAAGGCGTGTTTGTCTTTCATTGGGGTTCTTTTGATTCGAGCACGCATCGAAGGCAGACGTACCATTTTGAACACGTGTACACTTGTGTTTGAGCACGCGTGCGTTTTGGAAATTTAGAGTAAGTAACCAATATACTTATTATTTATTATTTCAATGGTTGTTTTATTTATAGAGCATGTACCTGAGGCAGCTTTATGTATATCCAGGTATGCGTATGTTAGTTAATGATCATGTTACCGTGGTCTTACTACATTTCAGAAGTGGGATCGTATCCATATTTGTTAATCAGGATACACCGTTTTTGAGATATTTTTACTTTGGAAATATATCTGTATAAATATATACATATAGGGTTATCTGAAGAATATTTACATGTTCCAATGTTTTCGAGTTCCAGATTATGCCTCTTGAAGACGAGATCGTTCCACGAAGACGACTGACGAGCCGAGACGAGCCGAGCCGAGCCGAGCCGAGCCGAGCCGAGCCGAGCCGAGCCGAGACGAGCCGAGACGAGCCGAGACGAGACGAGCCGAGACGAGCCGAGCCGAGCCGAGACGAGCCGAGACGAGCCGAGATGAGCCGAGACGAGCCGAGACGAGCCGAGCCGAGCCGAGACGAGCCGAGACGAGCCGAAACGAGCCGAGACGAGCCGAGCCGAGCCGAGCCGAGCCGAGCCGAGCCGAGCCGATACAAGCCGGGAGCGCAGCCGGAGAGAGAGCCGGGAGTGCAGCCGGAGAGAGACGTCGCTTCACGCGTCGGCACAACGAGCGACACAGCCAACGACGTCGCGGCGAAGGGCAGGAGGTGCGACGTTCGTCGGCAGCTAAGGGAATAGAAAGGTCAGATAGCCCTACATTTTCATCTAAAGATGTTCTTAATATTGTTGAATCATTAGTTAACTTAAGATCTTAACCTAATCCGACAGCAGTCGCCACATCACATCCTTCCAGTAGTATTATGAACCATGTTACCCGAATTTGGACCCTCATCGAAAAGTCAAAAGATTGATACTTGGTTAAAGAAAGTTAATGAGTGTGCCACTGTTTACGGATGGGATGAGAACAACCGTTATCCACTTCGCAATGCAGAAACTGCAGGAGTTGGCCAAAGTTTGGTATGAAAGCTTCAATTCTATTTTGTACAGCTGGGCAGAATGGCAGCAAAAGTGGTTAGACGCATTTCCTTTTGAACATGATTATGGCCAATCCCTGGAGGATACGCTTAGGCGAAAGAGTAGGTTTGGTGAACCGCTAGAGGTTTATTATTATGAAGAATTAGCCATCGTGAACCGGTGTGACATCGAAGGGAAACGAGCCGTGGATTGCATTATCCACGGATTAAGTGACAAGATAATTAGATCCGGCGATAAGCGTTACGATGTACGCAGCCTGATCAACTCCATTTTCTGATGAGTAATAAGGAGAACCAACCGCCGCCCGATCGCTTTCATTTTAATAAAACAAAGTAGTCGACTGAATCCACAGCGGGAAGTAATAATGACAATAGGGATAAATCAGTTAAGACTTCAAAAAAAAATTCAAGTTACAAATTATTTTGTTTTAACTGTAGGGAAAAAGGTTACCCGTATCTTAAATGCCCCAAACCTCTGGTCCAATGTACAGGATGTCGTAGGTTCGGTCATAAAATGGAAACTTGCAGAGTCCCTTTTTTTTGAAAACCGTGATAATCTAGGTAACATTCCTAAAATCATGCGCATACTTACCTCTAAGTCGGGCTCAAAATATTTCAATACAGTTAGGGTAAATGACACCTCTATGATATCGTTTATAGATTTCGGTAGCGAAGTTTCGCTCATAAAACAAACAACGACACTGATTTTGGGGTAGACTTGTGATCAACCCCCGACTCCATTAAAAGTTTTGGTAGTAATTTTATTTTGTCCATGGGCAGGACACAGGTTAATTTATGCATCGACGGTGTTAGTGCGGATGTCTTGTGTCACGTGGTTGACAGTAATCTGCTCAATTGTCCGATATTAGTAGGACAGTCCTTCACCTAACAGAAGCAGGTGCTGGTATTCAAGAATGCCAACGAATTGAGGTTTTATTATGATGATGAATTCCCTTTTGCTAACGGTGGTAGTGGTGATACTGCGAGTGTAAAGGTCGTCTCCGCTTCATGCGCAAGATTGAGTGGAGAGGCGATTATCAGAGCTCGTACTGATGTTGTGATTAATTGATATGTTAGGCTTAGCGGAAGAGTCGTGGGGAAGCCAAACCGAGAATTCACGATAGCCGGCGGGTTATACAAAGTAGAGGAAGGTCAGCTCTTTGTTCATATTACCCCATTGTCAGCTTTTGTTATATTGATGAAGGTGATATTATAGGTAGATGAAATAGAGTTCAGATTGTCAATCATATTTGTACATCACCCACAGACCTCGTTGGCGAGCATTTAGGTATAGAGCCTAAAGATGTTAACTTTAGCAAAAACGCTTGAAGAGCCACATAAACGACGTCTATTTTAACATTTTGAACGAATACAAGCATTGCTTCGCGCAATCATTAGAGGAGTTGGGATGTACAAATATGACTGAAATGAAAATTGAATTGAATATTGAGCGTCCTGTGGTTTACCGGCCTTACATATTGTCGCACAAGGAACGACAACAAGTAAGAGAAATGGTTGGTGAGATGATGAATGCGGGGATTGTACGAGAAATTGTATCGGAATATGCGAGTCCAATTATGTTGGTTCGTAAGAAGGACGGTAAACAAAGGCTCTGTGTTGATTATAGGTTTCTGAATTCAATGACAGTTAAGATAAGGTACCTGATGGCAGTGATTGAAGACGAGATTGCTCGATTAGTGGGGCAGGCCTACTTTATAACTTTGGATCTGGCATCTGGATACTACCAGGTGCCTATTGCAGAAGAATCGAAACCCTTAACTTCCTTTATCACCCCAGACGACCAATATGAATTTAATCGTATGCCGTTTGGGTTGGCTAACGAACCAGCTGTATTTCAAAGGCTGATGAATGAGGTATTGGTTTCCGCTAGGTTCTCAGAAGCTACTGCTTACATCGATGACGTATTAACTTACGAAAAGGATGTAGAAGAGTGTTTGGATAGGTAAGAAAGGGCTTTACAGTTGATAGAAAAGGCAAGCCTAACTCTGAATTTGGCAAAATGTAATTTCTTACAGCAGAATTATTAACTATTTGGGTTATGATATTAGCGCTGCTGGGGTGCGGCCGGCTGACAAAAAGACACAGTCAGTGTTTGATGTTCCTCGTCCCACCAGTCCACATTCCGTCCGCCAATTTCTGGGACTAGTAGGATATTTTCGGAAAATTTATAAGGAGTTACGCGTCTTTATCACATCCGTTGAATAAGTTGCTCAAGAAGGATGTGGAATGGTGTTGGACTGAGGAACAAGAAGCCGCATTTGTTGATCTCAAGAGTAGTCTGATAGATAGGCCAATCTTAGCCATTTACGACCCGACCGCCGAAACACAGTTGCACACTGACGCCAGTGAAGTGGGCGCCAGTGGAATATTGATGCAGCGACGTAATGGAAACGACACCTACCATCCCGTAGCGTACTATAGTCGCCAGACATCTCCAGAAGAGAAAAGGTTTATAAACTTGAGACTCTTGCTATAGGTAGTAAGTTCGCTCAAAAGTTTCGGGTTTATCTTCTGGGTCAGAATTTCAAAATCATGACCGATTGTAGTGCGTTGCGCTCCATGCTTTCCAAACGCGATTTGGTTAGACGTATTGCCCGCTGGTGGCTGTTTTTGCTTTTTGAATATCGTGCTGGCACGAAAATGTCGCACGTGGACCTTCTATTTCGGAACCCAATTGAGGATCTTAGTTCAATGGAAATTGACGCTGGTCTTTACCCGACGGTTATGTCAATCAATGAGGGGGACAGGTTGTAGACTCTTCAATTAGGTGATAGTGAACTGGGTCGCATTCGGGAATTTCTTACCTTTGATATTGATGCAGATGGGTTAAAGTACATAACAGAAAACTAATTCAAATGAGGGCCTATTCCACGTAAACGAAAAGTCGAGGTGCCTTTTCACACCCTGTACATCAATCACCTTGGACCTTTTTGTGCGATCAAAGAGAGGAAAACTCTTACCTATTGGTAGTCGTAGATGCCTTTACGAAATTTAAATTTATCAGGCCAGTCAGAAATACCAAAAACAGTTACAACAACGCGAGAATTAGAAGATATTTTCTATACGTTCAGAAACCCAGATCGAATTATTAGCGACCGCGGTACTTTCTTCACATCGTACGTGTTCAAACGTTTTGTTCGGATAAAGGTATTAGACACGTGTTGAACGCAGTTGCAAGTCCTAGGTCCAATGGACAAGTAGAGCAGTGTAATCGCACGATGTTAGGGTCGTTAACTGCGCAAAATCTTAATTTTGACAAGAACGTCTGGGATGACAAGATAGGTAGAGTCCAATGGGGCATGAACAACACCCGTCGGAAGACAACGGGACGGACTGAGGTAATGTTTGGACTTCAGATGGATGCGGAAATTAATCCTATGTTGAACGAAATAGTATGCGAAACGCAAAATTATACTTTATTGTCAGTTCGGGAATCCCTTAAAGATGTAAAAATTGACGATTCAAAGTGTAACAATGTTACCTACTGAATAAACATATTTTTGAGTTTGAATTTGTTGGGATTGATGACTACTTCATTTAACAAATCGAATGTCACCCTGGATTCACGTTAATGATGATAAAGAAAGTAGTGATGAAGATGACTGATTGTGTCATTATTATATACAATCAAAAGAAAGTAAGTAGAGGTACTGTTTGTTGGATGAAACTGTAAGATGTGTATTTAGTAATAGCTTGAGAAGGAGGGCTCATAGCTATTTAGTTAAGGTGACTTTCAATTTTGTGAGGAGGGTTCAAAATTATTTTAATTATCGTATATAAGAAGGAAGGGTTTGTATACGATAGTTACAAGTGTGAGAAAGAAGGTTCACACTCAATTGCTTTGCAATAGTTCGTGAGAAAGAAGGGTTTGCGAACTATTGCCAACTTGAATAGCTTTATAATGTTATGATTATTTTAATTATCGTATATAAGAAGGAAGGGTTTGTATACGATAGTTACAAGTGTGAGAAAGAAGGTTCACACTCAATTGCTTTGCAATAGTTCGTGAGAAAGAAGGGTTTGCGAACTATTGCCAACTTGAATAGCTTTATAATGTTATGATTATTTTAATTACGTATATAAGAAGGAAGGGTTTGTATACGATAGTTACAAGTGTGAGAAAGAAGGTTCACACTCAATTGCTTTGCAATAGTTCGTGAGAAAGAAGGGTTTGCGAACTATTGCCAACTTGAATAGCTTTATAATATTATGATTATTTTAATTATCGTATATAAGAAGGAAGGGTTTGTATACGATAGTTACAAGTGTGAGAAAGAAGGTTCACACTCAATTGCTTCGCAATAGTTCGTGAGAAAGAAAGGTTTGCGAACTATTGCCAACTTGAATAGCTTTGTAATATTATGATTATTTTAATTATCGTATATAAGAAGGAAAGGTTTGTATACGATAGTTACAAGTGTGAGAAAGAAGGTTCACACTCAATTGCTTTGCAATGGTTCGTGAGAAGGAAGGGTTTGCGAACTATTGACAACTTGAGTAGCTTTATATTATGATTATTTTAATTATCGTATATAAGAAGGAAGGTTTGTATACGATAATTACAAGTGTGAGAAAGAAGGTTCACACTCAATTGCTTTGCAATAGTTCGTGAGAAGGAAGGGTTTGCGAACTATTGACAACTTGAATAGCTTTATATTATGATTAGAAAGAAGAGCTGATGTTTCACCCCGTAAATGTGATTATATGTCGTTGTACTTTTAGATTTTAAGTGAAGCTTTGTAACTGTTCTCGATGAGTGTGGAATCACTTGGCCCGCCGAATGTTAGGTTTGAACATTAGACGTTTTGTCTACGTGCATGAGGACATGCACGACGTCAGGATGGTCGAATGTTAGGTTTTCTGTAATTTTGTGCGAATTTGTGTTGCCTTCATATGGCAACACTAGGAGAAAGGGTATAAAAAGGCGTGTTTGTCTTTCATTGGGGTTCTTTTGATTCGAGCACGCATCGAAGGCAGACGTACCATTTTGAACACGTGTACACTTGTGTTTGAGCACGCGTGCGTTTTGGAAATTTAGAGTAAGTAACCAATATACTTATTATTTATTATTTCAATGGTTGTTTTATTTATAGAGCATGTACCTGAGGCAGCTTTATGTATATCCAGGTATGCGTATGTTAGTTAATGATCATGTTACCGTGGTCTTACTACACTAGGTAATTATAAAGATTATGAATACGGGCAAAATTAAATGGCTCAGCTTGTGCTCTGAAGGCACCATAGCCCCGTACAGGTGACAAGCTGATTTTCAGTCATTTCCTCTTCCTGGGATATGAATTTATAGAATATGCCAATTCATATGAATAAGAATAATAATAAAAAAATAATATTGCCAGTAAGAGTTTACATTTTTCTTTAAGAGCTAGGTAATTATAAAGATTTTGAATACGGGCAAAATTAAATGGCTCAGCTTGTGCTCTGAAGGCACCATAGCCCCTTCCAGGTGACAAGCTGATTTTCAGTCATTTCCTCTTCCTGGGATATTGTGCGGAAGTATTTGTCAACGAGGGCTAAAGGACATTAAATATATACAATAAATTTAAAAATGTATAAATAAAATCATATCCCGTTGGTCTACAAGGGGGCTAAACAGGCTACATCGAAGCAAGTCATCTGCAAAAGTAATAATGCTTTTTTTGACATTCTATTCTATTCAAATATGTCTACTTTTCCTCAGCTATACGGTTGTGAAAAGCTGCAGTATTTTTATTTGTGTGACAAAAAATAATATTCATGCGAAAATTGACGATACAAATTCTAACTATGTTACGTAATTAATTAAGACATTTTTGAGTTTGTCAATCAATTGCAAAATAGCTTTTTAGACCATAGAATAGAATAGAATGTAGAATATAAAATATTTATTTATCAAAAACTTAAACATGTGTATGTCACCGTAAAATTGTAAATAACGTTAGATTATAATCTATCGATTTGAATCTCGCGAGATTGTGAACTGTCGAATAATTATGAATCGTATCATATTGCTTACAATTTAACGTATTATTTTTCGGTAGATTATAATTTATCGAAGTGAAACCGTCAAATTGTGATACGAAACGCACCTCGCGTGCTATACCATAGAGTTACAAAACTATTAGAGTGAGCATAATGTTAATTTGGGATTCTCTTAAAATGCATAAATGTTTTTGTCATAATTTTAATTATCATAATCCTTTTTGCATAACGTTTTTTAGCATAATAGTTTTACTTTCCCATAATAACATCTAGGAATACTGGTTTGTTAGGTATAACTTATTTTTGGGATTAATAAATAGATATCCATAATTCTTTTTTAGAATAATAGTGTTTTGTCATAATTTTTACAAGGCATAACAGTAGGTTAGGGTGCGGCAGGGGTGGCCCTTGGGCCACCCCTGTGCCGCCAGCATGTTTATCTTACACACGAAAAGTATACTGAATGATACGTTTCAGATTTTTTAATTTTGATACATTTTTTCTTACCATGTGATGTCAGAATTATTGATTACTTACTAAATAATTAATAAATACGTACTTGATTTCACAATCTTGAAGAGCATTTATTTTATTTGACTGACACCTGTGTTTTATTCCTAACTCTATGGACACAGAACGGTCTACTGTAAGGCCGACCAATCAGGGACAGCCGTCGGACAGTTGACAATTTGACAATTGTAAGATTGTGATTTAACAGTTTTACTTCGATAGATTATAATCTGACGAATAATAATACGTTAAATTGTAAGCAGTATATTACGTTTCACAATTTTTCGACAGTTCACAATCTCGCGAGATAGATTATAATCTAACGTTATTTACAATTTTACGGTGACATGTACATTACTGGCGCACTAGGGTAACCCTGTATCGCGGATCATTTGCTTTAATGTGGCCTTTGTAACCCCTCTGCTCCCTTCTTTTTTTCTCGCCGTTGGTCCCGGTTACTACTTACTGATGTAAGTAAGTAGTCGTTACATGAGCCATATCAGGGGCCTTTGGCGACTCAATAATAACCCTGCCACCACGGTTGATGAGGTTGATAATTCACCTCACAACCCACACGATATAAGAAGAAAAACCTATTATTATTATTGCGTATGGCAGACAAATATCCTGCTTGGATCAAATATCCAGCTTAAGCTCCCTTAACCAAGTCTCTGCTGCATCCGTCACACAATGCAGCTCGGCTATACCACCTGGGAACCGGTGCAGAGGGCACTCGTTCACTATGTGAGATATGGAGAAAAACCTATGTGTGTTAGATATGTTAGACCAGCGTAATATAAACTATCATAGGCGGAAATATTCGCAATATTACCGGATTGTTTGGTCTAATAAAGGCTTTAAATTGCGATTTTATTGGCAATCAGCATTGCTATGATGGCTTATTACCATATTCAACAATTTAGATCACATGATGGTTTGTGTGGTGGACGTAATTGCGGTTGTTTCAACATGCTATTTAAAATGACTGTTGACTTCAAATGTTAATTACGTTTTAGATGTTTATTATTGTTGTAAGTAAGGCTCAATAGTAACCCTGACACCAGGGTTGATGGGGTTGGTAATCTACCTCACGATCTACACGATAGAAGAAGATTAGCTGTGAAATTCCACTTACAACACAACTCGATACAACAAAAAGTTAATCGAAATCGCCACTCAAACCTCTTGTGACTACACAATTCGAACGTATAATAAATCCTAAAGGACGCTTATTTAGAAAGTCTCCACTCGTCCCTACCCTAATGCTTTCACTCGCCTTAGATGTTATGATTTGAACATACTCGCCAACAGATAGACGTTTTTGAAGTGACTGCGAAGATTGCTTTATCAAGTTGTTTATAAAGATTTTTTTTATGTGGGAGAAAGTAATTTAGATTTAAGTTTGCAAACTCAATAATACTTTCCGGTTGAGAAAAAAAATGCACCGGATTATTCCGCAGAAGTGATAATACCAGAAGCTCACGGCTATATACCAATTGGGGTTGGCAGAGGTACATGTATCGCAAGATGAACTATAACCCACACCTCACCGAAATTTTTTGTTATACCAATGTGATAGGTTGCGAGCCTAGGTAAACAAGAAGTTAAGACTACTTTACTTACTGCCAAATAATATTATAAAATTATAGAATAAAAATAAAACCGAAAGGAATAACAAGTTTCAATACGAGTAAATAAAGCTTTCAGCTCTCGGCGTAAACGCTAGTTGAATTGAAAACCCTATTTTATTATAATAAGCACGATTCTCCCCAAAATAAAACTGCAAATCTAGACTGTGTAACAGTCATAAATAAGATTTATAATAAAAACTTTGTCTAGCAAGAGGCGATAAAATATTATGTGTATGATTACGAAAATAGCAGGCCTTGGCCCGCTTTCACTTATTGAAATCTAAACGATGGGGTAACGAAGATTTTGCGATTATTTGGATTTTTTTTTGCTACAAATGGAATTCCATAGTCTCTGCTTAACCCGGTGGGAAATAGGCATGAATTTTGGTATGTTTGTATTTTTGCTTCAACATTGGACAACTGCTTATTTTTCCGAGTATGTCGCGTCGACTGAACAATCGACGTCGACGATGAATGACGAACATAATATTAACCAATGACCTTCATACAAAGACAAAAAAGTACGGAACCAATTTTAATGTGACTAATTATTAGGTAGTGCCCTAACACCTGCACTATTAAAGACCTTTACGAAGCCACTGACAATGCCGTAAGCGTGGCCAATTATTGGTCAGCAAAAATTTAGTATCGATCGCCATCGACTCGCAAAGAAGAAGATTAGGTACTTACTTAATTCCTTGATGCTTAATACTGACATTATTTTAATATTGTACGTGCGACATGGACATGCTGTTGAAACTTTTATAATGTTTGACACCTGCATGTATGTGCCTACACAGCTTCTCAATAAATGTTTTTTGATTCTTGTTGTTTCTTGTTTTAATATATCTGGTACGTGACTAAGGAATGTCTCAGATAAACAAAACGCGTGGATGTAAGACGGGCTCGTTTGCCTAGAAAGCGGTTGGAACGCTTATCGCATAAGGGGCTGTGAAGTGTTGCTCTAGTTTCTTTTGCAATTTTTCAATAAAGTTCCAAGTGGGCCTAAGCTTACACCCGATATATTGCGCTTTCTTTGTCTTTGAGTATGAAACTTTAGACTAGAAAGACGGTGTTGAGGAGCGGAACATTTCGTATCTAGAGGTCGATGGGAAGTTATTGAAATCTCGTAAACACTCTTTTTCTCGTTTATTTTACGTGTGGTACAAATCTTATCTTACTTATCTGATACGATCTCACTGCTGGGCAAAGGCGTCCCCTTAATTCTTCCACAAATAAAATATCAAAATTATGTTTTATCTACACGGTTGCACTGAATGAAACTCAAGTCTTTTCATATAAGTAAGCATTGACTTTACGTATCTCTCATGATCTGCCTAGTACTTTATTTTATAAAGATAAGTATTATTGTACAGAATAGCAAAGCTTTTCTGAACATCTAAATGCTAATAAAAGCGTCATCCAAGTTGATATCGGGCTAAAAGCCACGAAACGCGCAACAACGCCGTGTAACGCAAAATAACGCCACGTAACGCCGCACAACGCCAGACTAATGGTCACAACGCGCTGACAACAATCGATTTAGCCTTTGTCGGCGGTGGAACGTGTTCTAGTGGACTCTCGCGTTTACTACTCAGAGCTCGGGTAAGAAAAATGGAGGAATAATGGCGATTCTGAGAAATTGTGTTACCGATTTTGAAGACATCGAGTGTCAACACTGAGTTTTGACACTTGAATTTTCGTGGTCTTTTAGATGAAATAGTCCTTTTCATTCTTCGTCTTCTCTTATGTGGGTTGTAAGATCAAAGTCTGAGCTCAAGAAACTTAGTGTCAGGATTACTATTGAGCCATCAAAGGTCTCTAACATGGCTCATGTAACGACTACATAATTACTAAAGTGTTTTAAAGCGTCTTGATATTGCAGCACAGGCAGGTCTAAAATAATGAGTAAAAGAGATCTGGATGCCTCGATAGAGAACTGGGGGGTTAAAATGGCCACATCGAAGTAGTTCATCTAAGAAAGCAATATTGCTATTTGACATTTGTTTGCATTGCGCACTTACTTTTATATGCACAAAAGTCAAATTGCAATATAGCTTTCTTAGATGAATTGCTTCGATGTGGCCATTTTTACCCACGACGGAACGGAGCAGGTATATGCGTTTAGGGTGAGAGATGTTTGTGTGTGCGTTTGTGCAAAGAAATGTTATTAATTATCTTCTAAACTAATAATCCGATTTTGATGCGGTTTTCAATAACGGGTTTGTGTTTGATGAGTTCATGTTATTAGACAAGTGTCATGTCTGTAACTCACTAGGGGGCGCCACAATATTAGTGTTTAGAATAAATATTATCCGAAACGCCTGTTCAATTTATAATAGCAATTTATTTGCAATAGTTTTTATTAGTTAATTGTTTTTGACAGGCGTTTTTTTTTTCGGTTCCATTGATTACACGTAATTACGTCGAACACGGTGCTGTTTCATTGCTACCTAAATCCCTTAAAAATCAGTAAAAAGGCATTGATATGCCTTTTTGCCTGATGGCATATTCATGGTCCTTCGAGCCAGATTTCAGAGAAGATCCCAGATCACAACCAATAAATTGTAGATAAATTAATACGAAGTGATTGGCGAAGATTAAAGAAAAATCAAGATCGACTATAAGTGGCACGTGGATTGTGTGGTCAAGTGAATCAAATTCATCCAATTAATCCTCATTTAATTCATAAAGTTGAACCCATCACTCAATAATCAGGTAGTATTAAGTAAACAGCCTCCGTGGTCTAGTGGTTAGAGCGTTAGGCTCACGATCTGGTGTTCCGGGTTCGATTCCCGATGGGGACATTGTCGAAATCACTTTGTGAGACTGTCCTTTGTTTGGTAAGGACTTTTCAGGCTTGAATCACCTGATTGTCCGAAAAAGTAAGATGATTCTGTGCTTCGGAGGGCACGTTAAGCCGTTGGTCCCGGCTATTAGCCGTAAAAACACCTCCACCAACCCGCAGTGGAGCAGCGTGATGGAGTATGCTCCATACCCCCTCCGGTTGATTGAGGGGAGGCCTGTGCCCAGCAGTGGGACGTATATAGGCAGTTTATGTATGTTATGTATTAAGTAAAGCAAAGTGTTGTTAATTACGGTTAGTATAATTTTAATTACATTTATTACCCACGACGGAACGGAGCATTTATATGCGTTTAGGGTGAGAGATGTTTGTGTGTGCGTTTGTGCAAAGTAATGTTACCACCTATCTTTTAAACTAATGATCCGATTTTGAGGCGGTTTTCAATAGCGGGTTTGTGTTTGATGAATTCATGTTCTTAGACAGGTGTCATGGCTGTAACTCACTAGGGGCGCCACAATATTAGTGCAAAACAATGTTGCAATATAATCAAAACGAAATGTCCGATTACAATTCTGTTTTCGGCAATGTGTACGTGGTAGCTTATTGCATGTTCCCAAATAATAAAAAATACGTCTTTAACTCACTAGAGGGTGCTACAATATTAGTGAAAAATAGTATTGCAATAATATTAAAACGAATTGTCCGATTTCAATGCGGTTTTCAGCAATGGGTTCGTAGTTGAATGGTGCATGGTCTAAGATAAGTCTTATGATATTAACTCACTAGGAGGCGCTGCTATATTAGTGTGAAACGTTTATATTGCAATATTATTAAAATTAAAACGTATTGTCTGATTTCAATGCGGATTTCAGGAATGAGTTCGTGGGTGATTGGTGCATGTTCTCAGATGGGTGTTATAGAGGTAACTTTAAACAGAAAGCAACTGTATAATATATAATAAGGGACTTAATAATATGTGGTAGGATGAATCACACTTATTGTTTTGCGAGATCTTACCTACACATTATATAGATTATGATTCGTATCATCATCATCATCATCATCAGCCGTATGACGCCCACTGCTGGGCATAGGCCTCCCCCAAGGATCTCCACGACGATCGGTCCTGCGCTGCCCGCATCCAGCGGCTTCCCGCGACCTTCACCAGATCGTCGGTCCACCTTGTAGCGGGCCTACCCACTGAGCGTCGTCCGACACGTGGTCGCCACTCCAGAACCTTTCCGCCCCATCGGCCATCGGTTCTCCTCGCTATGTGTCCTGCCCACTGCCACTTCAGCTTTGCAATTCTCCGAGCTATGTCGGTGACTTTAGTTCTCCTGCGGATCTCCTCATTTCTGATTCGATCCAGCAGGGAAATACCGAGCATAGCTCTCTCCATTGCCCGCTGAGCGACACCGAGCCTCCTCA
The DNA here is from genome assembly GCF_024362695.1 of Pectinophora gossypiella. Classification (NCBI taxonomy): domain Eukaryota; kingdom Metazoa; phylum Arthropoda; class Insecta; order Lepidoptera; family Gelechiidae; genus Pectinophora; species Pectinophora gossypiella. The sequence goes on along the minus strand of NC_065414.1, from coordinate 2,982,992 downwards.
CGAGACCCATAGTAAGCGGCCACGTCTCACTGCCGTAGGTCATCACTGGCAACACGCACTGGTCAAAGACTTTCGTCTTGAGACACTGAGGTATTCTGGACGAGAAGATATTCCGCAGCTTCCCGAACGCTGCCCATCCGAGTTGGATCCGACGAGAGATCTCTTTCTCGAAGTTGGACTTACCTAACTGGATTATTTGTCCTAGGTAAATGTACTGGTCTACAACTTCGAGTGTAACGTTCCCAACCTGAACTGGAGTGGGTGCGACATGGTCGTTGGACATAATTTTTGTCTTTGCCATGTTCATGCTAAGACCCACTCGTTGGGATGCGTTACTGAGATGCTCGAGCATGGTGTTCAGGTCTTCCAGGGTCTCAGCCATTAGGACTATATCATCGGCAAATCGAAGGTGCGTCAGGTACTCGCCGTTGATGTTGATGCCAAATCCTTTCCAGTCCAGAAGCTTAAAAATATCCTTCAATGCAGCAGTGAACAGTTTCGGAGAGATGACATCTCCCTGTCTCACTCCTCGCTGCAGTTGGATCGGATTAGAGCTCTGGTTCTGTACTCGAACTGACATAGTGGCATTTTGGTAGAGGTCCCTTAGCACTTCGATGTACCTATGGTCCACTTGGCACCTCTGAAGAGACTGCAACACAGCCCAGGTCTCGATCGAATCAAAGGCTTTCTCATAGTCCACAAACGCCAAGCAAAGTGGCAGATTATACTCTTCGGTCTTCTGTATAACCTGCCGCAGCGTATGGATGTGGTCTATGGTGCTAAAGCCTTTTCGGAAACCGGCTTGTTCGGGAGGCTGGAAGTCGTCAAACCTGCAAGCGAGACGATTCGTAATGACCCTCGAAAACAACTTGTAGACATGGCTCAGAAGCGAGATAGGTCTGTAGTTCTTCAGTAGGGCTTTATCCCCTTTCTTGAAGAACAAGATCACCTCGCTTCCGCTCCATGCCCTCGGCGTTTTGCCCTGAAATATGACGGAATTGAAGAGCCTCTGGAGGACTTTAAGTATTGGCGTTCCGCCCGCTCTCAGAAGTTCTGCTGTGATTCCGTCATCTCCTGCCGCTTTGTTGTTTTTGAGTTGTTTGAGGGCCATCCTAATCTCGTACAGGCTGACGTCCGGGATATCTTCAGTGTAGTGTCGGGTAAGCTTGGCTCGAGGGTCTCGAGCCATGCTTTCGCCTGATGTTTTCGTGGAATATAGCTGTCTATAGAAACTCTCAATCTCTCTCAGGATTTCGGGAGTCGACGAAATGATTCTGCCGTCCTCAGTTTTCAGTCTCGCTAGTTGACTTTGCCCAATAGACAGATCTTTTGCGAACACCTTGGAGCCCTTGTTCCGCTCTATAGCCTCTTTAATACGTTTAGTATTAAATTGGCGAAGGTCGCTCGTCAAAGACTTCGAGATCTGTCTATTAAGTTGTCTATAACGTACGACATCCGCTGAGTCCTGCAGCCTCATTTCGTGTCTCTTATCCATGAGTTCGAGTGTGTGTGCGGAGAGTTTCTGCGTTTTGGTACGGCGGGTTCTAAAGTGTTTAGAACCTACCGTACGGACAGCATCCACCATCAGGTCGTTTATATCGTCCACGTCTGCGCAGTTCTCAAGGTACTCGAAGCGGTTTTGAAGCTCGAGCTGAAAGCGCTCGGGGTTTTGGATCTGGGCTGGCGCCGGTCGGAGCGTGGATTTTATCAGTCGCGATCTTTCTAGCTTGATATTGATATTCAATGTGCCTCTTACCATGCGGTGATCGCTTCCCGTCTTAACGGCATTGATCACAGAGACATCATTGAATATGTGCTTTTTCGTCGACATGATAAAATCGATCTCATTTTTATACCTGCCATTGGGACTTATCCAGGTCCATTTGCGGGTCGCGGGCTTCCTGAAGAAGGAGTTCATCATATAGACGTTCTCCTTCTCCATAAAGTCCGCAAGCATCCCGCCTCTGGTGTTCCGGACCCCAAATCCAAATTGCCCCACTCTCAGCTCGTTACCGCAACGTTTCCCCAACTGTGCATTAAAGTCCCCCATCACAATCGTGTAGTGGCTTTTATGGCTATGCATGGCTTTAGAAATCTCCTCATACATAGTCTCCACTTCGTCATCATGGTGTCCCGAGGTCGGAGCGTATACCTGGATGACAGTCAGCGAATATCGCGATGATATTCTGAGTACCAGGTACGCTACCCTGCTCGAAACACTACCGATGGTCAACACGTTGTTGACTAGGGACTTGTGGACGATAAACCCGACACCACCCATGGACAGTTGTTCGCCCTCCCGGAAGTACAGCAAGTTACCGGAGCCCAGAGTTATCGTGTCCTCGCCCTTTCTTCGGACTTCAGACAACCCGATGACATCCCAGTGTAACCTGCTGATAGATTCTTCCAACTCGGTAAGCTTCTCGTCGGTCCTCAGTGTGCACGTGTTGTATGTTGCCAGGTACAGTCGTCGTTGGTGGTAGCCGAATCCAGCCCGGAGATTCTTCGCACCCCCTGCCCCGCCGTTACCGTAGCCGCTACCGTAGCCACGGACAACGGGGCTGCCGGGGACTGGGGGCCGTTTTTTATGTGTTGAGGTCATATTGGGGGGGGTTTGGACCATAAGCCCACCGCGCTGGTCCAGTGCGTGTTGGTGGGTCGCCAGAGCCTCTTTCGTTGAATAGCAGGATGTACCGCGTGCAGGCGAGGTTGGCTTGGGCTCCGAAAGGTGTCGTTTGGAGCCCCTTACATCCCCCGACATTATTACATGCCCCTTACATCATGATTCGTATATGCTCTCTAAAAAGTCTGAAATAAAATTAAGCAAAATTAAAAATTTTGAAAAAACCCACGACGGTAAAAATCTCATCGAAAAAGAATAAAATAACTCAAAACCCCCGACTTAACCCAATTATTATGTAACGAAATATTATATTAGACTTAAAAATACTTTCTAAAAAGAGTTGATATCTCGAGACATCGGTAATAGATATACTTAAGTACCTAAACAATGAATATGGATGTTTACAGTTTTTTCCTAACGTGTCTGTTTCTCGAAAATATACTTAAATGTAGCGATAATAATTTTACCATAATACATAACCGAGGAATATCCGTCGGGGGCTGCCTTTTCTATATGAAATTTCAACAAAAATTTAATCATACTCATAAGTGTATTTTATGTCGTCGTTAAACATCTACAATTCTTCAATAATTGTATTCACGTCACTAGAAAAACTTTAGCTGGGTTAATGGCAGCCCCCGACGGATATTCCTCGGTTATGTATTATGGTAAAATTATTATCGCTACATTTAAGTATATTTTCGAGAAACAGACACGTTAGGAAAAAACTGTAAACATCCATATTCATTGTTTAGGTACTTAAGTATATCTATTACCGATGTCTCGAGATATCAACTCTTTTTAGAAAGTATTTTTAAGTCTAATATAATATTTCGTTACATAATAATTGGGTTAAGTCGGGGGTTTTGAGTTATTTTATTCTTTTTCGATGAGATTTTTACCGTCGTGGGTTTTTTCAAAATTTTTAATTTTGCTTATAACTCTCCCTGTGCCTTTGCTTAGCAGAGGTGTGATACTCTGTCGCACACAATATGTTAGATAAAAAGTGCAATTAATATAATCAAGCATAACTGATTAGCATTTGTTCAAATAGACTACCTACGTTATTTGTTCTAATGACGAACGTGAAAGTCGCAAAAAAAGTAAGTATATAATTATTACGGTAGATAAGGATCCAAAAATGGCTTTTTTGAATTACACTGCACGAACATCGTCCAACCAAACTCACCTAGAGATTCAAACAGTTCAAAACTGAGCAACCATAATAGAACTCCATTGACACAATTTCCCTGAGACTAGAATAGGTGAACTGAATATAGTTCACATCTAGTACAGATGACGAGATAAATCCAAGATAACGTATCTTGTTAGCACCGAGCAAGTGCTGACAAGTTTACAAGGAACTGCGGGTTCGATGAAGATTCGAGAAGTGGGTCTCTCCCGGGTGAGGTCTAAGTGACGTGCATAATATTATAATCTCAACATTTGTAGTCAGAGAGTTACAGTTACAGCTATCGCATGATGAACAAGAACTGTCCTTAAAACAAGTGAATAAAACATGACATAAACACTGATTTATTGTAATGCCGTCACTGTTTTCCTGCTTGCTTACAATACTTCTGTACCGGTTTTGAAACGAGTTATTAATTTATCTCTCTAACACGGCTCCATCATCATAAACAGAGATACGACGATATTGGTTTCAGGTGAAGCGTAGGTACTCAGTTCATCTTGCGATGGATATACCTCTGACAAGCTCAAGTTTCCTGTTGTCCAAGTGTTCAGCTACTTAGATGAGAGTGACATTGTGTTCTTTCTAACGTGATGTACCATTGCTTAGTCTGATTTATACATTGTTTTGTGTTTTGTGTTTCCCGTGATCATGGCACTTGCAACATTGTCGAAATATCGGGAGTCTCATATCCCTGCTTTGAACGCGGTAAAAACCCGTTATTATGTGTTTTAGTCTGATTTATTTTAAGCTCTGACCACATGTTACTCTTAAATGTTTCGGCGACATATAGATTTAAGTGTGGGAAATGAAAAAGTACCTATCTATGTTTGTATATTATTGTTTTTTTCTCAGCGTGTATGGTGTAATTCCACGTATGTAAACATATTTTCTTAAACCGTTAGAAATGCAAAAAAAAAACAGTAATAATAATAATTATAATATTCAAATTCCTATGAATTGTACCACACCCAACTTCACCCGCCCTCGACAAGACAAGTTCGTTGTGAAATCGTGATGAATTCGAATTTCTCAATATCAAACTGAAGGAGATTAAAATGTTAAGTGAGAGTGAATCATTTTGATGATAAACAGCTCAAAAACACCCTTATATTATTGTTTTTAATTAAATTCTCCTTGACAATAGGTGACGATACGAATTTTGAGACTTCTGCTTATGTACATAAAATAGATATTTGAAATACAGGTTCGCGCCCAACTGTTCACGTTAAAGCATGTTGTCTTAAATTTCAGACTGGTAAGATCCATCAGCGTTCCCTATTTGTCCGGTCAGGTAGTTAATGCCATCTGTTGCAGAAACTACAATAATTTATGTCACAAAAATCTACCCAGCTCTGTATCACTCATACCATCCCTGTAATTGTTTTTGCGTTAGTTTATGTATTTATGTAAATTAACTAAAAGAAATTGAAAATAATTAAAAATGAATGAATGTGGAGGAAGCAAGAGAAGTGTGTCAGGATCGAAGCAAATGGAATTCTATAGTCTCTGCTTACCCCGGTGGGAAATAGGCGTGAGTTTATGTAATTGAAAATAATCAAAAACATCCAGTGCCATTTTGATTATAAATTACGAGTACACGACGTTCTAATGACACTTGACGTAATTACGCGACGGCATCCCGACTTAAGATCCATTATTCGGAGAGCCCTTCACATGTCCGCTGTTACCGTCTTTCATTGTCACCCCAGCGGGAATTAATTGACTAATCGCTCGTTTTATAGATGGTAGAGGTTTAGACGGCTAATTAAAAGTGTCTTTTTTTTCTTAGTACTGGCAATGTGTTTCCATTGTATTTGTCTATTTTAATAGTGTAAGGTTGGTGTTGCAAACTCTTCGCAGGTTTTATAATATGTATTTTTATATTTTTTTTATATTTCTTTTTTTTTTTTGACGTTTTGTTGTTGGTTTTGTTCCACGTGTTGTGCTTTTTTTGGTGAAATACATTAAAAATATCTCTCAAAGCTAAGTATTTGTTATTCCTTCATTTCATTTAGTAATACAGTCCACTTCATATTCATCGGCTACCATCGTAGCTCATATTTGGTAAAAAGTATTTTTTTATAGTAGTTTTTTATTTATTAAGACATTTTTATTTATCTTAAAATTAAAGTAGAAGGAAAGTCTGGATACTTTTTTAATATAGTACGATTGTACAAGGAAATAGAGAACAATGTTACACATAACAACACATATAATGACCCCTGTATCCTCGATGGGGTAGACAGAGGTACTATTTATATGTGTGTGTAAAATTTTTTTGTAATGTATTGACGTAAAGAATAGCTAGTTAGCTATTGCTTATGCAGAATTCTTTCGAACGACAAAGTTGGGCCGACCATTCAAACATTCCTAACGACTTCGAAGTTTTCTCTCTATGCAGAAAACTTGAAACGGAATGTAATTTTCCTAACAGTTTTCAACTTATAAGTAGGAAGCTATCTTGAATAAAAGTCCATATAGGAAATAATATTGAAATTGTTGGTTTTCATAGCGCGCTTACACAAGGCATAGGAAGTATCTATATAAATGTATAAAAAATATCTGTACCTATAGATTTGGTGACATAGTTTACACGTCTGACGCGATAGGTTGCTTTTTCATACGAATTCCATAGTAATTTATGTTTTGACGTTTATTAAAAAGTTACTAGTTGGAAACTAGCCTATTGTAATCCATCATGTTTGCTTGCCCATCACTATCGCCACAGGAAACCCACAACGGCTTGATAAATCAAACATTCCGAAGCAAGAACATAAAAAGTTATAAAAATACTGAGAGGGATGGAAAACAAAGCGCAAAAACTGAGCGACAAAACGTCCGCGGCAACGTTTCCATTCCACCTCACTAGTTATATGCTGATAAATGATTGTGTGTGATAAACTGTTTTCTGCTTTTTTTGTTTGTCAAGAGCGTGATTTCGGATGGCGAAATATGAACGCTGTTAATGACCCGTTGGTTTGGAATATGTTCCGTGTTGTTTTGTTTAGACGAACGTTCTAGAATTTTTATCGGTTGACACAAAACTGTCCTTGTGACAAATATTGAAATAAAATATCGTTACGTTTCAATTGGGAGCTCGGGGAGCTCGATGGCGCAGCGGTAAACGCGCTCGGTCTGCGATTGTTGAAGTTAAGCAACTTTCGCAAAGGCCGGTCATAGGATGGGTGACCACAAAAAAAATAAAGTTTTCATCTCGAGCTCCTCCGTGATTCGGAAGGCACATTAAGCCGTTGGTCCCGGCTGCATTAGCAGTCGTTAATAACCACCAATCCGCATTGGGCCCGCGTGGTGGTTTAAGGCCCGATCTCCCTATCCATCCATAGGGAAGGCCCGTGCCCCAGCAGTGGGGACGTTAATGGGCTGGTGCATGATGATGATGATGATGACGTTTCAATGCGGGATCGGAAAACACTTATTGGATATATTTATTTATGCAGTTATTTAAACGCTACCACGTCTGGGTTGACATGCCCAACGTGATACAACTATGTCACGGTAATTTTATCGATTCTGAAGATATATGTCGTGTTGACGATTGGTGCTAACATGGAAAACACAAAAAGTCGTGTCGTCCTGTCAAAATACCATAATATAATGTGGAATAAATTGCCGATGAACCTTAACAAGTCATCATATCAGATTTTGAGGAATTTTGACAGATATAAATATGTCCATATTGTCACTTTTATTTAATAAAAAAGAAACTTAGATTAGGTACAGACATTTACCCTAAATTCCAATTAAATTGGCTTGGATTTCACAAAGGATTCAACACAAAAAAGTATACATGTTGCCAAATACATTTTGTTTTACAAAATGGCTATTTCAGTTTCTCGACGTGATAAACGTTTATTGTGACGGTAATTTTTTCGCGCAACGCATGTTAGGGAAAATGACAAATATGTCGATTTTGACAAAATTTATCGACTCGATCATTTCAGCATTTTGTTGGTGGCGCGAATGTGATGCCGCCACCAACAAATCTAATCTAATCTTCTTCTTCTTATCGTGTGGGTTGTGAGGTGACGTACCAACCTCATCAACCCTGGTGTCAGGGTTACTATTGATCTAATCTAATAAAAACTGCTAATGCAATTTGACATTTGCGGTCCTAACAAAAAAGAGTGCGCAATGACAACAAATGTCAAATAGCAATTACTGATGAATTGCTTCAATGTGGCCTTTTTATACACTCAGATCAATCAGTTTGAACATTAACAACCGTTAATAATAACGAACTGTCTGTTAAACAAGGAAACTAAAACCACAAATCTTACTCACTATACCCTAAATTGATACAAACGTTTTAATACAACTACCCGTTTCCAATCACTGGAATCTCTCCCATTTTGATTACACTCATTAATATAAGCGTCGAATAGAAGACCCTAATAGTATATAACAAAAGGCCGAATGAGGCTGGCGAATGAATTGGTACAAAAATACAATGTATTCGTCGAGCATAGGTTAATGCGTGTATTCGATTTCGCGTATGCGAGGCTATTAGTTAAACTCTGGTGGAGGCAATGTAGGCCACTGCATTAGTGGGAAGCACAATTGATATGGTAGATCAGGGGTGCCCAACCTGTAGTTTGTAGATGACCAGACGCGAGCGAAACAAAGCTATCACTCTTTACGAACTTAAGTAGGATTAATGCCGTAGAAATGATGTCTCTCCGTAGCATCTGCGCTGTTGAGTGATAGAGTGAGAAACAGTGCGATAATAGAGATATGTGGTGTAAAATACGATATAGTGACTAAGATTGAGATGGGGATATTAAGTTGGTTTGGACATGTAGAGCGGATGAAGGATAATAAGGCCCGTATTTATAAACCGATCTCAATACCGCTCTCAAGAGCGATATCAACTGAGTCACTCTCAAGATGTAAACAGCGTCTTAAGTGCGACGTTAATTAATAGACGAATATTGAGCGCGTATCACATAATATCGATCTCAAGTTCAGGATCTCAAGTAAACGTCCTAATTGAGTGAACTATAGACCGAACGAATCAACGTTTCGCTCTTGCTTAAAAAAATATTTCGGTTTAGGGCTTCAAACATATTCAAAATTGTTCAATTATTTACTAAAATATAAAAAGTATTATAATTCATACGTACGTTATTTAATTTTTTTATAAAAACGGTCATTTAACGTTTTAAAAATAATTTGTTATGATTTCAAAACGCAATGCGTAGTGAAAACGAAACGCAACAAACATCATTGTCAAAAAAGCACTTGTTTTGTTTTTGTTTATCATAAAAGTAATTATTTTTCATAACGATGACAACAATTATTATTAAGAAGCATATTTTTACTCTCCTCGAGAAGAAAACTTTTTTGGATATTTTGAAAAGATACTCCTCGGTGATAGAGAATAAGGATACCGATGGCGCTTCATTACGCGCAAAAAATGAAGCTTGGGATATTGTAACCAGAGAATACAACGCAAGCCCTCATGCCACTAATCAGGTAAACAAACTTATTTAACCTACGGTGCGCGATTTTGCTCTCGCTTTTTGCTAGATTTTTTATAATTGCATCCTTGATTTTAGGTTACTAATAAACAACTGAGGAGATTGTGGATGAACCTCAAGCAGCGGCAAAGGGAAGCAGAACGTCAACATCGGCTAGCTACTGGAGGGGGGCCTGCAACCAGTGATGCAGTTGTAGACCCAGATGTGTCTGAGGTGGCCCCAGCTCTAATAGTTGGTATTGATGATGCTGTTGACTCTGAAACAATTCCAGGTAAGTAATTTTCTTCTAATATAGCATCTATATCGCCGAAGGGGTAGGCAGAAGTGTATAGTAAATACAAAATCACTACTTGCCAGCTATGTTTAAGTCTGATGTAATAAGGGGTGAGCCAATTAATATGAATTCAAACTCATAAAGTAAAATTCAGTGGTCTAGAGCCGGAGCTGGGATTCAAACCTGACAGTATGATGTAAGCCACACATTCTCCGAAAACAGCTGTCATCAATTCTATTTTTTTAAATATGTAAATTGGATATTTTTTTATATTTCTCTCTTTAAATTACTTTGTTCCAGTAACCGCTGACCTTGCCGTCCAAGAAGTAAATATGGACTCGCAGCCTGTCTCTTATCTTGCACCACTTGCTGCCCCAACCCGGACAACATTGACACCACCTCCACCTGGAGTAGGTCCACTACTGTCTCTGTCTATATCTACCCCACTACCAGCTCTCCCCACAGCCACTCCACCACCACCACCTCTTCCTCCATCCACTCCACCACCACGTCTTCCAACCCCACCTCTTATTAACCCATCAAATACAGCCACCCAAACTTTTCAAAGGCATAAGAGTTCTATTCTGGATAAGGAATATAAAGACAGACAGAGACGGGCTAACGAGATTCATGACTTGGAGGTTTTATTATTAAGAGAAAGAATAAGAGAAGCAAAGGCGAAAGCAGACCTCGCAGAACTTCAACTGCAGCAGCAGTGTTCCTCAGGTACATCAGTATTACCTACTTGCTCATCATATTATTTTAAAAACTAGTATAGCTTAGTTAAGTCCTGGGATAATTAATAAAACATTTTTCATCTAATTTGTTTCAGATAGTGCAACTGATGGCAGAAGAGAGGATGTGGCATAATATAATAAATGGAATATTGTTAATTTATGAAATAAAAGCATATAAGTCAATATATAAAATATGTTTTATTAAATAATTTCAAATACTATTCAATCACAAAGCACTGCTCATAAAGACTATTGGTAATAATTTTCAACAATTGAATTTCTAATTAAAAATCCAGTGCTAGTGCTTGGTATTAAACTATCTGTTTCTTCTTGTTCATCATTCTGATTCTCATCAAAAACCATAACATCATTTAAAATTAATGACAAGTTGTGTAATACCGCACATGCTACAATTATATGAGAAACAGTTGACAGTTTGTTACCTAGGCCTCTAGATAAACAGGGAAACCTCCGCTTCCAAATACCGAATGTTCTTTCCACAACATTTCTGGTTTTTATTTGAGCTCTATTGTACCGTACTGAGGGAGCATCTTCGGGGGCAGGTCTTATAGGTGTGAGAACAAAAGGTAGTGTAGGATACCCATTGTCTCCGACAAGTCTTCCACTTAAAATACCCTGCATGTATTTTATGTAAATTGATGACATTTGAAATATCCTAGAATCGTGCATGCTGCCTGCCCATCTGGCTACTATGTCTAATATTTCCCTCCGGGGCCCTGCAACAACCTGGACATTAATAGAAAAATCTGATTTCCTATTTCTAAAGACTTCATGGTGCTGGCACCCTGGTGTTGATACAATTTTAACATGGGTACAGTCAATAGCTCCATCGATGCCGGGAAGTCCAGGCCACTGTCCATGTCTACCCATCTCTTTAAACAATTCTCTGTTTCTGTTAGCCTCTGCTCCTCGGGGAAACTTTATGTAGTGTGTATGCAATTGAGCTAGCAACTTTGAAACCTTCGTAATAATATTTGAGGCGGTAGGCTGTGATATGTGCAGTAAGTCTCCACGGACTATCTGAAAAGGCAAGGTTTGTGTAAGTCATTTATGTAAAATTAAATTACTTCCTATTACTAACTTATTCCTGTCCTGGACACAGGCTTTCCTTCATTTACTCGTTCAGAAGGACATGGTGCATTGCTCTACTGTATCCAGACCTCAAGATGTTCAAATACAGGCATAGTAATTTCGGTTTCATTGTGCTGTCACTTACACTTTTTAAAGACAAAAGTAGAATAATTAGTATTGAATAAATTCTGGCTTACCTGAAATGACGCTGTAGCATAAAATCTCAGAGTTAATAAAACTGCTATTTCCGGAGCAATCGGTAGACCTCTGTTGTCCTGTTTTTCTAAGTCTTCTCAGTAACGATGTTATAAACAATACAGATTCTTGGCAGAATCTGTATCTTTTCTGGAACCGATCCGCTCGCATTTCCAAGGGATTTTCGGCGTCCCTGATATAAACTTTTGGCAAACGATACGCATCTTGCCATAACAAATCGTCGTAATGATCTAAATCGTCGTAATAATTGATGTCTTGTAAAATATTTTCTAATTCCATTATCGCGAGATCACAAAACCCGCACTCAAGTCACGGTTTGACGGCACTCAGCAAACACGATCTTAAGTAACATCTTGAGAGCACTCTTGAGAGCCGAGTTTCGTTTATTAATACGGCGTCACTTAGTTGATATCGTAACCCTAAACGCGCACTTAAGTTCCGTTTATTAATAGGGACGTCATCTTAAGAGCTCACTCAAGATTGATCTCAGAGATAAGAGCGGTTTATAAATACGGGCCTAAGATTACGAAAGCGGTATATAAAGCGAAGGATGATAGTAGGGCTTGCAGAGGAAGACCTAGAAGGACGTACATTAACAAATTTGGAGATGTCTTTAGAAAAGGTTTAGTACGATCTACTCTGAACCGGCGTGTGTGTACGAAACGATTGATGAATATGGAAGAAGCAAGAGAAGTGTGTCAGAAGCAAATGGAATTCCATAGTCTCTGCTTACCCCAGTGGGTATAGGCGTCAGTTTATGTATGTATGTAGATATGATCACATTTCTGACAATTTTTATGAGCTCCAGCAGGGTCTACACTAGCGCGAATCATATCTTCTTTTCGCGAGTCTTCGACCAATAAACGCAGCGCATGCTATCTACATAGATTAGCGTCCCCGATATAATTCGCCATTTTTGATTGCCGTGCCGCAAGGGCTGCTCCGAACAAAAAGTCCAAGTAGGACCTGGTAAAAAAACTTTGAGAACCACTATGGTAGATAATAGTAGAGTTATGCATATACTCTCTGGTTGATTGACGAGAGCATAGTTTATGATGCCTCTTGTTTTAGATTATACCTATATATTTTGTTGGTGATGCGACTATGGTGGCCTAGTAAGATGGGGCCTTAACACGCGTAACAATGACTCTTTTGTTTCTGAAAGATCTCATAACGAGGACTCTTCAGATACTTCTTCAAATGCAAAGTCTAAATCATTTATTCAACGTCCATTATCTAAGATGGTCAAAAGTCATTGAATATGATTATTTTATCTACGTCATTTCATCTTTAAGGCTGAAGAGAAGATATTTTAATGACAACTGGGGGGTTAAAATGGCCACATCGAAGCAATTCATCTAAGAAAGCAATATTGCTATTTGAATTGCTTCGATGTAGCCATTTTAACCCCCTAATTAAACTGCATTTATTAAATGCGCGGCAAAGTATTACGAGTACACATGACAGAAAAAAGCAATAAATTCTACAAGTCCACATGTCACCTATTAACCTCACTTCAGCGTGTGAAGCGGCCGCGCCAAAACATTTCTGCCTGGGCCGCTACATCGATATACTCGCTGTTCATAGCGTAATAACACGAGCGCTAGTTGTGGTGACGCGATACCAAAGAAGTAATGAATAACGAAGATTTTTTTATAATACGATCGTTGCCTCTTACAATATGCTCGTTTTGTGCTTATTTCGAACTCACCGGCCATCTCTCTATAATACGAACTCTGTGAGTTATAGGTGTATAATATTCAACTAGCAACAATAAAGACTAACACACTCATTCCATTGAAATACAGACATACAAAAGCTAGGCATAAAAGCAACATTTTGAACAGCACGCACTGAATTGAAGTAGGTAAAGAGACAAACTAAATTAGACCCAGTAGGCTGTAAACTCTACTCAGGAAAATTCAGTTAGGACGTGACCCAAATAAAATGCTGCAAAACGTGGTATATGTTGATTCCTAAAGGACTACTGGTGTTATTTATTCTATGGTGGAATTGGTTTCATACTCAAGTGAGTTGCGTTAGGTATTGTGCTTTTTGTTTACTTTTCAGCTGTAAGGACTAAAAGGAATGTGTTCAGGTTATCCCGTATTTGTAGGAGAAACCGATTTAGGGTAGTATTAATAAACTAATCTCGTCTGAGACTGCCCTCAAGAGCATGGTCAAGTCCCTGTTTTTACGTAATATAAGAACTGTCACACTGACATACCTAATCTTGAGGGCAGTCTCGAAGCTGAGATTCGTTTATTAATACCACCTTTACAGCTTAAAACATAGTTATAACTATACAGGATGTTCGGGACATCGTAACGAATACTCCATTAGATGATTCCGACCATGATTCTTAGTGAATACCAAGTGGAATTTTCCATCGAAAAATTCATGTTTTTTTAAATGATTTGTAATTCCATACTTTTGCGATGGAAATTTCACTCGATGTTAACTTCGAATTATCAGTGGGAAATAGGCGTGAGTTTATGTATGTATGTATGTTTTTGAATTCTGTTAAAAAGGGAAAACAGTTAATAGGTCATTGTTATCTCATGACGAATAACATGAGGTTCTGTCTTCTTCAGTAGAATAAGCGCTACGCTCACAAGACCGTGAATCAGACCTACTTACAACTTTTGCTATTGGGGTGGCTACAAATATAACTCACGACTTTATAACTTTGATTTCATGTCTGGATCATAGATGATTGATCAATTCGACTCAATCAATGGCACAATCAATCGCCCCTATTACATGGGCCTTAAACATAGCTGAGGAGCTCGGTGGCGCAGCGGTTAACGCGCTCGGTCTGCGATTGTTCAAGTTAAGCAACTTTTGCAAAGGCCGGTCATAGGATGGGTGACCACAAAAAAAAAAAGTTTTCATCTCGAGCTCCTCCGTGCTTCGGAAGGCACGTTAAGCCGTTGGTCCCGGCTGCATTAGCTGTCGTTAATAACCATCAATCCGCACTGAGCCCGCGTAATGGTTTAAGGCCCGATCTCCCTATCCATCCATAGGGAAGGCCCGTGCCCCAGCAGTGGGGACGTTAATAGGATGATGAAACATAGCTGGTGAGCAGTGGGTGTACTATGAACTCTGTCTACTTTTTGGAGAATGCAGGCGTGATGCTATGTTGTGTCATATTGGTTTTAAAGACATACATGACTAAAAGCTACTGTCTAATAGAGTTCCGGCCAAGTAATGAATGCCATCTGCGGCAATTCTACAATAAGTCACGTCAAAAAAAATGTCCAATAGAGAGACAACTTTTAGTTACGATAATAAAATGGGTACCTTTTTACAATAGCCTGAATTCCATTTTCCCTTGATCGCCAATAACTTGGATTGGCACTGAAATAAAACTTCGCACAATCAAAATCAAACCACTGGGATTCATAAGAAAATAATACAATTTCTTTTGTTGTCGATACAAAGCAATATACTTGTGTACAATTTTTTTATTGTGACTTAGATGAAAAATTCAATCGTACGTTATTGTGTACTGGCGAATGAGGATAAAAACTAGAAGCTCAAATGTAGGCGGCAGCACTGTTGAGTTCCTACATTTTGACAGTTCTTTAAATCCAGCTAAAATTCGTGATAAACCGCTATAAAATGTGGGTGTCCCTTAAGTTGCATAAAATTAATAAGCCTATTTTGAAAATCCATAACAGACTTGACATATCTGTAATTTGCACACCAATTAGAATGAATAACATAAAAATACATATCATTATTATTAACGAAAATCCATAATTTTAAAAATTATAATTTTAAAATTCATAGCATTAAAAGCAATAAATCTGCAAATCCATAATATGAACATATTATGTAGTTAATACCTCTCTGGACAGAGCATAGCATTAAAGATTTTAGTGTAATAGGTAGGTATGAATGAATTGAAAGAGTGGAATGGTATAATCAAGATTTACAATAATATCGTCGCATTCGTCATCAAGCTGTTTTATTATTTGCATTATATTTTAACACGCAAAATTTTAATACCCATAAAGTATTAAAATTAAGCGTGTTAATTATATATTTTATAATCGTTATTTATATTGACATTATGTATATTAAAGATATACTTTTTAAATATATATATATATATAAATATATTTTAAAGTTATGCAGTGTTACTACAAAACACTAACTAAAAATAAACTAGGTTTGAAATAGTATTTCGTGCCACGAAAGAAGTCGGCGGATTTTAATGAAACTAACTTGACAAGTCATAATAATTCTATGCAGAATCTGTGACAGTAGCGCCGCGGCGTTAGGGACTTCTTTCGTATATGGATTAAATTATAAACATAGTTTATCTTTTAGTCTTTGTTTTGTAGTAACACTGATGGATTTTAATGATTATGTGTTTAAATGGTTACGGATTTTCAATTATGGATTTTAATATAGACCCATAAAATGTGGAGTAACGAGAAGTATATCCCGTCTGAAGGATAAGATAAGTTACGAAAAAGGTAAGCAGCCAGTTAAAAAAAAAAGGAAGTTTTGATTGTAAACATTTTTTTTTCTCAGTTTCTTCTTTCCGATATTTAGGGAATAAATACATTATGATTTTGCAATTAAACGCAGCGCAAATGGTTATAGTGTAAAACTATAACCAAAACAATTATGTTTGTTCACTCAAATAGTTTGGTGAATTACTGTCAAAATTTAAGGACACTCAACAGTAGCGACGCCTGATGGGAGAAATAAGCAGTTTTTATCCTGAATAATAATTTATAAGTACCTAATGATTTTCATTTGTTTTCGACTGTAAGTTCTAGGGTTACCAATGTAAAGTTTTTCACAAAATCATTTTATTGTTAAAAGTACGTCAGTAAAGTAAGTAATACACGTTTCTTTTTTAAACGGATATCTTTTGAGAGATTACTTTTTTTTCTTTTAATTTTTTTTTCCATTTTTTTAAATTTGTTTTTGTGACCCCTTTTTTATTCTATTGCTGCTATATATTTTGTTCAAACTAAGCAAACCGATTCACATTATTAAAAAAGAAACAATAATTTCCAAAGTGTTTCTCATAAAACTCTAACAAATTGCGAAATATAGCGAAAGCTTAAACGAGATACAACCCTCCTTTCCAAATCACGCCTCCGTGACCGATCGACAAAAAGAAAATCCCAAGTTTCAATAATCAGAAACTGCAAAAGTTTTCAAATAAAACCGCACCGCGCTAACTTTGCGGGCCACAGAACAAAACCCTTGTCGCCAAACCCTCTATCTTCAGGATCTAAGGTGCAAATTTGCATGTACACTGACAAAGTTGGGAACAAAAGGATTGTTATGGTTTTCATCCGATGAGGAAAGACCGGAGCATTTAAAAACTTGTAAACCCGAGGTTCGCAATCAGATAAATTTGTCACTAAAGTTTTGAAATAAAATTGATAGCAAGAGTTTTGGAATATTGAAGAGAATCATTTTGATCGAAATGTATATACCTGTTCCAATATTTTACAATAACAAATACCTAGTAATTCCTCTTCCTCTTTAAGAGCTGAGATCTTGTCGATGGAGTAATCGCCATTCCTCTCTTTTTCCCGCCAAATCCTTCACCTGCTGATACGATACGACCTGCACCTTCTCATAATTAAAACACATCATAACGGGTTCTTACCGCGTTTAAATCAGGGATATGAGATTTCCGATATTTCGACACTGTTGCAAGTGCCATGATCACGGGATGACTGATGAGATTGGAGTGGAGTAGGTAGATCCATAAATTTCTACGGGCAGACATATCTGTCTACCCTCTTTCTTCGCCGCTTGTTTATGTGTTTGATATCGGAATGTTCGGAACCATCTGAACTCGCACCAAACTCACTACGATAAACCGCACTCACTGTGTCCTCACGTTTTGTTACCACATTAGCCCGTTTTAAGCTATTTACAACACCTACCACTGGATACCACATGCTCCTTCCTGCACCTTCTCTTTTATTTCTACTTCTACTCCTTCTCTTTTCTTCATTTTTTTCCTTCTATGATGGTTTTTTGTAAACAAATCGTGTGGTGTAGTTATTATATTACCAATATAAGTAGAGGACATCCCCATATTGTGGTCAAATTGAGGAAGGTTTTAAAGAAGGCTAGATCAGGAGTAAGCAATAGGAGCATATTTAAAGATTGATGAGAGTGGAGTAAGCAAAAGTGGTGACTTTTATACAGAGTGTTAGTGACATCTCTCTTTTAAACTTCTATTTTGTTGTGGCCGAAAGGGTCTATGATGTGAAACTCATATATGTAACTTACAAACTTGTACACCATCATAGTATGCAAATAAAGAATATTGAATATTGACATCGTAACGAATACTGAGGGGGATGATTCAGACTATGATTTTGAGTTGATATCAAACAGAATTTCCTGTCGGAAAATTAAAGATAATTGTATTGTTTTTTTTTAATTACTTATTTTCAGTTCCATACTTTTACCATAATATGGTCGTAAGGCCCAAAGTCCTTTTAAAATCCAAATCCCATTATTTAACTATTGTGTCTGGAAATCCGGGCCTTACGAGGATATAATAACTACACGACACTTATAAAAAAAAAAACATCATAGAAGGACCTGATATCGCTCATGTAATCATAATGATATCAATTCCTTATTATTACTATGCTAAACTGCGAGCAAATAAAAAAAATAAAAGATAAAGGTACATTGAGTTGCTTATAGATATTGTCGGCACCTCCCAACCCCGATACCAACCTCGCCCACTAGGATTGTAAGAATTAATATTCTTTAAAACATTATCCTCTCAGACGACGCCCTGTGCACCATCAGGCCTGGTGTCTTAAATTTTGTGTTGGGTGAGAGCCCTTAGCGCTCCCTTTATATTCGGTCAAGTACAAAATGCTTTTTTCGGCAAATCTACATGAATTCACGTTAAAATATAAAGGTATTGTGGGGCACCAGTTACAAGAAATTGGAGGTATCAACGCGTTAATTTTATATTTTGCCTGTTGTTTTCTCACAAGCCTATATTATCGTCCTTATCCTTATATATACATAATACTATGCCAAAAATAACGTAAAACCCAAATATTCGAGGGGCAAAATAGACAGTTTTCTTGCTGCGAAATATCAGACATTCCTTGCGTATCAACGAGAGGCCATAACGCGTATTTGTATATTCAGCGCTCAAAGTTTCATAAGGTAAGTTTGTTCATTCCCTGTTTTGTATCGCGGCCCGGATAACTTTGCCGTTTACTGTCCCCCTCCCCACCCATTTTGCTTGCCGTGGTCAATATTCCAATGTGGAAATAGAGATATACCTAGACATTTGGCAGGTAATAAGTAACACACGCACACATACACATACACACACACACTCAAGAGTACCTACTTATAATTTTAATTTATTATCTTTTTATTGTTTCTTTTTTCTACCTAAAGCTACTGTATAATTCTATTTAATATCCTCTAGCCCTCGTTGACAATTACTTCCGCACAATATCTCAAGAAGAGGAAATGACTGAAAACCAGCGCTGGATGGCGCCATAACATGGCTCCATGGCAGCACAAGCTGAGCCATTTCCTTTTGCCCGTATTCGCAATATTCATAATTACTTAGTTTATATAGCAAATGTAAATTGTTACTGGCAATAAATGTATTTTATTCTTATTTATTATTTTATTTAAGTAACTAAGAAAAATCATCATCATCAGCCTATTAACGTCCCCACTGCTGGGGCACGGGCCTTCCCTATGGATGGATAGGGAGATCGGGCCTTAAACCATCACGCGGGCCCAGTGCGGACTGATGGTTATTAACTCCTGCTAATGCAGCCGGGACCAACGGCTTAACGTGCCTTCCGAAGCACGGAGGAGCTCGAGATGAAAACTTTTTTTTTTGTGGTCACCCATCCTATGACCGGCCTTTGCAAAAGTTGCTTAACTTCAACAATCGCAGACCGAGCGCGTTAACCGCTGCGCCATCGAGCTCCTCACTACGAAAACCAATACTCCTCACTAAGAAAAATAATGGGGTTTAAAATACTAGATCGGTTACTAGCCTCAACACTTTCGCCAACCAGTGGAGTAGCGTAGAAGAGTACAAATCCCATACTTCGGTTACTTCAGCTTAGTAGCGGGACGTACAGAGGCTATTAATATTATGTATGTTATTCTCTATGCATTTATAAACTCACGCCGATAATACTTTAATGGGTAGGAGTACAAATCATCATGCGTTATATCTTATTGTTGAAATTTAGTTCCGTGCAATAAAGTATATTTGATTTGATTTAATCATCTGACGACAAAGTACAGAATAAGTTATCCAATCAGTTCAGCTAATACATTGTATCTTGTATTTTAACGTTGGTCTAACAGGAAAATTCAAATTCAAAAATTAAAAAAATAGCAAATGGTGCAAATTAGATTCGCTAAAAACGATATTATGTCCGATTGATTCCGAGACAACCTATTCCGACCAAGTAGTTAATGCTATCTGCGCCAAATGTACAATAAGTCACGCCAAAAAAAAGAAAGGGACAGCCTAACGAAGTCGATTGTCGCATACGTCCCGTTTACTTTACAGGACAAATACACCTTCCGATTGACTGAATAGATAAAATAAAACTGTACGTGTAGGTACTGTGAGCTTTGTAAACTTCATTTATATTCAAATGTTATTGCTCTGGTATAGGGCGAGCTAGCCTTGCAATATTGAGTTTCGGGAATACTTTATTTTGAACAGCCAAACACTTTTGGGCTAGGTCTTTTGGCGGATAAGATTTTTTTGCTTATTTTTAGTAGGATCATGGGCAGATGTTTTGGTGATTTTTCAGAAAGACACTTAAATTACTTCCGTAAACTTAATAATAATTTTAATATGTAATTGGTCAGATACCACGCATTCTCCACTTTCTACGATCCTGACAAACTACTATTCATAATGTGAGTGAGTAATTCTCACTAAGCGAATCTAATGTATTCTTTTGAAATAAAGCATCTTAAACCTTAAACTAAATAGCTCACATCTCGCTCTATCATAAACTGCCTATATACGTCCCACTGCTGGGCACAGGCCTCCCCTCAATCAACCGGAGGGGGTATGGAGCATACTTCACCACGCTGCTCCACTGCGGGTTGGTGGAGGTGTTTTTATGGCTAATAGCCGGGACCAACGGCTTAACGTGCCCTCCGAAGCACGGAATCATCTTACTTTTTCAGACAATCAGGTGATTCAAGCCTGAAAAGTCCTTACCAAACAAAGGACAGTCTCACAAAGTGATTTCGACAATGTCCCCATCGGGAATCGAACCCGGACCTCCAGATCGTGAGCCTAACGCTCTAACCACTAGACCACGGAGGCTGTGTCTCGCTCTATCATCAGTTTACAAAACATCCTACCTACTGTTACACAAACTTCGAAAGCTACCTAAGTAGTTGTAAATAAATCGACCCGCCGACCCGACATGGGTAGGTAACATTGACGACGGTCGAACACTTACCTGCAGCAAATTGGATGAATCGCATTAGTTAAGAAACTTTTTTACTGGCTAATTCTAACATAGTATTTGGCCACTACACTCGACCGACTCGTACTTAATTTGGGAAGGCGCGGACGCAAGGACTTCGGAAGTAAGTTACGCAGTAGAGTGAAAGACGTCGGGTAAGTCGTGCACGATTCGAAGAAATGCTATTTGTAATGGTCATAAGATGGAGGGAGCGTTTTTGCTGAATAGCGTGTTAGATATATCAAGAATCTTTCCAATCGTACGCGTTCTACGAAGTTCTTATTTTAAATTGAATTATAGTCGCTTTTGTTTATTTACGTTACACTAATGAGTTATTAATTTATACAGGGCGTTAGTGACATCGTAACGAACTTTGATGGGTTATTCAGACCACGATTCTTAGTTGATATCAAGCGGAATTTTCCGTCGCATAATTTACTAGTATTGTAGTTTTTGTTAACACAGTTGGCTGGACCATTAAATATGGCGAAAGGGCTCACCACAGGTCACGTTATCTCGAATGAGATATATTATAACTTATGTTGTTATATACAACACAGCCACCCAGCCTCCGAGCAACAGCCTCCGTGGTCTAGTGGTTAGAGCGTTAGGCTCAAGATCTGGAGGTCCGGGTTCGATTCCCGATGGGGACATTGTCGAAATCACTTTATGAGACTGTCCTTTGTTTGGTAAGGACTTTTCAGGCTTGAATCACCTGATTGTCCGAAAAAGTAAGATGATTCCGTGCTTCGGAAGGCACGTTAAGCCGTTGGTCTCGGCTATTAGCCGTAAAAACACCTCCACCAACCCGCAGTGGAGCAGCGTGGTGGAGTATGCTCCATACCCCCTCCGGTTGATTGAGGGGAGGCCTGTGCCCAGCAGTGGGACGTATATAGGCAGTTTATGTTTATGTTATGTATGTTGTTATATTACTTACATTAGTAAGATCTAGTGCCGTAGCAAAGATCTGATAGCTCAAAACATCAGCCAACGCGTACGAATCGGTGCGGGCGCGAAACAAATCTGCGCCATTTGAAAGAATAAGAAAAATAGAAGATAAAAGTTTCATACAAAATAAAAGAGAGTTCATTTAACTTGACACACGGTGCATTTCCGAGAAAATCTTGTCATTTATAACTCTGAGTATACTTACGCAGTCTTAACACACCGAAACGTCGACGTTTCAAGCCCGTATTCTTTACCAAAGAAAGGCTTACTTGCCAGAAATCGTAAAAGAAAACTGTATTACTGTGGAGTTTGCGAGAATTATAATAATGCAAAAGCGGCATTTATTATACTGGGATGAGCCAAAAGCTCGCACTCGGAGGCACGTCCCTAACATAATGACGTCATGCGCCGGCTCGGATTCACATACGCGATCTACATACGACCAAGGATTGTCTTTTAGTTAAAGATAAATTCCGTCATTTCAAAATTATCTCGTTATACTGCTCGCTCTGCGGAAGCGTTTGATAGGAACACGCGGAGTATGAAAACGTGGCTAGAGTAAAGTTTTAGTTTCCTTGATGGTGTTGTTGAATAATAATATGTTCAGGTGTGTACTGAAAAGTATCGGCGTCCGAAGGACGTAATATACGATCCCGACGACCCGATCACTCTAGCCATAGAGGCAGCCAGTCAGCTCGCGACACCAAACGTCGACGATTTCCCTAAATCAGCGCTTATCGCTATCGACCCACTAGGGTCGATTAATTCTTTCAAATATTTTTTTCCTCTCAGACGACGCCCTGAGCCGAGGTTCACGCCCAACTGGGCACCCTCAGGCCTGTTGTCTTAAACGTTGTACCGGGTGAGAGCCTTCAGCGCTCCCCATTTGTCCGGCTAAGTAGTTAATGCCATCTGCGGCAAATCTACAATACTTCACGTCAAAAAAAAATGTTCAGGTGTTTTTTTTTGTGCAGCAATGGCCTTCGTAGTTCAGTAGTTAAGCGTTGAGCTCACGATCCACAGGAGGGTCAAAATGGCCACATCGAAGCATTTCATCTAAGAATTGCCATTTGACATTTGTTTGCATTGCGCACTTACTTTTATATGCGCAAATGTCAAATTTCAATAATTCTTTCTTAGATGAATTGCCTTGATGTGGCTATTTTAACCCCCCAGGTCCCAGATTCGAATAACGGTAGGAATATAATTACAAAAATACTAAATGTCCCTACTAGGTGTAGTAATCTTGATAGATTGTTGTTATTTATGATGAATTATGTGGTCACTCGTAATTAGCATACACATTAGTACTGTTTTACTAAGATTAATTACGCCTTGTCGACCTCAGTGGTCCAGTGGTTGAGTCGCCAAGTCCTGGGTTCGATTCCCGGTGGGGACATATCACAAAAAATACTTGTGGTCCATAGTTTGGTTGGGACATTACAGGTTAACCACCTGATTGTCCGAAAGTAAGATGATTCGTGCTTCGGAAGGCACGTTAAGCCGTTGGTGCCGGTTACTACTTACTGATGTAAGTAAGTGACTACTAAGTGACTACATTACATGAGCCATGTCAGGGGTATTTTGCGGCTCAATAGTAACCCAGACACCAGGTTTGATTAGGTTGGTACTCCACCTCACAACCCACACTTTAGAAGATGATTACGTTTTAACCAAATGTTGTAATGTGCATAGCTGTAAGTGACCCATGAAATAAACATAAACATAAACAGCATATATATATATGTCCCACTGCTGGGCACAGGCCTTCCCTCAATCAACCGGAGGGGGTATGGAGCATACTCCACCACGCAAAAATACCCATGAAATAAATAAATAAATTAAACGAGTAAGAAAGTGTGTGGAGGAAGCAAGAGAAGTGTGTCAGGATCGAAGCAAACTCTCTTTCTCTGCTGACTCCGGTGCGAAATAGACGTGAGTTTATGTATGTATAATTAAAGTTAAATTGAGCCAGGTACTTATTAAGTTTCAATGTGATATTGGTAAATGTATCTTGGCAACAGGAAAAGATATTCTCGACACTTTCTAAGAAATTCAATTACGAATCCAATTTACTGCTTTCAGAAAGTATTAATCAAGTTATACATTAATTCTATTTCTGATATTCCAATCATACAGGGTGGTAGTGACACTGTAATGGAAAAAAATAGAACGTCTACTTGATTATAATAAATACAAATTAAATATAGTTTATTACACACAATCAAAATACACAAACATACAATGGTTGGTGTTTTTATACCTTGTATTTTTTATTTATTTTTATTAAGATTTTGAGTTTTTATTGCGCCGCAATATAAATCGAACAACACGAACAGTCGTTAGACTACGTACTACGTAAGTAGGTATATATCCACATACGTGCAATGTTGCTGTAAGTACATTGATTTTTTAAAATAATTTCTCATTATATTATTTTCTTTTAAATTTGAAAGTAGGGTTAATGCCGTAAAAATTAGATCGTTACGTAGCATCTGCGGTGTTAAGTTGAGTGAGAAACGGTAAATAAGAGAGATATGTGTTGTAAAAGATGATGATGATGATGAGATGTATTCTATTTCTCTTTTGTTTTGTATTTTGTTTTTTCCTGTTTGTGCAATAAAGTATTTGTTATGTTATGTTATGTTATATATAGTGACTAAGATTGAGAAGGGAATAATAAGGTGGTTTGGAGACATAGACCTAATTAAGAAAAATAGGATTACAAAAGCAGTATATTAAGCGAAGGTAGAGAAAGACATAGAAATACGTACCTACATTAACCAAATTGGAGATATCCTTAGAAAAGGTTCAGTACGATCTACTCGGAACCGGCGTGCGTATGAAACGATTGATGAATGTGGAGGAAGCAAGAGAAGTATGTCAGGATCGAAACAAATGGAATCCCATAGTCTCTGCTTACCCCGGTGGGAAATAGGCGTGATTTTATGTATGAACGTACGTTTATGTATTTTTAATTTGGGTTTAAAACAGCTTATGGCATTGAAAACAATTTAAACAAACACAAAAGTTTTCCGACAGGAAATTCTACACAATCGTTTCATACACGCACGCCGGTTTAGAGTAGATCGTACTTTAGTACTATACTAGGTTTACCTAGCGTTGATATAATGTTACTTTAACATTAACGGCTGTCACTTGTGCCTCTACGCTGTATATGACACGTTATTTTTAAAACAAAATATTGTAGGTGTTCTTCTTTACAAATCTTCTTCAACCGATATTGCATAGAATACAAAAAGCTTCACGACTCCATTCATATTGTCAGTCGGCACATTGCTTACATCTCTTCTACTTCAACACACACCTGTGCAGAGGTCACGTGTACGAGAGCGAAAGAGATAGGTATGCACTCATCCCATTCGCACTAATGGCTTACGTCATGACAACGAACGTGGGTGTTTCGCGTATCGTGTATGCGTATCGACGGTTTATTCTCATTGCATCATTGATATTGCGGAGTTGATTTTATGCGGTTGATTTCTGTAGAAAGATTGTGTTTTTATGCTGGAGAGTACTTTTATTTGACGTGATACTGCAAATGGCATTATTTTTTTTTATTATTGTAAGGGTAAATAACTTAGCCACTTGTAACACAGGTGGAGACTTGTAATTAGCCTTTAGTTATTGTCTAGTAATTATTTTAGAAAATGTATATGGCCGTAAGTCTTCCTCAAAATAAATAAATAACTACTTGGCCGGACAAATGGGGAGCGCTAAGAGCTCTCATTACTATGTAGACAAATGTCTACATAGTAAACTCAATACTATAATGAGAATGCTTAATAAATATTAAGCTGTATTGTTTTTAGCATGAAAGTTTTATCAATTATTGTACGCAAGATTGGGTACATAGTGAGATTTTTCATTTTAATATGTTTTGACATCTTGTTAATCTATTACAATGGCAATAAATATAATTTGACTTTGACTTTGATATTAAAGGTGTGGATAAACTTGAGTAATCACTTGTACTGAGTCTTTGTGCGAATGTTACACACGAGAAAAGTACGAGAACATTTTAGCGAGCATTCTGTCGAGCGTTTTTGCTCATGAAAACGTTCACAGGAATATTTGGCTCTATGCTTGGCTCGGCTCGTTGTTCAGTTGAACAAATATAGAAACGGCGAATGCTCGATGTCGTGTTACAAGTGAATGTACAACTCTATTAGCACCTTAAGAAGAGGAAGAAGAAAATATAAAACAGAAAAAGTGGGATGTTACAGGCTAGGTTAGATATGGTGTTAGATTAAATGAAAAAAATATTTTTTCCTTGAAATGGTTCCCATTTGATTCAGAACATGTTTTTTGAATTTAGAGGGAACCTCTAATCACCATCAGTAATAGGCTAGTTTCCAACTATAATCACATTATTTACTTTTTATTAAAATTGTCATGGAAATCGTATGAAAAAAGCACACTTTGACGTCATAGAAAAACGTGATAAAATGTCAAACCTTTTTTTAGTTATATACAATGTAATACAATACAAAAACTCTTTATTGCTATTCTTCTTTGTTTATATACACTTCTCATCAAAAAAATCGAAACACCTTGCAAGTTTACGTTTTGTCAGGATTATCAGAAAAATGTGTACATTTAGGAATAAATGTTAAATGTCGTTTAATAGTGAGTAATATGAGCTTATCAAATCTTAATGTCAATGTTCTAAATTTAAATGAATTTTTCATAGGTTTCGTATTTTGTTAAATGAGACATTTTTATTCCGTATGGAGTATAAAGGAAATGGATAAAACAACACACGTAAATGAAAAAAAAGCTAAAAAACGTTTATTTAATAACTTGTATTCCCTCCCCGAGCTCTAATTACTGCTTCCATACGGTTCTTCATCGATCGGATGAGAGTCACGATCACATGCTGTGGTATATTGTCCCATTCCTCTTGGATTGCATCTTGCAGCTGGCTAAGTGTTTCTGGGGCAGGATCTCTTGCTCGAATTCGTCTCTTTAATTCATCCCACAGATGTTTAATGGGATTCATGTCCGGGCTTCTTGCTGGCCATTCCATAATAGAGATATCGACTTCGTTAAGATAATCTCGTACGACGCCCGCGGTGTGAGCCCTAGCATTGTCGTGCATGAATATGATGCCGTTGCCAATAAAATGTGCATAGGGCATCACATGAGGCTCGAGACACTCTTCGACGTACCGATGACAGTTTAGTGCAGGCAGACGTGGCCCAGACACGAAAGCAAGCTCTGTCTTACCGTCGGCGCTGATTCCTCCCCAAACCGTCCACGAACCGCCACCATAGCTGACCTTTTCTTCAATGCAGCATTGTGCATAGCGTTCTCCGTCTCTTCTGTAGACCTTGTTCCTTCCGTCGTTACCATACAGCATAATTTTACACTCATCAGAAAAGAGAACTTTGCTCCACTGTAGGTATGACCAATTTAGGTGCTCACGTGCAAAGTTAAGGCGCGCTCTTCGATGGTCTGCAGTTAATTTCGGCCCATTTGCTGGCTTATACCAGTCCACGATCCTTCAACCTTCTTCTAATTGTAGAGTCACTTACAGCCACCCTTCGTACAACACGAAGCCGCTGCTGCAGTTGAAAAGCGTTAAGGCGTCGATTTCTTAAAGAAGTTGTTACAATAAATCGATCATCTCGCTCAGAAGTGACCCGATTCCTGCCAGATCCTGAACGGCGCGTGAATAAACCAGTCTCCCGATAACGTTTATAGACTCTATGAACAGATGACAGGCTTAGATGCAGTCTTGCAGCCACAACACGCTGACTAAGGCCAGAATCCAGCAATGCCACAACTTGGGCGGCTTCTGTGGGCGAAGTATCCATACGTTTTAGAAAAAAAACCTTTTTTCAGACGTCCCAAAGTCACAGTATTGAAATAAAAAACAAAAAGTTTAAGGATAGGCGCCAATTTTAAGTTTTTAAACGCTAAATGTACTCCAACCCTAAACACACATTTGTCTCAAAACAGTGATTCATTTCGTTTATAAGATAAACAAATGAAATTCTAATTTTGAATTTAGAATTTTCGCTTATTACTGTAATGGCCAAACTGCCAGCTATACATTTATGTATTTTTTTTCATCGTATGAATTCTTTTTTGTGTTAAATTCGGACAGAAACAATGAAAACGGAAGTGTTTCGATTTTTTTGATGAGAAGTGTATTATAGAAAAAAGAAAATATTTTCCGTCAGTTTCAGATATCTAAATATATAAAAGGAGAAACTGACTGACTGACATATCAATGCACAGCCTAAACGGCTAAACGTAGGCACTTGAAATTTGGAAGGGACGTAGCTTAGGTACCGTAGAGGTGCACTAAGAAAGGAATTCCCGGAATTCCCACGGGAACGGGAATTAGCGGGAAAATCCTTTTGTATGAAAAATCTAAACCGCTTAAGTTAGACGCTTGAAATTTGGCATGCAGGTACCTTAGTTAAATTAAAGCTTAGTTGCTACAAGATATTGCAAAATTCCTACGGAAACGGGAGTTAGTGGGAAGAAACATTTGTATGAAAAAAATCAAAACCGTGTAAGATAAATGTCTTCAATCTAGCATGCATGCATACCTTCGTAAATATTAAGTTTAGTTATGGCTGTATTTTGAAAAATGGGAGTTAGCGGGAAAAAAAAATGTATGAAGAAATCTAAACTGCATAAGTTAGATGCTTGAAATTTTATATGCACTCCCACACACACAAAGATCTCTCTTTTATAACGCGCCACGCGGACGAAGTTGCGGGAAAAAGCTAGTATCTGTATATAGTAATAGGAATTTCACAATTTATCTTTGAACTAGGACACTATCCAATGAGGGTCTTTCCAGGCTACGGTCCTCAAAAACAATATAGGTGGCGGTGTACAGATTTTTCTTCGTTTAACTTTCTAATTTCATGAATATCAGACATGCATTTTTTTTTACCCTATTTTTATTCTATTCACCTATTATTATTCTAATAAAAATAAAGAGAAGCAATATACATAATGTAATCCAAATATACAGCAACAATTACTTTTTTAATGCTTCTGGCAATACATTGTATTTTGGAATAATAATGTACCCGAGTAATAAGAAAATAGGTTATTATCACACTATACAAATACACTGCATAAGCGCACATACACTACACATACTCACACACACCCATACACACCCTCACATACACACGTACACATAATTATTAGTTTACAATACAATACAAATACACTTTATTGCACCAAAATAAAAAGAAATAATTACAAAAAGTCTCTTAACTAAGTACATGGCAAATGGCGGCCTTATCGCTTAAAGCAACATGCACATAAAATAAAACATACAAATAAACATACATATGAATAAAATAGTTATGGAAGAGCGGAGCCTCCTACTACAAGCAACTTCTTGCTTAAAAGGAGACCCCGAGCCCTTGTATTGTAAAAATCTACTTTTAAAGTAAATAAACATTTTTATTATTATTTTTTATTATTTATTATCACACTATAAAACTAATTTTATAAATTAAAACGAACTAAACGATTTAAACTAATTTTTTTTTTTTTTGATAATTAGTTTTAAACAACGCCATCTATATTGTTTTCGGTGAACGTAGCCTGAAAAGTCCCTCATTCTGTATATCGAAGAACTACATTTATGAAATACAAACACCTACTTACGTCGTGAAGGGAATACGCCGCGATAAGTAAGTAAAATAATGACATACGTTTCGCTGCAAAAGACATGGTTCGTGCTTTACTTTGTTTTTGAAAGCAACGGGGGTGTATTGATGTCGAAAATAGATGCTTGTTTCACGTCACTTTTCATAATGCTACATTGATAACGAATTCAATGATTGAGGTAAAGAAATGTCTATAGTTAAAACACATAATAACGGGTTCTTACCGCGTTTAAAATAGAGATATGAAAATCCCGATATTTCGACACTGTGGCAAGTGCCATGTCATCTCATATCTCTATTTTAAACGCGGTAAGAACCCGTTATTATGTTTTTTAATTATGATAATAACCGCGTAAACTTAAAACAATGTCTATAGTATTTATCTAAGTTATATTTATTTATCTTAATATTACAATGGTTCACATTTGGATCATAAACAATTATTATTATCATCAGTGAAGGAAAGCATCGTGCGGAACCCCACATTCCCAAATACTTTTCGGAGGTATATGACCCAACACGTTACGCTAAATTCAATGTGATGCACTCCAGAAGACATAAAATGAGGACAAACGAAAAAAAAGCCCATCTGTCCTAAGAGTTTACTTACTACGGCAAACGACAACGGCTATCTCCTAAACATCACAGTATACGGAAGAATTTTGTTGTTACATACTTTTAAGAGCGTGATTATTCCGTAGTGGGGTTTTACTTTTAAAATGTATTCTTTTTTGATAAACAATCGTCTATACAATTAAAAAGGTTTTAGTTAGTTCAAAACCAACTTAAAGTCTGGTGAGTTATAAATCTGCCTAGTCGCCTACCTGAATGTGCTAAAGCACAAAGGAATTTCATTTAGATTGTAATAAATGTGTATTTCCAATATTTTAATGTTTGATAATAATATTCGAAGAAATGTGCCAAATATCAACATCCCTAAAAGCATTATGTAAAGTGCCGACTATTTACCATCAGTTTCCCGAAAGAAACTAAAAGTGCAAATACAATTTTCCTGAGTGAATGTAGACGTGGCTTTAGCTACGCACTTTGCGTGCGTAATGTCGCCGTTTCTAGTGAAAAGGACCGTAATAGATTTCTCCCTTTAACACTATCAAGAAGGGTGAATATCTCTAAGATTGTCATTGTCACAACCTTTTATTTTTGCCATAGAGCAACACAGACCTCCACGGACCATCTCCGCCTATGCCGACACCTTTGGCCGACACAGACACCAAAGACATTTTATAATTGACATACAAGTCATCCCTGTCTTATACAAAATTTTTAGTAACCACCAAAAATGATTTTAGATTTTCCATCTACTATTCTCGTATGTATCAATATACTGCAAATGGTTTTCATTGTGTTCATGTTGTTTCCTTTCTTTGAATACACTACGCTCTCAAGGATCATCAAAGAATATCGAGAGGGGTTGATAAAAAATCCCATCACCGTTCTTGTGGGAATTGTATATGCATCTGCAGTATTTGGTTACGGGATCATAGAACCCACAAAAACTTTAAATGAACTAAGACTGCCAAAATGTTTGAGAGAGAGTGAGACCCCGCGTGATAAACTATTACGATTAATCAAAACTACAAATGCAACTCGAAATTATTTGCTTGGTGGGTTCTCCCTTTTTTTTCTCCTCGTTTCTTTGAGACTATTTGACTTTGTAACATTTTCAGCTAAATTGCAAGAGTTTTCAAATTTGATGAGCAACTATGACATAGTTGATATTACTGAAGTAGAAGATAGAGAAGAATCATTTACTAAATTAACTGACACTATAGAAGCAGAAGACGACGATACTTTTGTTAATGAGGAAGAAATACATTGGCCTTCAATAGTCAATCTTAATAAAGAAGAGCTAGTGAAATTAAAGGCTTTTCTTCAAACTATAGATACTATCAAAGACGTGTCAATAGATTCTGAAGTATCAAGCAAAGGAACTCAGACTATTGAAAGAAAAAGAGAGAAAAGAAGAAGAGCGAGTGACACTACAACTTTTTATGAAGCTCCTACTACCAGTAAAATTGAAAAGATTATTGAAGAAAGTGTCGTTGAAAAGGCGCAGTCACTTAAAATTACTGAACAATCCGCTGCACAACCGCAACAAGAAAAGAAAACTAAGCAAGGTGGCGAACACGACACTAAGCCTGTTACTATAGAGTACGAAGGTCAAGAGACCACCCGTTCTGATAATCCATTAACTAGGAGTACTGTACCTTCCGATCGAAAAGGTACACTGCCAGAGGCAAGAGAAATATCACAGACTGACTCTGCGCCTAGCGCCACCCCAGATAAACCTAAACAGAAAAACAGACGTTTTATAATCAAAGAATATGATTAATGTATTCAGTATATTTCATGGTGCACTGCTTTTCATAGAGCTGTTATTTATTATGTCACTATTAAAACCTATTAAAGAACCCTACTACATACGGGATCTTTGGTGCAACATTCAAGAAAATTATTTTGCCCCAACTAAAATACTTGTTTGTTTAATACCAAGTCTATTTGTGAATTCCTTTTTAGAAGTATCTTTTGAAAAGATTTATTATAACACCCTATTGATTGAAGCACAAGATCAAGATTTGAGTACAGAGTTTATTTTGAGTAAAATATTGATTTGTTACGTAAGTTTGTCGATGGCTCTGTTTCTGTTGGTTTTGATTGAAAGAATATTTCAATTAACAATAGTTATTGCCAGACTGTTGGAGTTTGAGCTGATGTGTAGACATGCAATATTGACAAAGGATCTTTCTACCAGTTCACAAAATTCTTTAATGCCTACTATAATTTTGAAAATGACCAAAGCTGATAGTACCTGGATAAGACGGAAGCATACCGTTCGCCGAGCCGAAATTTCCAATACAAGACCATCCAGTGATCTTATGTAATGGTCTGTTTAGTAAACATTTTGTACTTTTGTGATAATGCATGTAATTTTATTTTCTTTTATGCTTGTACTTTCGTGGTGTGAATAAATAAGGAATAATAAATGTAATATTGTGTTTTTCTACAATTTTTACAAGGATGTTTCGTTTACCGCTAAGTTATGATTTTATATAAGTAAAAACATTCTCCAATAATATTATGCCTTGGGTGGTCATGCGTAAAAATCTTGAGTTCTATGATGTGCCATGAATTCTGATGTCGTGTCACAGTGAGTTGAAAAACTAAGTAATTGAACTCTGGTCTTTCAAAGTCTGGCTTGGTGATACGCTAACGAGAGAATGAATATCTACTCCTCTATCACTAGTCTTTGAGTGATGCGATGATTCTTGTATTTATCATTAATTCATCAAAACCTATTTGGTTAAGAGCACAAAGTTTTGATGTATTTTTTTTTTATGTAAACAGATTAATTTACATTTCTACGACACAAAAAAGAAGAAAAATCTCACCTTTTACAAAACGAACTTGTCAAACGTCATTTCAGTTTCACAAATAAATCCCAAAACTCTGAGTACAAAAAAAATACTTACCAAAAAAATGCCGTGAGGCAATTTTGTATTTACCGCAGTATTCAAAACCAAGAGAATGGATACCGGTAGTATGATTTTAACGTGCCTCTTGCTATTCCAAATGGCATGTATCCTTATATTGTTAAATCCAGTCTACGATGTACGTAAGCTCACTCAATATATTAACAAGTCCATCAAACGATATAGAAGCTACTACTGCATCTCTGTGGTATCTTACTTCATATCTGTCATCTATTTTGGGATGTTCATTCCCTTGCTGCACGTACATAGACTAATATTTGGACACACAATCGACCGATACGAGAAGATCGTTCTTCTGAGCAGGGTCGAGAAGAATTACATCATTGCTGGTTTCTCCCTTTTCCTGGTTGTGGTACTGTACGGTATTAGAGCTCTAATAGCATACACGGCAAGTGTTATTGAAATATCAGATAGAAGATACGACACTTTGAAAGAGGAGTCTATCCAACAATCCAGCTCGGAGGTGAAAAAGAATCAGCTTTGCTCAAACAACTTCTTACCCAGCCTCTTACGAGTCAAGAGATCTATTTCATACGAAACTATACTATTTACCAAAGAACTACGGGAACAATTAAAGAATGTCTTGAAAAACATTGAATACCAATACAACAGATCATCGGCGCTATCTAGTATTTTGGAAACGTAATCAGTTGACAACAAGAATGAAACAACGTGTAACTTTGAAACTATTTAAAAAATAAATTGAATTGTTACAGTTATTCGTGTTTTATTTCTTTTGCAAGTAAGCACTGTAAATTACCTTGCTAAGAAACATTTGTATAAGTACGCGATAAAGGAAGTATTATATAAACAAGTCCAT
This sequence comes from Pectinophora gossypiella, assembly GCF_024362695.1. NCBI lineage: Eukaryota > Metazoa > Arthropoda > Insecta > Lepidoptera > Gelechiidae > Pectinophora > Pectinophora gossypiella. The sequence goes on along the minus strand of NC_065414.1, from coordinate 2,948,913 downwards.
AAACGATAAAGTAGAAAGGAAAGGAAAGGAAAACGAGAAATGTTAAACAGATATGTGCGGCAAGAAGAGGGTGCTTTTACATGAGAAAAAAACATTTCAACGAAATAAAACATTTCCGTTATTCTAAAATTACGGGCTATGGAAAAATTATTTACAATTACTATGCTGGTTTTCCAGAAACATGCAAGTAGATAAAACATATTTTGATTCTATACATATTATTACACATTTTTGATTCTATAATTATCATGACTTCAAATACAGAAATAGTTTATCATCACAAGTATTAAAAATTATTAAGTTTTAGTCCCATTTTATTCCATATCCTCGTAACGCCCGGATTTCCAGACACAATAGTTAAACAATAGGATTTGGATTTTAAAAGGCATTTGGGCCTTACGACCTTAAACCAACTTGCACGTAAATATCTGAACATTATGTTCAATCAATCTTTACGCAACTCCGTCCAATGTTATCAAGACTCAACTTTTCAACCACCGAAAACAATAAAACGATTTTAAAAAAGCCGAAGTTTGCTGCAAAACGGATTCTACCGTATAACATGCGCATTGGAGAGGAGCCTTTGGCACAGATTCAAAATGGTCTCTATGGCGCCAGCCGTTGGCATCAGGTACTCAACCAGTCTGAGGTCGGAATTAATGTACTGTAGTTTAAATTTAGCGTCGTCGACTAAAATAGGAACAGGAAATGTAGGCTGTTTCACCCCCTTTGTTTGTACTGTATAATCATCACTATGCCATCAACCTTTCTTGGAAGAAACAAAACTTCAATCGGGTTTAAACTTTATTGTTATGTTTTCCTTGTTATTGTTTTCATTGACTTACATAAGGGTTGTTGAAACTAGAGTAGCTATCGATTTAAATATACTATGCATAAATTAGTTGAAAGAAAAATATCTTCTGAATTATTAACACTATGCTAATAAATTTGAAAATGTACTGTTATAAATAGAACTAGTATATTAAATATGGATTAGCTAATTCTACGAAATAAAATGAAAGTGTGTAATCTGATAGTGCAAGGTTGGAATCTAAACAATGAAAAACAAAAGCAAAGTCTTCGGAAAATAATACACCAAGCTTATATTTTTATCTACCAAGACTGATTACACAAAGTCGCTTGCTTTATATTTAATATCATGTTGATTCATTCTACCAGGTACTATTGAACCAAACTCGGCGTGATTACTATAAACCAACACACGAGACAGTCTAGTCGTATTGTCATCCCGAATTAGCTTCCTCAGTTTTAAGCGGAGAAGTTTCTATTTATTATTTACCCTACGCATTGCAGGGGCGTCCTGTGGGATTCTTAGGGTCACCGCAAATAGGTATTTTGGGTTTCTTTACACAATCCCTAGTTTGATGCGGGACTGCTTTGGTAATTATAAATGGGCCCATGTCGGCTATGAATTTTATATGCCCTGTCCTCCGTTTCGTGCTTCCGTTGTTACAATTTTTATTAGGTTTGGAAGCTAGTTTGGCGGTCAGTGATCCTCTGGTTGATATACGCATTGCGGGTGCAATTTTCAGCAGAGATATGGGCCAGATAGGGCAGTAATTTTAAAATGAAGCAGTATTTTTTACAGTGTTACTGTTTGCTCAGCTTGTTCTTCTCTTAAAACTGTGTTTTCATAAAACGACAAAAATTATCAAGTAAATTAACCATGCAAAATTCTTTAGATTTTTGACTACTTATGTATTGCATATTTTTCTTATAGGTATTAAACACGTTAACAATAAATGAGAAAATTATCTATATAAATAGCTAATGTATACTTTCAAACTGCCCTCTTCGGTTCACTGTTTGGAAATTCTTCATGACGTTTTTAAAGAAACGCGAATTTGTTCCCTTCCATTAATCTTTTGATAACATTAAAAACTTTGTTTAGAAACATCCGTGGCGATAACCACAAACAAAGGGAATGTTTGAACAACTTCCAAAATTACAGACGCTGAGGTCTGTAGGATCGGTTTTAGAAAATAAATGATTGCAACACAGTATTTTTAAATAGTGGTTTCGACTTATGTCTGATAGCCAATCTGTAAAGAATTGAATTAATATTGCTTTACGATTATTATTTTGGGTTTAATCATCTTCGCAATAAAAACCATAAGTTCACAAATTAAGACTTTTTTAAATTTTACTTTGTTTGTAGCTTCGAGTCATACAAATATGGATTTTATGAATGAAAGTAATATATTAAGTAGTGTGTATGTTGTGTCGACGCGACTTAGAGTGGGATAAGGGCAGGAGAGCATGAATATATTAAGTACTCAACTATTCTTATAAAATAACAAATGTAGGTATTTTATACGGTCAAAAGCAATTTGCTATAACAGCCACGTGGCTTTTAAACCATTATGAATGTTCATAATGATTTAAACAAAAGCTATCACAGATTACCCAACAGGGTCCACATAATATCAGCGTCGTGGTTCACGCCGCGACTTGTGCTGAGTGAGGCCCTTTTATCTCAGGACGTCCACCACCACCTTATGGTCATTTCGACAAACATCCGTCTTACTTTTTTGCAATTGTTTTAGGGGAAATTTGATATGATGTTGTTGTCTTTTTTTGTGTGTGGCGTCCTTTTATAATAAACTGTTTCTATTCTATTCTATTAAGACGTTGGAAATATTTATAATGAGAAACACTCATCATCGTCATCCCCCTAGCATTATCCCGTTTTTCACAAGGTCCGCTTACCTAACCTGAAGATTTGACAAGTCCGGCTTTTTACAGAAGCAATAGACTTAACGACCTCCGTGGTCCAGTGGTTGAGCGCTGGTCTCACGATCCGGAGGTCCCGGGTTAGATTCCCGGTGGGGACATATCACAAAAATTACTTTGTGGTCCCTAGTTTGGTAAGAACATTACATTGGCTGATCACCAGATTGTCCGAAAGCAAGATGATCCGTGCTTCGGAAGGCACGTTAAACCGTTGGTCCCGGTTACTACTTACTGATGTAAGTAAATAGTCGTAATAGTCGTTACATGAGCCATGTCAGGGGCCTTTGGCGGCGCAATAGTAACCCTGACACCAGGGTTGATGAGGTTGTTACTCCACCTCACAACCCACACGATAGAAGAAGACGATAATGAGAAACAATGCGGTTCTTAATTGTTCCTAAACGCTGATTCATTACGAACTGACGCCATAGCTTCGTTCAATACATCTCACGACAAAAGTAAACAAATATTAATAAAATAAATAAAATAAAATTTGTTTAAAAATGCATAATAAGTAGTCATTATATTATAATTCCATAGCTTTATCATTCATCATTTCACACATAAAAATATTTAAAATAATAATGATAATAATATGTTTGATTAAATAAAAGAGCATTCCAATTTAATCAGACCTGTATTGAAGGAAAATAACACTAACGTCGTATGACAACAGCATTGACTTGCTACAGCTTTCTATTCAACGGACAAAACAGAATAAATCTCTAAGAAAGCTGAAGCAGACACACAAAAAGAAAATGTATTTACAACGTAATTACGTCTAACAGAACTATCGAAGAGGATCCGTCTTAAGATTTATTTTGTCCGGGGATCCAGTGAGGTCCCTTTTGATAGTCGCGACTGTAGAAAGAAAACAGGAACCGCGAAATGCCCGTTACTGTTTGGTGCAAAACAGGAGCGATTGTTATTTTGTTTGCATTGTTTGTATTTGTGTTTTTGGTCTCAAAGACATTAAACTTTGAAATCATCGTACGAAAACTGCGAACATTAAAAATTTTGGATTTTCACAGCTTAGGATTATAGTGATTGAAGTTATGAGTATATTGACTGTACTGTATACAGACGACTGTTTTTTTTTTCGATTTCTGGACTGTGTTAACAGTTGTGACGTCTTGGAGTGGCGTGTTGAAGTATGGTTCACACCCCAGATGATTAATAGGAGGCTTCTATGGGACGTTTGTAGCATGTTTTTGTTGTATATTATGAGAATACTAAAAAACAAGCGACTATTAAAGTAAACCCACATCGGTCCTATTTTGTCACCGCTCTTAGTAACAGCCTGTCCATTTCAAGACTTTTACCGTTACCACACCTCGGACACTTCATACAAAACACCTCGTTTTAGACAGACACTACACATTGAAGTTATCGTACACGCGCGTCTGTGTGTGTGATGTCTGACGCCCATACGATTGAAGACTAAACGACGATGACGACGGGGGTGAGGTAAACTTAGCTCAGCCGCTGGTGGGGAGCGGAGAGTTGCTGTTCTGTACGTAGTTATTATTTGTAAGAAGCAAAGAGTCGCCGCTCTATACGTAGTTATTATTTTTTATTCTATGCCGTTACCTGAAACCCAGAAATTATTCGATCTTATCTGCACAACAGTTTCAAGTAAGTTTCCTCTATTAACACCCTCTTCGCAATAAACTTCTTCAGCCACAATTTCCTTATAATCTTCTTCTTGTTATTCAAGCTCAGTTAGACAAAAACCTTCGAATTCGCGTTTCTGGCACGCATTCTGACAAGTTGCAGAAGTGTTACTACTCCGTGCCAAGGAGTTGTCTACTATTATATTTTAGTTGTATTTATAGTTATTTCTATAGATATATCTACTACTTTATCTGTATTTTCGATGACGTCATTGCATATATGAATATAGTTACGTATATGAGAGTATGTATGAGACGTGAGACGAAATTGGCAAAGGCAAAATATGAAGATTGTGAATTTTAAAGTGTTCTCTTTATGTCGTTAGACCGTGGGAATGTTACCTAATATTCGAAATGACTTTCTAAATTCTATTATAAATACAACAGGCTCATTCTCTCTCTCTTTATTTAAGAGCTGCGCTCTTGTCGGTGGAGTAATCGCCTTCAATACTCCATAGATAGGGCGTGTAGAACGGTGGCTGCCCCAATCGCCTTCCGTTCCGCAGTATACCAACCAACAGGCTCATTACTGTTTTAAAAAAAATGTTAATAATATTATGCTTGAAGTACTGATACCAAGAAATAGAACACAGCTACCTACAGCTTTTAACTTAAGATATAAAAGGTTCTTACTTTATGTCTTAAGAAAAACCCGCGCGTCTCTTAATCCTCGCGCCCCGATGAAAAACCTTTTTATCTCGATAAAACTTCTATAGATTTATATTTTCACCTAAATCCTTTGATCTGACCGTTCGTAAGAGTCTTTTTGACTCACTCGGACATGCGTGGGCACGTGCGGGCACATTTCATGTTGGCTAGCGGCGCGGGAGTGGCGGCGAGAGCGTATCAATATCAATGTCACCGCGCATTAGTGCGCTAACTAGCGGAAGTAAAGGAATAAGAGGTATAGAATTTATTCAGCGGGAGGGTGTAATAACGCCTTTATCTAAAACATCAATATTGCAATTTGACATTCGCGCATATAAAAGTAAGTGCGCAATGAAAACCAATTGTCAAATAGCTCTATTGCTATTTTAGATGAATTGTTTCGATGTAGTCTTTTTAACCCCCCTAGTTATTGCCCCACAAGCGTCTCGTAAATTCGAATAAGGAATTATGAATAATTATAAACCATGAACAGTATAAGCTCACGACTATATCCCAATTGGGGTAGTCAGAGGTACATCCATAGTAACCAACGTGGTGGTGACAAGTGGTGATCACCCTGTTTTATTTTTTTTTGAGGGCCTTCACCCTGACCTTCTATAACAGTTGTGGCAACTGTGTTAGCGATATTTGTTCTTAATATACGAGTAAATGTAAAAATTCATTGGGGCAAATTCAAATTCAAATATTATTTCAGACACATCCATAGGGGTTAGTATGAGAAACCAAATTCGGTACCGAAAATCGAACCGGCACTCCTCGTTTGAGAAACAAGCGGGCACGAAGAATACTGAGATTAGAAATCAGAATCATTTATTCAACGTAATTATCATGGTTAAACTTGTTGAAAGTCAATGTAACATTTTTGAATTTACGTCATTTCGCAAGGTGTTATGGCTGAGGAGAGGAAATGACAAGAAAGTGCAACAGCAACACATCTTTTAAATCAATGAGGGTAAGTACATTACAAGTTATTTAATAACTAGAGGAACACATTACCAGACTTAGGAAGTCATTAATCTTATCATAAGCTTTTTCACATAAACTAAACTTCACATGAGCTTTACATTTATTTTCCGACAAATTTATTGAAAAAACGTATACATAACCCCAAGTAAGATGAATTTAATTTACTTAATCTAGAATTTTGACAGGCGTCGTGGCAGACCTCGAAAGAGATGGCGTGATGACTTGGACGCATGCCGGAGGGACTGGCCGGAATACGCACAGGACCGGAAAAAATGGAAAGGGGAAGGGTAGGCCTTTGCCCAGCAGTGGGATCTAGTAGGCTAGAGTAGATTAGAATTTTGAATACTAAACTAGTTACAAAATACGGTTAAGGCCTAAAAGTCATGGCTGCAATGATTATATGATGGGTAACTACTCTAACGTCTAGGGCTCTTTGCCGAGGTTTTTCTTGCAGCTTCTTTTCCCCGGCTATACAGGTTGTGAGAAGCTGCAGTAGTTTTAGGCGGATGAGACGTTCGTTATGTAAAAATTGACGATTCAAAGTGTAACTATGTTGCCTACTGAATAAAGATATTTTTTAATTTGAATAACATGTTACTCTCTGACGACTAGCTGTGGCTCTTCCCTCACCCCGATTGGAATTACGGGCGTGAATCTGTTTTTACTGTACCCGCGCCCGCGCCCACTATGCACACTGCACACTGTCTAAGGGTTACTCCAAAACGAATTGTTCGTTTCATTGGCGCTAAGCCCTTAGGATAATATTTTCTTTGAAATCCATAAAATACTCGTATAGTCTTGAAAAGTGATTGGGATTTGCACGCGTCATAACCAGACATGTTTTCGTAAAGTATATTTTTATGTTCGGTGAGAGAGCCCATATCGGGTAATCGTTTACTAAGTTATTTTATTACCTATACACATTATAATACAGCGTATATACAAGGTGTTAGTGACATCGTAACTAAAGCTTTGAGGGATGATTCAGACCATGATTCTGAGTTAATATGAAGTGGAATTTTCCGTCGCAAAATTATGGAACTGAAAATAATTAAAAATAAACACTGTAGTGAGTGGGGTCCTTTATAGCCAAGTCGAGCCGGTCGGCGAGTGGAAAGTAAACAGCCGGGATGTGAAGAAACGGTTTATTGCGCGGTTACGTACAATCGTCGCGTACAACTGAGCACTGTCCCTTTGTATGCTAGTCCTAGGCAGAAGCTGGCACACGGCGGAAGCAGTATTGAGAACCACGAGCAGTTTTATCCTGGTTATAGTAGTTACCGGAGCAAGCTACTATAGTAGAAGTAAAACTACTGAGGTAGGTATTAGAATACAATTGGAATATATGAGGTTTATCTTATTGGATCGGCAAAAACATCTCGTTACCGCGTTCTAAAATACCACTAGCGCCATCTCTTGAGGGCTCGGGGTACTAATCGCATTTTACTTTTGTTTGTTGTTTTTTTTATTTGCTACAACCTCCCCCTCAGTTTCTGAAGTAGTCACGACGATGAAACTGGAAAATTTAATGTTTCTGTTTGCTATTGTATATGTCCCTATAAGGCACTAAACACCCTGGAATCAGCTGAAAGCTTCCGGGACAAGGAAACACGTCTGTTCACAAAAACGAGATTTATTACAAGAGACAAATATCAAACTACTCACATTTCATCTTAACTAAAAATAATATTAAACGCCTAGCAAAAGTAATCGAGCAATTACGCTCATACATTACACCCCACTACTTATTTTAAACATACTTTCGTTACCCTTCCCAATGCTCATTACATAACACTAGTTAAATAATTAACTTATAATAATGCCTATATGAAAGTACCAAAACATAACCAATACAATGAAGCCTAACTTAAATATAAAAAAAAACCTTTTTTTTTATTATTGGCACGGCTAGTGGCTGACGGGATTACCATAGCGTATAACCGGCCTTCTGACTCTTTGTAGTCGTGACTGTTCCGTAATCACTGGCGGCGCGGCGGCTATAGGAACTGAAAAAGGAACTTCGGTATCCGGTTCATCATCCTCTGGATCCCAAGCGCAGCCACTTGGCCCCACCGATTGTACCGGCCTCGACTTTAACCTCAACTGGTCTATGTGACGTTTTAAAAGTGGACCGTTTTCCCTGTCTATTATGTAATTTCGCGTACCTAATACTTTTACTATTTTTCCCTTGACCCACTTCCGTCCACCACCAAATTCTCTAGCCCACACTTCGTCCCCTACCTCAAACTGTCTCGGTATACCCCGCGCTAGTTCAACTTGTCGTCGTTGAGCCTCCTGTACTTGTTCCTCCAGCGACGGCGAAACCTCGCGTAGCAGGTCTAACCTTGAGCGTAATCTTTTTTTCATTAATAACATGGCTGGGGACTGCCCTGTAGTGCTATGGATCGAATTACGATAAGTTAACAGGTAGGCTTGCAGTGCAACGTCTATTTCAATTTTATCTCGTGATGCTTTTTTAATCGCTTTTTTGCATAATTTCACGGCATTCTCCGCTGCACCATTTGATGACGGATGATACACTGGAGTAAATTTTTGTTCAATTCCATTGTTTTTCATGAAGTTGGATAACTCTTCGCTAGTAAACGGTGGCCCATTGTCGGAAACCACTTGTTTTGGAATTCCAAACCGGGCGAAAATTTCCCTCAATACTTTTATAACTTGTGTAGCTGTAGTCCCGTGTTGCATTTTATAAACTTCAATCCATTTAGTTGATGCGTCTACTAAAATAAAAAAAGTTTGACCTTGGTATGGACCTAAAAAGTCTATATGAACCCTGCTCCACGGTTCTGCCGCATACGGCCAGGGCTGTGGCGGGGCGCGTGGCGGCGCGGCTGCCTCCGCCGCACACGTGTCGCAGCCCTTGCAGGTTGCTTCAATATCGGCGTCGATACCTGGCCACCACACATAGCTACGGGCCAGCGATTTCATTTTCACCATTCCTACGTGGCCGACATGTAACTCCTTCAATATATGTTCTCGTAGTACTGTTGGTATAACCATCCGGTACCCCCACATGATACAATTCGCTTCTAAATAAAGTTCGTTACGCCTGGTATAGTAAGGTTTTAATTCTGAGTCTTCATTATGGTTTGGCCATCCCGATTGGATATACATGACTACTCGGCGCAATTGTGGGTCAATTATACTTTTTTCTTTGACTTCTTTGCTGGTTATTGGTAAAAACCTTTGTACGTAATTCACATATGTTTTTTCCACACAATCCTCCGTCTGCCTCCCTACGGGCATGCGCGAGAGTGCATCAGCGCTATTTTTATCCGTTGGTACGTATTCAATATCGTATTGGTAACCTGACAGAATTACTGCCCAGCGTTGTAACCTGCTGGCCGCCATCGTTGGGATACCCCTTTTTTCTCCAAATATAGTCACCAGAGGTTTATGGTCTGTCCTCAGTAAAAACCTGCGGCCATACAAGTATTGATGATACTTTTTTACTCCAAAGATTATTGCTAAAGCTTCTTTCTCAATCTGTGAGTAGGCACACTCTGCCGAGTTGAGCACTCTGGAGGCGTACGCGATAGGGCGCTCCCGGCCGTCCGGCATGCGGTGCGCGATGACCGCGCCCACGCCGGCCGCGCTCGCGTCTGTCGTCAACGTCACTGGCAGCGCCGGGTCGTAGTGAGCCAGCACCGGGCTACATGTCAGTAGTCGTTTTACCTTGTTGAATGCCGCCGTACATTCCTTTGTCCATACAAATTTATTTTCTTTCCTCAACAGATTATAAAGTGGACTTAAAACAAAACTAATATTCTCTATGAATTTAGCATAATACATGACCATGCCAATGAATGACCGTAACTCTGTCACATTCCTGGGTACTTGTACACTTTTAATAGCCTCCACTTTATCCGGACATGTATGTACGCCTTCTTTATTAATCTCATAACCTAGGTACGTCACGGAATCCGCATAAAAGGTACATTTATCTTTTTTTACTCGCAGCCCATACTTTTGAAGTCTCTCCAGCACTTTATTTAAAGTCTCTGCATGTTCTTGGCTGTTTTTCCCCGTGATGATGACGTCATCCAAGAAAACTCCGACGGTCTGCATGTCTGCGAATAACTGTTCCAGTTTTCGCTGGAAGATACCTGGACTCGACGCAACTCCGTAGACTAAGCGATTATATTTAAACAAACCTTTGTGCGTATTTATTACTGTATACATTTTTGATGATTCATCTAACTCCAATTGCGCGTAAGCTTGTGACAAATCTATTTTACTAAATTTTTCCCCGCCATGCAATTTCGTCAATAAATCTTCTACCCTCGGCAGTGGAAAACGGTCAACTTCTAAATATTTATTTAAGGTAAGTTTATAGTCACCACATATACGAATAGATCCGTCCTTCTTAACGACCGGAACGATCGGTGTTGCCCAGTCGGCCGCGTCCACCGGCGTGATGACCCCGTCCCGCACCAACTGCTCCAGTGCGCGCTCCACCGGCTCACGCAGCGCGTACGCCAGCGGCCGCGCGCGCAGGAACACCGGCCGCGCCTCCTGCCTTACCCGCAACGACACCGCGCCGCCAGTGAAACGTCCCAGCCCCTCCGCGAAAACATTATTGTATCTGGAAACCAAGGCATTCATATTCAAATGTGAGTCACTACTAATCACCTGTTTACAATATACTTCTTGTAACGGAATGCCTAACTCGCACAGCCACTGTCGACCCAATAACGGGTTATTACCATGATCCACTACATACAAATCTAGGTTTTTAATTTCTTTTTTTTTGTAATTTACTGTTGGTATTATTTTCCCTATTGGATGAACTTTTTCTCCCGTATAATAATTCATAACTAAATTAGCATTCTGAAGAGGTAAATTTCGAAACAATTCAAGATAACAATCTTTACTTATACATGAAATAGCGCTTCCTGTATCTATTTCCATGACTATTTCCTTTTTATCTACATTTAAAGGTATCACAAACGGTTTGTACCCATTTAATTGTTTTAAAGTGAATACATTAAAATTTACCTCCATTACTTCCCCGTCAGAAAACGTTATTTCTTCATCTTCACGTTGTACATTATGCACTTGCACGTTAGCAGCCTTCAAACGGGGGCACATTTTTTTTAAATGACCTTCTCGGTTACACACCCGACAAGTGTAGACTTTGAATTTGCATGACGTGATATCGTGAGCCCCTCCATATGCACGGCAACGGTGCATATTCGTCCTGGCGACTCCGTCGTTTGCCCCATCGGGGCGTGTGCCGCGCACCTCGTAACCGCTGCGCGCGCACCGGCCGCCGCGCGTTCCGCCGCTACCGCCGCGCGGTCCGCCGCCCCTGCGCGCGTCCACCCGCGGTCGTTCGCGTTCGCTGCCGACACGCTGCACCGTGGTGGTCTGCACGCCGCCCCCAGCGACGCCCGCGCTCCGCCCGCATTCCATCACCGCAGCTGCGTTAGCCTCTGCCGCCTCCATAGTCACTGCCGTCTGATACGCCTTAGCGAATGTGACACTCTCCCAGGAGAAAACCCGCTGCCTAATCTGCTCCTTGTAAAGACCACAACAAAACTGATCTCGTAGGTTGTTATCCAGCTCCGTCCCAAATTCACAATTTTTTGCCAATCTTTTCAATACCGTCGCATATTCAGCCACTGATTCCTCTGCTGTCTGTTGCCTTCGCCTAAAAATATATCTTTCCGCCATGAAGAATGGTTTAGGTTGAAGGTGATCTTGCATTATTTTCACTAATTCTTTAAATGTCTTACTTGATGGTTTATTGGGTGAACACAAAGTCACTAATAGTTCGTAACTTTCTCCGCCCATTACCGTGATTAAAGTAGCCACTTTGAACTCTTCTTTGACACTATTCACCAGGAAGTATTGTTCCAATCGATCCACGTACAGATTCCAGCTATCTTCCATCACTTTAAACGGTTCCAATTTCCCTACAGACATTTTGAACTTTGACCTTGAGCAAAAATCACCAAAAACATACACGAAGGTTGGTACTCGTCGCCAGTTTATTGTATATGTCCCTATAAGGCACTAAACACCCTGGAATCAGCTGAAAGCTTCCGGGACAAGGAAACACGTCTGTTCACAAAAACGAGATTTATTACAAGAGACAAATATCAAACTACTCACATTTCATCTTAACTAAAAATAATATTAAACGCCTAGCAAAAGTAATCGAGCAATTACGCTCATACATTACATTTGCGTGGTCGTCCTCTCTTCCTAAGCGGCTGTACAGGAGCTGGCAACGGTTGTACGCTTCCAGTGCTCTTGTATGGTTGCAACGCAGAGGTATGGTACGTGCCGATCACAGAAGAAGGATCATCTGTGTTGGCAAGTTTATAGGAAGCAGGCCCGCTTTGTTCCACTATAAGGTATGGTCCATCTCGTCGAGGTGTGAATTTCGCACTGTAGCCTTTAGAAGCTCTGCTTATTGGGTGAACATTTGCTAAGACCAGATCCCCTGTTTGGTATTGCGGACTGCTTCTACGACTCTTATCAAAATATTCCTTTCGAGCTTCTTCCTTCATTTCTTGTACCTCTCTTGCTTTCTTCATAGTTTCAGCCATATTCAACAGCTTAGGAGTGATTTCAGCGATGAAGTTTTCAGAGAGAACGATTTGACGAAAATCATGCAGTATGTCATCTATAGTCCTGAGTTCTCTACCAAACGTCAGGTATGCAGGAGTTTGTCCAAGGGAGGAACATACAGCGGTGTTCATAGCAAAGCGGATGCTCGGGAGCTTCTCTTTCTGTCGTTGAATAATTTCTTTCAGCGGCGGTCAGAAGGCGACTCGCATACTCAACGGGGTGTTCGTCTTCTCACTCCCCCTGGATTAGAACTGCTCCCAAAGCGTAGCTGCTGGCGTCAGTTTTAATAATAAAAGGCTTAGTCTCATCCGCCTGACGCAGAATGGGTGCAGTCGTGAGACGATGTTTGAGTTCATCATAAGCCTTCTGCTGCTCTAAAGTCCATGACCAAACGGCGCCCTTCTTAGTGAGTTTGGTGAGAGGTTCTGCAATTGCAGAGAAGTTACAGATGAAGCGTCGGTACCAGGAGCATGTTTGCAAAAAGGTGAGTAGGTGACGCAGGTTATTAGGCACTGGGAGACTAGCTATGGCAGCTGTATGTCCAAAGCATTTATGCCTACATCAGTGCAATGGTCTGTCTTCCTGATCTCGTGATGTATTGGGGCTGACTAGGCTTGCCCCACGTTGGGCGCCAGTGTAGTGAGTGGGGTCCTTTATAGCCAAGTCGAGCCGGTCGGCGAGTGGAAAGTAAACAGCCGGGATGTGAAGAAACGGTTTATTGCGCGGTTACGTACAATCTAGCGATGGGCGTTATTAACCATAACTGGTTATATATGCAGTTACGAGCTCGAACAGTGATCACTCGTTTTCCACTACAACAAAAACTAGTGATATTCATAACGCCATTTAAACGATCGAAATAGGCATCAGTCTTCAATAACTCTTTTAATCACAACGCCATAAAGTTAAATCGAATTCACTCTTATGTTTAAGGCATAGCGTCGATGTTTGGCTACTTTCACTACTCACGCAAAATCACTGGTTTTACAATACGTGTGCGTGAAGAAGAATTAAGTTATACTGCTACCTAACCAAACGATTTTACGTTACAATTATCACGTTTGCTTCAGAACGTTGTGAAAATAACTAGTTATAAAAATCACTAGTTAAGAAACTAGTTATTGGAAATCACATAACGCTTACGTTACGTTATCTCAAAAACCGATAACGACCCATCGCTAGTACAATCGTCGCGTACAACTGAGCACTGTCCCTTTGTATGCTAGTCCTAGGCAGAAGCTGGCACACGGCGGAAGCAGTATTGAGAACCACGAGCAGTTTTATCCTGGTTATAGTAGTTACCGGAGCAAGCTACTATAGTAGAAGTAAAACTACTGAGGTAGGTATTAGAATACAATTGGAATATATGAGGTTTATCTTATTGGATCGGCAAAAACATCTCGTTACCGCGTTCTAAAATACCACTAGCGCCATCTCTTGAGGGCTCGGGGTACTAATCGCATTTTACTTTTGTTTGTTGTTTCTTTTATTTGCTACAACACTAAAATTTTCATGAATTTTCCGACAGAAAATTCCACTTGATATCAAGTCGTTCGTTACGGCCGCGGCGTCACTAACACTCATACCTACTTGTATGGCTACCTGTATGTGCTTGCACGGGGTGTAAGTGACATCGTAACGAATACTGAGAGGGATGATTCAGTTGATTATTCTGAGATAATAATCAATTGGAATATTCCATTGTAAAAGTATAGAATTTAAAATTATACATTTTTTTTATACATTTTTTATTTATTTATGACAATAAAAGATTTCTATTCATTTCATTGAAAATAATTTAAAAAACTAAGAAATAAATCATGAATTTTGCGACGGAAAATTCCATTTGTTATTAACTCAGAATCATGTTCTGAATGAAACACCCTGAATATACTCATAAGTTCACGTCTATATTCCCGTTTGGGCTAGGTTAGCTGAAATATAATCTATTCACATTCATCGCAAGTTGAACTGTGTACTTATACTTCTCTGAGATTTTTTATATTTTTTTATAGTCATTAATAAAGTTTAATTGTTGTACTTATGTGTTTTTTGTGTATTTAAAATATCTATTCTATTCTATTGTTGATTTTTTAAGACAGATTTATTAAACATTAGATTTAAAGCATGTTCCTTTTATTATAATTATTTTATTTTATTTAATATTCGCACGCTATATGGTAGAGTGATGGACTTTTTTGTTACAATATATATTTACTGTACCATTATCTTTTGTATCACTCTAGAGCAAATAATTTTATTTCATTTTTTTTAAATTCTGACTCGGACAACACTTGAACCCGCAGCTCATGTCAAACGAGGACGAGCCGAAAAAATTAAATCAATCGAATCAGTATCCAAGTCAAAATTTTGTCGATTTAATTTTCTCTTTGTGAGTTTCCCTAAGTACAGGTGAGTGCTATATCTGTTTTTATATATGTTTTTCGAAGTGATGACACTTCACCGCAGTACTTGTTGATTATAATTATAAGAGAACCCATTTTGGTTCCGGAACTGTTAACAATATGATATTATATGTCTTATTTCGAAGTTTATTTTTGTTTATGTTTACAAAAACAATATCTTAACTCCACTTACATAATGGTATGGTTCATAAACTTCAAAAGTGCCATCAATTTTCTGTCTATAATCAAACAAACGAACCATCCCAATAAAAGCAAAGTTCAGCAAAGGCAAAAATTTCTTAACTCTACATTAAACGTTATAGAACCCACATTATAGCAAGAATATCCCTACATAGACAATTTCCACATGAACGCAAAGTTTAAGTGTTTTAACCCAAAGGATAATAGAGCTATGTCAGTCAGAGATAGCTTTATACTGCCCTGCCTTAGACAAAATGAGACAGAAATAGTTGTCCTACTAATGGTCCCTGGCAGGGAAGCTTAAGGCAGTGTCGTAAATAAACGAGGATGTGTTTTCTTTTTTTCTATTTTTTCTTAGACTCATAGCTTCGGTATAGCTATAGGGTTGTTTACGGCCAGTTATAACTGTACGAACTAGGTTGGTTTTGTTTTATTCAACTCCATGAATGTTTTGTTTTAAAAGGTCCACAGCTGACATTATATCAGTGTAACTGACTTCGTACAATGTTATTTCCGATACAGGTCACTTCACCGCGCGCCATTTTCAAACTTTTGTCCGAATCGGACGGACATTTTCATGTGTTTATTTTCAATGGAACGACTGATTTTTAAAAGGATATTAAAATTGAACTACGAATATTGTTTCGCTATCAGTATTTAATAAAAATAGCGTTTATTATTTATGTGAGGTAGAACTCTAGAAGTTGTAGTTATAAGTATTTCACTTTACAAATAATTACAACGCAGTAAAGTATGTATGTGTGTGTGTGGAAGTGTGTTAGGATCAAAGCAAATGTAATTCTATAGTCTCTGCTTACCCCGGTGGGAAATAGGCGTGAGTTTATGTATGTATGTGTGTACAACGCAGTAAAACAAAAATCGCTTCGGGTACCTAAACGTAATCTTAAGCGTTTTCTTAAAACAACGTACCACCTACCTCAAAGTTGCGTATGGAAATGAAAATATCCTCATTGTTATTCCACTACAAATTCATTTCACATTCAATGGGTCGAGTGTAATTTGCAAAGAAAATATTATTATCATGACACTTTTAACCCTATTCAATTCAAAAATGTCTGACCAATTGCAATAAGAACAGAAAGTATTCAACTCGGTTCATTACCCCGCGAAACGATTAAGAAGTACGCAATAAAAGTAAACGAAACACGCGCGGTTGGAAATAGAAAATACCTTATTTGAAAGTAGAACGTGTCAATAAAATAAGCTGTGATATTTGCTAAAATCGGAGTCCATTTTGAGTGCGAGTGGTCTGAAGGCTTATTCGATGTTGTTGTTGAGTGTTCAATATTTTAGTGGCCGGTACAGGCTGTTGCACAATTTGTTGTTTTATATTTTATGAATGACTAAACCACGTGTTCACGAGTCCCATATACGGGCCCTATCTCACTAGGTCACCGTGGTTGCGCCACGCGGGAAATTGATCGGGATTCGTTTCTCGGCAACAAATTGGTTGCGCAACCAGGCGAGGTACCTTTTATACAACTGCCTACGTTGGTGCCGCCACCATGGTGTCGTAGTGAGATTCGGCTCTAAAGCTCTGTTATTCGACATTTTAATATACAGTAACATGACACAACTAATAAATAATAGAATAGAAGAACTAAAAACTGCACGAGTCAGTTTGTTAAAACTAGTGAAAAAATTGGGTAGTTAGTTTTATAAAGGAATATTTTTTTGGATAAAAATATTTGTTATTTATTAATAACGGATTTTTGCACTTACAGTGATTTCAACTTGCGATGACACAAATCGTCGAAAAAGTCCAGATAGGAGATAGGAGGGGTATTTAATATCTATGAACAACAAACTGAATTTGTAAAATTTAGGATTTTCCTATAATTTTGCACTCGCTAGCGCCAGGTTTCGGTTACGAAAGGAAACTGACATCTGATGCGTTTTGTTTATATGAAATTAACGCGTGACAATGGTGCGTTTTGATGACAATTATGAAAATTATTATTGGTAATATTAGTGAGTGTTTTCCATCTGTGAAAGGTATCTTTTTTCGTTTTACTTTTTATGTATTTACTAGCTGTTACCCACGAATTGGTTCGCGTCGAGCTCTACTATAATACTATAGAAGTTTCATACGAATTTTGCCACCCTTTTTTGTCCCCTTAAGGGGTAGGTTTACGCAAAATCCCGTCTTAGTAAGCACCTGTGTCCAAAAAGGAACCCCTATGCAAACTTGAAACTCCTTGCATTTGTAGTTTCGTGATGTGCGAGTCAATCACACAAAAAATACAAAGGAAATGTCGTTTTAATTAATTGGCTTTTATGGGATTTTCTTGTAGCAACAAATTTTGTTTCTTTTTGAAAAATATACATTTTTCTTTTTTCTTACTTACTAACCAGTCTCTCTCGTGCAACTCCAAACAGCCGGACTATATACACAAACGACCCACCGACACGATTATCACCAAACATCAAGTACATCTACAAAACGACATAACTTTTCTTCATGCTCTCGTGCCTGAGACAAAATTTATCCCTCCCGGTTTTATTGTACCCATTTCAGTGTCCCCATTGTTACAGTGGAGGTTCTTTGTACTGTGACCGTAGCGAAGGCTTGGGCCAAGTGACAAATGATTGGCTGAAAAGCTGGG
Source organism: Pectinophora gossypiella (assembly GCF_024362695.1). NCBI lineage: Eukaryota > Metazoa > Arthropoda > Insecta > Lepidoptera > Gelechiidae > Pectinophora > Pectinophora gossypiella. The sequence continues at coordinate 2,931,018 of NC_065414.1, read as the reverse complement.
GGCATTTGGCATCTTCTTTTATAATATATGTCAGGAGTGGCAGTGAATAGTTTCTGAGTATCCGACGGAATAATGGTTTTCTAGGTTTCTGAAGGCATATGCAGTGTTACATGATCTGCACTACTAAATTAAGTAACATTTTAAAGTACAACGTAACTTAACATTCTTCATGGTCTAGTGGTTAGAACATTGGGTTCACGTTCTTGATGATCCAGGTTCGATTCCTGATGGAAACATTGCCGACAACACTTTTGAACTTATTCTTTGTTTGGCTAGGATTGTAGGCTGAATCACCTAATTGTCCCAAAAAGTAAGAGAAAAGTAAGATGATTCTGCGCTTCGGAAGGGACTTTAAGCCGTTGGTCTCAGGCTACTAGCCCAAATACCTCCAACCCGCACTGGAGCAGCGTGGTTGAATATGCTTCATATTCCCTCCGGTTGATTGAAGGAAGGCCTATTTCTAGCACAGGCTGTTTATTTATGTTTTTTGAGTTATAAAGTTAAAGTGATCCGATAACATGTTCTCTACTACGAAGTGAGATAAATGTATTTCTAACAGGAAGTAAATTGTTGTTTCTAAACTGTAAACAAGTATTATGCATTTAATAGCGTGAATATTCTGTGAAAGGGAAGTTTTAAAATATACAGCGCTCGATACCAACTTTGTTATTAGGTATATTTATTTTAAACCTGTATAGTATGGTCGAGTGAATACCGAAGTGGTTATATACAGAGTTAAATAAAACCGTATACTTATATACTTACTTACTCCATAAAATACAATAACTCACACCTTACCTCTTAATGGGACAGGCAACTTGCAGCCGTTAAGTTGCGGTATAGCTTTGACGCCCATACTTTGCGAGATTTGTAACGGTTGACTTAACATGGATATACCTCCCAAACTCGAATCTCGCAACATGCGGGATCGAGTAACAAACAAACTAGCTGCCGCTGCTAGCTGTGTTTAGTTTTAATTTTAGCGTTATTTAGCACTTAACTAAACGAAATCTCGCAGTCTCAAAAATCCCGTGGTCATATCCATATTAACATTAACATTCAAGTTTATTGACACCATACTTTACTACGTATTACTGTTTAAATAATACAAAAAAAAAAAACAGCTACCCTGCGCCGCCTACGCTTACAACTGTTCTAACTTGTACCGTTCAAACCAAACAAACGCTTGCTCGGTCCGATACCTGATAGCAACTTAAATATTAACGCCATCCCGTCTACAGCCAGCCGGGTAACTCAACTAAGTATGGAGCGAATTCTGTATCAAATCAGTGACACATAAGCACACCCCAGACATATCATACAAATAACCTCGTTTTACACGGACACTACACATTGACATTATCGTACACGCGCATCTGTGTGTGTGACGTCTGACGCCATACGATTGAAGACTAAACTATGTTCGAGAGGGGTGAGGTAGATCTAGCTCAGACGATGGTGGGGAGCGGAGAGTTGCCGTTCTATACGTATTATTATTCCTTATTCTTTGACATAAAGACCAACATAATAATATTAGTATATTTTTAAAAAGTCTAGAAGAAGTCGTATTGTCGCCATTTGCCGGGTACCTAGTTAGGTCTCTTGTAACTATTTGCTTATATTTTGGTGTAATAAAGTAAGTACACGATCACTCTGATATCTATAGAGGCGACACAATCAGCTCGCGACATCAAACACTTCAGAACCCCGATACCGACCCCGCCAGCGTGGGCGAAGATATCTCTCATACAGCGCCTATCGCTAACGACTCGTTAATTCTTTCACATATATTATTATCCTCTCAGACCACGCGCTGAGCCGAGGTTCGCGCCCAACCGGGCATCCTCAGGTCTGTTATCATATAACACGTGGTTTCCAGGACTTGAGCCTGGTTAGTGGCAAGGCTTGCCCCTTACTACATGGAACTTAAACATAACTGGCGAGGAGTGGCGTGTAAACTATACACAACCGCTTCGGGGATTCAGAAATGGTGATTTCTGAATACTTAAACATTTTATAATTGTTTTTGACTATATCCTGAAATCCTAGTCTACACAAAAGTAACTTGATAAGTCGCAGGCGCAGGCTTAACTGCAACGAAGCATCATAAAGCTTCTAAGTGTTATAACTTGCAATGTTCAATCTAACAACAAGCGCCCCAGTCCGATACCTGATACCAACTTAAATATTAACACCATCCCGTCTAACAGCTAGCCGGTAAACTCAACAAAGTGTTTGCAAGGGGAACGTTCAAAGCAGTGGTTCTTAAATGGTGGACCGCGGACCCTTGGTGGTTAGAAATCATCAAATTTTAGAATTTTAATTTAAAAACTATAAAAGCTATAGGTGCCGCAGAAATCGCACTTATTTTGAACCTCGTAACGCCTATATAACAATAGTCAAAAACCCAGATTAAAAAGAAAAACATTCCGTCTTACGATTTTTAAATAACTTTTGTGTTATTTTCCCAGATAAAAATAATATTTTTAATTATTATTATGGTTTAGACCTATGAATAATTTAATATCGAGTTTTATTCACAGAACAGGATTCCAATTCATCATCAATTATCTACTAATAACGTTTATTATCGCAAAATAGATCGTGGTCTGTGGAATGTCAACAATTCATCCAAATGGTCCCTGAACCATACAGGACACTTCATACAACATCACCTCATTTGACACAGACAATACACATTGAAGTTATCGTACACGCGTATCTGTGTGTGTGACGTCTGACCCCCATACGAGTAAAGGCTAAAGTAAGACCGTTTTAGGTAAACCGGTAGCTCAGCCGCTGGTGGGGAGCGGAGAGTTGCCGTTCTATATGTATTATTATTCCTTATTCTTAGCCTGAACATAAAGGTTTAAGAACCACTGGTTTAAATCGATGGCATTTGAATCTGGATGAAGTCAACATCGTTGCAACTTCAGGCTTTGTACAGAGGTGAGGAGTCTACTTCTCTCGTTTGGGTTGTGATATCAATGACCTACCTAATCCTGGGTTCTGGTCCACAATAGTAATCCTGACAGGGTTCCTATTGAGCCAAAATGAATTTATAATCATGCTTAAAAAGTAAAATCTACAAAAAAATACTATTACGTTCTAGATTCTAAGGATTAGATTTTAGTTTTTAAATTTTTATAGTATTTTATGCAACAGTTGTATAAGAAGGGTCAAAAAATGCGAGTGGCGTGAGTTGCGATGTGAGCCTTGGCGAACATCGCAATAAGAGACGCCACGAGCATTTTTTGACCTAGTTATACACTTTTTCTACGACGACGTAATTTTAAATGAAACAAAAATTATACAAAGAAAAATTTTATTTATAAAAATGAAGATGTAAATTTTGAATGGTATTGTGTGATATGGTAATATTGGGTACATTGGTAGGTTTTACTGCAGTGTTGATATGTAGATCGGTATTTTGATGAATTATTTGTTTTGTTTGTTTATTGTATTGTACGCGCGGGAAAATGGCGGCAAATGTATACTTTTTTTTTATAGTATATCTATGGCACCAAACAAAGTAAAGGTGCCAGTTTCCAGGTCAAAAAAAAAACAACAACAATGCTTTTTTGGCGACATTATAGTACAGTTACACTTTGTAAACAATGCTTTTATAGGCCATAGAGCGTACACTTTTTCAAAGAGTTTAATTATGTATGTACTTATATTAGACTTTTTGGTTATTTAAATGCCAGATTAAAGTAGACGAGTAGAAAAAATATTTTTTGCGCGATAAGAAACTACTGCTATTAAAGAAACTACTACTACCCAATATAGTGTAATATCATTGCCACTTCCCACAACTATTTACAAGTAAATGCGTGAAACGGAACGTAAGCTGCAATATCTGTCACATGCAGAATGTGTTTCAGTTTGTACGTGGAATTTGCGATGCGCTTCGTTGCATCCAACCATTCTATTTTATCCTGGGAAACGTTTAAAAACATTTAAAATTCACTGAGAAAACGTTTAGAAACTATTCAGCACGTTTATTCTGATTATGAGTCTTGAGAGCTTTTAGGAGCTTTTGAGAAGAACGCAGAATTTCTGGGAAGATTCAAGTAAAATATTAAAACCTTGAGTAAATCTCTGGAAGACTCGAAAATATTGTAGCTGTGATGTTCTCAAAAAGACCGTCACTTTTGGAACTAACTACTATTCGGATATAAAATACGGAACCCGAAATAGTTCCGACAGGCAGTCGCTTCTGTAAATACCAGACCTATCGAATCTTCAGGCTAGGTAAGCAGACCCTGTGAAAAACGGGATAAGGGAGATGTTATCATCTCCCTTATCCCGTTTTTCACAAAAAAAAAAAATACACAACCCTACAAAAGGAACTTAAATACTAAATTTGGAGCATTGCACTCTATGGCAGTGAAACATGGACTATGACACAGAGATACAGAGAGAGGTTGGAAGCGTTTGAGATGTGGTCTTGGCGAAGCAAATTAATTGCTTCTATACCATCATGAGGAAACGTTGCGCCTCCTTGCTGCGCCGCGTGCGCGCCAGCTCGAACAGTATCCTGAGTGTGGTAGCAGACCGGTGGGACTCCCCGCTGCTGAAGCGCTGGATGCAGCTGCACGCTACCGTGCCAAGGGTCGCGCGTGTGTATTAGCTTAAGTTGTATAAGTTGTTACTAACATTAGAATATAAGTTGTTTGTTACTAACATATATGGATATAGTCCGAATTAAATAATTTGAATTTGAATTTGAAGGCCGGGTATAAGATGGACTGAAATGGTGTCTAATGAAAAAGTGTTGGACAGAGTTGAATAACAATAATAGAGACTTAAGAGAACCGGAGAGAAAACATGATTGGCCACCTGAAAAGACACCATTCGTTTATAAAGAACATCACAGAAGGAAACAACTAAAACACGTTCAGCTGCTTATCTCCTAGAATATGCCGCGAAAAACCGACAGTAGTATGGCAGACTGTCTTATCATCATCCACGCTCTTGTCGATGTAGCCTTCTCCATGCTACTTTTTAGGGAAAAATAGAGCAGTAGTTTCCCTCTTGCCTTCCGCCCCGCAGTACTCTGACGCGAGTAGGATGGCGCCCAGAGTACTCTATTTCTAAGTCGTACTAGGACTACTATCCTCCGCCTCTCCTCCTCCTCCTCCTCATAGAACTGATAGTCTTATACAATTAGTAATTAAAAGAAAACAGAACACTAGCTAGTAATGCCACATTCATATTTAAAATGCGCATAACAGATTCATTCTATATGTTATTTTATTTCTAAAATACATTGGAAGCAAATGTCTCGTGATAGGGACTAAGCGGCATTAATCGCACAGCAATGATTGAACACTATTTCAACTAACAATACGCCGATAGAATACGAGTGATCGGCCAGTTTGACGCTCATGAATCTGTATCACTTTTTAGGTATTTGCATAGCAGTTATACGAGTATAATGCAATTCTTACTATTTATTTTATGAATTTTTGGTCTAAATGGCGTAAATCCAGCGTGTATTGCCAACATAACAATTAGTACAGCTTTTAACAAAAAAAATTGGAAACAATGTATTTTCAAGCGGACTAATTGTGCTGAACAATAGTTGTTGTTAGTGGCAATATTTCAATTTTTGTATGCAAAATTGTGTTCGGAATACAAATGCAAATACAATGTTGCTGTGATATTTACAGTGAGATAGTGCAGTAAATTCCAGACATATTTTTTTTTGTCGGAAAAGAAAAGAAGCCCTCGCTTAAAATGGTTTCTGAACGACCTCCGTGGTCCAGTGGTTGACCGTTGGGCTCACGATCCGGAGGTCCCGGGTTCGAATCCCGGTGGGGACATATCACAAAAATCACTTTGTGATCCTTAGTTTGGTTAGGACATTACAGGCTGCTGATTGTCCGAAAGTTGGATAATCCGTCCTTCGGAAGGCACGTTAAGCCGTTGGTCCCGGTTTCTACTTACTGATGTAAGTAAAGTAGTCGTTACATGAGCCATGTCAGGGACCTTTGGCGACTCAATAGTAACCCTGACACCATGGTTGATGAGGTTGGTACTCCGCCTCACAACCCACACGATAGAATAAGAATGGTTTCTTACGCCCTCGAGCCACGGCAGGCGAACTTCGCCTTGTTTTCATCCGGCTAAGATCCAATTATCAGACAAAATGTATAGTTTAACTGGATGACGACATCCAACGAAACATGTTTCACGTGAATTCTAAATCAATATTCTGCGACAATTAAGAGCATTATGTTTAGTTCGGGAGAAAACTTCTCAAAATTGCTTTTAGGTTAAGATCTGGACACATTCCTTTAACACTTTCAAGGATAGAACGTTTAATGACGTTCCGATCCCAAGGTGTCATATTACCTATTATGAACCATCAATGACCCATGATCTCTGTCCGTGAAAGGGCTAAATAGTTTTACTTAGCTAATCAAAAATCATCTTCCCCAAACTGCGAAGTTTGTAGGAATCTACCCGGAAAGCCTCACAAAAACAGTATTAAAGCAACTAAAAGTTAGGAGTCAGAGTAATGCAATACTTGTCCCTATGCTGAAGTACGGTAGTGAATGTTGGGTATGGCAGAAGAAGCATAAGAGTAGGGTTAACGCCGTAGAAATGAGGTGGTTGCGTACCATCTGTGGTCTTAAATTGAATGATAGATTGAAAAACAGTATGATAAGAGAGAAATGTAGTGTAAAAGACGTAGTGACTAAGATTGAGAAGGGAATGTTAAGTTGGTTTGGACACGTAGAGCGGATGAAGGATAATATGATTACGAAAGCTATAAAGCGAAAGTTGCTGGTAAGGCTGGCATAATCTACTCTGAACCGGCGTGCGTGTATGAGTATAAAACGATTGATGAATGTGGAGGAAGCAAGAGAAGTGTGTCAGGATCGAAGCAAATGGAATTCCATAGTCTATGCTTCCTTGGAAAATTAAAAATAGGCGTCAGTTTATGTACCTACGTATGTATGCAGAGTAGTAATATGGGTATCTTGCCGACTCTTTTGTCACAGCCTACAAGCTCGATTTCATTCACAACTACATCACATCTTAGGCTATTGTGGGTGTGGGTTTTGTTATCAGTTCTAGACAGTGTTGACCGATAGTGCTAGCATGACAAACGTTGTTAAAATGCCTTAAATAAAAGAAAAAGTAGCCCAAAATCAAACAGTTTCAACAGTTACAGACATAACAATACATCCAACCGGATAGTTGAAGCTTAAGATCGTCTGTTCAATGGATAGTCAAATTAAACGAAGTAGCCAAGACAATAGAGGTACTGTGATAACTTTGATACTGGAGTCGCCAAAAGGGACAGTATAAAAGCAATGTTCCATTCTTGTTCTGTCTGACAAATAGGTGATTTGGGGCCGCTAGTTGTCAAGTCAATTTCGGGTAAGAATGACGACAATATCCTAACAGAGCTGCCCGGATAGTGTTGTAGCCATTGTTAAAGGTAAACGGGAAAATGACCTATTACAGTATCGCGGTTTTTTACCAGTGTATGGTATTAATGTTACGTTATGGTGTATTCACAGGCAAGGAAATGGTTAAACGTACTGTGTTTGGACCTTTGGAGATGAGATCGTGGTGGAAGCATAGAATAAGGAATAATACTACGTATAGAACGGCAACTCTCCGCTCCCCACCAGCGGCTGAGCTAGGTTTATCTCACCCCCCCTCGAACACAGTTTAGACTTGAATCGTATGGCGTCAGACGTCACACACACAGCACACGCACGTGTACTAATGTCAATGTATAGTGGCTGTGTAAAACGAGGTTGTTTGTATGAAGTGTCCGGGGTGTGGTGGAAGTGAGAATAATACCTAATAGGCTATTCCAACTTGTGAAATCATTTATTTCTTACTAAACCTCAAAACACGAAATTACTATGAAGTTTGTATGAAACAGCAACCTGTGACATCATAGAAAAACATGACAAAACGTCGCACTTATAATCACAGTTTTCTTTGTTAAAATTAATAAATATGTTAAGTAGAAAAAAAAATGTTACTTTAGATTTGTCTTTAGTTAGTAATCAGAATTTCATAATTTATTTTTCACCTATGAAACTACCCAATTGTATAGAGTGGGTTGTAAGAGAATTAGATTTCCGCGTGTAGGCAGCCGTAAAAAAGTCAAAGTGAAATAAAAGTAGATTAATTTTTTTTTTTTTACGACGCGACTTTTCGTGATTTCCGGCATATGGCATTAACTACTTGGCCGGACAAATGGGGAGCGCTGAGGGGTCTCATCTGGTAAAAATAGAAGTGGATGATTCTATATTTTATCACGCAAAATCTTAAAAATAATTCTATATTCATCTAAAGGTATATCATTTTGGATTTTATACCTCTGCAACACGAAAACTGTCTTGTTGAGCAATTCAATGTATTTATTGCTACGCAAAAACAGCAGCTAGCAAGGTAATTTGTATTCGATGTCATCTCAGGCCTTTACATCTTTATCAGATGATTCAAACAGCGTTTCTGTGGCAGCGTTTCGATGTATTCATAAATAAAAATGCTCTAAAAAATTCAGTCAATAATTTACAATTAATACCAATTATAGTAGGCCCCGTATTCGCAACAAAATCAAATTGCATCAAAACCTTATTATTAAAACCTCTCAGTAATAGGATCATTTCGGTGGAGGTGTGAAAATAAAATGTTTTGGAATTCCCAAGGTGTGCCGTAAAAAAATTTTTTTGTAACACCGCATTTAACGGGTTGGTTTAACCAGTTGAAACTTTAATTCGGACTATGGTGTGTTTTTAAAAGTTTTCGGGAGGACTAATTTACAGGACCCATAAGGTCCCGAAGCAAAAGGAGTGACAGGAATGATGTATCTAGTCAAACATCTTGGATACAATGCATAGAACAAGGAAATACTACGTATAGAATGGCAACTCTCCGCTCCCCACCAGCTTCTGAGCTAGGTGTTCGGGGCTGCGGTTGGTCGTAGTCAAAAGACGTTGTTGAATTTTATAATTATTTATTCGCTCACATGTTTATTTATTTATTTATCATGTTACATTCGGGCGGCGTTACAGGAGAAAGAGAGTGAGAGGGCGAGCTTAAAGTTGCCACAATAATAAAAAAAATACAATTTTATTGTTAGTGTTACCAAAACTAGGTTTACTTTATCCCCCTTCGGTCTTACTTTAGTTTTCAATCGTATGGGCTTCAGACATCACGCGCACACACACACACAGGTGCGTGTGTACGATAACGTCAATGAGTAGTGTCTGAGTAAAACGAGGTGTTGTGTATGAAGTGTTCGGGGAGTGCTACAAAGGCTCAGCGGGCTAATTGCACGATGTCAATCAAACAACGCTTTCACGTGAACGCTCTCATACCTTGTCATATGTTAGAAATCATCGCACGACGTTGATGTGAGCCATAGATGTATTCAGCTTAGTAGATGAATTATGTATATACAGAAAATATTTGTAATTATTATCGAGGTAACTAGCGCCTTACATTTTCCAGGAGTATATGTACAACACAATTCAAAAACGCTTTATTGCACATATAATAACGCAACATTAATAACAATAACAAATGTGATATGAAAAACCCAATCGGCTACCTTATTGCTAAATAGAAATTTCAAAAATTTCAGTTTTTAATGTATATTACAATCATTTTAATGAATCAATTAATTATAATTAGAGTACGCAAATAAATACTAATGAATTATAATCCAATTTATCTCCCATTATCAACATTGATTACTTTGGAATTAATGTTGAATCTTCCTTATTTCCGATTAAATATCTTTATAGGTTATCAAAGCTTGACGACACTTTTATCGCTAAAATATCATACTGTTCCTTACAGTGGGTCCAATAGTACGCGTGGAGAAAAAAAAACTCGAACTTTCTTCAACATCAAATTGAAATGTAATCATTAAATTATACCTACAGACACAAAGGGGCTTGAAATAATGAGAAAAGTCTGAAAAGAATAAGATTAATTGAGCAAAATGTAGATTACAGTGATGTATATGGCGTACACTCGAATGAATATTGGATTAATAAAATGTTTTGTGGTTTTGTGAGACTGTTTTGTGAGTTACAGACAATGTGGAGTGTTGGATACGTAAACATATGCTCACGACTGTATCCTAATTGCAGTAGTCAGAGGTACATCCATCGCAAGATGAACTAAATGCTCACACCTCACTGAGCTTTCTGTTAAACCAAAGTGATAGATTTTGATCCGTATTTCTATCTATAACTCATTGGTGCAAGTCCGGTACCAAGGTTCGAGCTGGCGCTCCCCGTTTGAGAAGCAATTGCTCGTTCGTTCCATTTAATGTTTGACAAGTGATGAAAAGAAAAGCTTAAACACACCTCACCGAGATTTCTGTTAGACCAACGTGATAGGTTTTGATCCATATTTCTGTCTATAACTCATTGGTGCAAGTCCGGTACCAAGGTTCGAGCTGGCGCTCCCCGTTTGAGAAGCAATTGCTCGTTTGTTCCATTTAATGTTTGACAAGTGATGAAAAGAAAAGCTTAAACACACCTCACCGAGCTTTCTGTTAGACCAACGTGATAGGTTTTGATCCACGTGACCAACGTGATAGGTATCTCTACCTATAACTCATTGGTGCAAGTCCGGTACCGAGGTTCGAGCTGGCGCTCCCCTTTCGAGAAGCAATTGCTCATTCGTTCCATTTAATGTTTGACAAGTGATGAAAAGAAAAGCTTAAAACACACCTCACCAAGCTTTTTGTTAGACCAACGTGATAAGTTTTGATCCGTATCTCCGTTTATAACTCACTGGTGCAAGTCCGGTACCGAGGTTCGAGCTGGCGCTCCCCTTTCGAGAAGCATTGCTCGTTCATTCCATTTAATGTTTGACAAGTGATGAAAAGAAAAGCATAAAACGTTTCTTTTTTAAAAACAATGAAACAAGTCAATTAGGTCACATGCTTAATGGGTTCTAAATCTGCAGTGTTTTCTAATTAATGTTCCAATAGTTTTTGCAAAGTTAAAAATGGCTATTAAATTCTTTCCTTGACCAAAATGTTTATAGGCTGACACAGTGCGGTAACACGGTTAGTCCATCACCGCTAATTGTTTTTTATCCATTAACCGTTTTTGATAGTTTGCGGTTATATCGGTTTTCCGGTTCGCCTCCCCGATAATATTGTGAAAGATCGCAACACCGGTTTTCAATTTGCGGTTCGATTATTTAAAGAGATTGTGTCTGCATTTAAGTTTTTTTTAAATTCTTTTAACGTGTTGTGTTATGTGGATTTAAAAGAATGAAGTATTTTGTTTGAAAACATGAATAGTTTTTTAGATAGGGGGCCTCAAGACGGATGAACACGTCGAGGTGAACCTCATAAGATTGGTGAAGGTGTGAATAACCTCAATAATATAAACTTTCGTAACTTTACGGACAAAACTAATAACAATCTTTTCCTATAAAATAAACGTTATAAAGATAGAAAATACGGTTAAAACAGCCTTAGGTTTTCATACAGCGGGTAAATGTCGCCGAATACTCCATACAAAAGTCCATCCAGGGCCAATATACAATTTGGAAGGAGTTTTAAATTTATGCCTTAGTGACGTGTGTTCCATAATCGGTAGGCATAAAATATGACTACCGATTACCCGTCGCTTTCTTTAACATCTGATAAGAAAATGACAGGTATAACTTAAAACAAACACAATCCGGCCCCAGGGGGGATAGAGTCATCTTCTCTGCCCTCCACTGGGGCAATTCCTGTTCGGCGCGTCCTTACCGGGTGGGCACCTCTTACTTCAGTAGGCCGGAGTGAGATGGTGGCTGAGTTCGAATACGGACCCAGGCCTACGGGGTATAACGTAAAACCCTTGCCCAGGGATACGGGTGAAGACCTCAACGGTTGCAGAGGCGATGATGGGAGCCATCGGTACGGCAATGCAGGACGGAAGGGGCAAATCACAGGGACTGTAACCTGGAACCTGACAGAGGGCAGCAGTAACTGTCAGTACTATTCAGAGGTGGAGGACAGGAGTCGTAGTATGCGTTTTTGACTATTCTGGGCGCCATCCCACTTGCGGCAGACAGAGTACTGCGGGGCGGAAGGCAAAAAGGAAACCACTGCCCTATTTTTCTCTAAAAAAGTAGCATGGAGAGTATTTTAAATGCTACACCGACAAGAGCGTGGCTCTTAAATTGATGATGATGAAATTAAAATAAAATTATATGGTCTGTACAGGAATCAGCACCATTATTATATTTTATGAGACTAAACGTGTAAGCAAACGTAACTACATGCCTACTCATGCTTTTCTCCTTGACATCAACATATCGAATAATGTATTGTCGCCGCTTGCACCCAAGACAGCTTGACACATTTCCAAGTTCAGACACATAATATAATATTATTCAAAACGCTGCAGCAAAAAACATTTTTTTACTGCCGTTAAATGGCGTGAAAGGCAGGCACAGGTATATAGTACATCCACTCCTCGCGAGCTATATTTAAGTCCCATGTAATAGGGGACTCCATTAATAAATTCATTTATTCAGATTACCATATCAAATAAATTAATACAATTAAAATTCAAATTTATGATTATCATTTAAATTTTAAAAAATAATTATTATAATTTATCATTTTGTCATTAACCGGGCAGAAAGCCTGGAAACCACGTGATGTCAATATGTATGATCCAAACATGGATTCAAATACATAAAGTCGAATTCAGTGGTTTAAAATTGCACGAACGATCAATAATAACTCACTGATGCAAGTGCAGCACGCAGCATTGGGAATCAAACAGATTTGAGAAGCAAGGTACACATACACACACACACACACACACACACACACACACATGTATACACAAAGGACCATAGTGACTTCAAACTTGCTTTAGCTCCTGTTATGATTTTCACATTACAAGTGTCATGCTGTTCTTTAAAAAGTGTGTTGTGTAAAGTTTCCGAAGCGAAGTGTAAAGTCGTTGCTATCCCTGTCATATGGCCGTTGGTAAGTCCAAACTAAAGTTTACAAGCTCATCAAACTATCTTACGAGGGAGACAGAGAAGTCCGGAAGGTTTATACTGGCTTTCATATTTTTATTTTATTGTTCAACTTATATTCTTGGTGCAATAGTTGTGTGAGCCAACGTGTTGTAAATAAAACTGGCGTTTCTATAAATTGACAAATCGACGAATATTCTTTCAAATAATTCTAAGCGTGATGAAAATAATTATTATAAAATTGACTGGCTTTAATCGGTTACCAAAATCGCCATTACTCCATAGATAGGGCGTGTAGAACGGTGGTTGCCCCAATCGTCTTCCGTTCCGCAGTACACCGACCAATTTCTCAATCGACCAATTTTTCTTTATTATCAATTACAGGTCGTCAAAACTATAGAATGCCTGCTCAATAAGCCATTTTTTAAGTTAAAGTTTAAATATAGTGCAATTCTTTGCTTATATGATGGTCAGGCAGTCTGTTGTACACTCCCGGACCCATGACATGCACAGTCTTCGCGCTCCTCCGGAGCCTTTGAGGCACCCTGTGCGCGTGCCAAGCATCGTGTCCTCGTCTGTCACCTCTCTTTAATCTTCGTTAATACCACTGAAGTCTTATTACCTAGGTGTCAAATTTGTTAATCTATAATGTACAAATATTTGACGTCCACACGCACTTCTCTTGTGGGTAGCGCTTCTCCAAATAGAGTTACAGTCTATCAGCGCCGTGCCTCTATTGAGTCTGACTGGATTGATCGGTACGGGATCTCGCAAATTAATACCGGATAAGTCGTTACCGCCGGGCGGAATGCAAGGAAATTAAGTGGCCCCAGTTCGAAGGGAAATCGCCTATATCGATCGGAAGTATCGGTGCTTTGGGGGGAAAGAAAGCTTGCTTGGTTTCGTGTTGAGTTTCGAGGGGATTTGATGTGAGAAATGAGAAAATAATAACGTTGATAATAGTTATACAGATTATTCTTCGTGTATTTTTGTTTTGTTTATTTCTGAAGGTATGTAGGTCCTTTGTGCTTAATGTAGTATATTTACGTAAATAGATTTGCATAAGATGTCATAAAACAATGAGTAAGTATACGGGATGTAAGGGATAAATAGAAAGAGTTATATTCTAGAAACGTTTTTAATTTCAAGTTTGAATTCATATTTGGAGCTTAGATGAAAAACAAAACACATAATAACGGATTCTTACCGCGTTTAAAGTAGGGATATGAGACACCCGATATTTCGACACTGACACACATATCCCTACTTTAAACGCGGTAAGAACACGTTATTATGTGTTTTAATTGTGATAATAACCGCGTAAACTTAAAACAATGTATGAAAACAAAACTTAAAGCAAACCTAAACAAAATAATATACCTAACTACGAGCTGCAATGACCACTGGCAAGCAATGATTTAATCGATCTACTGCTACTGCAAAACAGATCGCACTCAGCATTGATGCTATTAAATAAACTCATGCACCGAGACAGATGGCTATTGCTTCTGTAGTTCGTGCGACAGCGAGGAACGTGAAGCAAGCGATTGTAACGTTGTTGTCTACCTGTAACTTGATACTGCAGAGGAGATCCGGACAATTTATCTTAGCTTGAGCAATTCTAGCTAGAAAACTGGTGAAGATCGGTGTAATGTGATACGTACATCTTTGCCTACCCCTTTGCGGATACAAGCGAGATGCTGTGTTGTTATAATTGTGACTTTTCGCGTAAACTCGGTAAATAGTTGTATGTTATCCAAATCATACAACTTTTATTTTTAGAACTTTCTTTCTCACCTTTAGTAAAAGTTTCAACGTTTAATAATAACATGAAATTTCAGGTTTGATAATAACTCAATTAGTCTTGTCAATTCCAATTTTAAACATAAATTAAAATTGACGCAACTACAAAACTTAATCGGTTTTTCTGTAATAAATATTCATTTTCGGACTCGACTTAAAAAAATAAAATTATCATCATTTTGTGTAATTAAATGTAGGTAGTGGAAATGTTTTATTATTTTATTAGGTAAGTACTTATCTTGAAATGTTAATATATCAGTCAAGTTGCTACTTATGTATTTTTATTTTATAATAATACACTTAAAATAAAATATTTGCTTATTTTGACGAACTATTGAATGTATTTGATGAATTTTTACTGTTATTATCTGTATTTTTCTAAACCGGCTATTGAGATTAAAATAAATAGGCAAATCAAGGCCGAGTCTTAAGTAAAATTTTATGTCAATAACAAACAAATAATTGCCCTATAATCACAAACAGAATAAATCAAATTGTACACATATTATCAAAGCATGAAAATTATGAACATTTTGAAGGGATGATTTAATTAATATTGAAATAAAGACGAGCCAAGCCGCGTCTAAGCCTTCTTGGGCCTATGAAACACACGTGATATGTTCCCTTCAGAAAATTTTATGGTGCACATAAAAAGCTGTAAATAAGTGGAGCGTGTTTCGGGGGAGATGGCTCGTTAAAAAGGAAAATAGTCTATTTTTCCTTTTAAGTAGATGTATTTTGCTGTGAGCTAATATAAACTTCGTTTGAAGATGTTTGGACAAAGTATATTTACTTTTATCTTTTATACAAACGAATTCAAATTTCTTTGTAACGATCGTAGTAAATTACGTAGCCTACGACGTAGCGAAAGCGTTACGATTCTAATGCTGTATTTTTACATTTAATGATTTTGTGTCATAAAAAAGTTTGTAAATAGATATAAAGAAATCATATTCCCGGTACGGGAATTACCTCGCGCAGCATATTTCCTTCGCCATCCAACGGGGTAACGCTGCGAGCGTGATGGGCATATTCGGTCGAGAAGCAGCAAAAGGAAGCATTTGTAATTGAGCCTTAACTATAATTATGTACCTATAGTGTGTTTAGTTTTAATTCCTTGTAATTGTTAAGTTCAAAAATATTTATTGGAATTAGCTTTCAGTAATCTATTTATTATTTTTTAAATAAAACTTGATTTGATTCAGCTCATTATTCTGAGATAATATCAAGTGAAAATTTCCGTCGCAAAAGTATAGAACTAAAAATAATTAAAAAATAATACTGTATGTTTCCAAAATATTTTTATTCGGTTTTTTCTGGATAAGTCTGTTTATGTTGGACACAGTAAACCCTCGCCGCTGACTAAACAATATAGCCTTGATAAGGATAAGGGCTCTTGAAAACGGCCATATTTAACACAAGAATGACGTCACAGCCTGTTTCAGCCTGTTTATGAAAAAATCTTGCTAAAGTATCAAGTGCGTTTTTACGTACTTACTTTTAAAAAGGAATACTGCGAAGCGGGGCTTTCAATCTTTACTAGTGAGTGCTAAGTGAAAGTGTGTTCATCGCTTATTTAATTTCTATTGGTAAGGAAATTAGTGTATTCTCGTTAATCTATACTCTCTTATATTTAAATAAAATAAAATTATATAAAGTAACTAGCAAAACCGACCCGAGAACAAACCGTTCTAAAATTCGAATTTCGAAAACGACATTTAAATTTGAAAATTTCCTAAAGCTTTGAGCTGATTGGGTCTAAAACAAGTCGTGACTGGGCGCAGTAAGAGCACTACAGTGAGCGTTATTGAGCTCTAATCATGATCGAGATTGGCTTTTCGAGTGCACCCTGGAACGTATGGCTATTTTTATTGTATCTGTGGATATTGTGCATATAAAACTTTTTTAAACTGTAGTTGCATGCGCTGTTATTGGATAAAGCGAAATGTTAGAAGTATTTTATATTCTTTTAATGCCACCTATTCTATAATACTAGTTATTATGTCACATTTTAATTACAATACAAAAACTCTTTATTGCACTTGAAAATTGCTTTACATTTTGTTTTTTTATGCATCAACATACATAAAGTCACGCCTACTTCCCACCGGGGTAAGCAGAGACTATAGAATTCCATTTGCTTCGAACCTGACACACTTCTCTTGCTTCCTCCACATTTATCATTCGCTTCATACACGCACGCCGGTTCGGAGTAGATCATACTAAAACTTAAATCTTTTATTTATGCATCAAAGTGTGCAAATACTATCTCGCTCGTGCAAATCACGGTTCTGGGAGACAGAAAAGGATATAAAAATATAAAACTTTGTCTGATACAATGTAACATTAATGCAGTTGTGGTATTTCTTTACACAGCTGGCATGATGAATCTATCGCATTAATTAATTAATTAAACTTGATATCTCTCGCAATTTGTTTTAACTTACTCAAACTACAGTTTGACTAAACTATTTTATTTCCAAAAGGACTTTAGTATGTAAATTACTAAAACTAATTTAAGTTTGTTGCTCCACGCTACACTGTCTGTACGTTATATATTTACGGAGGTTAATCAATTGTGGTTGCTTTTTACTTGCAACATTTGTCTGTACTCTTGGAACGGTCCCGGTTGTCTAGCGGTTAGATCGTCAGTCTCTCGATTTGGAGGTCCCGGGGTCGATTCCCGGTGGAAAAATATCACAAAAAATCACTTTATCATCTTTTTGGATGCAGTAGAACTAGTAAGACCTTATATTCTTATTAGTTCGCCGATGGAACAAATGGGAAAAAAGTAGTTCGACAATCGAACTAATGAAAGGAATTATTAATAAAATTTTTGTGAATAAATATATATTTATTATGATTACGTACAAAATATTGCTATGACTCATTCCTGAAGACAAACTACCTTAGCAATAAGCCTCCTATTGTACAACCTTACTGTTTATAATTGTGTATTTTTGTGTTTTTATATTGTCTTGTATTGTATATTCAGTATTAGGATTTAATAAATAAATGACTGGCCAATTAGTTAATGCTATATGTGGCACAAGTCTAATAAGTAATTAAAAAAAAAGAAACTAGTGAAAACAGACGTAGGAAATGAAGACATTAAAATGAAGGGCCAAACAGAAACAACGCCTTTACCGCTGAAGATTTTACGTAAAGTAATATTAATATAATAACAGTTAATACCTTACATAAAATCTTTAGATGATTTAGGAGACGACGGTAAATTAATTATCAAATTGTCGAATTAGACGGATAACCGACAAACACGTTCAATATAGACACACGAATTTGAGTTCGCAATTACACAATAGAGTAAATCGTGCGTGATTTGAATTAATCATTGATTATCCGTATCTACAAAACGTAGATGCCTATTCATGGTAGAAAGGATGGTTACAAGAAAATAGCATCTTCATTAAATAATATACAAGATAATCCGTTCTATTACGTTCGGGATTGTGACGGTCTCTAGTAAATACTTTTTTCTTTTTAATAATCTAGATGGATTTTCGTGCACTTTTTTCTGTTAAAAAAATATTATATTATAATATCTGTCCGCCCGCTATATCATCCGCGAAATTTCATGAAATAACACTATTTTATAAAAACATTCTAACCCATTTTTAACCCTTTAGATCACGTCGTCAAAGGAATTGACTTGAATTTCAAGTTTGTAGGTGTTATAGTTTCTAAGCATTGGTATTTCGCTTTTATATATATATATGTGAAAAATACTCAGGGCAATCGTCGTTGCGTTGAGTCGTTTTTCTATCGTCGTATATGTCGAATTTATATTGGTGTAACATTTATGTCGCTTTTTAGCTAAGATGTTATATTTGTATCTGCAAACCTTATTACTGAACTGTTTCCATCTATTAACTGTTCATTATCTATCTCACCGTATCGCATAATTTATCAGCCATAAATTGCTTCCTTCAGTCTGGTCCATACCCTTTCGGTAGAAACTTAAAAATGTAAATAAATACTAGCCTTTAATCAACAATAGTCGCCACAATATGCTGCTTGAATTTTGCGTGCAATGCGTAAATTGAGCCAAAATACTTGTTTCATTGAATCTCTCTCGGTCAGCTCATACAGTACTAGGCTTAATCGAGTAATATTCTAGGTCAAATATAAATTATGAAATTCTGATTTACTAAATAAAGACACATCTAAAAGTGACAAATAACGTTTTCTTTTTTCTATTTAACTTTTCTATGAATTTTAATAACGAAAAATTTGATAATAAGTGCGACATTTTGTCACGTTTTTCTATGACGTCATATGTTGCTTTTTCATAATTCCATAGTAATTTCGTGTTTTGACGTTTAGTAAAAAGTAACTGATTTTATTACAAACTAGCCTATTCCATATCGTCGCCTTATCTATCGTCTTATCATTATTCTGATGTGTTTTTCTACATCAATACCTCGACATTTAAAATTAAAAATCCAGCTAAAAATTAAGACCAACTTTATTTACCTGGATTAAAACTAACATGTCTATTGCGAGAGCGATTGCGAATCAGATCCGAATGGGATTTTTCAAAATGGCGCTTATTGGTTTTCACGACAACGATTTGGAGCTTTTGACATTTTGCTACAGTTGGCCACCTGCCTAAAGCCAGCCTGACATGCCACACTATGCCACACTCTCTCAAGAATAGAACCGAGTGTCTGCGTGACGCCATATTGTTTGGAAGAAACCGCAAAATGTCTGCCCTTTGCGTTGGACGGGCTATGCGGTATTCTGGCGGGAATCCATAGTGGGTAGATTATTGTCTAAGTTGTTGAATTCTATATAATTATTATTATTTATGTTTTTTGGAGATTTTTGTGTAAGATGTATTTTTGTAAAATATAAGTCATCAATAATGTAAAAATCAATGGAATTCAACTGACTAGGTAAAGATGTGGAGAAAAGTGTTGTGTCTAAGAGCATTAAGCAATTTCTCTAACGGCCGCGCCGTTTTCGATAATCTTTCTATCATAGCTTTTTGACAATTATTTCGATACAAAAAGTTATAAAAGTTTTTGATACTTGATACAAAATAATCGTCAAAGGTTACGTCAGTTGGTCAAAACCATGGATAGATAGATTATTAAAAACAGCTGTAAATTAGTAGGTAGTATTTCATGTTTCCGCATCGTCTAGATTGCATTTAATTATGAAGGAACCAGCGTCAAACATTATTTTCTTGCCTATGTTACGAAATACACGGAATAAAATGTTATTTTAACCAGTACAGACATCTACGAACATATTTTTTTTTTGCATTACAACTTTAATAGAAGTAGGCGTTATACATAAAGTTTCATAAATACTTTGACATCAACTTTTTTTATTATCCAATCCGAAAAACAAAAACATATTTTTCTTAAAAACCTTCAAAGGGAAACTTTTTAAATTTGAACTCGGAACTTGATTAGGGGGCTGTTTTGACAAATTAAGAGTTGGTTCGTGTCTGGTATTGTGTCATTATGTCGTTCGTGTAAATATTGTCTCTTTTCTTTACTCACTGCAAAGTTTATATGCTGGGCTAGGAACGTTACTTTCGATAGAAGGTTTGTGTCCTTTCTAACATGGACATTTGTTATGGGCGATGGACTGATCCCTTGTCATCGTAAGGTTCAGCATATCCATCTTAAGTCTCCAACGAACTCCAAATTCAAAAATATATTTGTTCAGTAGGTAACATAGTTACAGTTCGAATCGTCATTTTTACATAACAAACGTCTCATCCGGCTAAAACTACTGCACCTTCTTCAGCCGGGGAAAAGAAGCTGCAAGAAAAACCTCGCCACAACAGCCGCTGCAAGTTTTATTTCGTAAAGACCTCCGTAGTCCAGTGGTTGAGCGCTGGGCTCACGATCCGAAGGTCCCGGGTTCGATTCCCGTTGGGAACATATCACAAAAATTACATTGTGGTTCTTAGTTAGATTAGGACATTACTGGCTGATCACCAGATTGTCCGAAAGCAAGATGAAGCCACGTTAAGCCGTTGGTCCCGGTTACTACTTACTGATGTAAATAAGTAGTCGTTACACGAGCCATGTCATGGGCCTTTGGCGGCTCAATAGTAAACCTGACACCAGGGTTGGTGAGGTTGGTACTCCACCTCACAACCCACAGTATAGAAGAAGAAGTTGTGTTTCGTAATAACAGCGGCAGTAAATAATAGTCTTTGATTATTTGTGGCTCCTATCCCATTATGGTGAAGGGCGTGAGTTTCTGTATGTATGTTTTTTTTTAACTTGACTGGCTGGCTGGGTAAACATTGACACAACGTCATACAATGTTGGATTTTCACAAATGAAATCCGTGGGTTGTAATTTGTATGAAATGAATCCCGATTTCTCGGGATTGTGACTGGTTTTGTTCTGTTTGGCTTTAGGCACTTTTAGATTACTTTCTGAAAAGGTCGAATTAATGTAAGTATACATTTTTTTAAATAAAGTTCGCGAAGGAGACGAGACAGAATAAATTGGTAATTACCTTTATTTTTAAATTAGGAATTATTCTTAGAAACTGATAGTCAGTTTATCCTTTTAAATAATGTACCTATGGAAAGTAAATGATATTTATAGGGTTTTTATGGCACTTTCCACTTCTATATAAGTTTTGTATTATTTGCGTGGGCACGACGAGCACTCGGTAGTGTGGTTAGTAACAGACACCCGACACCTGTCCGAACTTTTCGTCTTTTCGCTACTACGTATTAGGTTGTTTTATATTTTGAAGTGTTACAATATTTTTTGATAATTAGGAGTAAATATGAGTATAAATATTTCAAATAAAATATTTCCTTTTGACAAAAATCCTTCAGTTTTTGATACGTAAAAGGTGATAAGCTTCATAATGATAAAATAACGTATATAAATACTTATGTGTATCTATATAGCTAAATAAAAGGGATTTTTATGTCCATAAGAGAGAACCCTCTCGTACAGAGTGCTAACACTTTAATATCAGTGATAAGATGACCTTTCACATATAATTTAATGAGTTGTAACAAGCCGGACTATTGGAATTTTATTATTTTTTTTAGAAGTGGATATCTTGAGTAACAACATTACCTCTAACTTCGGGTATCTGCAGATGAGGGCTTAAATAATTTAATCAACTACTTAGGATGTGTTAGTTTGTGTTTATAGTGTGATGGATAAGCAAGTGGTACTTACAATGTAGCGCAAAGGGGGCACATAGCCGAGAGCGCACGTTCGGTGGCCCGCGCCCCGGCCGCACCGGCGCGCTACCGCCGCATGGCGCGGCCGGCCGCCTGCCGCCCGCCGCCCGCCGCACGCGTCCGCACGCGCGTCCAGCCGCGCGCTCACCGCTGCCGCCACCCGCGCCTCGCGCGCCTACACCGACCTCGCCACGTGCGCGAACAGTCCACCAGTCGCCACGCCGAACAGTCCGACTGTCAACAATTCCAATACAGCCACTTTTTAATCCCTATCCCGACATAACGACCCCCACCGATCCCAGACGCAGAAACGCCGAGCCGCCAACATGACACTCGCACGTTAATAATGTATGAAAACTTTGTCGGAGCGCGTTCGCACAATGTCGCATTGCAGGAAAACGTAATGTTTCACTTTCAGACCGAATGTAACACGAGACATTATTGCTCGTTTTTTCCCTCGTGAAAAGCGAGTGGATTTTGCATGCAACCCGATGTGTGGACGGACGCGGCGCGACGTGTCGCGTTACGGCTCGCGCGGCTTGCGAATGGCTCGAGGATACTCACATTAGCATGCCAGCGCCGGCAGTCGGTTATCAACTAGCGTTAACGTAAACAATCGAACACACGATCATGTTGCGGAGTTGGTCGGGATGTCACATGCCGGTCGGGCGCGGCGGGCTCGGGCCGGCGCCCGCTCAGAGCCTCGGCCCCGGGGGCTCGACGCAGGGCTCCGCCACCACACGATGCGGCGTTTTCAGCTAAATGAGCGGATTAGATGCGCGCGGGGCGGAAGTGTCGCAGGCGACACGCGCGTTCTCGCCACTGCAAGCCGCCACTGAGGCGGGGCGGCCCGGGCAGCGTCCCGCGCCCCGCCCCCCGCCACGTGCCGCGCCGCGCGCAAAGCTATGCCTCTCGCGCCCAAAGGGTTGTCGGCGAACGAAAATTGCTACTCTCCTCTTTTTATCGTGACGACAATTGGCCGTGCTTTAGTCTCCTTTGAGCTCGCCGCTTCTTTGACCGAGCTTAAAATTTGTTCCTCACTTTCGGAGGAGCTCGCATTTTTATTGTGCGAGCTTGCGCTTAGTTTTGTTGTTAAGGCTACATTTTGTTATGATTGATGTTAAAATAAAAGAAAGTCTGGGTTTATCTGTTAGTACATGGGAGTTTTAGAGCTGAGTATTGGGGTCGGGGGGTTATGTAACGCCGTGCGGGTGCCATAGCTGTTCCGCAGACGCAGAGCGCCTGTCGGAAAACCCCTAACGCAGCCCTTAAATTTCCAGTGTAGGTGGCGAAGGTGACCGAACGGGGCCGATGATAGCCGAACAGGGCCGCCGAGAGAGGCCGAGCGAACGCGAGCGGCGCCGCCCAGTCGATAAGGCCGTCTCCACTCGCCGAACAAAGACACTAACCTATAATAATTACATTTAATTAAGGATAACTGGACTATTTTGTTTAATAAGCATATCGCGCTGCAGCGAAAACGTTCGGATTTCTCGCATGAATAGTTCGCGCGTTTCCGCCCCGAATTACATGTCGGAGATTACAGAAATTACACGAGGGATATATTTTTTTAATATTCTGAACACACTTGCGTGGAAATATGGAGATCCAATTTAAATTTTAGATGTAAAGCGTTCGAAAAGTCGCGGAATTCAATGTCATTTTTTCTCTTTTCTGGTTGGGTTTCAGTTTTTTCCGCTGAAATTTGGAGTTTGTAACCGTCGGTGGAGGCAGTCGGCGAGTTTGTGGGATGTTTTCCTTGCAACGTGTTGCTACAAACTGTTGTTCGTTGAAATGCTAAGTCGTTGTGCAAATTCTGCTGCAATTTTGTGTGGTTTCAGCGAACTTTTTATCCACTCTGTTTGTCTCTCTATCTATACTTAAATTGATTATTTATAAAATAAATTCACAAAGTACTCAAATCATAATTGATTAAAACTGTTCCTTTGCATGGTTTTCTCGTTGAGTATCTAATTCATAATTTATAACCAATGTAATTAAGTAAGTAAAATGTTTTTTTTTTTACGAATTGTAGCACGTTTTGCCCCTACCACAATTTAGATCACCGATCCAGATGACAATCTCTGTGCGTCTGTTGTTTTTAATGCATCAATGACGTTAGAAACAACTAAATATTGCCCGCTACTAATTTTTTTCGTGAACGTCAATTATCGCGTACGCATTTTAAGGCTGCAGTCTCGTCAAAATTGAGTCGTTGCGAGTTTTTGGTGATAATTATTTTCCTTTTTTAAGCAATATTCAGCGGGGGTGCTCACCGAGACGGGTGAAAATATTCAAATTCTGAATTCTGGAACCGGAGACTGGACCCTTAAACCATCTTTTAATAAAAACTTTAAATGCCCATTCACAAGTTTTGATGTATATTTATGCCTATTTATATCCTAAACGGTCCATGGACCTAAGCTAAACGTATCATACAGTTACTTTATAATGTTTTTAAGTATAAGTTTTTTTATAATGCTCCAACCAACAGTTGCTTTCGGCCTCCGAGATCCAGTGGTTGAGCATTGGGCTCACGATCCGGAGAGTACATCCAAGTCCTACAGAGGACATAATCACAAAAATTACTTTGTGAACCCTATTTTAGTTAGGACATTGCAAGCTTGCACCCGATTGTCCTAAAGTAAGATGGTCTGTGCTTCAAAGGGCATCTTAAGCCAGCCCCAAAAGTTATCTTAATAAGTATGTACGACTTGGTGACGACGTCGAACCAGGGTTGATGACGTCAGACATTGATCTCATACTTAAAGTTAAGTAGTGGCTGACCATACTCTCACAGATGTAAATACCATCTAATTTCTCTGTTTACATTATGTCATCCGGTATTTTTATTAGTCTCCCTACCCCATGAATGTCCGGAAGTAATCGCTCAAAGCTATAAGCCTCAATTGCTGCATATATGAAATGAGTTTCTTTTTATTACACCATGTCATAGCAAATAAAGAATATTTATGATTATCCTAAAATACGAAAAATGTTGATCTGGTTTATTTTAATAGTAAAAGTATTGACAAAAGAATGTCACTACAGAAATGGGTAGTATCCTAGATTAAAGATAAATTATGAAAAGTCAGAATTGACTATTAAATAAAGACAGATTCAAAACTGACAAAAAACATTTTCTTGTTTCTATTTTAATTTATTTATGAATTTTGATCAAGAAAAACGTAATAATGAGTCTGACATTTAATAGAAAAGTACTTTTAATTTTGTGCGTGCAAGCAAAACAATCTGAACATAATTTAAACATTCATCTTTCTAGCGTTATCCTGTGGTACACAGGGTCCGCTTACCTAACCTGAAGATTTGACAGGTCCGGTTTTTACAGAAGCGATTGCCTGTCTGACCTTCCAACCCGCGAAGGGAATACCAGCCCAATACAGGTTCGGTTACATACACTGCTGAACACGTGATAATCATTTACATACTTAATTTAAACATTCCAGTTTCATATTCAGTACCAACCTAACAATAATAACGTGATAGTCATTAAGACTATAAAATCGAGCACCATCTTGGCGTAATCATCTCGTGCATATTACTTAATGAACATTATGAACAATGTATACTTATTACAACAACTTTCCTTGCTACAAAGCTTAATATATGCCTTTCGGAACATTTTTTTTTATAATGGCCAAGTACATAGGCTCGATTATGATGTCACGACCTTATGGTAAGCATAGAGAAGCTCTAATTGCAGTAGCAACTGATAAGCAACGCAATGAATCAAAAATGCTCGGACTTTCGGAAAATATACTGAGAAGAGCTCAGAGAAGACGAAAACGTCTTCTTATCGTGTAGATTGTGAGGTGGAATACAAACCTCATCAACCCTTGTGCCAGGGTTATTACTGAGCCGCCAAAGGCCCCTAACATGGCTCATGGAACGACTACATACTTACATCAGCAAGTAGGAACCAGGACCAACGACTTAACGTGCCTTCCAAAGCACGGATCAACTTACTTTTTGGACAATCAGGTGATCAGCCTGTAATGTTCTAACCAAACTAGGTATCACAAAGTGATTTTTGATTTTTCGGATTGTGAGTCACTGGACCACGGAGGCCGTTATCCTGAGCTTAGCTATTATGCGCGTTTATCTAAGCACTTTCAGACTGCATTTTTACGCTACAACGGCGAAGCAAAACGAGGGTTATGTGTTTACTCGCTATTTATGTATGTGTGTATGTATCCCTCTAACTTCTTAACCACTTATCAGAATTTAACAATTGAGGTGTCACTAAAAGAGTTGTTTTTTGCCAAGTGTAAACCCTCAACGCTTCTTGCTTGTCTATTATGTGGTTTATACCGTCCAAGGCCAATTAATAGTAAACAAACATGTATCTTTTTTAGAAAACCTTTTTTTTTTATTAAAAATTGGTGATGCGCGATCACTGCTGAATTTACGTAAACCCTATGGTAGAGTCGGTAATTACTTGAGACTGCTCACCACATTTGGTATCATATGGGTGTTACGTATTTATGATACTATAAAATATATACGAGTATACTATGTATATTAAAAAAAAATGACAGCAGAGATTATAAGAACAGCCCGAGCGGACAAATGGATTTTGTTATTTATTTATAATTCTTTATTTAAAAAAAAGCACGAATAGAACGTGAAGGTCTTTTATTTTTTAAACTCGTCTTGTGGATTGTTCTGATTGTTCTAGTGGTTTGTATATAATAATTATATTATGTCTGATATTAGACAGCCGAATGACTAAAATGTATGAAATAAATGAATGTATGAAATATGGAAACACCTAAGGCAAACCTACAATGAGTCGCAACAAAAAAGCGATAAACAAACCACGTCTATTGGTTCATTTGTCGCAACGCGCGCGATATATTCGTTCGCACTACGAATACAGATAATGGTAGACTTAATATTCTCAGCAGCTCGAGTGGCCCTCTGTTAATTGAATTACTTAGGACTCAACAAAAAATATTAAACATCAATAAATATTAATCCGATGAAGTGTCCTATTATCGAATGATGCTGCGATACAAACTTAATTGGGAATCAAATTGTCATCGGCAAGAGCCCTCTCGACTTTAAATTATTATTTCTTTAGAGGATTAGGGATACGGTTGGGTGTTATTTGTAACAGGTGCGTAACAAGTACTAGTAATATCTTCAAATCATGATGAATTTTGATGACACTGCATGAAGCGAATCCATAGTCCCTGTTTACCTCGGTGGGAATTAGGCGTGAGCTTATGTACATAGGAACTTATTAAATAGAATCTCGTGATCACTATTTAATCCAATTTTATATATGTATTC
The DNA here is from genome assembly GCF_024362695.1 of Pectinophora gossypiella. Classification (NCBI taxonomy): domain Eukaryota; kingdom Metazoa; phylum Arthropoda; class Insecta; order Lepidoptera; family Gelechiidae; genus Pectinophora; species Pectinophora gossypiella. The sequence continues at coordinate 2,903,708 of NC_065414.1, read as the reverse complement.
ATTTAGTGCAACGGTATACTCCTATAAATACACAGACCATACTACTAGGTACTTCCTCCTCTATTATATCTTCTTCCTCCTTATACCTCCTTGTATTCATGCGTCTAATACTTTACTCTGACATCAGGACTGATGAGGTAGGTAATCAATCAATCAATAATACTTTATTGCACAACAACATAATATAAAGGACATAAACATACAAATAAAACATAAGCACAATAGGCGGCCTTATTGCTAAACAGCAATTTCTGCCAGGCAACCTTAGGGTAATCTACCTCACATATATAAATATATTAATATATGTCATAAAGTAAATTACAATTACCAGTGGTTGAACGTTGCGCTCACGATCCGGAGGTCCCGGGTACGAATCCCGGTGGGGACAAATCACAAAAATAATTTTTGATCCCTAGTTTGGTTAGGACATTACAGGCTGAGCACCCGATTGTCTGAAAGTAAGATAATCCGTGCTTCGGAAGGCACGTTAAGCCGTTGGTCCCGATTATTACTTACTGATGTAAGTACGTAGTCGTTACAAGAGTCATGTCAGGGGCCTATGGCGGCTCAATAATAACCCTGACCTAGTGTCAGGTTGTTGGTTGAAGGGGTTGGTAATACACCTCACAACCCACACGACAGAAGAAGGCGGAAAAAGTAACTATTATCATAGTAACAGCTGCTAAAAATACCAGTGACTAACACGCACAGCTTTACAGAACTAAGTGAATTGGTCTCGAGGCATCCCCATAGCTCTTATTGTTTCGAATTCCTGATTAAATTACGATTGAATTTTGCATGACGATAACAAAGTATGTTTAAATGATTTTATTTCTAACAGTAAATATAATTAATGGAGCATAAATTACAGGAAAGTATTATTTATAACCTGTGGAACACACATCCCGACGAGCTCTGACCTGCTGCAGGGCTCGGATTCAATAAATTTTGTCGAAATCGATAAGTTTGTTTTTTTTCTAACATGCGTGGCACGTGATTTTGTTCGTATTTTAACAGAACGACATGGCTTATTTGGGTTCACATGTTAGCACCGATCGACAAAACGACTTTAATTTCATTGACTCAAAAGAAGAAAAAGGGCTTATAGTTCAAAGGTCTTCAAAATTTACGCTACATTGTTTAAATGTTGCGTCTGGATATATAATATACAAGTAGACAATTATATAACATAGGCATAGGTAGAGTTGTGTATACACCCTCTGCTCACCTGCCATGTTTACGTCTCTTGTAATAGGGGGTGAATTTATTGCCATAAATGAAGGCCACGTGACTTCAATTACGTCAATGACTTCAATCGTAATTATAAAAATTGGCATTCAATGTGTGTGAGAACATATAACATATAAGCTACCCCATCTAAAGTTTCGATCCCAACTCAAAAACTTGTTAAAGGGAAAGCAGTTTTACAGCTTAAGTGAGTTTTTCAGTCTATAAATAGGTTTTTTTTCTCTTATTTTTAAATAGATAAGTATTTTTGTAATTAAGTGTTTGTCAGTACTTTATATAATTATTATTGTATGTCACAACATGACTAAATGTGCTAAGCGCTATAAGCATCACTTCCATCTATATACCTACCACATTTATGACAAGAAATTTTCATTTCATTTCAATTATCGAAACTTGAATTTAAACTCAATAAGTCTTTTTTTTTTTTTTTTTGACGTGACTTATTGTAGATTTGCCGCAGATGGCATTAACTACTTGGCCGGAACTCAATAAGTCGAATTTAGTGCTTTTGAGCACGAAGCGGGATTCAAATCTGTGACTAATAATAGTGTTTCAGAACTGGTACAGTCAATACACTTAACATTATTACATTTGTATATACTTAACATTAATATGTAATAATCGTAAGTAGAGAATCGAGAGAAACTTTGAGATTAAATTCATATTTACATACAGCTACGCCGGAGATGTTTGCTACGAACATAGCGTTTACGTGACACGATTTGAAATTTCAATTTAGGCGGTGTTATATTTACATGTTTATAATATATTATGTTGTAGAAAAACTCGCCTAAATGTAAAACATCAGGTTATATGCTTACTAGGGTAGGGTAGGGTAGGAGATAGTGGCTAGGGTAAGGTGGGGTAGACTAGGGTAGGGTATTTTAGCTTATACATTGTCATTTTGAAAGTAGCTTGTCTGTTGTGTGATTTTCCGTAGATCCGAATGTAATTTTTCAAACAAGCGCTTACGTGGTTTCTTTTCTTCTATCGTGTGGGATATGAGATTACCAACGTCCACAACCCTGGTGTCAGGATTATTATTGAGCCGCCAAAGGCCTACATCAGGAAGTATTAATCGGACACTAACGACTAAACATTCTTTCCGAAGTACAGATCATCTTAGAATAGAATTATATTTCCTTCGATCCTGACAGACTTCTCTTGCTTCCTCCACATTCATCAATCGCTTCATACACACACGTCGGTTCAGAGTAGATCGTACTAAACTTTTTCTAAAGACATCACATTCATCATTCATTCAGAGCATTTCAACATGACGTATTATAATAATATAATAATAAACTGCTAAAGCCGCGGCTGGCTTGCATTTCCAATATATCGTGGTAGCCAAATCTTGTCACTGTCAACGTGGCATCGACAAACACTAACAGGTTTATGAGGGTGAGCTGAAGTTTCGGAAGTGATTGGACAAAACTTGCCTGATAAACCGACCTTCGTGGTCCAGTGGTAGAGAGTTGGGCTCACGATCCGGAGGTCACGGGTCCCTAGTTTGGTTAGGACATTACATGCTGATCACCTTATTGTCCAAAAAGTAAGATGATCCATGCTTCGAAAGGCACATTAAGCCGTTGGTCCCGGTTACTACTTACTGATGTAAGTAAGTAGCCGTTACATGAGCCATGTCAGGGGCCTTTGGCGGCTCAATAATAACCATATGTCTAACTCCGCATTACGTGTTCTTTACTGGAATGCTGATGGCATTCGTGCAAAAATCCATGAGTTACTCGAACTTGTCTGCGAGTTAAAAATTGACATAATTGCGTTGTCAGAGACTAGAATATCTGAGAAATGTAAACTTGTTACACCTGGTTTTCATTGCTATAGGCAAGATAAAATAGCCTCAAACCGTGGACAAGGTGTGGCCATCTTGGTAAAATCAGACATACCTCACACACTGGTTAAAATTTCCACTACGCGTAATCTGGAATGCATAGCTGTGCAAGTCATGCTATCTGGACAAAATGTTCTACTTGCCTCCGCGTACCAGTCTCCTAACTTACCTTTCCTAAAAACTGACTTAGATTCCGTACTCAATCTCACTAGTAAATCGATAGTGATGGGAGATTTAAACGCAAAACATCCATATTGGAATTGCCCAATTTCTAATCGTCACGGCGAATGCGTCTTTGACCATATGCTAAACAATGTATATGAAATTGTTGCACCCTCTAATCCAACATTGGTGCACTATGACCTGTCTAAAACTCCCTCCACACCTGATATTGTTTTGCTTCGTAATATTCACTCCGTCAGCAACCCTGTCACCCTCACACGTCTCTCTTCTAATCATCTACCGGTGTTATTTACAATTGCAGGAGATCTTGTGCGTAAGCAACACAGTGCTCTTAATCTCAGTAAGGCTGACTGGCCTCGTTTCAGATCTCTACTGGATCAGAAAATTATTCTCACAAAATCCACATTTAACTCCGAAAATGAAATTGATGCCGCTGTAACCCAACTATCAGAAGCGATTTCCTATGCTCGGAACATGGCTATACCTTTAAAAGTCGCTACATCCTACACTAAACTTCCCCGGCGCATAAAAAGCTTAATTAAACTAAAAAACAATCTTCGTAGGCAGGTAAATAAGACAACTAACTCCTACTGTAAAAAGGCACTATCAAGTCAGGTTAACCAATTACGCAATAAAATTAATATACTAATTGAATCTCATAATGATGATAAATGGGACCACAAGCTTGCGAAGGCGGATAATCCTGGCCATGATATCTGGCGCATTACCAGTTCTCTAAACCACAAAGATACTATCATTCCGCCATTAAAAACACCCGTCGACGGTTTACCGACACGGAATACGGAAGAACAGTGTGATGTTTTGGCTCAAGCCTTTCTTGATAATTTAAATTTAACAGCATCATGGATATCCGACCCAATTGTCGAAGCGCAAGTTCAAGATTCGATCTCCATGATATCCAATTACACCAACGGTAGTCTCTCTGACATAATTAGACCAATGGAATTAAGAAGGCTTCTCAACAATCTTAAGGCCAGAAAGTCTCCGGGTGTCGACGGCCTTCATAATATTCTCCTAAAAAATATCTCTCAAAAAGGTCTGGTCTTTCTTACAAAAATATTTAATGACTGTCTGCGTCTCTCTTACTTTCCCGTCTGTTGGAAATATGCTAAAATAATCCCAATCATGAAGCCCAATAAAGATCCCACTGTCCCGACTAGTTACCGCCCTATAAGTTTGCTCCCTGGTCTGGGTAAGGTACTTGAATCTATAATACTTGCACGTCTGGCAAAAGTAATAGAACCACGCCTGTCACCCGAACAGTTTGGTTTTCGAAAAAAACATTCTACAGTCCAACAGCTTGCTCGTATCTCTGAACATGTGTCCCACGGTCTCAACGAACGGAAATCAACCGGTATGGTACTTTTGGATATTGAAAAGGCCTTCGATACTGTTTGGCACTCTGGCTTGCTACATAAATTACTATTAAATCAGGTCTCCATGTCGCTAGTGAAATTAATCCAATCTTATCTACTAAACAGACAATTTGCTGTTCATATTGGCAATACACGTTCCTCTCCTAAAGATATTCCGGCAGGTGTACCTCAAGGTTCTATTCTTGGCCCCTACCTTTTCATCCTTTATATGCACGATATTCCAAGGCAGCCCCACACTCACTTGGCTATTTATGCGGATGATACCGCTACTTTTACAACTTCGGATGATATTGACATTGTTATATCTCGACTACAATTATCACTAGACCTGCTTTGTGAATATTTCTCCACTTGGAAACTAAAACTAAATTTTTCAAAAACTGAAGCTATCCTATTTACAAGGAGTCGTTCTATACCTATTCGTTTAGTAAAAATTAACAACTATGCAGTACCGTGGTCAAAATCAGTTAAATACCTGGGTACACACCTTGACACAAAACTTAACTGGTCAATAAACTGCAACCAACTCCTTTTGAAAGGATCTAAAGCCTTTGGTGCTCTGACCCCGATCATGAACCGTAAAGCTAAATTAAGTCCAAGTACTAAAATTCGCATCTACACCACACTTATAAGGCCCTGCATTACGTATGCTGCTCCCGTATGGAGTGGCATGGCAGATACGCACTATCGTAAGCTTCAGGTCTTACAAAATAAAGCAGTTAAAATTGCATATAACACCCCTTTAAAATCCAACTTAAACAATTTACATAAAATAATAAATCTACTCCCTTTAAAGCACTACGTCTATAAACTATCACGCAAATTCTACCTCATTAATAATCCGAAAAGTCCAAATCAACTTATTTCCTCTATTGGTAGGTCCAGAATAAATAATCTCAAATACGCCAAGACATATAACAGGTACAAACTACCACATCACTATTTCCTGACGGAGTAGCAGTAGGTGCATAAACTACGGCAACCGGTTTGGCCATCGCGCCGCTTCGCCGATTTAACTTGATTTTTGCTCGAATGCGATTAGTCATTCTATTTCATTTGTTTCGGAACACGGAATTATATTTGTGTTTATGTTATTACAAGCGCTATTATGTTTGTGTTTATGTTTAAAGGTACTTTTGTTGTTTTGTAAGTGTCTAGTCCTGCAAACCAAGACACGTTTTAGTTTTTTCCTGGTATAGGAACCACATATATTTTTCATTACATACCCACTTTTATTTACACATCTTATAAGTTTAGAAAGGTTAATTAACTTGTATAACGTTTACATAATATGATAGTTTACATTAGAATAAGATCTTTTGTAATAATTTTTCACTTATAATTTTATCAATAAAGACATTTTAAAATAAAAAAAAAAAAAAAAAATAACCATGACACCAGGGTCAATGGGGTTGGTAATTCACCTCACAACCCACACGATAGAAGAAGAAGAACCGACCAAGTAGTTAATTCCAATTGCGGAAAATATACAATAAGTCAGGTCGATAAATGATACACTCTCAAAACAAAAAGTCTTTGATGAGAGCGGGAGCGAGGGTGTTATGTCAAGGTTGTAGTAACTGGAATTCCCTAATCTCTGCCTACCTCAACGGGAATGAAGCATGGTCTTATGTACAGTCATGAGCAATATAATGTACCCACTTTAGGACTCTGTCGCACTAACATATTTGACATTTAGTGAGACTTACAGTTCAATTTGGCAAAAAAGTTAATGTGACATGGTACCAAAGTGTATACATATTAATGCTCGTGACCGTATGTACACAAAAACAGTGATTGATTCTGTGAAGATATACCTACGATTAAAAGCCGAAAGATAAATTTCATAAATAGTTTTATTCACTATTTAAGTACCTCAGTCAAATTTATTAAGTATCTTGTTAGTTTAAATGTTTATGATTGTGTAAATAGATCTTACGTAAGCTTTTTTTTTGAGCCCCGATACCGACCCCGCCGGCGTGGTCGACGATTTCCCTCATTCAGCGCTTATCGCTATCGACCCAGTAGATATTATTCCTCTCAGACGACGCCCAGAGCCGAGGTTCGCGCCCAACTGGGCACCCTCAGGCCTGTTGTCTTAAACGTTGTACCGGGTGAGAGCCTTCAGTGCTCCCCATTTGTCCGGCCAAGTAGTTAATGCCACCTGCGGCAAATCTACAATAAGTCACGTCAAAAAAAAAGCTTTTTTTGAGGTTTAAGTGCGTTTGACCAAGATCCAGTCTACAGCGCTAACATGCGCAACGAAACAATATTATCGATCGATTCAATAAATTTTGTCGAAATCGATAAGTTTGTATTTTGACAGAACGACATGGAAATAAACTATTTAGGTGTACATATTAGCACCAAACGACAAAACGATTTAATTATATCGTCAGAATCGATAAACTTACCGTGATAAAATTTTAAACTCAAATTTATGGACGCAATTCCTCCCAGCGCCGTGTCGTCCGATGGTAAACCACCTCACAACCCACCCGATAGAAGATGATTAAAAATATTGCGACCCGCTTTCGTTTTCTTCAAGTCGCATATACAATTATTTATCGTTTATCGCTACTCGCCAGCTAACAGTCAGAAACAGAAGGTAGTTTGAGACCCTCAAGCAAAATTGTGTAGACTTGAGATTCAATGCTTCCCGACGGCAAACCCAATTTCACGTTAGATGTGTTCACAAGTGTTTTTAACGGTAAGTACAGAGAACTGTAACACACAAAAACAAAACTGAATTTCAGTTCAAATACGCATCCGCGGGATTCTCAGTCCTCAATATTGTGTGAACCACTGAGTTTTGTGAAGTGAACATTTTTAATGTAACTGGCGAATCGATTTGGCCCAAGTATTTTGGATTGTTATTTATTTATCATAAACGCAGTTTTAGGAGGAGCTCGGTGGCGCAGCGGTAAACGCGCTCGGTCTGCGATTGTTGAAGTTAAGCAACTTTCGCAAAGGTCGGTCATAGGATGGGTGACCACAAAAAAAAGTTTTCATCTCGAGCTCCTCCGTGCTTCGGAAGGCACGTTAAGCCGTTGGTCCCGGCTGCATTAGCAGTCGTTAATAACCATCAATCCGCACTGGGCCCGCGTGATCCATCCATAGGGAAGGCCCGTGCCCCAGCAGTGGGGACGTTAATGTGCTAGTGATAAAGCGCAGTTTTCACTAAGTTGCGTCGACAATTATAGACGGCGATACGGCTCACCTACCACGTTGGTCTAACGGTAAGCTCGGCGACGTGTGCGCGGCGCACACCTCATCTTATTTCATCTTGAAAGTATAGCTAGTAATTTTAGTTAATTTTAATAGATATACAAAGTTCATCATCATTAATTACCTAGCGTTATCACTTTGTAGAGGGGTCGACTTACCAACACAAAATAATCTAATAATAACATAACATAACAAATACTTTATTGCACAAACAGGAAAAAACAAACTACAAAACAAAAGAGAAATAGAATGAGTACAATAGGCGGCCTTATTGCTAAGTAGCAATCTCTTCCAGGCAACCTTCAAGTATAGGAGATATTTAATATTATGTAATATAGCGGGATAGTGCAGCATCAAAAAAAAAAACAAAATCAGGAATTTTATCAGTTCTCTTTTTTATTGTAGTGTTTTGTTTCCATTAACTGTTGAACACCAACAAAACAACGTAATGTCCACATCAAAGTATCTTCCGAACGAACATGGCCACCCTACCACTAACAGGCGTACTCGCAGATTGGATTGTGTCAACCACCGAGCTTTTAGCATAGTTTCTTGTTCAGGAAACCTCAAAACTGTAATAGTTAGCGACGTGACGTTGCGATATTGACAGCTTTTAGCCAAATCCACTGAAGAGCAAAGCCTTTGATGTGCCTGTCAGCTTGCATAAAAACTCTTTGATGAAAACTCAGCTCGAATACAGTGTGTGTTTGCGATAAACTGTTTCGAACGGTTAATGCCTGAGTGAAGTTTTAATAAGTCTTGTGGTAAAAAACTTTTTTCTTGTGACTTATTGTAGATTTACTACTTGGACGCAGCATTAACTACTACAAGCCGGATTTAAAGTGCTATCCAGCATGAAATAACCAACCACGTCGTAACACATATCTCCAGGTCGTATGACAAATTGTTTGCGGTCATGTCTGCTCGACGCTGGAATTTGCTGCCTGACACTGTGCGGCAGGCATCCTCAATCGTTGCCTTTAAAGCTCTACTGAAGAAGTATTTTCTGGAACATTGTCCTTGGGCTAGGCTATACTGTATATTATATACATATAGGTTGCTAGTGACATAGTAATGAATACTGAGGGGATTATTCTGTGTTAATTTCAAGTGAAATTTTCTGTCGAAAAGTATAAAAATTATGAATTTTGCGATGGAAAAATCCACTTGATATCAACTCAAAGTAATAGTCTGAATCATCCCTTAAAGTTTTTGTTACGATGAAAGTGAAATTTTCTGTCGAAAAGTATAAAAATTATGAATTTTGCGATGGAAAAATCCACTTGATATCAACTAAAAGTAATAGTCTGAATCATCCCTTAAAGTTTTTGTTACGATGTCACTAATGCTCTGTACGAAAACTTTGTGGGATGATTACATTATTGTGAAGGAAGCAAGAGAAGTGTGTCAGGATCGGAGCAAATGGAATTCCATAGTCTCTGCTTAACCCGGTGGGAAATAGGCGTGAATTTATGTATGTATAAGATTGTAATCAATACGGACATATAACCTTACGTCAATCCTATAATTTTTATTCAATTACACTGTCGTTTTTCATAATCGTTTGCAACTTGGCTACGGCCTCAAGTTGGTATGGTCGGTCATGGTCAGATGCCCTAGCTAGATAGATGGCGGCTGTTCGCGCACGTGCGCGCTGCGCGCTTGCGCTCCGTGCGGCTGCTGGCCGTGCCGGTGGCGCGAACGTACACTGCGCGGGGTGCGCCCACAACGCATGCACTCTGCTCAACTCTTTGCTTTGTTAATACCAGTAGTAGATATTCTTTTTACTAGTTTTAAATGTTTTATTGAATGTTATATTGTATTTTTAAGTTACCTATAATTGTCTAATTGTAATTGTGTTTTGTCTAATATTGTCTTTATTGTACGTTGAATAGAATAGAATAGAAATAGTTTATTATAAAAGGACGTCACACAAAAAAAAAACAATCAATCAATCAATCAATCAATAATACTAAACAACAACAAACAACAACATCATATCAAATTTCCACTAAAACAATGGTGGTAAACAACAACTATTTTGGTGTATAACTGTCAGTGCAATAAATGTGTATAAATAAATAAATAGTACTCGCAATTCACACGATAGACGATGAAGCAGAGAAGTAAAATGTATCGATTCTTTTACAATATTATCGGCACTAAAACCATTGCTACACCGTTCGTGACACCCCTACAGTTGCCGGTTATTCGATTTGCGAAATCAATTCGTCTCCCTTGCAACGGTAACCTAATATTTCTATTACCAGTCGCAGTTAGATTTTTCCAGCGCCCAGGTATCGATATGATTTATCATTACTGTAAAAGGCTTTTTTTTATCTTTAGCTCTAAGATGGTAGGTTACTGCTTGGTCGCACTGACTCACTGAGTCTTTGACAAACTTCTCTCGTCGTTTCGTAGCACTAAAATCCTTATCTTTTTCCTCACAAAGTCCTCACAGATATAGTTGTGAGTTAGATTTACTGCATTCCTGTGTTCCTAGTGAACTTGTTTAAGTGATGCTGGTTTAACTTTACTAGTCCGCCTTTGCTATTCGCTTATCTGTTAAACCTACTACAAATTTCATGATTAATGAATAAAAAATATTTTTTTGTAATGGGTCGATGCAACTAGTCAAATCAGTTACTTTTTACTAAAAGTCAAAACACGAAATTACTATGGAATTTGTATAAAAAAGCAACCTGTGGCGTCACAGAAAAACTTGTCAAAATATCGCACTTATTATATATATTATTTATTTATTAAAATTCATAAATAAGTTAATAATAATAATAATAAAACACTTTATTGCACACAAATTCACAAAACATTTACAGCATAAACTTATTCTAAGGTGGGCAAAGGCGTCCTTATCGCTAAGAGCGATCTCTTCCAGACAACCTTCGGCAAGTTAATTAAAATAAAGAAAACGTTTTTTGTCACCTTTAGATCTGTCGTTATTTAGTAATCAGAATTTCATAATTTATCTTTGACCTTGGAAACTACCCAATTATTACAACAACTTAGTCAAATAAGATACTTTTTAAGGAACGCAAAAACGAAAATCTTCCCTGGAATTTATATGGTAAGGTAATGCTGTGGTATGACGTCATCTATAAAAGCGGTCAAACGTCGCATTCGTTATTACTTATGAATTTGACTTTTTAATTAGCATTTTATAATAATTAAAACACACAATAACGGGTTCTTACCGCGTTTAAATGGGGATATGAGACTCCCGATCATCCCGTGATCATGGCACTTGCAACAGTGTCGAAATATCGGGAGTCTCATATCCCCATTTAAACGCGGCATGGGTTCTCATCGCGAACATTAGGAAACATTGTTCAAAAAAATTTCAATAGATGACGCTAATAGTACCGATTTGTAATTAAAGTTTCTTTAAAAGCCAATAATCGATAAATAGGCACTAAAATTATGTTTTATAATTTAAAAGTTATACTCCAACCAAAAGTTAATCAAAGATATTGGCATTTAATGGAGATTTTTATATTTTTAAATTTAGTGGTTACTCTAGCGGATTTACGTCGGAACTACGTCGAGTATGGAGCTTGTTGAGGGGTTGAACGTTCTCGTTTTTATTAACGCCATCTATAATTATGTATAAGAAGCTCGCTTAAAGTTGCGCCATCTATCGTTAATTATTGCAACATCGATCTAGCTTTGCCACAGATAATAAAATATTGCGTTTTTAAAAGATTGTGTTTATTTGCAAAATACATTTTATTGAATTAATTAAATGTTTAGTTGTAATTCTCATAAATTATGGGAGATACAATATCAAATTTAAAAAAAAAATATAACCTGTATAAATATCATTTAAAACTAAATTTGAGAACAAAAAAAAAACGCAACTTTCAAATAACGTAGGTAGGTTAGTAACCTACCTATGTTTGAAAATGTTTGTTTTCGTTTGAATTACGAGTCGAACGCGCCTTCTACGTTTTGTGTATTGTGGTTTACAAACTAACCCTGGACTGAAATCGGACTTTGATTTGGCTTCATGAAACCTGCTTTCACGTAGCGGCACAGGAACAGTGGTTATAAAAAATGTCTGCACACAATTTGTTCTTATTATAATTGTACAAATTCTTCGGAACAGAAGTCAATGTTCCGTTTTCCGTGGGATGACGTCAACCGCCTAAAAGTATGGCTTGAGAATTGCGGTAAGTAGTTAAATGTTTACTTTTATTTATTTTTAATATTAAACTGCAAAAAGTTATCAAACAAACAATTTGATAGAATCAATGACAATCAAAACTGGAATAAAATAAAAAGAAATACCTAATTAACATGGTGGGAAAGTTATTGCCACTCCCCCTACTTGCTAGACTATTATTTTGGTACCTAATCGGTTTATCATTTGTCACCATTTATCATTTAGTTTACCATAATTAATGTAATACTTAAACTCAAGCTGAGATCAACAGTTTAGAGTAGTAGAACAGTTTTTTCTGTCTGAAGAACATAATATAATTAGGTATTGTGCTCAATGTCAATTTGGAATTATTAAATTAACTTTTGTACAATTGGGTAATTTAGCATGGCATATAGATATACTAATCAAACTTGAAAATCATAATTAGTGATTTTTAACATATTCTTACTGGGAACTCAGGGCCTCCAGATTCTGAACCAATTGCTATAACTACTAAAGCACTGGAATAGTCAAAAACTTGTAAAGTACCTACTAAATACCAATACTGTATGCGATGGATTTATATTTCCAAGTGAACTGTGGAATAAAAGGGACAAAAGTTAAAAAAAGTCAATCAAGTACATAATTATTGCTGAATTTTGGACTGTTTTATTGAACATTTTATAGACCAGGGCGGTTAAAATAGCCACATCGAAGCAATTCATCTAAGAAAGCAATATTGCAGTTTCACATTTGTGCATATAAAAGTAAGTGTGCGATGCAAACAAATGTCAAATAGCAATATTGCTTTCTTAGATGAATTGCTTTGATGTAGCCATTTTGGCCCCCCAGATATCTACTTACACATTTACTTTTAATTTAAGATGAAAATAAATAAAAATAAAACATTTATTTATTTCTTCTTATACAGTCTTAATAGATACCTAAGATAAACTACTATCTACCAAACCTACAGTTTTGTACCAATTTCACACATCGGGACTGTGTACAGAAGCCAGGAACCCAAATGAGGTATACCTAGTATCTTGGTCTCGCTCACACCTATATATACCAGCAGGTAACAATCTATACATACATTATGTATAGGTAGGTACCTACAAGAACTTAATAAGACATGTCAAAAGTTGCTGTTTTAGTAGATTCTGCCTCTGTGTATTATTGATTAGAACATTAGGCTTATGATCTGGAGGTCCGGGTACTGTTTCTGATATTATCAAAATTACTTTGTGAGATTATTCATCACAAATCAAATATTTTTAATGATCACAAACAGTTAGAACATACAAAAATTTATGCAACATACCTACTACAGTACACATGGGAGGCCTGTTTAAGCAATTTCTTCCAGGGAACCACTACCATGATCCAACCATTAATCTTTGTTTAGTTATGACATTGCGGACTAAGTCACTTAATTGTCCGAAAAAGTAAGAGTAAGCTTTGCTTCAGAAATTATATAGTTGGTCCGGGCTACCACCAAAACGATTACCTCCTGTTATTTGAGGGTAGAGGGTAGAGACGATCCAGCAGTGGAACATCTATAGGCTATTTATGTTTTATTGAAAATTATATTCTTTTCTTGTAGGTAATATGAACATTGCCCACTTGCCTGCAGAAATTTTGCGGTCAAGGTATTTATGCATTGACCATTTCAATATCAAGTATGTACGAAATGAGACTGGTCATAGAAAAAGACTCCAGAGAAGTGCAGTTCCAGAACCATATCAGACTCAAGACGTTCAAAATCGCTCAAGCACTTCCTCACCAGGTAAGCACAATTAATTTGTCAAGTTATTACCTACAATTGGGTAGGTAGGTACTTACCTACCACTGAATTAATACAAATACAATCAAATTTTTATTGTAGGTTAGGTACCTACCTATTGCTTGAATATCTACATAATATTGGGTTTTAGTATAGTGATAGTGAGTTATTACCTACATGAATGATACCTACCGACCTTGAGTTTTTTTGAAATGTTAGGTACCTAGCTAATTACAACTTACCTACTACTTAGATGTAGACAAGTTAATGTAGGTACCTACCTACCTAGTTAAATGTTTAAAGTAGGGGATAGGTTGTTTGTATGAAGTGTCCGGGCTGTGATGATAGATAGGTTCGATAGGTGCCTATAGACGTCTCGATTCCGAACCATTTTCACTAACTAAACTATAATAAAGCCGTATTAACATAAATTGTAGGGTTTAAAATAATTAAAGACGTAAAATATTACTTTATTGTACCTATACCAAGATACCTACCTACTATCTATAATACCTACTTAATACCTTAATGACAAATTGACAGCCTCCATGGTCTAGTGGTTAGAGCGATAGGCTCAAGATCTGGAGGTCCGGGTTCGATTCCCGATGGGGACATTGTCGAAATCACTTTGTGAGACTGTCCTTTGTTTGGTAAGGACTTTTCAGGCTTGAATGGTGATTCAAGTAATCAGGTGTGATTGTTCGAAAAAGTAAGATGATTCCGTGCTTCGGAAGGCACGTTAAGCCGTTGGTCCCGGCTATTAGCCGTAAAAACACCTCCACCAACCCGCAGTGGAGCAACGTGGTGGAATATGCTCCATACCCCCTCCGGTTGATTGAGGGGAGGCCTGTGCCCAGCAGTGGGACGTATATAAGCAGTTTATAATACCTTAATAGGTAAGTATCTACCTAGGTAAGTTAGGTAGCTATAGGTAGAAAAGTAGCTTTTCGCTTTCAACTTTACGCAGACGGCGATTGTCGTAGATGGGTAGGTAATGTAACCTACCATAACGTAACCAGTTGTTTAAGCCTGAAGGGGTAACAAACATACAGGCAGATTTACCTACATACCTAGGTACCTACTACGCATCGCATCGCATCGTACGTACCTATCATTTGCGTTTGCGCGACTCAGGCAGTAAGTAGGTACCTGCCTACCTACTTACCTACAATCGTAATAACACGTGACCTCGCGCAACGCAACAAGCTAGAATGGATCTTATCTTTATAATGACATAAAGTCTATAGTTGCTCGACACACGGAATTGAGACGTAGTTGTTTACAATCTTGTACAAAACAGTGCACCGCGCTTACAGGGCTTATAGGTATATATTATAGCGGTTATTAAACTACCCAAACGCGATGCGTCGAGATCGCGGGCTCGGGCATCAGGATCGGGCAGTGTTATAATAAACAGTTCATTGGTGGGCGACCCACGATTTCGTCATACATTTTATAGGTAGGTAGGTTACATTGGTACACACGATGACCTGACGCATCGTGTGTGGCAGATGAATCGAGTTAATGTAGGTAATAAAGCCTTATCATTCCACTTACTTAAGTAGGTAGGTACCTACTATGTTTGTGGCTCTTTCACGCAAAACCTATACCGCAGCGTAGCTACCTAAAATCATATAGGTACGTAAAGTAAGGCCAACCAGACGAGATACAAAAAGGTAAACAAACGGACCATTACTGAGTTACATTGCGATAACCAGGGATTATCATCTCTGTCCTTATCACTCGTACGCGCAGTTATGGCGTCAGTTGGTCAACGACAGCTGTCGTTGTGTTTCGTGGTAGGTACAGGAAAGCAGTCGGTACTGCAGCTGTCAACATTTGGACCGCCATTTTATGAACATGTTCATTTCTGTTTGGATTGCGTTCGAAGTGATACATATTTTTTCGTCCCCGTATTTACCTACTTAGATTTTTGTTCTTATTATTCCGTTTCTGTTACTTTTATTTTTGATTTTTGCTGGTATTATGAGTAGTTGTTGATTTAAACACAGTATTGACAACATGATTGATAATACGATAGATAGTTTTATCATAAACACAGCTGACTCGGACTCTTCGGACGAATCATCTTTGTCTAGTACAGACGACAGCGATTAAAATTCGAACTTTATGATAATTTATTCAAATATAAATGTTTTGAACCTCTGAAACTTTGTTTACATTCTATATCTCGTCTGGTTGCCTTTAACACGTCAGTAATCTAATCATTATTTTTATTTATTTTATTTTAAGTTATATCTGTCATTATAATTAAAATCAATTTATTCAAACAAAAACAAAACAAACACACCCTATAAATAAAACACCTCCTCCAATGCGTCACATCGAGCCAAGGTGCCCAACAGGCTGGCAGCATTACCCCTCTGAATCGCCAGGCTAATTCTCTGACAGAAATAACTACCAGCCCTAGCATCCCCCGAAGCCCCGATAAGACGCATTGAGAGATCTGTCATTATTATTTTTTTATTCTATCTGTCATTATAATAATATTATAAAACAAAGCTCCCACGCCATTCGCTCGTCTGTTTGTTGGCGGCTATCTCAAAAGAAAAAAATAATAATGACAGATATAACTTAAAATAAAGTTAGATGTGTTTACAGGAATTAGCACCAATGTCATGACTTACAAGAAGTGTTACATATTTTTTTCTTTGAGCTTCTATATTTGCAACTTTTTACCACGCACTTCACATGTTGCCAGTTCGGCGCCTAATCGCGCACCGCGGAGAAATACTGTCACGTCGCTATATTAACAGTAACTTTGCGTCCCACTTTTTGAGCGCTGATGTTCAATCTATGTCCGAAAAAAATAAAGACTAGTGGGAGCTTTCATCGAAAAAGCTGCCTAATGGTTTTGAGATATAACAAAACAATGTATTGTGGTTTTTTATAAGTACCTACCTATGTCTATCTTTTAGGAATCACTTATCATACACATTTTAATATTTATAAAATGGCTACGTTAATACGTTAGTTACCTACCTACTTTAATGAATGTTATAATTGCCCTTTTCTTCCTTTATGTTAGGTATTGTTATCTCCAACAACTTTGCTTTACATTCATCTTTTGGGGCCTTTGGCGACTCAATCATAACCCTGACACTAGGGTTGATGAGGCTGGTATTCCACCCACGATAAGAAGATAAGATTCACGACATTATTTAATACATACTATTTTTCGTTTTAGGTTCATCAGGTACTTTTAAAGTACTGACACCGAAAAAGGTGTACAAAAATAAACGGCTTCGCGACTGCGAACTTGAAGAGCTCGTGGAGCCGCCAGCAGTAGCATACCAGTGCAACACGCCGAAGAGAAGACGGTTGTCAATTACTGAAGACACGCCAAAATGCAAAGTGTTAAAAAAGAAATTAGTATTGTATCTAACAATAACAAAATGTAATACCTTTTGAATTAAAGAAGTAGTTTAATTGAATATTTATTGTATTTTCATTCTAGTCATTAAAAAAAAAATCCAACTTCATTAAATTTGTTAATTTTAATAATCAAGTAGGTATCTTAATTATAATATACTAATACTACTTTTATATAAATTGTAATGAACAATTAATTATTTATAGTTACTTTAAATGATATCTATCTATGTAATGGAAAGGGGATAGTAAAATAAAAAAGACACATTTCTATTGTTTAGTTATTTATTCAAAACCATACACAAACTCAGTTGAATCAGAAAAGCTGGATCAGTGTTTTTCCCAGGAAAACCTAGGTAACTATTTGGTACTCAACTAAAACTCATTTAAACAGGCACATTATTGCCAGATTCACATTCGGCTGTTTGCACATCCTTTCCTTTACTACTTGGGCCACATTATCTTTCCACTTATTTTATATTATCTTGACTCAACCAGGGTACTCGCTATATTATGTTACCTACAAATGAAAATATAATAGTTATTAAAAGAGCACATTAATTTTGATCGGCAATGATATTCAGAACAAAACATTTCTACCACCCATTAGGTATTATAGGCATTAGTTTATCTATGTATCACAGATAATATAATAACATAACATAAGCAAGATCTTGCATCTCATTGAGGTAGTCAAAGTAACATTCATCACAAGATGAACTAAGCACACGCACCTCACGAGCTTTCCGTTAGGCTAACGATAGGCTGTATCGCTACCTATAATGGTCAGGCCAAGTGTGCTAGATGTGAACTGTTTAAATTAAATTAATGCAAGTCCGGTACCAGGGTTTGAACCGGGTTCATCGTTTGAGATGCAAACAAGTCTACCATTATGACCTATTTTATATTAGAGTAATAGTGACTATATAATAATAGTAGGTATATTGCAATGTATGACAAAACTTGTGTGCCAAAACTGCTCTGTCCGCCCTGAGAAGGAGCCAGACACATGGATGACCTATTACGCATGTAATCCGATGAGTTTGAAATTTATCTACTTTATTGAACATTTAGATATTCGGGCTCAAAGAAATGGGTTAATGGGATAATAATTTAAGCATACATACCTGGCATAGTGCGATTCTCATTTATGCAGAACAGAAGTCAGGATTAAGTTTTCACTATAATACCTACAACTCCAAAGAAAATATTTTTCTTTGAAAAGTAGTGTGGCTTTCATGAGGTAGACTTGTATCATATTCATCACTTGGTCATGGTCAGAAAATTGTTGATATGTGGTTCAAATAGCCTTTGCATGTCATTCTTCATAATGGTTATCATCGTCTTTAGAGATCTGAAATAAATTACAGGCTTAAATTCACAACACGCTCACTGCCTAACTAGACTTATTTAACTTTTTTTCAACAAACAGTATATTATGATTTGTACCATAGATAGGTGACAGCTACACAAAAAAGTATCTACTACATACATACTTATACTCACGCCTGTAATCCCGATTAGGCTGGGCAGAGCCACGAGTAAGCAGAGACCAATTTGGAAGCACTTTATACAAAGTCCTCAGGTGCTTAACCGGTGGTCCAATGTAATGTTTCATCATGCTAGAAAAGACTTGTCTTTCATAAAGGTTCTCCTCAGTCGGGTTTACGACACGCCCGGGATGATAAGGGACGATTGCGTTCTAGGTAGGACCTTAGCTATGTTTTTAATTATCTTCCAGTTTTAGTAACTAATTAGATACTTACAGGAGTTGGAGATATATTTTTGCCAATACAAAATGAAGACGTAATCAATAAACCCCACCAAACAAAGACCTTGTATTCTTTGCCCACCAAACATCAGATATCTGATATAATCGTATGTCAACTAACAACTGTCACCTTGACAATGTCACAGATCATTGTCACAGATTATAATACTAACATGTCAACGTTGAGAAAAAAAATCCGTTTGCGCCATCTATTATCTTAATTTTACTCTAACTCTAAGTAAATATATTGTGCTTGCAATAACTTGCACTCAGTAAGCTGAAATTTCACTAGATGTCGCTCGATTCGTTCGATCCCATCAATAAATGACCACTAGATGCCGCTAAAAAAGGGGCGTTTTAGCGGCATCTAGTGGTCATTTATTAGAACTAAAAATAGCCCGAAGAATTGCCCGAGTTAGAACGGCACAGTTTCGTTGTATGACGTGAGGCATCTGTACGTTAGTATTATATGATCTGTGAACGCGGTAAGAACCCGTTATTATGTGTTTTAATTATGATAATAACCGCGTAAACTTAAAACAAAGCATTTTATAATTTATCTTTGACCTAGATAAACAACCAATCAGTAATTACTGGGGTTTAAAAAGGCCTCATCAAAGCAATTCATCTAAAAAGCAGTATTGCAATGTAAACAAATGTCAAATAGCAATTTTGCTTTTGTTGGTGAATTACTTTTAACCCCTCTGATCGAATGATAAGTGTAACGTTTTTATTTGAAAATCGAATGAACAATTACCGCTCGAATTTTATAACACATGAAACAAAAATGGCGGACCAAACGCCCGATAAATCTCAAACATCGGAATCAGAGTTGTAACTAAATTTCTTAATTCCCGTCCGACCGGAGGCGGTTTTCTAAAAAGTAATAAATATAATATCTGCGGCGTATCCGGCGATACGGTACTAAAAGGCAATCGAGTTTGATTCTGTCCAATATTTCGTTAGCGAACGTTCAGAGTAATAGAAATAGCGATTTGTGAGAAGGACATTCTGAGGACATTATTATTGTTATTCAATTTGAGTGGTCGTGTGAAAAAGTGGCGATAGCAAGGATTATAGTTGGCTTTGGTGACATTTCAATTTTGGGAGTAGATTTACTAGGTACCCACACTACACCGAGCTTTCTTTGTTTTCCATTATCTGAATAATTATTCAGAATACATTATTATCACATCGTTAAAAACTACGTCTAGAAGTATAACTTTACTTTTTAGTGTATAATGCCACCTATATATTACGTTTTACTAATCAGAGAGTCAGTATTTGCTCTAAATTGAAAAATGTGGTCGATCCAAGGC
Organism: Pectinophora gossypiella; assembly: GCF_024362695.1. Lineage (NCBI taxonomy): Eukaryota > Metazoa > Arthropoda > Insecta > Lepidoptera > Gelechiidae > Pectinophora > Pectinophora gossypiella. Next base: position 2,883,366 of record NC_065414.1, on the reverse strand, counting down.
TTATGCCCAGCTATTTGATTAAATGACTGAAAATTGATCGGCGCCGTTTAGTAAAAAGGCTAGGCTATTAATGAAACGGAAAATCAAGCTAGCTGGACATACCATGTAATTTCTACTGCATCTTGCTTCTGCAAATTAAATATTACGTCATGAGAAAAAGACAAAGAGTCTTCTTACTTTTTTTTCATCATCTCTCTATTGTTTCGATTTTCACAGGGTCCGCTTACCTGAAGATTTGACAGGTCCGGTTTTTTACAGAAGCACCTGCCTGTCTGATCTTCCAACCCACGTAGGGAAATCCAGCCCTATACAGGTTAGGTCACATACCTCTGAAAATGCATTTCTCAGGAACGTGGGTCTTCTTACTTTTTCTTAAGTTCTTAAAAATACGAAATAGGTAGCTAAATAAAGGTACGTCTTTAAAAATAAACCAACAACTTTTCAAGCCTCTTTTCGCGTCCTTAACCTTACTTCCTCTAAAGAAAATTTACACCACTCACTTAAAAAATACTCGGAATATTACGAGCCGTGACAAGCTTTTAATGTTAAGCAACGTAACACGATAACTTAGCCAGCCGAATACGTTATAACTTAGCTCATTCCGTTTCTTGGAAATGCACTTAGCGGATGCATTCTGTTTCGTTTCAAGATCTGAAAATGATTACTTATTATAAAGTTTTCAAGACGCACGAGGTTGCGTAGTAAGTGTTCACTGTTTGTTATAATTTAAATGAGAAATTGTGAAGTTCCACTTTCCCGCTAAAAAGTAAATCTGCGTTGCGTATCTTTTTTTTGACGTGGCTTATTGTAGATTTGCCGCAGATTGCATTAACTACTTGGCCGGACAAATGGGGAGTGCTGAAGGCTCTCACCCGGTACAACGTTTAAGACAACAGGCCTGAGGGTGCCCAGTTGGGCGCGAACTTCGGCTCAGGGCGTCGTCTGAGACGAAAAATTTTGAAAGAATTAATCGACCCTGATGGGTTGATAGCGATAAGCGCTGTTTGAGAGAAATCGTCGACCATGCCGGCGGGGTCGGTATCGGGGTCCTTTGTGTCTGGTGTCGCGAGCTGATTGGCTGAAGATAGGCTCAGGCCGGACGTACATACGTATTATATAAACTCACGTCTATTTCCTACCGGAGTAAGCAGAGACTATGGAATTCCATTTCCGCAGTATATTTAACATTTATTTAAAAACTCATTCTCGCGTTGTGCCGGTTTTACCTCCTGCGTGGGAGCGAGATAGACAGTCCACGTGTAGTCTCCTCTATTTTTTTTTTTGATGTGACTTATTGTAGATTTGCCGCAGATGGCATAACTACCTACTTGCCTGGAAAAGGTATTATTCTCCAGTACTTTACCACTTACAGCTAAAATGGACTAAAGCGCGCGACCTTTGATCTTTGATTTTTGATCTCCTAAACTCTTGACTATTTTGTTATTAAAGTGATTTATTGTACTTACATTTGCAACACGCATGTCAACTGTGATCACGCGCAGATCTGCTGCTGTGTCTTCGTGTGAGATACTAAGTATTTTGAACTTTACTAAAGTGATCTTAAATATCCATTTCCACTGTGAAATTGTTATTTGCCCATATCAGTGAAATTAGAAACACGCTTACTTCACCTCGCGTCACATAAATCTCTAACTACCTCCATATAATTTCATATTTCTAACAAAGTCATCAAACTGTCAATTGTCATTTTTTGTTGTTTTTTTTTTTTGGAAAGTGTTTAACGGCTCTGGCCTAGTGGCCTTTTAAGGCTGTCATTAATTGATTGTATTACTTCATTTTTTTCATTTGACATATTATTCAAAAATTAGGTAAAGTAACGTTCAATTCACGCCAAGTTCACACAGCAAAACAATCTGTAGAAGTGTTACCATTACATAAATTATAAAAAAATACTCAAAAAAAATAATAAACAGCCAGGGAAGGGAATAATAATTTGGAAACAACTCGTAATATATGAATAATAATGCATCAAATGTGATTAAAGTTTTGCGACTGATTTCAGATAAATAAAACAGAAAAAATAACTTGGCCAGACAAATGGGGAACTCAAGTTTATACAGAATGTTACTGACATCGTAACGGCCTCGTGGTCCAGTGGTTTAAGCATTGTGCTCGCGATCTGGAGGTCCCGGATCGGAACTTCCGATCCCGGTGGGAACAAATCACAAAAAAACATTTTGCGATCCCTAGTTTGGTTAGGAAATTACAGGCTGATCACCTGATTGTCCGAAAGTAAGATGATCCGTGCTTCGAAAGGCACTGATGTAAGTTAGTAGACGTTATATAAGCCATGGGGGCCTTTGTCGGCTCAATAGTAACCCTGGCACCAGGGCTGATGGGGTTGGTAATCCACCTCACAACCCACACGATAGAAGAAGACTTACATGGTAACGAAAATTTTGAGGGATGATTCCAACCATAATTCTGAGATGATATCAAGTAGAATTTTCCGTGGCAAAAGTATGGAACTGAAAATAGTTAAGCTGTAAGCTCCCCAAACAAAATAAAATAAATAAATAAACACTAAAATTTGCATGAATTTTCCGACAGAAAATTTTACTTGACATCAATCATTTTCTGAATCATCCCCCTCAGTATTCATTACAGTTTCACTAACACTCATACATACCCGTATGCTACGGCTACGAGTACGTACTTGATTAAGTAATTACCACCGTGATTCGAATCCAGGACCTCTGGATCGTGAGCACAACGTTCAACCACTGGACCACAGCGACCGTTATAGACACTCTAATACATCGCTATATGTTTGAATTTACCGCGCGGCGCGCCTCCTATAAACAACGTCTTTGAGTTTACTATGCTCCTTACCACCACAAACTAGCTGTTCCAAGTATTTCTAACGACAAGACAGTGGTAATCAGTTTATCTAAAGGCTTTGGCACACCAAAAGCAAGAGCAGGTAGGAAGCAGCGCGCGGCAGTTTCAACCGCCATATTTAATTTTCCCATAACGTTGTGTCTGTAATATTTCTCTGTGAAATCTTATATAAGTAAATATTTTTTTTTACGCACTAATTAGGTTTTTTTTTTTGTAAATTTAGACGCACAATGATGCACCTTTTTTTCTACTTTTGGTATGATGCATTTAACACAGATGCTCACGACTGTATCTCAATTGGGGTAGTCAGAGGTACATCCATACCCACGCCAAGCCGAGCTTACTTTTAGACCAACGTGATAGGTGGTGAACCGTATCGCCCCTACGGTTGAGCCAACTGTGTAAGTAAAATCTGCACTTAAGATGAATTAAGAACCACAAAGCCACAATGACTAATGATAATGTTAGGGTAGCTACACACATAGTCGGGCCTGCATAGTCGGTTCGGCAGTATTAGCCGAACAACAAAGCCGACCCGATGTAATTACTGCACTTGTTCGGCTTGCACTTGTAATGGCAGTTCATTCGGGTTGACAATCATACGATTCAGCAGTACTTGTGGAACGACAAAGCCGACCCGAAGCAACTACAAGCCTGCTTTGCCGGCCCGCCTAGTGAAAGCCGAACGGCTTTTTCTCCAACATGCATCTACATTATATTCGATTTTTACCGCCCGGCTGTGGCGATTCATGCCCGCCCGATTATGTGTGTAGCTATCCTTACAGTTCATACAGTAAATAATATCTTGTATTACAACATGGGCCACGTCGCGCCTATGCTGCTCCTACTTTTAGTGTACTGAAACCTTTAGGCTTTGATAATGTCACTACAATAGGGTACTAACTATGAAAGCTATTTTCGGCACGGAATGTTGCTTACTGAGATGCTGGAGCGCATAAAATTTAAGTGTGATCGCGGAGGTAGAAGACATCATGTTTAAAGGGGAGGTGCTTTAAAATAGTGTTGTGGTAGTTATGCTTCTGTGCAGTTAATGAAAATTATAGGACACGTTCAGTTGCTTATCTTCCCGGGCAAGACATACACCGACATTATAGGCGTGAGACCACGCAGACGCGGGTGAAAAGCTAGTCATTATCTCCCTAGCATTATCCCGTTTTTCACATGGTCCGTTTACTTAACCTGAAGATTTGACAGGTTCAGTTTTTTACAGAAGCGACTGCCAGTCTGACGTTCCAACCCGCGAAGAAAAAACCAGCCTAATACAGGTTAGATCACATACCTCAAATGCATTTCTCGGGAATGTTGGTTTCCTCGCGATGTTTTCCTTCGCCACTGAACACGTGATAATCATTTGTGATCCAAACATGAATTCGAAAACACATTCGACAATCATCGGTGTAAGCCTGTGCTTGATTCGAAGTTCTACCAACTGGGCTACCACGGCGGGTGAACGCAAGTAAGTCTGATATTTTTACTTTCAAACCAAAATAAAATCCGTACTTAAATTAATTTGAGCACTCAATCCGTTCGTCAGAGTACTCGTAGGTCCGCATTACACAGAGAGGTTGGCAAGCAAACCCGCGGTTGTTGGCTAGTTGCCAACCTTGCAGACTTCCTGTAACGACTACTTTTTAAAATTTTATTATATTACTTATATGTCTTCTTCTTATCGTGTGTCCAAGTGGAATACCAACCTCATCAACCCTGGTGTCAGGGTTATGATTGAGCCGCCAAAGGCCTCTGACATGGCTCATGTTACGATTACTCACTTACATCAGTAAATAGTAACTGGGACCAACAGCTTAACGTGCCTTACCTAAGCATGGATTATCTTACTTTCAGACAATCTGGTGATCAGCCTGTATTGTCCTAACCAAACTAGGGATCACAAAGTGATTTTTGTGATATGTCCGCACCGGGATTCGAATCCGGGGCCTCCGGATCGTGAGTCCAATGCTCAACCACTGGACCACAGAGTCCTGGTACTGGACCGTTACTTATATGTACTTATGATAGTTTATGATAGTTCTAGAAGCTCTGGGCTCGTATTTTTGAATCGTTCGTCTCCTCCAACTCACGTGCGAAAATATATACCTGTCTCATTTTGCAAATGACTATATCTGATGTGCAACGTGAAATGGGTATATAGTTTCGAACGCAAATCGAAAATGAATGATTCAAAAATAGGTTTACTGATAGTCTAGCTAGAGAGCAAGACATAAAATGCGGCTTGCAGGCCATAAGGTCGTTTTTTATCAAGTGATTACAAACGAATGGTAATTTCCATGTTTATAAATTATTAAATTTTATCGTATGTCAGAATTTTCCGGATTGTTTTTGTAGGCCGGAGTGAGAAGGTTGCTGAGTTCGAATAGGGACCCAGTCCTACGGGGAATACCTAACGTAAAACCCTTGCCCAGGGATACGGGTGAAGACCTCAACGGTTGCAGAGGCGGACATGGGAGCCATCGGTACAGCAGTGCAGGACGGAAGGGGCAAGTCACGGGAACTGTACCCTGGAACCTGACAGAGGGCAGCAGTAACTGTCAGTACTATTCAGAGGCGGAGACTAGAGGAGTCCTAGTACGCCTTTGAAATAGACAACTCTTGGCGCCAACACTCGCGTCAGACAGAGTACTGCGGAGCGGTAAGCAAGAGGGAAGCCACTGCTCTATTTTCGTCTTAAAAAGTAGCATGGAGAATCCTACACCGAAAAGAGCGAGGCGCTCAAATTGGTGATGATGATTCGAATTTGAATTCCAAAAAAGCATGTGTTTAATATAGCTATGACGACGCTTTGGCTATACATAATAAGTAAAAATATCTCCTTAAATTCTCTTTCTCCGGCAAGTTTGACCGAAAATTCGTCTAGAAAATCGTTCCAGCATGCATGGTACCTATCGAATTTCCGTCTTACAAGCCCTCCAGACGAAGACTAACACAATTTGCGAGTAACGTTTCTGGCTTGTCGCTAAACTGTATATCGGAACTTTATGTTTAAGTAAAAGTATATTTAGAAGGTGCTTGGCTATGTGACTTGCAGTTTTGCATAGCAGCGGTGCATTTTGCATTTAGGAATATGGTAAAAGATTTTTAGAATAGGGTAAGTGCTACTTCGTTGAACTGGGAAAAATGTTTATGCAATACAAAACCAAAAACTGTGCACACTCAAAACAAACATTGTCATAAAACAATTTTAAAAAATCCTCCCAAAATAACCCGACAGAATTAAGTTGACAGCGCTTGTCAAACAGCAAATTTTATTCCCTCGATTATTCATTAATTTAAGAATTAACAATTGGCTATCATCCTTCCCTTTCCTTATCGGCGGATAAGAAAATGACGGGTATATCTTAAAATAAAATTAGGAGGTGTCTGTAGTAATCGGAGCTATATTATAGGCTCAACCTGTCACCATATATGATTAATCATATTATTATCCATCAAACGAAATCGTATCAAGTTGTTTTCTGAACACTCGATACTAATAACATACCTACTCTTGATATCCCAATGACGCTTCAGGCGCGTCTATATGTTATAAAAAAACTGAATCCCAAAATAATAAAAGTGCACAAAAATAGAAGCTACATTTCGTCGCGTGTGTATTCAAATCCAATCCAAATTTAATATTTCGCCCCCAATTTTTTCACACTGAAAAATCCAATATAAAACGACTGAATCGTTTACAATTCCACTGCAAATAAAAACATGAGCGAATTCAATTTTATGAGAGATGATTCCGCATGTTTTGTGTTTATTAAAACACGCGCGACATACCTGAAGGTTAGGTAGAAATTTAATCATCAACACTATGTACTTAGGTCATTACATGACGTTGGAAAATCAATCGATAATAAAATTAGCCACTACGTCTACGTACAATGTTCACCTTGAAATCTAATCATCAGACTATTTATAAAAAATATTCAGCAGTTCTCAAGATTATTCGAAATATACACACACACATCAGCCCATTAACGTCCCCACTGCTGGGGCACGGGCCTTCCTTATGGATGGATAGGGAGATTTACGAGAATTCAGAAATATACATAGCACAATATTAATTTTAGTTTAAATTCAGCTTATGTCAGTGTGAAGCGTTTAGTTAAACTAGAGACGGAACCCTGAATCACAAAAAAGGTTGTTAGATTCCTCCACATATAATTTACGTTGGAAGGCAAATACTTGTACCCGTTATCTTCTTCTTCTAATCCTTTTATCTCCTATTAGGATGTGGGGCTCAAATAACAGATTCGCGATCTTTTTCAGTCTCTGTAGCTTGCTCACATGGCATGCCAAGAGTTGTTAATTCCCGATCACCAGTGCGTCGCCAGGTCTATTTGAGGCCCCTTTTGCGTTTTCCACGCGCACACCAGGTCATAGCTCGTCGGAAAGGGTGTTCCACAGGTCTTCTAATGACATGACCAATCTACCACCATTTAGACAAAAAGAAAGAAAGATAGAAAGAAAAAAGTATTTATTATTAGCGGACGCCACAGTAAAAATATAAAAGCGGTAGGAAAAAAAACTAACACGATGTATAAAAAACAATAACAGAAACGTAAAAAGCACAGAAAAAATAATAAAATACAAAATGTTTAATTTCCATGTGCGGGTATCAGCCTCCACAGTATTTCGCCCAGTCAATCTCCACCGTTCAGCTTTTGTAATAGTTTTAGGCCAGAAGATCTTGAATATTTATTTAAATACCCGTTATACAAGTAGCAAATATTGAAATATTTCCTTTGAAACTGGAGGTGAATATCTTGATATTAAACCTTTCGATCTGAGACGTACCGATCTTGTTAAGGAGATGGTGAAATGTTATAACGTCAGAATGTTAGTGACTGTGGTCATGTGGTACACCGGCTTGCTTCTCAACCTGGGAGCGTCGGTTCGAACCCCAGTACCGAACTTAAATGAAAATTTATCTTAAGTGCAGTTTTCACTAACACAGCTGACTCGACCATTATAGAAGCCACCTATCAGAGAAAGATCCGTGAGGTGTTGGTACTTCGATGTCCCTGTATGGATGTACCTCTGACTACTCCAGATAAATATTTTGTATGTTTAGATATCTTCTATAAATGATGAAGACTATAAATGTAATAATATAATAATTAATTGTTATATTTTTTTTTTTTTTTTTTTTTTTTCTTTTTTTTTTTTTTTTTTTTATTGTTATATTTATTTTTAATCACGTTGACATTCCGTAATAATTGACATTGAAATGTTATCAACTTAAGTAATATTGTATATTAATTTCTTTGACATTATTTTGTTAATTATGTCTTTCATTGTTATAATTATTGTCATAATTTATGATTATCTCATTTCTTGTAAGTCTTTGCATGCCATACACTTGGTGGATCATGAGATCCTTATACATAAAATTGTGACCATCTTGTAACAACCATGTATCCAAGCAAATAAAGCATTTCTATTCTATACAATAAAGAATAATACTACTCTCTGCCCCGCACCAATTCGTATCGGGCGCTGACCTAACCCCCCCCCCCCCTGTTCTTACTTTAGTCTTAAACGGCCGTAAGCTGCTAACGAGGGGAACGCGCGGATTCTCTGTCTCGCTCGCACTTACGCATAAGGTAGCTACGGTAACAATGACATTTTTATATATAGTGTCCGAGGTGTGCCCATAAATAGGATGTAAGAGGTTCTATGAATGTTTGAAAAAGGAAACTTCGATTTTAGTGAAGACTAACGGCCTCCGTGGTCCAGTGGTTGAGCGTTAGGCTCACGATCCGGAGGTCCCGGGTTCGAATCCCGGTGGGGACATATCAAAAAAATCACTTTGTGATCCCTAGTTTGGTTAGGACATTACAGGCTGATTACCTGATTGTCCAAAAAGTGAGATGATCCGTGCTTCGGAAGGCACATTAAGCCGTTGGTCCCGGTTACTACTTACTGATGTAAGTAAGTAGTCGTTACATGAGCCATGTCAGAGGCCTTTGGCGGCTCAATAGTAACCCTGACACCAGGGTTGATGAGGTTGACACCTCACAACCCACACGATAGAAGAAGAAGTGAAGACTGCCGCCTTAACTTCTTGCAATATTCATTACGGGCTACCCATGCAACACCGTCTCGCATTAGTAACTCTAAACGTAGTGGAGGAATATTTATTACCTGTTGCAGTATTGTACTGCAATAATCATTAGGTGGATTTTTTTTTCATCCTGAACAAAGCGTGTCGTGCGGGTGTTGAGTAAGCGTTATGCAGTAAATTCAAACATATGGGAATGTTTAGGAGTGTTCAGTCATGAGCAATACTATAGGAGTCTGTCGCACTAACATATTTGACATTTAGTGAGACTTATAGTTCAATTTGTCAAAAAAGTTAGTGTATACATATTAATGCTCGTGACCATTCACGCAGATGCGACAATGCAATTGCGCGATGCACGTTAGTGAACTGTATGGTTATAGGTAATCAGCGCAACGGTCTCTGTGGTCCAGTGGTTGAGCATTGAGCTTTTAATTCGGAGGTCTCAGGTTCGAATCCCGGAAGGAACATGTTACAAAACACTTTTGTCACTGTCAGCTGACTTTGTTGTTGTTTTTGCGCATTAAATCGTACTGTAAGCGAGAAAGTTTATCTCCAAATAGATCTACTTGTTAACTTTAATATTTATTTTCATTAGGGCTCAGCACGCTTCCACTGCGCACTATCTCATTTGACTAGGATGTCAAGTAGCCTGTAGTCCAGTAAATAAAGTAACCTTTTTTCATTCTCAGACTGTGTATAGGACCCAAAGATAGGTATGTCCAAATAAACTGCACAATCGGAGAGTAATTTCTCAACGCTGATTTCTCCGAAAATTGAGGCTGTTGAGCGTTGAAATATACAGATAGATAATGTGTATCCAAACGCTTTGATTTTGTAAACTTTTGCAAGAGGTTAAAATAATATTTACTGTGAATGGTGTCAAAATTCACACCAGATAAGAGAGTCTTTTAAGAAAATTTTACGATACATACATACATACAGAAACTCACGCCTATTTCTCACCGGGGTAAGCAGAGACTATAGAATTCCATTTGCTTCGACCCTGACACACTTCTCTCGCTTAAAAAAAAATTTTTTTTTGCTTAAAAATTTTACGATTTTATTAATATATAAAAAGAGAGATTAGTTGTAACATTATCATTAGCTTTATCTGTTATTCTTAGCTCACTGAAGAAATAAATTTAATATCTACTTAAAAAAACCTAATAAAATAACGTACAATGTACCCCAATTGGGGTATGAGCGTGAGTTTATGTTATGTTAAAAAATAAAACCAGGGTCTTTTTAATAAAGCTTCCTCGGCGTGTACTAGCACAAGTTCCGCCCGTAACTTTTCGCCCATACCGAAAATTGTCGTCGTAATTCTGTGAGATTCAATTTAAAATCGCTCCAAGCCGGGCTAGTGCAGCAGAGACCGACCGGTCGAATAATTGGTATTTCCTTTGCAGCTGGTGCATTCAAAAATCGGCCGAATTGCTTGCAAATAAAACGAACGGATCCCCAATTTTGTGAGAAAGTGGCGGTAAACCTCTTACTGGCACGGCGATTTTGGTGAATCGTTTCTGTGTTTCTGTTCTTTGCTTTTTTACGAGATATGTACTTAGTGTATTGTGTTAGCGTGTTTAAGTATTTCTATTTAGTAGACATAAACTCGTGCTCTTTTGTAGATCCATTTACATAGTATAATATACAGCGCTTTTATCTTATTATTTTTTGTTTGGAATTCAAACGATACAAACAAATTTTAATATAGACATAGAATTTTTTTCGCGAAATCTCTACAAACCAACGACTGATAAATTAACAAAAAATATGTGTATTTATCAGAAATAATACAATAATGAAGGCACATGAAATAGAGTGGGTACATTTAAAAGCTGCCACAGAAACGCTGTTTGAATCATCTGATAAAGATGTAAAGGCCGGAGATGATTATAAATATGACCAAATGAACAGAGGTTCCCAAACTAGGCGGAGCGTGTATCTTGGGAAACCGTAAAAAACAGGGTACTTACATGTAAGGTTGGCGCATAGTTTGATGAATGCGTGATCGCCGAAGGACAACAAGTCCCCCCCCCTCCCCCCCCCTCAGTCCCAGGTCTCAACTGCATACATTTAGCGGAACTGTGGTGGCGGGGCCACCATGGTGTCTTTGGGAGAGATCTTAACAACTTTGTAGCTTTCCTTGCGTAGGTAAGCTTTCATCGAAAATGGAAATTATATTAAGAAAACTGATTAAAGGCTCTTATTAGGCATTGCCTTGAGTAAGTGGCGACCATTTGTAGGTAACTCAATTAGACGTACAATGTAATAATTTAGTCGCCCAAATGCTTCGCTCAAATAACTTGGGTGGCTCCCTGTTCAAGTTTATGTGGCAGTAAATGGGATTAAGTGTCGTAAGACAATAAAACTAAAGTTTATGGTGCAAGTAGAGTCGTTCAAGGCGTCGCATATTCACAGGTTTAAAAACAAATGTTTTAAATAATCAAAATAATTTAAATTTTAAATTTAAAAGGCATACAAACTGCTTTTCGGTGCCACGCCGAACTGTCCGTTTTATATCGAGGGCTAACTATACGTATAGTATCAGTGAATACTGTCCACTTGGATAAACGTCATTCCGGCCAACAAATCTACAATAAGTCATCTCGTAACGAATTTAAGAGCCACGCTCTTGTCGGTGTAGCATTCTCCATTCTTGTCTATCAAATAACTATTCCTTCACTTCCTTATAAGACACGACGTTCGTCTTCTCTTTAATCTCTTCCATGTAAGAGCTTCTTGGTCTTCCCCTTCCTCTCTTTCATTGTAGCTTCCCTTCTATGGCGTTACTACAATAAGTCACGTTAAAAAAAAATAAACGTCAAGCGGCTATTGGCCGAAGGGCTCGGTATAATTTGCCCGTGTCGCGGGCGCTGGCTTGGGAGAAAATGTTTAGAATATTAAATAATGTTCGCCTGCTTAACCCTTTCACGGACAGAGACCATGGGTCATTGGTGGTTCATAATAGGTAGTATGACACCGTGGAATCGGAACGTCCGTAGACGTTCAAATTCAAATTCAAAAATATCTCTATTCAGTAGGTAACATAGTTACACTTTGAATCGTCAATTTTTACATAACGAACGTCTCATCCGCCTAAAACTACTGCAGCTTCTCACAACCTGTATAGCCGATCTGTCCTTGAAAGTGTTAACTGCCTTGGCAAAGTGCGAACTTAGTCTGTTCGCTCCATACAAATATGTCCTAACCAAACTAGGGATCACAAAGTGATTTTCGTTGATATGTCCCCACCGGGACCTCATAGTGAGAGTCGAGCTTTCTTCCAACTGGGCAGCCACGTGCATAATAATAATTATTATCATTATATTTGTGAACAAAATCAGAGGATAATAACTTCCTGTACAATGAACATAAAAACCGTAAAGCCAATTTTAAAGCATATTTAATTCCGTGGATAAGAGGCAATCAGCAATATTGAACCACCGTGATATTTTCATAATCCGATTGGCCGTCAACAAATCATTGGGAGAACGCTTTGAATTCAATATTGAAAAGCCTCGTGTAAAATATGAAATATGAAACACACGTGAACTTTTTGCAGTGATTGATGTTGTATTGTCTTTTTTGTTTTTTAAAAGTGTGAATTCGAACGTTTTTTTATACTTACTTACCTATTTGGATTATTCAATTAGGTACCTAGTAACTACATTCTTATGTAACTGGTATCAAGTTTATTATTAAGGACTTACTTTCTTCTATTTAATTTATTTACGAGTTTTAGTCAAGAAAAACGTAAAAATAACTCATTTTATCACGTTTTCTATGACGTCACATTGTGCTTTTTCATAAAAATTCCATAACTTCGTGTTTTGACGTTTAGTAAAAAGTAACTGATTTGACTAGTTCGAAACTAGTATATTCTTTTGATGTAAGTAGTGCTGTGTCTTATATAAGAAACTCGATCAACATCTGCAATTTATCAATGCACTGTGTCTTCTTAGTTTTAACCAAGGTTTACACAGACGACGTCAAGAGGAACGGATACTTTTAATAAAGAAATCTTTCTTTTTACAAAATGTGTAAAGCAGACGCCATTTTGTTTTCAAAGGAAAATCTACCTCCATTTAGATTTCCGAGCAATCACAACCGTCGGCTGAGATCATTTCAATAATATCCCAAGTTTAATAGCCACGTAACGCAAACCCGAGGCGGTAATAAAATTTAACGTGTCATTGTCGAATTTTGCGAGTTTCTTTGAATTTATTGCGAGAACTTTTTTCACGGAACTCATTTGTTAATCTCTGGGCGTTCGTGTCGACTTTTGAAAAATACGAACGGTGATGTATTTTGGGAGACGTGTGCTTCTCTATAGGTACGTAAGTATATAAATACTATATATATAAACGCTTACATGCACGATTTGCCTCTTCCTTTTTGATGCGAACAGCAAAGGACTGGAACTATCTGCCGTCGTCTATTTTTCCAACTCTTTATAATCTGGGAGTCTTCAAGGCTAGTGCGAATAGGCGTTTGCTAGGTAAGTGTGATCCACCTTAGACCACATCGTCACTTACCATCAGGTGAGATTGTGGTCAAACGCAAGCCTATCATCATCTCCCTAGCATTATCTCGGTTTTTACGGTCCGCTTAACTAACCTGAAGATTTGACAGATCCGGTTTTTTACAGAAGCAACTGCCTGTCTGACCTTCCAACCCGCGAACGAAAAACCAGCCCAATGCAGGTTAGGTCACATACCTCCGAAAATGCATTTCTCGGGGATGTGGGTTTCCTCGTGATGTTTTTCCTTCACCGCTGAGCATGTGATAATCATTTATGATCCAAACATAAATTCTGAAACAAATATTCAACAATCATTGGTTTAGCCTTGTGCTGGATTCGAAACTGCGACCTCAAAGTGACAGGCAAGCGTTCTACCAACTGGGCTACCATAGCTGGGTAAACACAATAAACGCAAGCCTACATTATTTAAAATACTTCATGATTTCGTATCAAATGTAACAAGGCAGCGTTTTGCTCCAATCGTTTGTTACCAATGATGAGTTATTGTATTGTAACTTTGTAACCCTGTGTTCCAATAGGTATATTTAACTATCCGTTCAGTAACTGAACGTATGTAATCCTATAGTAATTTTATCTCAAGTTTCTTTTAAATAAAAACGGCGATATATTTGAATAATGTCTTGCGAGACGCGTGTGTTTTTCCTCTTATTGTAATTCGTTTTTTTTTAATCACTCCATCCATAGCAATGTTTCTTTCGAAGCTCTTGTTTGTGGCTTAAGCGATGACAGTACGAAGGCGTGTTGGATAAAGACATGTAAGTGTGCTTTAATTTATTCTCGGTACTGACGCGTACATAAGTTACTTTTTCACACGACAAAATGTTGGACAAAAATGTCTTTTAAGTCGATTTGGCTGACACTTTAGGTAAATATATCTATAATGCTTAGTAGGGAAAAGGCGTGAGTTTATTCGTGATGTAAGCAACATGATAATGAGAAGTGTAAAGACGCAAAGAAAAATAATGACAAGTTTTAGAGATATAGGTGTTATGTTTTTTATATAATATTAATAAAGATTGGATTGTATTATTAACTGAAACTCAAATTACTTCGATATGAACTATATTTACCAAAATATCAAATTAACAGTTAGTGAAACCTTGTGCGTGAGAAGATCGGATGAGAGAGAGTGAGACGGAAAGCAAGACGGCAATACATGACATTGACATTTACGTTTAGAAATTTAGTTACAATACTAAACAATAGGTATTATAATTCGGTAGATAACTGATTACACGTGGTATCCAGAATTTATGCCCGGTTAATGGCAATAGGCTCGCCCCCATTCAGTGGGACTTAAAACATAGTAGGTAAGGGTGTTAGTGACATCGTAAAGAATACTGAGGGGGATGATTCAGACCATCATTCTGAGTTAATATCAAGTGGAATTTACCGTCACAAAAGTATGGAACTGAAAATAATTTAAAAGAACATTCCTCAATCCTCCCGCAAAGTTTTCGTTAGGATCTCTCTAACACCCTATATACTATACAGACCCTCTCGGGAATACAGACGTGATGCTGTATTTTTATGTGTGTGTTTGTAAATTCGTCGTATGTTAAATATTCTCACATAACATTTATAGTCATACTCTTCAAAGTCAAACTCCTCTGCTGGACTAGGAGTAAAGAAAATATGGAATGCATTCAGCTGCCTATCTTCACGTGCATGTCGTAAAAGGCGACAAAGGGACAGCGTCCTGTCGAACATGATGGATCATCTGTAAGAGCGATAGGCTGATCACCTATCATCATACGGTTTATCATTATCCACCTTAGGACTATGTATCAAAAGTGGCTGCAACTAGTTTCTTGATTATTTGTAGTTCTGCCCACCCCTTCGGGGAATACGGGTGTGAGTTTATGTATGTATCTATGTATTATAGCTATGGGCTCAACCCGGACTCCATATAAAAACACCTTGCTGCCTGCTGCCTTGACGCGTAAGTGCGAGCGAGACAAACGGTCAGTGACCTTACTGTTTAGCGGATTACGGCCATTTAGACTAAACCCAGAGGGGGTGAGGTAAATCACTCGGCGTCTGATACTAATTGGTGCGGGGCGGAGAGTTACCGTTATATCATCATAAAATCATAAACAGCGTAAATGGGTTGTTCTTCTTTTTTATCGACAATGATCTGTCCTTCGTTCTGCTTCTGATAAGTTATGTTTTAGAATTTTATTTCATGTTTTGATTGTCCAAAAATATATTTATCTTATTATACTCAAAATACAAGCAAAATACTAATCGGTTCCTCAATTAGTTATTAACGTAGCTTGATCGTTTTCCCAAAATTATGTGACAGAGTGGTAAATTGAAATGCTGTCTCCGATGAAAAGGGCCACTCTGTCACAATATTTTTTGGAATGCGCCTGCAAAGAAAAGTATGTTACCAAAATAAAGAGAACCACTAAATAGTCCTCTACAGACACATCTTTATATGATGTTTTAAAATATTTATTGCCGTTATAATTTTAAAGATGTTAAATCCGATAAATCGAGAAAATGTCTTTTTATTGTCGATAAAAAAGAAGAACGACCCAAATACGTACGTCCCACTGCCGGGCACAGGCCTCCCCTCAATCAACTGGAAGGGGTATGGAGCATACTCCACCACGCTGCTTCACTGCGGGTTAGTGGAGGGGATTTTACGGCTAATAGCCTGGACCAACGCCTTAACATGTCCTCCGAAGCACGGAATTATATTACACTTTCAGACAATCAGCTGATTCAAGCCCGAAAAGTCCTTACTAAACAACAGACTCACAAAGTGATTTCGACAATGTCCCTATCGGAAAGCGAACCCGGATCTCCAGATCGTGACCAGCCAGCCAGATCAGTCTGTTACCGGTATAATACACAATAAAAGTCTTTAATCTGTGCTAACGGTCTGGGCAGTCCCATATTGAGTAACCCGATATTCCGACGTGATTTTTTTTCAACTTTCTATGATACTTTTAAAATTATTAAAAAATTCAAAATTAAAACTCTGTTGGAAGGCAATTTATCCAAAATAAGGCTCTATTATCATTCATTAAACTTCTTGAAGGCATAATTACTTTAATAACCTTAATGTAGCTATGCTTTTAAGGCTTTTGAGCGTTTTCATTATTAAATATTAAGTTACTGAAGAAATAATATCTACGCAATGTAAGCTCAGGACTGCATTGCCATGGCCAGAAACACGTAATCATCGTTAGATGATCTGAGTTTTCTGTTTTCCGTTTATGGTCGAAACATAATATTATACTTAAGTGAAAAAACACATTTAAGTGAAAATTACACTTAAGAAAAGTTCTAAAAAAGGCTGACTTATGTTTCTTTTATCAAAACTTTATTTAACCCTTTCACGGACAGAGACCATGGGTCATTGGTGGTTCATAATAGGTAGTATGACACCTTGAAATCGGAACGTCTGTAGACGTTCTGTCCTTGAATGTGTTAAAGGGTTTAGTCACTACCCGGTCTGCGGGGTGGCCTGTGTTGCTCTATGGTCACCACTGGCTATAGGGCTTATTACACCTACCTGTCCGACAGGTTAGATACGTCACGGGTGGTTCTCATGGTTACTTACCAACTCGCTCGAGATCGTGGTTTCCACGGTTACATACGACCGGCCGATTTGCTATTAGACTACTTTGCTACTAGATTTGATCGGTAACCGGGTGTTGGGGAGTAACCATGGCAACTACCGTGACCTTGACGCATCTAGCCTGTCGGACAGGTAGGTGTAATAAGCCCTTATGTCGCTCAGATTTGTCTTTAAGTTTTGTTAATTTGAAAAATTCCGGTTTTACGCGCCAAATTTTTCTAATGACGTCATCAGAAACACATCTAAACAACTTTTGACAACCACGTTCCAATTTCAAATACTCCTTGAACTCTATGAATTATGCATTTATGGTTAATTCCGTTCGTATTTAGCTGTTTAGCATAAAATTTGAATGTTACGCACTGACACATATTCGGAAGTTAGCAACTTTGATTACTTCTTAGGCCCTGATCATATGAAAACGTCGGTAGAGCGAGCTAGTCGTAGTACCAACAAAATATATTTATGTTTTTATTTTATTTTTTATTATAACATAACATAAATAGCCTATATACGTCCCACTGCTGGGCACAGGCCTCCTCTCAATCAACCGGAGAGGGTATGGAGCATACTCCACCACGCTGCTCCACTGCGGGTTGGTGGAGGTGTTTTTACGGCTAATAGCCGGGACCAACGGCTTAACGTGCCCTCCGAAGCACGGAATCAACTTACTTTTTCGGACAATCAGGTGATTCAAGCCTGAAAAGTCCTTACCAAACAAAGGACGGTCTCACAAAGTGATTTCGACAATGTCCCCATCGGGAATCGAACCCGGACCTCCAGATCGTGAGCCTAACGCTCTTACCACTAGACCACGGAGGCTGTATTTTTTATTATATTATATTTATTTTCTCAAAAATATTTTTTTTTAACTAAACAATGTATGAATATGTAAAAGCCAATAATAAATGTTTAAACTAGATAATAGATAGTTTCTACAATAGAGAAAGAAATAAACCTTTATTATAAAGGGACACCACAGTAACAAATTATGTAAAACAAAACACGGAATAACACATAAGTTATAATCAAAACATGTTATAAAATCTACTTACACAAGAAAGTACAAATAAATAAATTGACAGTAAATATTCAGGCAAATTGTAATTGAGTGTATGGACTGGTCATCAATGGTGGTGGTGTCCTTTGTAAAAGGCCTCATGCAGCATAAGCCGCGGCAAAACAGATAATAACAGATACTCTTATCGAATTCTGACGATCACTCTTGCTATCAGCCACTATTGAGTTAGAAAACTTCAGGACCCCGAAACCGACCCCGCCGGCTTGGTGGACATTGTACTCTCTTTCAACGCATAATGCTATCAGCCGGTTTTCTTACACACAAAAATAAATCATTTACTTCGAACAACTTGGTCCTTGAATTGTTAATAAGAAGTTACTTATTAGCGAATAAAAGCGTTATAAACACACACACACATTATAAGTACCCTGATGTATCATAAGTCATATCTAGGTACTTATACATCCTTGTCAAATTAGAGTGTGTAATGTCAAAATTGAGTACATAAGTCACCAAAAAACTTCACTGCGGTTTGGCGACCTTTAAGTCAATTTATGTATAATTTCGAATTTAAATAAATACCTTATCATAATAGTTTCCAACTTGGTTAATGCCCCTGAGAAGCCTCAGGGCTGCTATTTAAAATTTTGTACCGAGTAAGAGTCGAGAATCTGGAACCTGACAGAGGGCAGCAATAACTGTCAGTACTATTCAGATGAGTCCTAGTATGGCTTTGAAATAAACTACTCTTGGCGCCATCACACTCGCGTCAGACAGAGTACTGCGGGGTGGAAGGCAAGAGGGAAACAAGCCCATTTTTTCCTAAAAAGTAGCATGGAAAATGCTACACTGACAAGAGCGTGGCTCTTAAATTAGTGATGTAATGAAGAATCTGAGAGAGAGAGAGAATAATAAGACACATGCAAGCGAGATGCTTTTCGTCAACTGGCTCCAGTGTGAACGGGGCCTTATGAGAAAGTTCCAAGGAAGTCATGTAACACATAAGTATTTAGAAGTCGGTTAAGAGGAGGCACATTATCATTTTTGATCGCTTCTATACAGCCAAGTTGAGAGATATGAATGAAATGTTTAGGCCTAAAGTAACTTAGATACAAAGTCCAACTCACTGCTTTTAGTTTGACACAAGTACTTACCTATAAAGTGAGGATAGCAAAGCGAAGGTGAAGTGAGCGCGAGATTTTCTGATAGAGTAGAAAATTGTAGCATATACGAAAAAGAAAGGGACGAGTAATCAGGCATATTTACACATACGGCAATTTTAGGCAGAAATCTAAAACAACCCTTTTAATTTTTTTACATTGATCAATAACCCGACAGAATTAAGTTGACTACACTGACGTTACTAACAATCTATGATCTTAGTTCCCTGAAAATAAATTAATTTTGTTTAAAAAAAAACAACTACTTCGTTTATAATTTTCTTCATTTCCTTTGCTTGCATGAAAGTTATATAAAAACATACGAGTAGGTACTACGTAACAACAAAACAGCACGGCTAAAAATTAAAAATATATCTTCAAAATAGAACAGGCTCCACTATTCAAAGTAGTGCAGAAAATTCAAAATTGGGTCTCGCCTCGGGCCTGCGATATTTCATGCTTAAAAGTAACCTAACTAACTTTATAATAACATGATATTTTCATATTTTGCCCGCACTAACAACATGAAGCCACCAGCGCAAAGTAGAAAGTCTCAGACACTTTTACATGTAAAAACGGTGCAAGTCATGAACTGACAGTGTGTTTTTTTTTACAAAATTGCCAGCCTTCAGGGAACGATGCCTCGGTGTGGTTGCCTTGGAAAAGATTTTAATGGGAGATTTTCCTTATTAGAATTAAAAAATAAAAATAGTTCTCAATAACTCGACAGATGGCGCTTAACCAACTAACTACATTACTGGGCCATTGTCAACAGCTAGGAAAAAAGAAAATATCCCTCATTTTTTTGGTTTGATTGATTGTAAGTGTACTATTTAATAATAATAATAATAAAAAGTTTATTTCAGACTTACAAAAATATCCATATTTGTTAGTAATATTACAAACTTAGATCTAGTTTTAATAACAGAGGTATCACAAAAAACGGTTAAAAGTAAGCGAGGCCGGTAGGACCCGCGATGACGGCAGACTATGTTTATTTGACTGCATGCAGTCGTATCCATCGGCCCAGCAACCGTGAGTCCCACCGGTTCGCCAACGCGCACAAGATGGTGTTGGAGCTGTCGCGCGTGCGGCACAACATGGTGGTGCAGCGCTTGCGCATGATGTCGGCAAACCCATCCGTCCACGCCTCCGCGAACATTCCGGAGGCGCTACAGTAGCGCGGCAGCCCCATCAACGCCCGGAACGCGTTGTTGTATTAAACGCGCAGATCGCTATAAATATGTCCGCTACGTAAGCTCAAAGCCGCTGTAAGCCACCCATGGGCTGCAAGTGTAAAAGGACGGGCAATACGCTTTGAATAGCGTTAACTTTTTAAGTGAAGTCAATAATTAAATAATTTTATTAACTCACATACCAAAATTATTATTATTTTTTTTTGACGTGACTTATTGTAGATTTGCCGCAGATGGCATTAACTACTTGGCCGGACAAATGGGGAGTGGGGCGCGAACCTCGGCTCAGGGCGTCGTCTGAGAGGAAAAATATTTGAAAGAATTAATCGACCCTAGCGGGTTGATAGCGATAAGCGCTGAATGAGGGAAATCGTCGACCACGCTGGCGGGGTCTGTATCGGGGCCCTAAAGTGTTTGGTGTCGCGAGCTGATTGGCTGCCTCTATGGCTAGAGTAATCGGGTCGTCAGGATCGTATATTACGTCCTTCGGCACACCAACATAACATCCGCTTGTTTCATATAACTTAGTTCCCATTGTTAACAAAGTTAGTTGGTGTATTCATAGCAATGCGCGGGCAACTTTTAACTGGCCAGATGGGGCTCTGCGTCTTGGGGCATGAATCTGATTTGCTTTTAGATTAATATGGGGTGGAAAACTTTTTTACCACCGGCAGATTGATATTTTTGCTTTTGCCTGTATTTGAACGGTGCTGTATTGAGTTTTTATGGCTGTTTAAATTATTGTTCTTGATCTTGTAATTTATTGTTTCAGCATTCTCTTTCAAACAAAATGTACTCTTTTTTGTTTGGAATAAAGAACAAACTTTTCTGGTGATCTGGGAGAAAAAAAAACTTAAAGAAAACAACATAGAATCGTATGATGACATTCCTCTTTAGACTCTAACGGCCTCTTTGGGCAAGTGATTGAACTATGGGCTCACGATCCAGAGGTCCCAGGCTCGAATCCCGATGGGACATATCACAAAAATCACTTTCTGATCCCTAGTTTGGTTAGGACACTGCTGGCTGATCACCCGATCGTCCGAAAGTAAGATGATCCGTGCACCAGTCGTTCCTTATTTACTTAAGTAAGTATGTAGTCGTTATAAGTATGTAGGCCGATGGCGTCTCAATAGTAACCCTGACACTAGGGCTAATAAGGTCGGTGATCTCTCACGACCGCCATTTTTATTCAACTACGCTGAGGATTAGACCTATCCATCTCTCTACAGGAACAATATTCCAGACATAGAAGACTGTAAACTGAAATATGACATAAGTACCCCGAGCCCCAATACTAACTGATTGCGGACGCCGTGCGTGAGTGAGACAGCGCTACTGAAGCGAGACAGCGCTACTATTCAAAGAGCCCATCAAGCTTAGTTAATGCACGCACATCCCGCTAGTTGCGGATGTAAAAATTGTACTTAAGCTAGGCGACACGAGTTCATTTGATTTAAAACGTCGATCCCGATCTTGAACTTCCTGATCTCACCTGAACGCTACAAACATACAGACCACCACATTAACCGTGCTACATCAGGATGATTTCATAATCACCACACGATGTCCATTCGCCACTATTCGAATTCCACTCGGGTCTGCAAAGGTCCCTTTTATCATAATTTGGAGCGATATAGGGCTCCTGTCAAACAATACACAATATTATTGGGTTCACAGCCCGCATGTTTTATGTATGAAGATCCAACGATTTCGGGCTGTTAATGTGAGCATCTTTTTATGTTTTCAACAGACTGTCGTGAATTGGTCAAGGTTTTTGTTTTGTTGTGAAAGTACATATTATTATTTGCACATATTATTGTACTTTATTTTGTTACGGAAATATTATTAACAAAATATACAGAATCGTATAAGATTCTAATTTTGAATAATTACTGTTTAGAAGTGTTGACAACCATCAATTTTGATTGACGGCGTTGCGTCAATTTATCGTGGAATCTTATTTAATTTATTATTAATGATAATTGAATATCACGATTTGATATTTATAATATTAAAATCGAAATTATAACGTAAGCTATTATTTCTCGGCCATGTTGCTTTGTTGACCGTTACTAAATAAGTATTACTCTAGATGATAAGCAGATTGTACCTCAATTTAATCACACAGGGATTTCACTAACTAATATGCAAAATCAAAACATCTGCATTATAAGTAAGTAAATGTCAATTAGTAAAATATTCAGGTTACGTAAACAAGTTAGCTATGTTTATTTTGTAATTCGTATTGATAGTATGAAATTGGCACGATTGTATTTCAAACGTGCAAATATCAGATAATATAAATTGTATTTAGCGAATATTGTGCTGTTGGCAACAACATAAATAATACACGAATATGCAGTCAGATTTGAAGGTAATCTCCGGCTATGACCACTAACACGAATAGTATATAACAGAAAGGTAGCCAGTGCAGGAATAAGGACCAGTTTTGATCAAATTTTCGACTGTACTAAATCAAAATGTATTAATGTATTTTATTGTTATGAGCAATACAATTTTATTGCTCATACCACGGTCAACAAATAAGAATCATCTTAACCTCGACCTCTGTGGTCCAGTGGTTGAGCGTTGGGCTTACGATACGGAGGACCCGGGTTCGATTGCCGGTGGGGACATATCACAATATTTATATACAAATATTAAAGAAATATTTATAAACAAGCTCTTTTAAGTTAAATACTTACTTAGGTAGATACATTTTACACAGTGAGAACAATATTTTTTGCTATGCTCTGTTTCCGTTCTCAAATTATTGTTTATTTGCGCTTTAGTATTATTCATGGTTTTAAGTAAAGACGGTACAACTGTTCTTAACGTAACATAACATAACAAATACTTTATTGCACAAACAGGAAAAAAACAAAATACAAAACAAAAGAGAAATAGAATGAGTACAATAGGCGGCCTTATTGCTAAGTAGCAATCTCTTCCAGGCAACCTTTAAGTATAGGAGATAGCGGGATAGTGCAGCATGGGAATTCTTGTATGTATAAAAATAAATACACTTCTTCTTCGTTCTTGATGGAATGAGGCTTGCGCATGCAGCCATCCTTCTTCTGTATTCAAACTTGACTTCTTCGCGCTGGTGGCCAGTTCTCTGCGTACTTGCATGCAGGCGCTCGTCGAAAGAGACTTCATTCAACATCCGTCCTGCTGTCTTAGCTGATTAATCGGAGTATAAGAGGCAATGACTCACGCACTATGTTACGCTAAGCACTACCTTAATGCATCAAAAATATAACATTTCAAAATCTCCTATTTAGATAAACGAGCGCATTAGCAAAAAAAACAATTTATCTCCTTTGCAAACATTCAGAGTTGTCAGTTGTTAAGTAGTACCTGAAGAGACTTAGCCATAAAACCTTTTAATTTATTACTCTCACTTAAACCCTGGTTGAATAAGTACTTACACATAAAGAGATCCAATGGGGCCCCAGAGACGTTTGGGACCCAAATGCGTTGCCCTAAATACGACTCTGTGAAAATCCCTCTCAATAAGTGTCAGGCAAACATTTTATATAAAATTTTAGTTGCAAATTGATCCGATTTTAATGAAATTTCATTAGTTTGGAAGAGCTTACGAATACTTTGTGTTGAACTAAAATTGGAATGCATTTGAAATTGAATATAAGTTGCAATGCCTTTTGCAGAGTAGCTAGGTATTGCGATTTCATAAGGTTGAGTTTTCAGTGTTTATTCATTGTTTTTTTTTTATATAATCCCTGTATACAATAGGGCGTAGTTTTTCTGTGGGGTGTTCATTTATTTAAAAAAAAAATATTTATTCGGTTGCATAATTCTTTCAATACACAGTTGGGTGGACCATTACAGACAGTCAGACGGCTCACTACCAATCATGTAGTGTCTAGTCGAGGTATGATTGCTTGGTACTCTGACTACCCTAATTGGGATGTAGTCATGATCTTATGTTATGCTCTTGCAAAATTTCCCACAACGAACATCGGTTTGTGTTATTCAACTGCCAGACATCGAATAAAACTACACACCACATACAGAGAGAGATAGAGAAAGAGTAAAATAAAGAAGATTTAAAAAACAGCTTTTTTTTGACGTGACTTATTGTAGATTTGCCGCAGATGGCATTAACTACTTGGCCGGACAAATGGGGAGCGCTGAAGGCTCTCACCCGGTAAAAAAACAGCGACTTCCTCACAAATACACTTCTTTTTTATTTTTTAAAAAATATACATAAAACATAGTCAATATTTATTCACAAAATAACTAAAACCTAAAAAATAATACATTTTAAAATCAACACAAATACATTAAGTACTAGTAGTAGTAGTAGTTTACTTAGTTAAGAGTCTTTTTGTAATTATTTCTTTTTATTTTGGTGCAATAAAGTGTATTTGTATTGTATTGTAAGTACTTATAAATATAACACCTCCAATGCGTCACGTCGAACAAAATTCAATATAAACGCTGTCAACTTACGCCCACAAATATACACATATACGTATATATATCTACATATCGTAGTGTAATTTATCTTGGCTAACCCCCTGTAAGGCTACGGTGTCGCGACATAATCTACCATCTTGAGAAATGTCACTGCCCATCTACGGCCTATACATCTGTCTGTCCGTATTTGCATGCACCAGATACTTTTCTTGATGACTTTGTGTTTTCGCTTTGGGAAAATACTGTGATGTTTTTCCTCCGACTAATAGAACGGATAGAGCGACAATTAATACGATATCGACTTTCAATACATACATAAACTCACGCCTATTTCCCACCGGGGTAAGCAGAGACTATGGAATTCCATTTGCTTCGATCCTGACACACTTCTCTTGCTTCCTCCGCATTCATCGATCGCTTCATATACGCTCGCCGGTTCAGAGTAGATCGTACTGAACCTTTTCTAAGGACATCTCTAATTTGAACAAAAACAACTTTCAATCGGTCTAGATAATTATAATAATGATTGTTTATGTACGTGTTTGTAAATCATCTTTATGTAATTGGCTACGTACTTTTTGTATTGGATTCCGTTGTCTGTGTCTACTCCAAAAAGAAAATAAGCGTAATTTTATGTAGGTTTTTGTAGCGTTCGCAACTCAAATTAATTATGGGTTATTCTCAGTGGATCATGTAATCCGTTGAGATCCATGAAAGGTCAATTCTTCACATTTTTTTCTTATATACTTACTTCAAGTCTTATACTTAGTTTCTTATATATGTCGCAGGGATATGATAAAAACGGGGATTTGATCAATTCCCTAAGGGATTAAACCTTTAAAATACCAAAGCAAAATTATTTTTGTCATTTCTCTGAACCGATTTAGGGATTTGTTCAATTCACTAGATTTGTTTAGGGAAAGGATAAAATCGTGTTGTTATTTTAACATCCTCCGTGATTTGATCAAATCCCTTAGGGAATTGATCAAATCCCCGTTTTATCATATCCCTGCGACATATATACTTTTTTAAAGTTTAGTGCTTGAAAAAGTTTTGTAACTGAACATAAAAAATAACAAAACCTCTAGAGAAACATACTTTATCCGTTAGGGCAATAAAACTTTATGTACTACAAAAGTAAACCGATCAAACAACGAAGGCAAACTTAGAGCAATTATACAGTGCCCTAATACACTTCGAGCAGGTGTAAATAAAATTACTTGCTTCGAAAAAGTAAAAACTTGGGCACATAGCCCGCACCTGGCTATTGAGTAGTCCATAGCCACACTGATCGTAAGCACGCTGATTAACCGCGCGACAGTGTCATCATCTCCCTAGCATTATCCCGTTTTTCACAGGGTCCGCTTACCTAACCTGAAGATTTGACAGGTCCGGCTTTTTACAGAACTGACTGCCTTTCTGGCTTTCCGAACCGCGAACGGAAAACCAGCCCAATGTAGGTTAGTTTAGTATGGATCATACATTATTATCACGTGCTCAGCGGCGACGAAAAACATCGTTAGGAAACCTATATTTCCGAGAAATGCGTTTCGGAGGTTCGTGACCTAACCTGTATCAGGCTGGTTTTCCCATAGCGGGTTGGAAGGTCCGAAAGGCAAAAGTTTCTGTATAAATCCAAATTTCTGAGCGAAAGACTTGGTATATTGTTGTTTCAGCTACCATGTAGCACCAACGCGGTACAAAGTGTGTCCAACGTAAGTGGTTTACTTTTTAAGTTGTTTTGAATAAATGGGTTATCTTTATTAACATTAATGTTGGATTGATGAGGTTTCAGGCGGCGCCGACGCCCTGTGCCGAGGATCGCGCCCATTTGGGCGCTCTCAGGTCTCCCCATTTGTCCGGTAAAGTAGTTAACACCAATTGCAGGAAATCTACAATATGTCACGTCAAAAAAAAAGGTTGATGTCGCTTAAAAAGGTCGGTTATTCGAACTCACAACTCACGCTGAAGTGTGTAGCTTCGAACCCGCGACCCGCGCCGCCGACCACCTGCGCGTATCATCAGCGTGACTATGTAACTACACTTTGGGCTCCCGAGTTTCCTTGAGAAAATTTCAGTTTCGCCTAATTACGCCAAAGAGTTCGATCTACACGTCACAGAAATTGAGTTTTCGAAATTACAAGTTGGTAATTGGTGGAAGTTTTGCACGCGAATGTACTTAAGTTCGTGTTAAGTTTATTTGGGTTGGGTTCCGTACCACTTATAATTATAATTAGGCTTAAAACAAGGCTGTTAAGATTCGAACGTAAATCTTGGATAATGGTTATAAGAAACGGATTTGGAATTCAAATAGGACTACGTGTGTTTATTATGATTTTGAAATAATTTCGGAATAAACGTTTTCTACGAAAAATATAGACAAACTTTCCCCAATAATCAGGAACATGGTAAAAGATAAAATATAAAACGCTAGCCTACAAATAGAAGCCAGTATTATAATATTCCTGATTATTAAAGAAATTTTGTCTATAATCTTTCTAGAAAACGATTATTCCAAAATTATTTCAAAATCAAAATAAACACACGCAGTCCTAATCGAATATGATCGAATATCTATGATTTTTTAAAATTATTTACGAATTTAAGTCATATTATGTTTTTTACACATATTATATTGTATATAAATATAAGCTGGAGAGACTGCTTAACGTACCCTCCGTAACACGGGTCGTCTTATACTTTCGAACTATCGGAAGATCAACCTGCAAAGTCGTAATTAAATGATGAATCACAAGTGATTTTTGATTTACCTACGAACTCGGGGCCTCCAGATAAAGACCCCAACCACAGAAGCCGTTAATTTCTCGTGTACTCTGCACTTGTTGTTCCCGACGAGCTCGATGTAAGCCAGACAGTAAAACAATACACAATCACTGCGGACGAGTGCATATGTAACGATGTTAAATTCAGTTGCAGGAACGGAATTAAAAAGCCGGTAGCCGCGGTAAATAATTTCAAAATGTAGCGTGTATAGAGCCCACTAGAAGGTCAGTGTGTGAAATTGTAAATGTATAAATGTAGACATGCAGAAACTACAAGTGGCGTCACCTCTGTCGTACCACCAACAAAATGTTGATACCTGAGGGTCTCTAAAGGCTACATTAAAGTATTTAATCTAAAAACAATATTGCAGTTTGTCTTGCGCATATAAAATAATAATATGGTAATGCATTTTAGATCATCATCATCAGCCCATTAACGTCCCCACTGCTGGGGCACGGGCCTTCCCTATGGTTGGATAGGGAGATCGGGCCTTAAACCATCACACGGGCCCAGTGCGGATTGATGGTTATTAACGACTGCTAATGCAGCCGGGACCAACGGCTTAACGTGCCTTCCGAAGCACGGAGGAGCTCGAGATGAAAACTTTTTTTTTTGTGGTCACCCATCCTATGACCGGCCTTTGCATTTTAGATAAATTGTTCCAATGCGGCCATTTTAATCCCCTCTGGTGTCATGTTGGTTGCGCAACCAACTAAACACCATATGGGTGTCAACTGCATACATGTAATCCTAATAGGCTGGGCAGATCCAGAAGTAGTCAGAAGACAACTTGCAGCCACTTCAAATACGAAACCCTAAGATGGACATGATGAACGGCATCTACAGAGAAGTTAACTTAGGTATTTTTTAATGAAATGTAAAGTGAACTTGAGAGTTATTGAGGACAGAAGAGGCAAGATGATTGGACACTTAATAAGACACGGCGAATTTATTAAAGAACAGGGAAGCTACAAGGAAAGAGAGGAAGGGGAAGACCAAGAAGAGCTTAGATGGAACAGATTAAAGAGAACGCGAACGTTGTGTTTTATAAGGAAGTGAAGGAATTGGCCTTTGATAGACAAGAATGGAGAATGCTACACCGACAAGAGCGTGGCTCTCAAATCAGAAACTGAAGTTTTTTCTTAATTCGGATATATATTTTAATTAAATACCACTATAAAATTCCATCTAAGTACTTCACAGTTCTCCCGACTCATGCGCTACAAGTTGCATTCTCTTGACGCGTTACCACACCCCGGACACTTCATACAAAACACCTCCTTTTACGCAGGCGCTACACATTGACGTCGTCCATACGATTGAAAACTAAAGTGAGACCGAGGGTGGATGAGGTAAACCTAGCTTAGCCGCTGGTGGGGAGTGGAGAGTTGCCGTTCTATAAGCAGTATTATACCTTAGTCTATGGCGTTACGTTATGCAATTTCAAGCCGGCCTGCATTGCGGTGCATTCCTTTACTTAAAACAATGCCAGAATCTGAACTAGATTTATCGCCATTTCCAAATTAGTTTACGAGTATTTGGCACGCGGATCGGAACTATTATACGGACATGGGAAGTTCGTAAACTAATCGGCCCGGCTCAAAAGTTTGGGGGCAAAAAGTCGAACTGAAGTTTTTAAATTTGGAATTTGTTGCTGTTTGTGAAAGTTTACGAAGTTATTTTTATCTTTAAAAATCAACGCATCAAAATGGTGAGCTTCAGAATGGCCGATCACCAGTCATGTTTAAACTTGAAATAATGCTCAATTATTGCTTCCCTAATAGTGCTGCTTAGTGCCTTTCACTAGAAATATGCTTTCAACGTACTTACCTATAGGACTATAGGACTTCAGGACTATCGCGGAATCAAAATTTATTTCTAGTATTGAATTAGTTATTTTAGCGTGGTGGAATATGCTCCATACCCCCCTCCCTGTGCTCCGCAGTGGGACAGATATTGGCTGTTTATGTTATATGTTATGGCAATTAACATTCTAAATATAAAACCGAATTTCTTTTAAAAATCCAACTTCTTAACCGTTCTTATCCTAGCACGTACGCGTTAATACAATCTAAGCCGTATTCAAAGCCATTATCAATTACCAAAACGTTCGCGCGCGTCTAAGAACAAGAAATAACAGTTTATTTTAACAGCACATTTTCTCGTTTCATTGTAATTTCATGGAAAGCAGAACTGTATGCCTGAGGGTATGAAATCGTTCCAATCAGTTTAATGGGAAGCTCAGTCATATTAATACTGGATATCGGAATCGCAATGCTGAGTTTGTACTGATACTTTATCAGGGGCTTTTAATTTTATTGATTCTGGGACCTCGCATCAATTGCTTCTGCAATAGTTACGCGAAATTGTTTTCTATTCGACCTAGATTATTTTACCAAGCACTGGTATTACTTTTTTATTCCATTGGGGATCAAGTGCTTTAGTTGGAAATTGTTTAGGAAACCAGTTTTCTTTTACTTATAATTGAGTATACTATGTTCTAGATACAGAGTAAATATATGTTTTATTTGTACAAGAGAGCTTCTTTTTTCAGGTTTACGTTCGGATGCAATCACACCCGATAATTTCAAAGAAAACAAATCGTAAGAAACTAATAGTCTCATTTGGTAGGTAAGGGTGTTGTTACTAGACCAATCGGTCGATGGTACAATGGATTAGTCGACGTTGATCTATAGTTTCTACCTATATTGTACCTCCGAAAATGCATTGAATTTATAATATTCCTCAAATAAATAAAAAAATAATTCCATACGAGTTGAGATAACATTAAAAGTGATCAGCCCATTATAATAAAAGAACATCGTTTTAGAAAAGAGACAATCCCTCACTTTTTACGACAATATTTATTCTCATAAAGTCCAGCAAGAAAAAAAACGCGACATTTGAATATTATTGTGCCTGGGTGAAACTGAATCTTTTAATCAAAACTATGTAACTGGAAATTTAGCGAGTAATTCTCTCTTAATCAAGGTAAGAATAATTTTCCTTGTATTGCGACGTCTCAGTTGCTTCCAGGAGTTCCGGCGCAGCTGCTCTCTCGTCGTGCTACAAGATTTTCTAAGTAGGTATTATATTTTCTTATTTGTGCTAAGGCAGGTAACTTCTTCTTCTATTCTTCTTCTTCTGGTGTCAGGGTTACTATTGAGCCGCCAAAGGCCCCTGACATGGCTCATGTAACGACTTCTAACTTACATCAGTAAGTAGTAAACGGGACCAACATCTTAACGTGCCTTCCGAAGCACGGATCATCTTTCGTTCGGACAATTAGGTGATGAGCCTGTAATGTTCTATAACCAAACTAGGGATCACAAAGTGATTTTCGTGATGTGACCGGGATTTGAACCCGGGACCTCCGGATCGTGAGCCCAACGCTCGAACCACTGGACCACGGAGGTAGTTAACAAGTGCCAGTGGGAGCCGTTTCCAGTGGCAGGTAACAATTTCATGGGAGCAAGCTACAGAGGCTGCAAAATATCGCGAGGAGTGCAAATCTGTTCTTCGAGCCCTAAATCCCAACAGTTTTTACAATATTCTAAATTAAACTTAACAGAACAACAATCGTTAGGGAAACGATCCCAACACGTCGCTAGTATGAAAGTTGTATGACAGGGCCACTCTAATAGTTTGCCAGTGGCGCGAAATTAATGATAGCAAGCAAACGTTAAATTAGAACAATGCTTCGCTAAATAAACATAAAAGTCATTTTGAATAATTACTCTAATATTGTGACTGTAATTAATTACATTCTGTTGGTATAAGTATAGCGAGTAAAATGAATTAATTTGGTATTATTTAAAGGATTTTTTCTTTTTATAGCACCAACTCGTGCTTAGGGAAACTCATGGCGTCGACTTAGTGACGATATGATCGAAGGATTTCGCATGGACAGGAGAAGGACCCGTTGGTGTAATAAAAATAAAAAGCATTTATTTCAGGCGATGCCCATAAAAAGTTACACACAGACAACATAATTACATTACACACAGGCAAAAAAGAATACACCAATTATAAAAAAAAACAATTAAGTATAATTGTGTCATTGCATTGGTGTGTAATGGTTAATACGCTCGTCCCGGCTTGACAAGTGCTGCGGGTTCAACTCCCGTCCGACTAAGATTTTTTTCGATTGAATTTTCCCTTTGTTGTTGTTTCACTTGTATTTGTGGAAAAGGCAATATATTTGTTTATTAAAAACATAAGCTAGGCTTACGGCCTTTTATGACCAAAGTAAGACTCAAAGGGGTGAGGTCAGTGCCCGCGGGGCGAAAAGTTACCGTTCAATACTTTATAATATATTTATTCGATTTTTGTTTTTTTTTTTCTATTTTAGCCATGTAGTAAGTAAATGGCGTATGCCAAGCAATATATCAAATACATAGTTATACCTGTCATTTTCTTATCCGTTGAAAAAAAAATGGGACGGGTAATCGACAGACATGACAAATTTATGGAATACACGACAATTTTAAGCAGAAACCTAAAACAATAACTCATCAGAATTAAGTCAAACGGATTGCATACCAGCGATACGCCTATTTTATTCGCACGGGTTATTCATTCATTTTAAAATTATTTATTGACATTCATCCGTCCCTTTCCTTTTCGGCGGATAAGAAAATGACGGGTATAACTTAAAATAAAATTAGGAGATGTCAGGAATCGGGGCCAATTTCTCAACAAATTAAAACCAAAACTTGTTCAAACTCTCAACTCATCGATACTAGGCTCGTTTATTACCTGATTCGTTCATGCATAAAACAGGGGTCCAAAAACTAATAAGAGTTAGTCGACACCTTGACAGTATCCTGTGATATTATGATAAATAGCTAACCCTTGTCAGACTATGCGAGGCGCGTGGGGTTTGGAACATAAGGTGCTCTTATATGGATATGGCATGGTATACCTGCAACAGATCATCACAAATTTAAGATCCACGCTCTTGTCGGTGTAGCATTCCCCATGCTACTTTTTAGGGAAAAATATGGCAGAGGTTTCCATCCTGCCTTCTACCCCGCAGTACTCTGACGCGAGTGGGATGGCGCTCATTCCAAAGCCGTGCTAGGACTCCTGTCTTCCGCCTCTGAATAGTACTGAAAAAAAAAGGTTATTATAAAGTTAGTGATTATTAAGAAGATATGAATGCATGTCTGAGAACTGATATTAGGCAGCTAAATTACTCAATTGTATACCAATATTTTTTTTTTTTCAGCTTCTTTTCCCCGGCTATACAGGTTGTGAGAAGCTGCAGTAGTTTTAGGCGGATGAGACGTTCGTTATTTAAAATTGACGATTCAAAGTGTAACTATGTTAGCTATTGAATAAAGATATTTTTGAATTTGAATTTGACAGTTACTGCTGCCCTCTGTCAGGTTCCAGGTTACAATCTCTGTGACTTGCCCCTTACATCTCTTCAGCATTGCTGTATCGATGACTCCCATCTCCGCTTTTACTACCGTTGAGGTCTTCACCCGTATCCCCGGACAAGGGTTCTACGTTATACCCCGTACTCACTCCGGCCTACTGAAGTAAGAGGCGCCCGCGGCAAGGACGCGTCGATCAGGAATTGGATTGAATTGCCCCAATTACAACAGATACCTTTTTTTGTATAATCAAATGTAGTAATTATCACAGAGCTGATAATGACCAGCTGCCTTGAAGATGTCTCTGAGAGTGGTCTCGGATCAACTTAGCAAACGATTTTCACAATAAGATTCCTATTGACATTAAATATATCTTTTTACCTACCTAATCAACTTTTTTTAATGACAACGTCTACTTACACACGATGCTCCCGATTTCAGGTATTGTTTCCGTCCCCATATGCCCGGGCAAGTAGATAATATACCATTTGCGGCATATCTACGATGAGTTACGTCAGGGAAAAGAGTCATATTATGAGTGAAAGGTCAATGTCTAGTCATTCTTCCTCCTCCTGGCCAGTGTCCGTGAAAGGGTTAACACGTCTTATTCTTTGTTTGAACACAATGCTGCAAACATAGATTTTTATTCAAGAAAAACACTCAAATCATATTTCACCTCGTCTAAAAACGAAAACGATACTTCACAAGGAAAATAAAAGGCGAAGAGCTAAACAAATAGCTCTTCAACCGTATTTTTAGCTCCACGACCCTAGGTATCATCTCGGAAACTATTGTCAAGGAAGATTAAAGGTTGAATAATATATAACCACGCCACTTGGCAGCTAGGTATGTGAGAACATAAATAAAAATATTGTCACGGTCTCTCGTTGTTTGCGACGTACAATAAACTTGTAACTTGTAACAGACTTATGGAGATTGCTTTTACTTTCTGTATGTCAAACTCTGCGAGTTTTTTTGAAGGAATGTAACTTTATTTTGTTGTGGTATAACATTATTTGTGGCCAATTCTATACATCGTCATCGTCATCAGCCCATAAACGTCCCTACTGCTGGGGCACGGGCCTTCCCTATGGATGAATAGGGAGATCGGGCCTTACACCATCACGCGGGCCCAGTGCGGATTGATGGTTATTAACGACTGCTAATGCAGCCGGGACCAACGGTTTAACGTGCCTTCCGAAGCACGGAGGAGCTCGAAATGAAAACCTTTTTTTTGTGGTCACCCATCCTATGACCGGCCTTTGCGAAAGTGGCTTAACTTCAACAATCGCAGACCGAGCGCGTTTACCGCTGCGCCACCGAGCTCCTCCTATCGAGTTCTATACATATATGAATATTATTCTAAAAGCACCCATCTATGTGTAGGGAAATGTACAAAGAGAAATATATATCGTATAAGTCTGACTCAGACTTGCTGACGTAAATATACACACTTTTTGACGTAACTGTACGTAATACTTATAAAAACTTATTCTCGTAATTCTTTAAAAAAAAAACAGTGCCGGCGATACAGCTCACCACCTATCACATTGGTCTAACAGAAAGCTCGGTGATGTGTGCGTACTTAGTTCATCTAACTCGTCTACCAAATTACGATATAGTAGTGAGCTTATGTTGTGTGGGAGAACCGTGGTAGCCCAGTTGGTACTACGCTTGACTCTCAATTTTAAGTCACAGCTTCGAATCCCAGCTTAGGCTTAAAACAACGAATTTCGAATTTGTTATCGAATTCATGTTTGGATCAGCGGTGAAGGAAAACATGGTGAGAAAACCTCCATTCCCGAGAAATGCGTTTTGGAGGTATATGGTTTTCACTTAGCTGTTTAGAAAGGTCAGACAGGCAGTGGCTTCTGTAAAAAATTGGACCTGTCAAATCTTCAGGTTAGGTAAGCGTACCCTGTCAAAACGTGATATCTCTAGGGAGATGAGTGAGCTTATATTCATTTATTCCTTCCTTTATGAAATAATATTGGATTAAACTCTCAAAAGATCAAACTATTTGGTATGCTAAACTTAACACTACTACAAAATTCAGGTTCCATTCAAATTCGTATCGTATTTACAAAACAATATCCTTTAAACGAAACGAAAGGTACACACTTAATGAATTAAAACCCAATACGTGTGATGAATATTAATTCAACTTTCCATTCCCAATCGACCACGGTGAACGGGTATTCATATCCTTCTCAAAAAAGCCCTTTTTAACACTCCGATAAAACGGAATAAACTCGATCTTATATTCAAATACCAACGTTATAATTGCAACTGGATTGTTATTTTTATTTCTCCCATGAGAGAAGAAGAGGGTGATAAAAGACAGGCCATCCCTTTCGCACTAAAGGAAAGTAATTGCTTTCGCCCCTAAAAGCCCTTTTCAGATAACAAGCGAAGATATCAGTTATCTCTGCTCTGGGCAGTTTTTATGGGTATTTTGGTAAACAAATTAGGTGATCCTTTCCCTTTATTCATTTGATTACGAGGTACCTAAATATGCTCCAGACGTTAAATATTTACGGCCATTATACGTCTAGACCTAGAATAGAGAACACCATGTTTTTATTACCTGATTAATTACATACATACATAAACAGCCTATATACGTCCCACAGCTGGGCACAAGCCTCCCCTAAATCAACCGGAGGAGGTATGGAGCATACTCCACCACGCTGCTCCACTGCGGGTTGGTGGAGGTGTTTTTACGGCTAATAGCCGGGAACAACGGCTTAACGTGCCCTCCGAAGCACGGAATCATCTTACTTTTTCGAACAATCAGGTGATTCAAGCCTGAAAAGTCCTTACCAAACAAAGGACAGTCTCACAAAGTGATTTCGAAAATGTCCCCATCGGGAATCGAACCCGGACCTCCAGATCGTGAGCCTAACGCTCTAACCACTAGACCACGGAGGCTGTTGACCTGATTAATTAATGTTGGTATTTTATGATTAATTAGCGTATGGAACCGGCTTCACTTGGGTACCTACTTCTTTTCCCAGAGGACAGACATACAGATAGATTTCCTTTTATACTAAAGGTGATGGTGACCCAGAAAGCGATGGAGAAACGACCTGGACGCGTGTCTGACGGATTGGAGAGAGTTCGCTCAGGACAGGCTGAAATGGAAGCTCAGGGGGAAGCCTTTACCCAGCAGTTGGACAATCCAGGCTAACTAATGGTGGTGATAATGATGGGATGATTAATGTTTAATCTTAAATAACTATGAATCTCTCTTTATTTAAGACCTACGCTCTTGTCGGTGGAGTAATCGCCTCCATTTTCATTACTCCATAGATAGGGCGTGTAGAACGGTGGTTGCTCCAATCGCCTTCCGTTCCGCAGTACACCGACCAATCTCTCAATAACTATGTAGATAACCATGTATATATACAAAAATATAATACAAAAATAGTTGCTTAAGAGTAGTTTGTGATATATTTCTCGCTCTAGGGTCTTTGTGCGCCTACGACACACCAAAACAAGAGCAGAAGGAGGGAGGTTCGGGTCAAATTACAATTTCAGTTGTCATATTGAATTGCAATATTGTCCTAAAGTTTCTGTCATGTACTACAGAGACGTCAATGATAATTCTATTCAGCACACTGAAGCATGAAATCATCTTATTTTTTGGGGAATTGGGTGATAAAGCCTGCAATTTCCTGATCAGACTACGGACAGTCTCATAAAGTGAGTTTTTTGTTAGACGTATCCTTACAGGAAAACACAGGACCTCCAGATCGTGAGCCCAAAACTTGACCATTTGACAGCCTCGTGGGTATCTGCCCCAAATACATAGTTCATCATTTTGCATAGGATATTTGCCACACTAGGAATGTAATCGTAAGTCCTAGGTTACGTAAAAACCTAGTACAAACACCAAGTAAGTACTTACCTAGTGCCGTCTGCATTGCGGCTAGCATGCCCCTACGTACATTTTGAATTATGTATACAGAACAAGAATATCGTATGTGGTCCAGGAGTCAGGTTTACGATTTTAGTTTATTTATTTACAGAAAACGACTAGTAGGAAAACAGGGTTGTTAAAAAGGCTACATTGAAGCAATTCATCTAAAAAGCAATATTGCTATTTGACATTGAAATCTGCGCTTATAAAAGTAAGTGCGCTGTGACAAATAGCAACATTGCCTTTTTAGATAAAATTGACTCATAATGTCAATGTAGAGAATATCTAGTGGTTAGTACGTTAGAGTCACTATCTGGAGTTCCGGGTTTGATTTCCGATGGGGACATTGTCGAAATTACTTTGTGAGACTGTCCTTTGTTTGATAAGGGCATTGCAGGCTTGAATCACCTGATCGTCCGAAAATGAAAGAGGGCATGTTAAGCCGTTGGTCCTGGCTTTTAGCTGCAACTCGCAGTGGAGCAGCGTGGTGGAGCATGCTCCATACTCTCTCCCTTGAGGGGAGGCGTGTGTCCAGCAGTGGGACGTGTATAAGCTTTTTATGTTATGTATTAATGTAGCCTTTTTAACTATACAGGTGAAGTACTTCACACATGTAAAGCAATATTGCTATTTGACATTAAACTCTGCGCTTATAAAAGTGCGCTATGACAAATAGCAACATTGCCTTTTTAGATAAAATTGACTCATAATGTCAATGTAGAGAATATCTAGTGGTTAGAACGTTAGAGTCACTATCTGGAGTTCCGGGTTTGATTTCCGATGGGGACATTGTCGAAATTACTTTGTAAGACTGTCCTTTGTTTGATAAGGGCATTGCAGTCTTGAATCACCTGATTGTCTGAAAAAGAAAAAGTGGCAGGTTAAGCCGTTGGTCCTGGTTAGCCGTAACTCGCAGTGGAGAAGCTTGGTGGAGCATGCTCCATACTCCCTCTCTTGAGGGGAGGCATGTGTCCAGCAGTGGGACGTGTATAAACTGTTTATATTATGTATAAATGTAGGTAACCTTTTGAACTTCCCAGGAGAAGTGCTTCACACCTGTAAAGACCCCATTTGCACGCCATTTTGTCTTCCTCATAAGATACGGTCGTAATCGGATTTGTTTAGTGTGTGATTAAATTTTATGATGGCTTCAAGTGGTGGGAAAGTTGGTAAATGAGTAGCCATAAAGGGAGTTCGTAAATGAGTTGTAATTTTCTCTTTAGTTTAATTTGTTCTGCGATTAAATAGTCAGGCGTTAGTGCTAATTCCAGTACGGTCACGAGCATTAATATCTATACACATTGGTACCATATCATATTACCTTTTTTTTCACAAATTGAACTGTAAGGCTCACTAAATGTCAAATATGTTAGTGCGACAGAGTCCTTAAGTGGGTACATTATATTGCTCATGACTGTACTTACCATCTTATTTTATTGTATGTTATACCTGTCATTTTCTTATCCGCAGAAAATGAAAGGGACTGGGAATCAGGCATGTTTGTTGAACACGCGTCAATTTTATGCAGAAATTTAAACAACCTTCTCAACATTTTACATTGCCTTATAACCCGACCAAATTAAGTTGATAGCGCGTCAAACGGAATAGATACAGACAGCGAGATGCCTATTTGATTCGCCCGGGCTATTCATTAATTCACTCATTCATTTTAAAATTAACAACTGTTAATCATCCGTCGCTTTCGTTTTCGGTCGATAAGAAAATGACAGCTATAATTTAAAATAAACTTAGAAAGTGGAATCATATACATACTTACACTAGCTTTTGCCCGCGACTTCGTCCGCGTGGCGTGTTATAAAAGACAGATCTTTGTGTGTGTGGGAGTGCATATCAAATTTCAAGCATCTAACTTATGCAGTTTAGATTTTTTCATACAAATGTTTCTTCCCGCTATTTTCCGTTTCCCTGGGAATTTTGCAATATCCTGTTGCAACTAAGCTTCAAGTTAACTAAGGTACCTGCATGCCAAATTCCAAGCGTCTAACTTAAGCGGTTTAGATTTTTCATACAAATGGATTTTCCCGCTAATTGCCGTTCCCGTGGGAATTCAAGGAATTCCTTTCTTAGTGCACCTCTACGGTACCTAAGCTACGTCCCTTCCAAATTTCAAGTGCCTACGTTTAGCCGTTTAGACTGTGCGTTGATATGTCAGTCAGACAGTTTCTTCTTTTATATATAATTAGATATCTCTAGATAGGTACCTTAGGTATAGCAAGGAACAAATTATGTGGTTATATTTTTGAAGAAATGTAGCCTGGAAAGTCCTTCATTGAAATGGAATCAAATTTAAAATATTTGAAATTCAAATATTTAGAATTTTATATACAAGTACTTATTTGAAAGCAAATTTACAACAAAAATAACACGAAAAGACTGCCAAGCCAACGTATGCCCTAAAAGAATACCTAGTAAAGTTATTTTTTGACGTGCAAAAAGTAGAATTTATTGCTCGACTCTCGTACTAGTTGGAGCAAATGTTGAGAAATGATATGCTGCTATGCTCCCTATATATTTAAGGAAGTGGACTTCCATGGCACGTCTGGAATGATAAATAGCAACATTATAGTTTTTCCTTATGTTTCCGACTTGTGAAACGTCTCATTGTTACTGATAACTATTTTTGCTCGAAGACGAGCGAGTAAATACAGACCCTATAAACACAAAAGCAATAATAATAAAATAATATAATATTATTAATAATAATAAATTAATATAATTAATTTAAATAATTATTAATAATAAATTAATATAATATAATTATCAATGTGGGATATAGAAATAACACGGGATATTTTAAATATCTTTACTCCTTATATTTTAACAAAATCCTCTAACCCGACCGACATCGCACCATCGACGCCTTTCTTACTTTTTAAACTCCATCCTCCTTTCATACCATAAACAATCAAATTCCCATTCATTATCCTTCCATAGTAGTCTCACTTTCCTACATAAATACTTGGTCTTCTTCTATCGTGTGGGTTGTGAGGTTAATTACTCGCACCAACCTCATCAACCCTGGTCTCAGGGTTATTATTGAGTCAAAGGCCCTGACATGGATCATGTAACTACATACTTACATTAGTAAGTAGTAACCGGGACCAACGGCTTAACATGACTTCCGAAGCACGGATCATCTTACTTTTAAACAATCGGGTATAGAACGGCAACTCTCCACTCCCCACCAGCGGCTGAACTAAGTTTACCTCACCTCCCGTTCAACATATGCGCGCGTATGATGTGTAGTGTCTGTATAAAACGAGGTGTTTTGTATGAAGTGTCCGGGGTGTGATATAGGGTCGATTAACTATTTCAAATACAATCCTTCAGACGATGCACTGAGCCGAAGTTCCCGCCCAACTATGCACTCTCAGCCTTAATTTTTTGTACCGGGTGAGAGCCTTTAGCGCTCCACATTTGTCCGGCCAAGTAAATAATGCCATCTGAGGCTAACCTACAATAGGCCACGTCGAAAAAAAACAGCAGCTAACGAATATATCCGTTCGTACTCATTTCGGAAGTACATCCAGAAGTACATCCATCGAAAGATGAAGTACCCACACCTCACCGAGCTTTCTTTTAGACCAACGTGATACGTGGTGAGCCGTAACGTTGTCGATAGACGTATAGAACAGCAACTCTCCGCTCCCCACCAGCGTCTGAGCTAAGTTTACCTCACCCCCGTTGTCGTCGTCGTTTAGTCTTCACTCGTATGGGCGTCAGACATCACACACACATTTGCGCGCGCACGATAACGTCAATGTGTAGTGTCTGTGTAAAACGAGGTGTATTGTATGAAGAGCCCGGTGTACGGCGTTAATGTTTGAATAAAATGTTTTCTGTCTCCATTCTTTAAAACTAAATATAAACCTAAATTGTGACTTTTAGGTTTTAGCTCTTGCACTAAGGCTTACTAGTGGCAGAAGTTTATTTAGCAAATGTAGAGAAATGAGTGTTGTTGCCACCATCCGTCCCTAGAGCGAGTCTTTGTTTGCATAATGAACTGCACACAGTTCAGTTCAGGAAGAAAACTTAACCAGATTTTGGCGCACACGCCAAAATCTGGTTAAGTTTTCTTCGCTTTTTACTCAGTCTGGTAGTTAAATAATATTGATTTAAAATCAAACGACAAAAATCCATTCCAATCCTTTAAAATGTTTCATTTCAACCTTCCAACAAGCAAATAAGCGATAATTAAAGACACGGCCAAGTCTCACTGTGCAAATGCGGGTACCTCGAAACTTCACTTTTGAGGGGTTTTGTTCGTATTTTATTAGGGTACTTATATTTCCTTTTTTTTTCACGGAGCGTACAGCCGCATGGAAAGTTTTGTCGTTTTATTCGTGAGTTTCAGTTTCTACTTTAATTGGAAGCGGTATGGGACATTAACGTGAAGGAAAAGTTACTTTCATTTTAGACACGTAATATATAA
Source organism: Pectinophora gossypiella (assembly GCF_024362695.1). Taxonomy (NCBI): domain Eukaryota; kingdom Metazoa; phylum Arthropoda; class Insecta; order Lepidoptera; family Gelechiidae; genus Pectinophora; species Pectinophora gossypiella. Next base: position 2,841,912 of record NC_065414.1, on the reverse strand, counting down.
TATGGAGCCGTGGTAGACCAGCTGGAAACTCACAGGTTCGGATCCAACCACGGGCGTAAACCAATGAATGAATTAACCCGGGTTTCTTCTCTTCTTCTATCGTGTTGGTTGTGAAGTGGATTACCAACCTCATCAAACCTGGTGTCAGGGTTATTACTGAGCCGCCAAAGGTCCCTGACATGGCTCATGTAACGACTACTTTCTTACATCAGTAAGTAGTAACCAGGACCAAAGGCTTAACGTGCCTTGGGAAGCCAGGATCATATCACTTTTTGGACAATCAGGTGATCAGCCTGTAATGTCTTAACCAAACTAGGAATCACAAAGTATAGGGATAACTCGGGTGAATCAGATAGACATCTCGCTGACATGCAACCCGTTTGACGTGTGCTGTCAACTTAATTCTTGTTTCTTAACTAGCCATTGTAAAATTTTGAGAAGGTTGCATTTTCTGCCTTAAATGGACGTGTGTTCCATAAATTTTATGCCTGTCGATTACTCGTCTCTTTTGTTTTTGGCGAATAAGAAAATGACAGGTATAACTTAAAATAAAATTAGATGGGGTGTTTTGGAATTAGTGCACTTGAATAAAAATAAAAATCTATTTATAACTAACAATAACAACGTAATATAAGAACATAATCAACATTCACAAAAAGTCTATCAACACTCGATAAGATTGGAACGTAATATCCTATTCCGCATTTGAAAAATGTGAAAACTTACGCGTTTACGTTCGGAAACCCCAGCTTTTTATGTTCACATTACCGTCAAACCTTTTGGTCCTTTGATCGGGTACAAACGACCCAAGTCGTGAACTGAAAGTAACTATGTTTGCGAGAGCATAGATCTTTTCAAATATTAGTCACATACAAATATTAATAGTCGCTTCTTTGTGAGACTGAGAGCGAATAAAACATGAATTCGAAAACAAATTCGACAAACACTGGTTTAGGCCTGTGCTGGATTCGAACCAACAACTTCAAAGTTAGAGGCAAGCGTTCTACCAACTGGGCTACCACGTCTCCCCCAGGACGGATATAATTATAATATAATGTATTATAAAAACATTGAATACGATTCCCGTTAAAGTATATCTGAAACGATCTGTGGCTATGAACTATAAAATTTCTAATTTTGAGGCTGACTGCTTCGTTGGGTTCCGGATCGTTATCTTTGTCATGTTTAATCGATTTTTTATGGGATAGTGACTTCACTTATCGATATAATATGGTAAGGTCAAGCTAGGAAGCTGCTAAACCCCTTATTGGGACAAGACTATTTCCGTAATTAAAGCACATAATAACGGGTTCTCACCGCGTTTAAATGGGGATATGAGACTCCCGATATTTCGACACTGTTGCCATGATCACGGGATGACTGATGAAATTGGAGTGGAGTAGGTAGATCCATAATTTAAACCCATTTAAACGCGGTAAGAACCCGTTATTATGTGCTTTAATTATGATAATAACCCCGTAAACTTAAAACAATGTATTTCCGTAATTGTATTGAAAATGTACTTCTGCACAATATTACACAATATTGTAAGCATACCAAAGTTCTAAAATCTCATTACAAGTGTTGCTATGCAAAAACAATTGTGTCATTTAGGATATGCAACCTCACCTTTATACCTTTGGTTTTGGTTTCATACAACACCATTAACTCGGCCCCGGGGGGGACTGAGTCATCTTCTCTGTCCTCCACTGGTGCAATTCCTGTTCGGCGTGTCCTTGCCGCGGGGATGGCCGCCTTTTACTTCAGTAGGCCGAAGTGATGCCCAGGGATACGGCTGAAGGCTTCAACGGTTGCAAAAACGGAGGTGGTCGCCATCGCATCGGTACGGCAATGCAGGACGGAAGGGGCAAGTTACAGGGAGTGCAACCTGGAACCTGACAGAGGGCAGCAGTAACTGTCAGTACTATTCAGAGGCGGCGGACAGGAGTTCTAGTACGGCTTTGAAATAGACTACTCTGGGCGCCAACCCATTCACGTCACGAGTACGGCAAGAGAGAAACCACTACTCTATTTTACCCCGGTGAGAAATAGGCGTGAGTTTTTGTATGTGAATACGATAAAAACTGTACTTAGTTAAGAGACTTTTTGTAATTATTTCTTTTTATTTTGGTGCAATAAAGTGTATTTGTATTGTATTGTATTGTAAAACAATAGACTGTGCAAATTATAATTTATGATTAACAATACACAACATTGACATCTCTGAAATTGTTACAAATCAAATCAAAATTAAATCAAATCAAATATACTTTATTGCACAGAACTAAGACAACAACAAGTAATAATAACAAAAAAAAACTTTGTGCCCACGTGATTCAAGATGATTTAAGAAAAACACAATCGATTTAAATTGACCTTCAACAAGTTTATCCATGGTAATAACGTTGCATAAATGATTCTAATGTATTTATTACGCAATATACGTACCAAATCATTCAAAAATTCAAAAACCAATAACCCTGGTGTCAGGGTTATAATTGAGCCGCCAAAAGCCCCTGACATGACTCATGTAACGACTACTTACTTACATCAGCAAGTGGTAACCGTGACCAACGGCATATCGTGCCTTCCGAATCACGAATCATGTTACTTTTTGGACAATCAGGTGATCAGCCTGTAATGTCCTAACCAAACTTGGGATCACAAAGTGATTTTTGTGATATGTCCCCATCGTCCGATTCCGATTCGAACCCTGGACCTCCGGATCGTGAGTCTAACGCTCAAACACTGGACCACGGAGGCCGTTAAGGAATAATACTCCTATACTATAGGTACTTACTATATTTTACACAAATAAAGGTAAAAGGATCCACTAATCTGCGTGAGACTTTTCGCATTTGCACCAAAATACGCCGTATGTAACAAAAAGATAAAATACGCAAGTCTTTAGTTGAGATAGCTGTATTTTTTGCATCCTGTTGTTGTTATATTTTTTCTTCTTTAGACCTCATCAACCCTCCGGGTTATCAATGAGCCGCTAAAGGCCTCAGACATGGCTCATGTAACGACTACATACTTATAGTAGGTACATACATACACAGCCTATATACGTCCCACTGCTAGGCACAGGCCTGGCCTCAATCAACCGGAGGGGGTATGGAGCATACTCCAACACGCTGCTCTACTGCGGGTTAACGTGCCCTCCGAAGCACGGAATCATCTTATTTTTTCACACAATCAGGTGACTCAAGCCTGTAAAGTCCTTACTAAACAAAGGGCAGTCTCAGTGATTTCGACAATGTCTCCATCGGGAATCGAACCCGGTCTTCCAGATCGTGAGCCTAACGCTCTAACCACTAGACCACGGAGGCTGTTCAACATACTTATAGTAGCCGGAACAAAACCCTTATTGCCGAGCATTGACCGAGCCCTTCAATGCACAGAATCGTTTTATTTTTAGGAACAATCAGGTAATTTTGAGCCTGTCATGTAACGTCCTAACTAATCTAGTCTTTTCATTCGATCCTGACATACTTCTCTTGTTATTTCCAGTCTCTTCTCTTGACTATCACTATTATGTATTTGTCGTGGCCAGATCTTAGAATTGATCATTTCATGATGTGCTCGATCATTTCTTGAAATGGTCATATTTAAAAAAAAAACTTTTTTTTTTTTTTCTTTAAAAAGAAAATATGAGACAAAACTTGTACTGTGACTATGACTGTATTTTATATTCAATATTGCAAGTGGGTTGCTTAAAAAATTTCAGTCCAGAGTTGAAAATATTTTTCACCCATTAACCGGCTCCGTGAAGGTCGTTTTATGGTGGTATAGTGGGATCTTAGACTATCTGTTACGGCAGTCTAAACCAGTGAAAATGTAGTTTATAAAGGTTTAAATAATAATGAAAGTATAAAAAGTACAAGTAGCGTGTCAGGATCATAAGAAGTCTCTGCCTACCACTATATGTAATATGGTCACGCCTATTTCCCAGCGGGGTAAGCAGAGACTATGGAATTCTATTTGCTTCAATCCTGACACACTCCTCCACATTTATTTATCAATAATTTCAAACACGCATGCCGGTTCAGAGTAAATCGTGCTGAACCTTTCCTAAGGATATTATGTATAAACTAATAGTCTAAATATAATCCATCCCCTCTCACAGTCAATAAATAATTTATGTATTCTAAGTTAGCAATTTGATTCTTAAAATAGTGTCAAATTAATTAAATTTCCCGACAAAGTCGACGAAACAATTCCTCAACAAGTAATCTTTCAGTGTACACAATTTCGAATTCCAAGTCTGCGAGGCTACAGTAATTTCCAGTGGACAAGTAAACCCACATCCAGAACAAACAAGTTAAATTAATTGCCTGAGGCGACCCTAGCGCCACCTATTATCTGCAACTTTACTCGTACCAAATGTACGCAACATCCCATGAATGGGACCACGCAGGCGTACTATGCATCGATCCGATGCCGGCATGTAAATAATGTATTCTGTCTGAAAAAAAATTCGCCGACATTATTTTATAGTCTGTGGTGAGAAAAAATAAAGAATTACGTTCATTTTGAAGCACTGCTTGCTTGGAGCAATTTATAAAAAAAAATAAAGCAAGGGACTTCTGAAACGTTACGATAATAATACTAATAAAGAAAGATATTAGGGAAACTTTTATCGCTAAATATGTAAGATTATGGAAAATAATTTCCAGAGATTCTTCAAAACAAACATCAATGGAGCGTCTATACAATTACTTGGCAATGACACGAATATTTTATTGCTTCCACAAATAATATTCCATTCGGAGTCGGCGCAATGCCGACATCTTTACGACATTTTCCCGCCAGTAGAGGCGCCACAATCGCTACAGCTAGCGGGCGTAGTTGTCAAAATTCTATATTTAGAAAAATAATTTCCTACGAATACTTTTTAAATTCTTGAATTCGAAAATCGAATGTTAATTTATGTTTCATTATTTTGAAATTTAGTTCTTTGTGTAGGCCAGGTTTTTAAGAAAATATATCCTAACCTCACTTTCTGATTGGAACTGTGTGAAGACGATTCTTTTTGTGCCAAAACAAAATGTCCCGTGTATTATTGTTTGTGTTTCTCGCCGTTTGTGGGGTTTGCATGGGTAATCCGGACGCTAAGAGACTGTACGATGATTTACTGAGTAATTATAATAGACTGATCCGACCTGTTGACAAAAACAATAACACCGTGCTGGTCAAACTTGGCTTGAGACTTTCTCAACTGATTGACTTGGTAAGTACTTCTATATTCATTACGTATTTTTATAATAATAAGCGTTATTTTTGTAGAAATTCAGTCATTGATTTGTGTTTAATGTTCATAATAAACATCGAGACTACGCGACTACGCGATTCGTAGCAGTACTACGGGATTGTAATATAATGATATTTTACAAATATTGTTACTGTGTTTTGTGCAAAATATTTTTTTAAGATTTCCCATAAGAAGCAAGTATTAGTTTATGTAGTAGTACTTAATTTTAATAGTAATTATTTACCGGAATAAAAGTAGGTAATTTTTTTTGTTTGTTAATTGTTTTTGTATCTTATTTATTGTCCGAACCATTAATAAAACCCCCAGGTTTGGTTATCAAGGTACCTAATCATCAGAGTGTAGTGTGTGTGTACACACGTGTGAGAGAAGAGAGAAAAATGGGTACAAATCCCGTTAGGGTCGTATATCACAAAAATATTTTTGAGATCTCTAGTTACATTGAGACATTGCAGACTGATCACATGATTTTTTAGAAAGTAAGAAGAACCGTGCCTCAGAAGGTACGTTAAGCAGTCGGTCGCGGCTACTATTTACTTTAAGTATGTAGTCGTTACATGTACCATGTCAGGACCTTCTAACCCTGACACAAAGCTTGATGAGGTCTGATCCACGCGCGGGAAGAAGACGAAAGAGTGCATTGTATTTGCACTTACCTTCTAGAAAAGTTTTTATCCGACAAATTCTCATATCTCAACTATAGATTAAAATTTTCACGACAACTTCCTGCCTTATCTTGTCACGAAGTGTAGGATTATAAGGACATCCGATACTTCGGAACCGCTATAAGCCTTCCAAGTACCTCGGCCAAACATTTGAACAAGGATTTAACTCTACAAGTATTTTAAACGTATATTCACTTCGGATTTGCACACGTAAATAGGACCAACTGGGTATATTAATATTCATATTCGTATGTTAATTTTGAGGGTTATTGGATTTAAGAACGTAAAGATAATTCCTTATGTTTAAATAAACTTGTGTAGGCTTGAATGCAAACAAAAACTTCACAGAACCAACAGTAGGTCTAATTCTCATCGTCATTCAACTTTAGCTTCACTCACTCACTTTGAGGTAGCAGGTTCGAATCCAGCGCAGGCCTAAACCAGTGATTGACGAATTTGTTTTCGAATTCATGTTTGGATCATAAATGATTATCACGTTCTCAGCGGTGAAGAAAAACATCGTAAGAAAACGCACATTTCCGAGAAATGCATTTTCGGAGGTATGTGACCTAACCTGTATTGGACTGGATTTCCCTTCGCGGGTTGGAAGGTCAGACAGGCAGTGGCTTTTAAAACCCCATGTTCCCTGTTCAAGGAGTTCCGACTCCTCACTAGCTTTGTACATTCCATGTAACAGGAATAAAAAAAAGGTCTAATTATAAATATTACACTTACACTTATAGTTTTTCGGCAAGAGAGAAACCACTGCCATATTTGCCCTAAAGAGTAGAATGGAGAATACTTCTCAGACAAGAGCGTGACTCTTAAATTAGTGATAATAAAATCAGAAATAAAACTTTTTTGATATGCCACTGTACTATCTGAGATAGAATGACAAAAATCAATAATCAAAAATATCTTTACTGCTTGCCTGGAAGAAATTAGCCCACGCCGCGAGTTATGCTGAGCGAGGTCCTTTTATTCCGGACTCCACCGCAGATTATCGGGCCGTCAGTACGTTGCATTTAGGATGCTTACTTTTATTATTATTGTTTTTATGATTTTCGTTTGTTTTTCTTTTTGTTTTGGATTTTGTTTTTCTGTGTACTTATTGATTTCCGTGTGGTTTCTGTCTTGTGTTGAATGTAATGTACCTGTCTGTCGGTGTCCGGAAGTAATAAATGTTTCTTTCTTTGTTTCTTTTGCTGCTCAGAAGTAAGGCCACCAGATTGTACTGTCTCTTTCGTCCATGTGTGTAAAACTTGTTTTGTATGTTATGTGCAATAATACTGTATGCAATAAAGTATTTTTGTAATTGTATCTTTATCCAGTAGGTAACATAAACATTTTATTACTTTAGGATGCGACAGGCACATTGGCAACAAAAAGATGTACAAAAATACCGACAAAAAACCTAATGTTGAAAGCCGGTTTAGGTAGCGTCCTGAATACAAAGATCACATTTTTATTAAAATATATACAAATATCAATTGTGTCTGAATTGTAGGTGTACCTACATTCACCTCGGGCATAACACGTTCCAAAGCGTAGGTAAGTGATAGTATTATAGGATTCCCACCGAACAATCTTCAATATAATTTAAACCGACAATTTTTTATATATATATTTTTACTGTATTTTTCTTCGATACCTTGACGTTGGCAGAATCATCGTTTCTAAACAATGCAGCCATTTTTAAAAGTGAAGTATTATAGGATATAGCCTAAGGATTGAACTACATTTGACGTCAGCACTGCGCCCTTTTCTCTGCCTCTATCCTTTTCTGTCACTCAAAACCGTTATTATGCTAGAGCGAGATATGTTATTTTCCATTCACATAGCCCTCCATTTTATTTATCATCATCATCAATTTAAGAGCCACGCTCTTGTCGGTGCAGCATTTTTCATGCTACTTTTTTAGGGAAAAATAGGGCAGTGGTTTCCCTTTTGCCTTCCGCCCCGCAGTACTCTGTCTGACGCAAGTGGGATGACGCCCAGAGTAGTCTTATTACAAAGCTATACTAGGACTCCTGTCCTCCACCTCTGTATAGTACTGACAGTTACTGCTGCCCTCTGTCAGGTTCCAGGTTACAGTGCCTGTGACTTGCCCCTTCCGTCCTGCATTGCCGTACCGATGACTCCCATCTTCGCCTCTGCAACCGTTGAGTTCTTCACTCGTATCCCTGGGCAAGGGTTCTACGTTATACCCCGTAGGTCTGGGTAACTTTACCTAAATCTATACACATTAAAAATCTTTATCTTTGGACGGTTATGATTTTAAGAAATGAGCGACTTTCCAGGCTACGTTTCTCAAAAACAATACAGATGGCGCTGTACAAATTTTCCTTTGTTTAATTCTCTGATTTCATGGATAACATTAATATGAATAGAATAGAATAGAATAGAGTAGAGTAGAGTAGAGTAGAGTAGAGTAGAGTAGAGTAGAGTAGAATAGAATAGAATAGAAATAGTTTATTATGAAAGGACGCCACAGACAAAAAAAAAACAACAACATCATATGCATCTTTTAGCTTTGTTTTTAGATTATAAATGATGACCATTTCTCAAAAAAAGTTGATGGTAGGGCTGGCAGAGGAAGACCGAGAAGGACTTACGATGACCAAATTGGAGATGTCCTTAGAAAAGGTTTAATACGATCTACTCTGAACCGGCGTGCGTGTATGAAGCGATTGATGAATGTGGAGGAAGCAAGAGAAGTGTGTCAGGATCGAAGCAAATTTAATTCTATAGTCTCTGTTTACCCCGGTGGGAAATAGGCGTGAGTTTATGTATGTATGTACCATTTCTCAGTTACATTATTATTCTGATCAAAATAAAGACAAGCAATATAGGCAGCAACATAATTCTATACATAATGTGCTCCAAAAATCAAGCAACAATTATTTTTATTCATGCTTCTGTCATTACATTGTATTTAGGAATGATTATGTAACAGAGTAATGAGAAAATAGGTAATTATCACGTTAAAACTGTACAACGCCATCTACCTACATTGTTTTTGGTGAACGTAACATGGAAAGTCCCTCATGGTAAATTTATTTTTAATTACATAATCTAGGAGAGAGAGACTCGAGGCCTTTGAAATGTGGTGTTGGAGGAGGATGGAAAGAATAAGTTGGACAGAAAGGGTTACAAATGAGGAAGTGCTAGTAAGAGTAAGGGAAAAGAGACAAATACTGAGAATTATTGAGGACAGAAGAGGCAAGATGATTGGACACCTAATAAGACACGACGAATTCATTAAAAACATCATAGAAGGAAAGCTAGAAGGAAAGAGAGGAAGGGGAAGACCAAGAAGAGCTTATATGGAACAGATTAAAGAAAAGGTTAACGTCGTGTCTTATAGGGAAGTCAAGGAATTGGCCTTTGATAGACTGGAATGGAAAATGCTACACCGACAAGAGCGTGGCTCTTAAATTGATGATGACATAATCTAGATCTGTTCACATGCTCATTGACTGAGTTGCAGAGAGTAGCCTTTGAACTACTATGTCGCAAGTAAGATTGTGATTGTTTTTTGTTGTTGTGATTGTTTTTGATGTCGTTCTTTCTTTCTAATATCGCTACCATTATCGCATTAGGTTAAGTGAAACCTGTAATGATGATGTTTTTAGCTAATAGTAATAAATGAATAAAAAAATTAAAATAAAAAAAAATATTTACAGAAAATAAAGTAAGTATAAAGAGCGGGAGTGAATTTTAAATAACTTAAACTAATGTATTGTAATAAAGAATTTATTATAATAAGTTTTGAATCCCTACGGAGTGTGTAGCAAATTCTCGCTATCCAGATTCCCTCGACGCTATTGGCTTTAGGGAGACGTTAATCAGACTAGGTTTATTTGTGTTTGACCGGCTAACGAACGTTGTAGCGTCGAGCCAAGACTCCGGAAATCTAGTTGATACTTGACAAAAGTGCTGATTTTATAACCCTTACAAGCCTGTGCCCATGGCTGCCAAATTCGGCGTAACACGGTTCCCCTAATGTACCAATTGAAAACTGCGAAAAGTCCCATATAAAATTTCACCCCCTCTTTGAAGGGGTTGAGAGAATGCTACACTGACAAGAGAGTGGCTCTTAAATTAATGATAGAAATGTATCCTACCTATGTCACTCCCACGATCAAAGAGAATGTAACAATACCTAACATAATAACAATACCTCATACATCAAAATTCATCAAACCGTTTAGGCCACAGAAAGCCACAAAGAAACAGACATACGTAGACACACTCAAAAAACATTACCCTCCTTTGACAGTCGGGCAAAAAACAAATTCACTATTAAAAGTAAATCCCTCGAAAGGTCACAAATAATTTTACGATAAAAAGTAAACTTAATTACGAGTTACATTTATAGCGCTCTATAATACTCAATTTCCATAAATAAGTCCAAATTAATAGAATTTAAGGCCGTTTCGTTTCGTTTTACGGTGTATCCAGTCTTTATTACGCAATACTTAGTCGTCCATCCGACTACAGACAAAGAACTGAGGTCATTAAACTCTTAGCTCACTGTAAGCGGGTAGCGAGATTTTCTTTATAAAAAAACATCTTCATGTTTCTTCATGAGTTAAAGGTGACTGATCGCACCAACACAATTATTCAGCATACAAAGGCTTTTGATATGGCGTATGTAACAGCTGTGCACTTACTTACTTCAACAAGTAAGCCAACACGGAGTCATCATACCATGGTACAACAAAACAAGGTACGCTCAAAAGTAACAACTGTGGTATAAAAAACAAGGTATGCCCAAATATGACAGCCATGGTATAAAAAACAAGGTATGCTAAAAAGTGACAGCCATGGTATAAAAAACAAGGTATGCTCAAAAGTGACAGCCATGGTATAAAAAACAAGGTATGCCCAAATATGACAGCCATGGTATAAAAAACAAGGTATGCTAAAAAGTGACAGCCATGGTATAAAAAACAAGGTATGCTCAAAAGTGACAGCCATGGTATAAAAAACAAGGTATGCTCAAAAGTGACAGCCGTAGTATAATAAACCAAGGTATGCTCAAAAGTGACAGCTAACATTTCAAGGTTCAAGCTCTGTGTTGACATTTTGTCAAAAATACATTACCCACGACGAATGTTTTTAATTTACTTAGCAAGCCAATTTTGAACTTTTAGTAGAGAGTTACTTACAGTTTTAGTGATTTTTTTATATGTGACAAGTGATAGTAAATAAGTACGTTAATAAATAATTCTCTTAATTTTCAATAATAAAATTTAAGTCCTTGGAATGTTGAAGATACCAATTTAATGGTAACACTCATGTAACACTTACGTCATCAAACGGCTAGCAACGGCGGCTTTTCATAGGATTGAGCATAGCTTATTTTGTTGTACTCTTCACTCCAAGACATTGGCAAATCGCGTGCCAGGTTAAAAACAATTGCCGGCGATGGTGACGTTCTATTTCCAAATTCAAATATATTTTGAAATTAGTTTTTAAATTATTATAAATGTGAATTCATCCTGAAATTTCCTAACTAATCTTGGCACAGTCTATCAGAAAAGCAATTCTATCCATTCAAATCGGGCCTATTTGTAAAGTAGATTAAAGTATCGAGTATCTACTCCAGACTAATCAAAGTAAGAAACGGAAAATTTGCAAGTTGATCTATCTGAAATTCTTAACCTACTTGGAACTTCTCTATAGGTACACATTACGTATTCAAATTAAAATTCAAAAAATATCTTTATTCAATAGGTAACATAGTTACACTTTGAATCGTCATTTTTTACATAACGAACGTCTCATCCGCCTAAAACTACTGCAGCTTCCCACAACCTTTATCGCCGAGGAAAAGAAATTGCAAAAAAAACCTCTTTGTTCTTTAAAAAAGCATAGAAAATTGGTATATAATAAACTGCCTATATACGTCCCACTGCTGGGCACAGGCCTCCCCTCAATCAACCGGAGGGGGTATAGAGCATACTCCACCACGCTGCTCCACTGCGGGTTGGTGGAGGTGTTTTTTCGGCTAATAGCCGGGACAAACGGCTTAACGTGCCCTCCGAAGCACGGAATCATCTTACTTTTTCGGACAATCAGGTGATTCAAGCCTGAAAAGTCCTTACCAAACAAAGGACAGTCTTACAAAGTGATTTCGACAATGTCCCCATCGGGAATCGAACCGGACCTCCAGATCGTGAGCCTAACGCTCTAACCACTAGACCACGGAGGCTGAGAAAATTGGTATACAATTTAGTAATTTGGCTGCCTAATATCAGTTTCCACGAATTCATATCTTCTAAATCACTAACCTTATAATAACCTTCTTTACAAAGTTTCTGTTTAATCACTGTCTTTATATTGTTCAAAGGTAAGTTCTGAATAAAGTCTCGCCCGTAATCACTCTATCTGTCTAGGACACCATGGTAGCGCAGAGCTCTATCTTTCTAGGACACCGCGGTACAGCAACCATGGTCTCGCCATCAACAAAATAATGGACTAAGCAGAACAAGTGGTCAGATGATCAAGCCATCATCCATAATAATGATCCATCATGTTAGAAATCACTTAATCCCTCTTTAGGTTTTTAAGACCGACCGGGTAGGTGAACTGCTGAACGTATTGTAGTTTTTTATTCGCTGCTAGACTAGCATAGATTTACAGCACGACGCCCTGAGCCGATACGACGCCCAGAGCTGAGGTTCGCGTCCAACTGGGCACTCTCAGGCCTGTTGTCTTAAATTTTGTACTGGGTGAAAGCTCTCAGCGCTCCCCATTTGTCCGGCCAAGTAGTTAATGCCATCTGCGGCAAATCTACAATAAGTCACGCCAAAAACAAAAAGAGTTATAGTAACAGTAGCAGGCTCACAACTGCATCGCTGAAGAGGTAGACACACGCGGAGAGGTACTATACATACTATAGGATATCTTAGTAAAGCAAACACAAAAATAAATAAATAAATAAATAAATAAATAAACCACAATGTACACTTGTATAAATTATTTATCCTCCAATTAGTAACTAATATAAACTGTTTACAACACCAACTGAATCTTTTACGTCCGATCACTTCGATCGTCCAGACAAGACTGTCTTCCGAGCGCTTGCACCCTGCCAAGTTCTCCCTCTACCGATTAGTGTTGCCAGTAAAAAGGTTAATAATTTCCCACAATTATTATAAAAATAAATAAAACCTTACAGTAATATATTCATCATTCTCGCCAGTCATGTTTGTTCTAAATACAAATTCTGGTTCTCTTTTTAAATAAATTTACAAACAGATCTCGCTCGCTTGATCGCCTTTAAAAGGACAGATGTCTGTCGGACTAAAAAGAGCTAGGGTCATTAAGTGGCGGTCTAGCAATTAAATCTAAAAGCGAGCTAATAAATAAAAACCACGACGTTCGTAAGCCACAGGAGTTACGGCACTCGTAGACGATTACATTTTACATTTATTTACCTCTCTCACCCTTTGTTTCACCCTCCACCTATGGTAGTCACCTAGGGGGTCACCTACAGGTAACCCCCACTGAGACACACGGCCACGTTCAGAGTGCTGTTTCCAAGACAAATTGACGTGCGAATAGTGGTTTAAACGGAAACAACGAGGTTTAAGTCTTTCATGCAACTCGCCTCAGCAGAACCAGAGATCATAAGTAAATTAAATCCATATTTTTTGGGGTTATGTATACATTTTAAAGAAAATAAAATTAAAGCTCATGTGAATCTTACTTTATGTAAAACGCTTGTTATAAGATTAATGATTACCTAAATGATTAAATGCGTTCCTCTAGTTATCGAAAACTTGAAATGTATTTAAAAAATGTACTGATGTTGTAGTTTCTTGTCATTTCTTCTCCTCAGCTATAAAACTTTGCGAAATGACGTATATTCGTAGATTTATCTATGATAATTACGTTTAAGAAATGATTCTGATGTCTGATCAATCCCATCTACAAACAGTTTTATTCAGTAAGTAGCCCTTAGTTCTTCTATTGTGTGGGTTCTCTTTTATCTTACAAGCAGGTGATACAGCCTAACAAAGTCCTAGTCAAACAAAAGACAATCTCACAAAGTGATTTTCGACGGTGTCCCTATCGGGAATCGAACATGGAACTCCAGATCGCGAGCCCAATAGTTTAACCACTAGACCACGGAGGCTGTTGCCGCCTTATAAACTCCATAACGACACATTATCTACTAAAATATTTGTGCGCAACCGGAAGCAACCCCTTTTGTAACTGTCCTGTTTACTCCACGCATTCGGCCTATTTCACATTTATTGTCCCTAAAGCCCAACGCTCTAACCACGGAGGCTGTCAGTCTGATCTGGAGCAGGTTCGATTTCCGATGAGGACATTGTCGAAATCACTTTGTTAGACTGTTCTTTGTTAAAGACTATGCTTGAATCACCTGATTGGCCGAAAAAGTAAGCTGTTTCCGTCCGAAGGCACGTTAAGCCGTTTGGTCCCGGCTATTAGCCGTCAAACTCCTCCACCAAACCGCACTGGAGCAGCGAGGTGGAGTATGCCCTCTCCGGTTGAATGAGGGAAGGCCTTTGCCTAGCAATGGAACGTATACAGCAATTTATGTTATGTTATTTATGGTTTAATAAGAGCATACGGGTATTTTTGACGGAAGCAGTTTAGTTTTAAAGAACTGCGTGTTTACACAGACATTTTTATATAAGTACTTTGTAGACTTGATTTTAAATACTTATATACATTATACTCACGTCTTTTTCCCACCGGGGTAAGCTTCTTCTTCTTATCATGTGGGTTGTGAGGTGGAATACCAACCTCATCAACCTGTCAGGGTTATTACTGAGCCGCCAAAGACCTTTGACATGGCTCCTGTAACGACTACATACTTATATCAGTAAGTAGTAACCGGGGTTAGTAGTACCGGGGTAAGCAGATGCTATAGAACTCAATTTGCTTCAAAAAGTAACGTCAAAAAAAAATTAAATAATAATCTTCAAAGAATTTACTTTGCAAAAGAACTACAATTTACTTACAAAGAGAAATACAAAAATTAACCTAATAGCTACAGGCGTGCTGAAGTAAATTGATAGATAAAACTCACAGTTACAAAACTTGAAATAGTATAAATAAGATAACTTACACAGTAAATATTAAAATTTAACAGTAAACCCATATCCAGTGAGTAACGACCCGTGCCCATAGCTCCGGATGCATCCGACAAACGTGTCCGGCCCAGTCCCACTTCAGTTTGGCGGACTTTTTCCCTACATCAGTGATACCTGTTTTGGAGCGCAGTGTAGTGTTTCGCACACAGTGAGGAATTAATGACAAATAAACTATTATATAATATGGGTTTCCTCACGATATTTTCTTTCACCGCTGAACACGCAATCATTTATGATCCAAACATGAATTCGACAACAAATTCGACAATCATTGGTTTAGGCCTGTGCTGGATTCGAACCTGCGGCCTCAAAGTGAGAGGCAAGCGTTCTTTTTTTTTTATTGTTAAATTGGTAAGAACAATTTTATTTCTTACAATATTAACCCGCCAAACTGTTACGTTTGATGGCGAGATGCGCTTATCTAATAAACATAAATTTCTACTCACCTAGATAAATAATAAAACAAGGTACTTAACTTACAATATATAAGGTCCAAGAAACCCATCGCTCAGCTTAGATGCCGTTCTACATAGTTCGAACATAACCCAACAAGAACGTTAGGTACTAAATTAGAGAAGTTCTCCGCTAAGCAGTGTGTCCCTTAGCCTTGACTTTAACATTCCTACACTTAATTTAGGATCCTCTCTTAACAATTTTATTTCGTTAAATATTTTCGGCACCATTTCACGCCATGTTTGTTTATATTCAATACAATGCCTGTTGATTGACCACAATTAATTTAGCTAGCCTACGCTCAATGGATGCTGATTGGAATATAGGTACGAATGTTCAATTTAGCGGTAAAATATTATCTTTTAAAACTTTAGGTATATTATTAAAAAACCGGACCTGTCAAACTGTCAGGTTAGGTAAGCGGATCCCGTGAACACGGTATAACGCTAGGGAGAGAGATATAGCTAGACATACACTAATATTAATGTTTTTCGGTCTCACAAAGTGATTTTTTAAATTCAAATTCAAAACAATCTTTATTATTTTTTAATTTAAATTTATAGTTACACTTTGAATCGTAATTTTTACATTACGGACGTCTCACCCGTCTAAAACTAATGCAGCTTCTCACAACCAGCTGTATAGCCGGTGAAAAGAAGCTGCAAGAAAAACTAAGGCACAGGGCCCTAGACGTACTTTAAAAAAAAAACATAAAATATTGTTATACAATTTAGTTATTTAACTGCCATGCATTCATATCTTCTAAATATTCATTAACCTTACTTAACCTTCTTTACAAAGTTTCTGTTTAATTATTGTTTTAAAACTTTAAAGGTAATCGCTTTAAGTGATAAGGCCGCCATTTGCCATGTACTTAGTAAAGAGTCTTTTTGTAATTATTTCTTTTTATTTTGGTGCAATAAAGTGTGTTTTTATTGTATTGTTGTATTGTAAAGGTAAAATCTGAATGACATGTTAGACACGTCCCCACCGGGAACGGAACCAGATACCTCCGGGTCGAGGGCACTACTCGATAGTCAGTAAGTCGCGTACTATACGCAATTGTGTACTTTTCTGGGTACGGGACTTTCAGTACGCCAGGCTGACTCGCAATAGGCCGGCGTTTTTATATAAAGGCCCTAATCATTTTTTAGTTAACGGTGGAGGAATTTCTACCTAACAATAGGGCGGGGGCGTATGTATTCAGTTTTGGATTACAGCTTACCGACAATCTCACCTGAAGGCAAGGGGCTTACTGGTCCACAACGGAACACGCTTATCTAGTGAATACCTATTCACGCTGGCCATCTCGGTCGAATAGCTACAGAGAAGGCAGTAGGGCGACTTAATATACAATTAACACGAATACAGCACGTAATATGCCATGCATCGTCTGATAGAATGTTCTAGATTAGTGTCTTGCATAAACTCAAGCCCGTAATCTAATAATCAACTTGCAGTCAATTTTGATATCGTTACTAGAAAGGCAAAATTATGTAAACACCAAAAGGCTATTTCGAGAAAAAGCCGTTTAAAGAATTTGTTTTGTTTATTACTTTTTATCCAAGATCTAGAAAAAGAGGAAGACTTTGAAGGACGTACATTGACCAAATTGGGGATGTATTAAGACAAAGTTTCGTACTGTTAGGGGGCGGCTGGTATCAGTCTTTTTTTAAAAAAGCAAGTTTTTAATTCAATGCAGAATCACTTTATTATAGACAAAACATTGAATACCTTACAAATAAAAAATAAACCAGGGATGAACGTGGGTTGAAGTTCAGTCGAATTGTATAAAAATTGGATTCAATTTTGCTTGGCTATCAAATACTTAAACCCACGTTCATCCCTGGTTTATTTTTTTATTTGTAAGGTGGTATGAGTAAAATAAAAACAAAGAATTATCGGAAGCGATTCTCTGACTTTCAAAGACTCAAATCGCGCGCGGTTAAGGCTGACCGACTTGTAATACGGATGCAAAAGAATTTTTGATTTATTTTTGTCTTTGACCCAGTCAATGAAGTAATTCATCTTAACACTTTCAAGGACAGAACGTCTAATGACGTTCTAATTCCAAGGTGTCGTACTACCTATTATGAACCATCAATGTTCCATGGTTTCTGCCCGTGAAAGGGTTAAAAAGCATTATTACTAATTGACATTTATCTACATTGCGACATTTGTAATTTATATATGCGCAAATGTCGAATTGCTTTTCTAGATTAATTTCTTCAGTGTGACCTTAGACTGTCGCAAAGATCATTATGTACATACAGCACAAAAATCTACACCAGTCGTTAATAAATTCAAATTCTAAAATCCATGTCAATTTTATATGAACCCAACTTTCTATCCAATTAAACGTAAATTCAAACTGGGGTACATAAACCAGTGCTATACAAACGAGAGTCATATCATCGAGTTGTAAAAATGTTGTAAATTCTACTGACTGAAACTGCAAACGCTCGAAATGTTGTAAACGACGTGGTACGTTTAGCTGCAGCAATTAAAAGACCTGAAAGTTGTAAATGTCTATTTCATTTCAATTACGAAGTGCTCAGTCGTTTACGTTAGCGTTATGCGTTCATAAAACGCCGGGTTCAGTGCCATTTTTAAACCTCTCAAGTGTTAGTTTTGTGACGATTTTGTGACGGGACCGCAGTTAATGGGAAGTAAAATCTGGTTTAAAGTTGGCGCGGAGTTAGATGGTACGTGTGTTTAGAATAACTGAATTAATGTATTGGTTTTCTTTTGTTTTAGGCTAAAAAACAGCTTTGTCGATAATTTTAAGTAGTTTTTAAATGGGCTATAGGCTCATCAGTTACTTAGACTTAAACCACACCCCAGACACATCATACAAATAACCTCGATATGCACTGACACCACACATTGACGTTATCGTACACACGCATCTGTGTGTGTGACGTCTGACGCCATACGATTCAAGTCTAAACTGTGTTCGAGGGGGAGGTGAGGTAAACCTAGCTCCGACGCTGGTGGGGAGCGGAGAGTTACCGTTCTATACGTAGTATTATTCCTTATTCTATTCTATTTACATAGCAGGAGTGTACGAGATGTGGGCAAGGAATAGGCGTACATACTATACAGCTCTGCCTAACCCTGCAGGCGTACAGGTGTGATGCTATGTTATATTATAAAATTGAGTATTTAATTAAGTCAGAGACAAATTATACAATGCTAATCTAGAAATAGAATCTTATTGTTCTTTTTGACTGATTTACGTGTTTTAATTAAGAATTACATTACAAAAAGTACGAAGGTAGACCACGTTGACGACGTTTCGTAAAAAGTATCCGTAGCATTTGACTAGATTATCCTCTGTTCTTGTAACATCAATTGAATTTTGTAAAACCTTAGGAAGTTATAGACTATTATAATAAACTCAAATCGGGTTCAGTGTTAGGATATTTTAATTGCAATGCGGTTGCATCGTTGGCTATTTCGTGTCGTTCTGAACATTCTGCCAGTCGAAGCAGTTGGGAACTTCATTGGTTTCAGTGTTCAGCGATTCGGTATGTATACCAGGGAAAAGAATTAGCTTAAAGGAATAATAATTGAATATTTATATTTAAAAAAGAATAAAATAGTTTATTATATAAGAACGCCACACACAAAAAGAAGACAATAATATCATTTAAAATTTTCACAAAACAATTAAGTACAAAAGCTTAAAAGGATTGGGCCGGACATGTTTGTCGCATGCACCCTGAGAGGTGGGCACGGATCGTCACGCATTGGGTGCCTCATGACGTTACAGGCGTGGTGGTAGACCTCGAATGTGATGGCGTGACGACTTGAACGCTTGCCGGAGGGACTTGCCGGAGGACCGCAAAAAATGAAAAGAGGAAGGGGAGGTCTTTGCCCAGCAGTGGGATCTTGTAAGCTAGATTAGATTAGAATTACAAAAAAAGCAAAACGGATGTTCGTCGAAATGATCATAAGGTGGTGGTGGACATCCTGAGATAAAAGGGCCTCACTCGGCACAAGTCGCGGCGTGAACCACCACGCTGGTTGGATGTATTTAAGTACTTAAGTTCCTTCGCGGGTTTGAAAGTCAGACAGGCAGTCGCGTCTGTAAAAAGCCGGAACTGTCAAATATTCGGGTTAACGCTAGGGAGACGATATTATATTTTTATGTATAACTCATTCTTTTAATGCGTAATCGCGTGATTTACACGTGGTTCCGTAACCAAAGGGTATAAAACAGGGCCCTATTAAGACTCCGCTGTACGTCCGTACATCTGTCACCAATATTTTGTTATTATATTGCTTTTAAAAATAAATAATTAAATTAATATTTAATAGCCTCCATTAAATACGTAATCCGTGATACGTAAGAATCGCCCTTGGCCGGTTTTTATTGGTTTCATTTTACAGTAGCTTAAAAGCCCCCAACCCAACCCTGTACATACAAGAAAGTGGTAGAGCTACTTGGCTTTACTTAAAATAAATAGACACCAACAAATATTTCTTGAATACAAACTCTCTTTTTACGATAATAACCAATCAAATATCATCGTTCAAGTGTACGAACCAGTTAAGACTTAATCATTGCATAAATATGAATCAAAATGCACGAGCTTCGAGTATATGGTCTCATAAGTAATCTCAATCAACGGGAATGTCTGTTGAATATTCGACAACTCGTTGGGTTGATATTGTGACACGAATCATGTATGACGTCGTGACGTCACTCTTGGCGTAACAAGGAATGCATTTTCAACATGAATTCTGCTTCAGAATTCTGATGAAGATTCTGTTGAGACAAAATTGTTACGTTGTTGGGATTTTATAGTATTACATGTACCCACTTTAGGACTCTGTCGCACTAACATATTTGACATTTAGTGGGACTTACAGTTCAATTTGTCAAAAAAGTTAATGTGACATGGTACCAAAGTGTATACATATTAATGCTCGTGACCGTACATACACATACTCACGCCCGCTAATAAAAAAAAAGAATACTATCGACTACAACCTATACATGACCCTCTGCTGAACACAAGTACTACCTAGCCGCTATACAAAATTGTAATGTTGGGCCTACACAGAAGACAATGAATTTACATTGTAAGAGTTAATTTGTAGTCACATTATCTTTCCTTAAGATAAAACTCCTTAGAAAAAAAGATGCCATAGAGAACCTCAGAACATTCCCCTCAAGTCACGACCGAAACTTTTCACTTCCATCCCCAATCGAAAAGAAAAAGGCTTCAATAATCACACTATAAAACCTTATAATCCTATATAAATGAATCAGGGAAGACTGGATGGGTCGTTGTGGGGTTTTGATGTCGGTACGTGCCTACTGTCACCATTCTGTATAGCACATTCGTTTTGAATTAGTGTTGGCGAATAATCGATTATGGAGCCCTAAAATAATCTAGATATCGATACTATCGATTATATGGATACTATCGATGTTGAAAATTCTACAATTATTATATACATTCATTATTATCGATTATAATCTAATAATAGTGACATGTTTCTGATGATTTGACAAATTGTATTGTGTTTTTTTTTTATCTTTATTTATGTTTTTTTATAAAAATAAACTTAAAAATAAATATTCGGAAATTTATCTAATAATTGTTACATATTATTAAACCGATATATTGCGATAATAATCCATTATATCAACGTTTTGGTCCCTTGACCTTATTTTAGTACCTTTACTGTCGTTGCATAATGGGCTGACTTCTTTAAGCATTTAATCGATTATAATCCATATAGGTAATTGTAAAATTTTCCGCATCGATCCAATCGATAGTATCGTAAGGCATATTTAGAGTATATAGCGACTTAGAAAATCGACGTTTATTAATCGATAAACAGTCGTTTTTCGGGCAACACTATTTTGAATGTTTTGATGATCCGGGTTGGTTGGAACCTTGGATCAGAGCCAAGTATAGCCAATCGATTGACCGAAGACTTGAAGCCTCTTTGCGTCTTTTACTTGGAGGATAGGATACGATTAGACCCACATGTAGGTACTTATAGTTAAAAATAATTACATAATCACAGTTTTGAGGCACTTATTCCCAATTTAACTCCTCAACAAAAACTTAACTAACTACTACTACCCTACTTTACTTATTTAACTCCTCCTCCTCTTTAATTTGACTCCTCGTAATTTCAAACTCTTTAAGAAAGACAAAAGATTATTATTAAACAGATATTTTATTTGTTTTTACTTTTGTTTCAGAATCTAAAGGATCAGATTCTAACCACAAACGTATGGCTGGAACATGTAAGTACCAAAGCTAATGTTATAGTATTTTTTTTTTCTTTTTCTTAAGTTATGGCAATGGGTTGCTTAGGAGTACGACCATTCTGCCAGTGTCGAAGTGATCATATTATAGTTCATCACACTCTTGTCGGTGTAACATTCTCTATGCTACTTTGTAATGTTATAGTTATCTTTAAATAATTTGTAAATCCTTATGAATATGTGAACGGCCTCCGTGGTCCAGTGGTTGAGCGGCTCACGATTCGGAGGTCCTGGGTTCGAATTCCGGTCTTCTTATAGTGTCGAATTCCGGTGGGTACTCGTCTAACAAAACACACTTTGGGAGACTGTCCCTGGTTTGGTTAAAACATGGCCAGTTGAAATCACCTCTTTTTCTGAAAAAAACATGATGAATCTGTGCTTAGGAGGGTACGTTAAGCACTCCAGTCCGGGTCCAGTCTAGGTCCAGCTACTATTTATTTTTAAGTGCCAAGTCGCCCAAGTAGCAATCAAGAATTGTGATTAAGTCATATATGTCTAAACTTTAGCTAAAGTGAGATTTATCCAAATCAAATAGGACTTATTAGGACTTCATAAATTCATTTTCTTCTTTAATACTATATAGTTTTCAACAAATCCTACTTTAGATAATTTAGAATACACAAAACCAAGTTAAGTATTCACAAAACTATTTAGTCTTATCTCAGCCTACTGTTAAGTCTACAAGTATTATTTTACTTTACTCAGATTATTTAAAGGCTCACTTAACACTAAATTGATTTAGTGAAGTATCAGTTTAGTCTTGTAAAGTAAAAATTGATTGCCTAGATATACTTAAGGCAATTTTTATTATTTGTTGCTCCTATACAAGACTGTTTTATTCGTTTTTGACTACAATAAGTAAAACATAAGAAAAGTCTATTCAATGGACGATAAAATCGAAATAGAAGCAAGCAGAAAGATGGATGAAGTCCAAATAATAAAAGGATCTGGTGGTTTTCGAAGGCAGAATATTAAATACAGAAAATTAACCTGTGATAATGCACATCCCACTGTTTTTGTTAGCGAGGCGATATCTTCTTCATTGCCATAATTTTTTTTATATCGATTGGTATAACACAATCATTTAATTTTGGCAAAAAAAACGTAAGTAAGTTCCTGTTTTTCAAATCCGATCCAGCGTGTGGCAGCCCAGGTACCTACGTCTCGCACAAATCTTCTCAAAAATGACTAAGCTAGTCTAACCTAGTCTAAGCGCACGGCAACATTACACCATGAAAAATCGAGTTTTATATTAAAACCTGCTAAGTTCAAATATAAAATTAGGTACCTATTAGTCTAATAATAAATAAATCCAATCAAAAACATAAATGTGAAATGAGAGCCAAGCTCAATATTATGCAATGCTTTGGTTGTTGACTTCAACGACAAAAGAAGTGAGATCTAAATGGGTGCCAAGTTCAATGGTCAGTCAAATCAAATCATTTATTTTGCAAAATAAACACTTACAAACCATGCAAAAATAGTTTAAGCAGTACATAAGACTTCAAGTAACAATAAGCAATATAACAATAGTAACTACTTGATTTAATTAACAATACTATTGAATACTATTGTTATTTAGTCCTGAAATGTATTTATAAGTAACAGTATAACATATCATATCTTCTTATAACATAAGATAATATATTGTAGCCTAAGGTCTGTCTTATTGTAGGTAAGTACATATCTTCGTAACGCGTGGGTCCTTGTAAAAGGACAAATTCAAAACTCTAAAAGTCGACTTTATAGGTATAAAACATTTTAAATACCTATTAAACTCGTTTAAGGTTCACGTTAAGTTAAAAAAAAATAATATGCCAGTAAAATGGATGAGAGTTGTGTTGTATCGTGGGCGAAAAGCTGACAACCTATCACCGCTAATCACATGTTCCAACTTGCTTACCTACCCTTAAAGTACTTGTCGAATGTGGCATCAAGTAGTTTTATGATCACTTAGTGCTCTGCCTACCCCTATATAGGCGTGATTGTATGTTATGTTAAGTTAATCTACATACCTACCACAAAAAGACCGGCTGTCATGAGTTTTGATTACTTACTGATTCTTACATCTATAGTTAGGTACAGGCACTAATTAGGTATTTATGTTAAGCGTTCATGATAGAATCTAATTATTAAAAAGTTGCCAGTTTTTTTTATTTTTTCCTTTATTTTCATCTAATTACCTATCTGCATACCAAATTTTAACTCTCTAGGTCATCCGGAACTGGGTTAGAGTTTTGATAAAAATGAGTCAGTCAGTCAGTCAATGATAAAAATGAGGATTATGGTTTGAGATAAGCTTATGAAATTTAGAACACTTATATGTATCTCACAAGTCTCAATATATGAGCCAAATTTGATACGTTTATGTGAAATAGTTTTTGATTTATGAGGAGGTCAAAAGTGGCTCCAAATGGTTCGTGTAATAATACACACGGTGCGGCTCGCCAGTTCTATTTCTTGAACTTGGCTTGACATGCTACCGCGTGTCTAGATACTTTTCTTTCTTCTTTCATTCTTTCTTTTAATAATTTTAAAAATGTACCTATTTTTAACTAAGCTTTATACACAATCATAAACAAAACATATCTATTTTAAGTTTTGTGTATGGTTAAATGCATTTAAATTGGGCATTAGATTCGATTCCTTTATTTTTTTAGCTTGATAAAGACATTGGGAATTTGGCCGCCTTTTTTAACAATAATGTTTTAGGTGGGATTAGAAACTACCGCGCACACACACGACGTTAATCAAATTGCAAGGGTTCTTCGTATATACAATATTCAACGGATACTCGTTAATTTTTACAATAATCACATTGTTTCCATTGGCAATTAGAAGCGCGGTGATCGTACCTACTTTGCGTCAGCGAACCATGTAGGTACCTATGAGAATGTATGCGCGGAGACTCATTAGCAAATTGAGTTTATGTTTGTTAGTTCCAATTGTGATAAATATTAAATAATTGAGTAAATCACATTCCTATCCAAGTAAGAACTCAGCATAACAATATTTTTTATCTTCCACGAGTCGAAAAACTTACCTCTCAAACAAACATACTTTCCATAGGTTTTAAGCTTGTTCGATTTTAATTGTTACTTGTTACATAGATGATTCTGGCACAGAATAAACAAACATGATTTTACGACATTACTTTACTAAATCAAAATAGAGGATCACTTTAGATATAAGAGTTTTAAGTAGGAATTCACTAAATACTTTTTGTCTTAAGTTGGTATACTCCTAGACAATTGAAGTAAAATTTATCTTAACTAGTACTTGATGAAGTGCAACTTGACTTTACTTTTCTAAACTGATTCTTACGAAATCAATTGTTTCTAAAGTCTTACTTCATTTAGAAAAAAATTACTTAACGCCATTTTGCACTTACAGGAAGAAAACATGTAATATTTTTTTGACAATATTATCGTCAAAAACTGAAGTAAATTAATATATATTTCTGTTGTAGTAACAATTACTGCGTTCAGCTGTCACATATTAATAGAAAATGAATTTCTCTATACTATATGTCACCATTTATTTTATTTGCTGAATAATCAATCCAAATTTTATTATTATTTTTCTGGTATATTAAAGGCCCTTCTGTTTTTTAACACTTTCTATCGATTTTACACGAGAAACAATCATGCGTTTATAATTTCCTGTATGTGAAACGGCAGAATAACCTTTTGTTAAAACAACTTAACAAATATTTTAGACGCCATTTTCTTACAGACTTCATTTCTTGTGTTAATATAAATGTTCGCCATTATATTCTAAAATAAAGACCCGTGAAGTAAAAATCGTTTTAGTATGACCTGAAGTTTTACTTCGTTAAGTTACAATTGACTCAGTGCAATTCAATCCTATAGTCTTAACTAAGTATTGTAGATATCTTCAAGTATACATTCTTGGTATTAAGTGATACTACAAGAATTCTAAGTTTAGAATATGCAAGAACATTGTCTAAAGTAGGGTTTAAGTCTGACTTAGCGTTGTCTTAAGTCTGTCTTGTATAAGAGTTAAAGTATGTGCCCACTTTTACTAAACTGTATCTTCAAGATATCTTGAGGGATATCTTGGAGACCTATAAGACTTATCCAAGACAAGGGTTTGATTTAGTCTACTTGCCTTCAAGATATCTACAATTCTCTTTTAAGACAATCGGTTGCTACTTGGGCGTTGGGCCTTTGTCGGTGCAATACCAGAATATTGAAAAAGTCTGATGAGATCAGTCATTGATCTCATAACCTACACGAGAGAAGAAAGAGAAGTCTTTGTGTCTGACCTCTGTAACTAATGGACTCTCTATTTCCTCAGGAATGGGAGACCCACTGGAGTACGGGGATCAAAAAGAACTCTATGTCCCTTCCGAATACAACAACCCATATGAAAGACAAAAAAGAGGAACATGTCCTCCGACCTCTATAACTAATGGACACTCTATTTCCTCAGGAATGGGAAGACCACAAATTCAAATGAGACCCACTGGAGTACGGGGATCAAAAAGAACTCTATGTCCCTTCCGAATACAACAACCCATATGAAAGACAAAAAAGAGGAACATGTCCTCCGACCTCTATAACTAATGGACACTCTATTTTCTCAGGAATGGGAAGACCACAAATTCAAATGGGACCCACTGGAGTACGGGGGTCAAAAGGAACTCTATGTCCCTTCTGAACACATCTGGCTTCCTGACATTGTTCTTTATAACAAGTAAGTATATGCTGCTTCTATGCTGTTCTCCGGGGCTAACATGCGCACCTTGATAAAATTATCGAAATCGATAAGTTTGTTTTATTCATATTCATATTCATTTATTCATTGCAAAGTCACAAGCAGTTAGGTGTTACATACATGGTATTAGGTACATGTGACGCCCTGCAAGGGCACAGCAACGTAAGAGGTGACAGCAGCTTCATGATAACAATATTAGTAAGTAACATAGTTAATAATGAATTAAACAAGTTAAAGGTAACAAAATTATTATACACTTACAAAATTATTACATAATAATATACATCACAGTCTAATATACAGGGTGGCCCAGAAGTTCAGGTTCAAAATGAAAAATTAGAAAGAGGGGCTCATTAGCTACCAGAAACACCCCCATGTATGTTCAGCAATTATTTACGGTTTAGGAGATATGACCCATTTTGTACCTTTTTCTAGATTTTCTACCTTACTTCAGAAATAATCATTTTGTCGCTATCCCTTTCGTAATAATTAATTTATTTTATTTCACAACTATGCCTAAGTCTGTGTACCGCTCAATCAAATATAAATCAAAGTGAAATCAAAGATAAAAAAAAAGTTATCGGAAGTCAAAGTGAGAATTCGACCAAAATTGTTACAGTTGTTAAAACTTCGCCGAAGAATAATAAACACATGAGATTGTCATGGACCCTGAAAGTATTTCTAAAAACTGCTCCATTTCATAGGCTTTTAGAAACATTAAAAAAAAGTACCCTTAATATAGGCAAAAAACTAAGTAATTAGCCCTCAAAGATTGCAAGACAGACAGATTTGAAGGAAAATTTGTCATTCTCATACAATGTAGCTGCTACTTTCTAACGTTGTTAAAGGTGCTCAATTTGGAAGATTGGGGTCCTGAAGAATAAATAATAAATAAATATTTTTTTTTATTTCCACACACAACAATTTACATATAATTGACAATAACATTGACAGTTTATATATTTTTGAAGGTGGCTATTTAAAAGCAGAAGGTAACCCTGTCTCTAGGGGACCTATATCTTGAGATACAGCAAACCACCATTTATGCTTACACTGGTTAATGTAATAAACAATACATTATACCACGGTATATCTAATATCGAGCGGTGTAATGACCAAATTAATTAGTACGTGAACATTAGGCGAAGTTGCTTCGTACAACGTTGGTATAACCAAATTGCATTGTTAAATCCCCAAACTTATTCTGGCTGTACGATAATTACTACCCAGTCTGCATTACGGGACTTAGTTTTGATGGTAAAATATTGTTTAGAAGCTAGGTACTTGGGATTTCGTGTAATTGTAGAAAGTTAGATTGGTTACAGTAGGATTTCAGCCTTGGTCGTTCAGGTCATTGAGCGGATGTGTCTACACTCAGCGGGATCTCCTGTTTGGGAGACATAAGAGTGATGCAGAGAATTAGATCTGGATTTGTTCTACTGAATTATGCTGAAAACAGAATTTGTTCCGTTGAAAAAACGGAAATACAAAGTTTTCTAACCGACCTCCAGCTAGCGGGATATTTACCAAAGTTAAGTCTGATGAAGTATAAAATGGTATTAACTTTTAGATCTGTATTTATTCTGTTCATCAAAACAAAAAAAAATACTTCTGACATCCTTACTTCAGCTACAATCAAGCTGCAATGAAACCTCCAGTCAGCGGACTTTTTCTCTGAATGACATTCTTTTGTAACTTTTACACTAAAATAATAAAAAATAACCTATTTACGACTATAATTTCACTTAAATTACCTATTCGTACATCTAGTGCTTAAATCAAAAAGTATAGAATTTGAAAGATATTTCAAGGGTATCGTTTGATTTTAAAAGACCCACAATACCACCGCCATCGCCAGGGGTATCGTGGGTCCGAAACGTTAGCTTTCAGTGTGTGAATGGAATCATGGAAAATGTCTAATATCCTTTATTTTTTAATAAGTTGTACTTGTCACAGATCCTTAATATTGGCGAATGTGAAGTGAGGTTGGTTCTACAGGTGTCACGTGATTTTGTTCGTATATGGACAAAACGACATATACTTATTTGGGTTCACATATTAGCACCAATCGACAAAACGACATAATTATATCGTCAGATCCGATAAAATGACCGTGATAAAATTTTGTAACGTTGCGCATGTTAGCTTTACTGGTCGTTCTTTAAAACTTCATGTTGATCGCGGCGTGTACGGTCACGAGCATTAATAATAAAAAAAAAATATACTTTATTTCGGACAAATTTACATCCATATGTACTAACCTAAAATACAAGAAAAAAATACTTAAAAGCTATAAAACACCATAATGGCACACGCTTAAATGCTGATGGGTCCAGTGCTTTATACGTAAAGCTGCTGTCCCACCTATCAGCTATTACAGCCAGGATGCGACTAAACGACTAAACGAATAAACGACTTAGACACACATGGAACATGGAAAGCAGAAACAATCAATAAAAGAAAGAAATATTACACTAAAAGAAGGATCTATAAGTGAATAGTGAAAGCAGTGTGTAGCTATGGTGCATGTGATGTGAGTGCGATAATTAAATAAACGTCATAATATATATTATAAATAAACGTCATAAGTCGCACTAAATGTCGAATATGTTAGTGCGACAGAGTTCTAAAGTGGGTACATTATATTGCTCATGACTGTACGCCTAGCGCACCAAAAAATACTTTAAAATCTTATTACTTACTAATAATTAATCATTCCCTTTCAAGTAACGTCACTTATTACTAAAAAAATATGATTTTATCACCAAAACGTAGTGAGTACCATAACAATTTAATTTTCCACAAGTTGCTTGAGAGATAGTGAAATTCTTACTACAAAGGACCTTTGATCCTTTCACGTTATATAACTGAGCCAAGTCAGCACTAGGAAAGTGAATTTGCTAAAAATAATTGTATCTATGCAGAGAAAACTTCGATTCTATTTTTGGAATTTTAGGGCTTGTGTCTGTGGTTGAGGCCACGAGGAGAACTTGGGTTCGATTCCCGGGACACATATAAAAAAACACTTTGTGAGACTGTCCCTAGTTTGGCCAGGACATTGCAGGCAGCCCAAAAAATTCCGCCAACCAGCAATGGAGCATCATGGGAGTATGTTCCATACCCACTCTGGTGTAATAGAGAGAAGCTGTTTTTATTGTGTTTTGGTCTTAAGAATGAAAATGAATGAATGAATGAATGAATGAAATATTTATTTCAGATATTTATCCATATTTTGTTAGTAATAGAAGATTATATCTAAGTTAGTATATAATTTTCATTGGATGTCACATGCATGTACATCCAGTGAGTGAGGATGGGACTACCCAAAATCCTTATTAAATCCAAAATAAATTCTTTCAGTATTAGTTATCCAGAAATTTGGGCCGCAGGAGGATATAACCAACATCGTTATTCAAGGTGAAAATTATTTACTGTCAGTAGCTTAGGTATATGAGCTCGACCCCCTGTAGTTACAGTAATCTCCTTACATCATCATAGTCAATCCTAACACCAGATTTCGCGAGTGTTCAGGACCGGCCATTTTGGCAGAGGCCCAAAGTGTCTTTATTCCTTGCGTTTATGTGCTTGACACAACATGGTGTCCCGTAAATTACTCTATCGTTACATGTGCAGTTGATCCAGCACAGGCCTAAACCAATGATTGTCTAATTTGTTTTAGAATTCCAAATTCGGATCATAAAAGATTATCATGCTCAGCAGTGATGGAAAACATCGTAAGGAAACCGATATTCCAGAGAAATGCATTTTCGGAGGTATGTGACCTAACTTGTATTGGGCTGGTTATCCCTTCTAGCTGGCTGGCTGGCTTCTGTAAAAAAACAGACCTGTCAAATCTTCAGGTTAGGTAAGCGGACCCTGTGAAAAACGGGATGATGTTAGGGAGATGATGATGTTACATGTGCAGTTCTAAATAATGAACATTGGCAATTTAGTTAAACATCTTGTATACGGCCCACTTTTTTCGTTTGGGTTTCAAAGTCGATGTCTGATCTCACCATTCCTGGTCAGGGTTATTATTTTTTATTTTGTTTATTTAAATCGGATACATGCCGAAAAGGAAAGAGACGGGTAATCGACAGGCATGAAACACATTGTGCGCGCGTGCGCGTGTGCGCGCGCGCGTGTGTGTGTGTGTGTGTGTGTGTGTGTGTACGGATGTGTGTGTGTGTACGGATGAGTATGGGTGTGTGTGAGAATTTGGGTGTGAGTGTACTTTTAGTATTTCCTTATACCATTTCTGTGTTTGTGTGTGCAATAAATGGTTTATTCAATTCATTGTGCAGCTGCAATACAACAAGCACACTGCACGATTTCAATCCCGTTGTACTATTACGTATTGTGATCCCAGCCTAAGTCGAATCTAGTCTCGAGTGCTTGGTTCCTGCCTCGGTTCACTAGACGGATGCTCGTTGGACTCAGTAGTTAGGCAATATCCGCATCCGAGACATGATACACGAGACCTCATAAGTCTCCGTTCAATAGTGTAAGACGCAACATACATCACAGAGGCAACTTGTGTGGAAGCATGTATCAAAACATTATTGATGTGCAGTAAATGATGGAGGAGATATTTAGTGTTTTAGGAGTCGTTTGCATATCAATGGACAGAACATAAACAAGGGAAGTTTGAAGATGAAAACACATAACAAAAACAAAAACAGCACTGTACAGAAAAGGCGTTCTCTCCATGGCTCCTAGAATTTATAATCAGGTTCCAAAATCAATTAGAGACATAACATGTGATTTGACATTTAAAAAGGAACTATTTACGTTTCTGGTAAACAACACCATCTATTCAGTTGACGAATTTTTTGTCCTGAAATGAACTGACTTAATCTTTTATACTTTAACTTTTATATTATTGTGACAATTATTAATAATAAATTTATATCTTTAATAATGTAAAAAAATAATGTATATGTATAACAACCTACTCTACCTGTGTTTCACAAATAAATCAATTTGTATTTTGTAACATAAGCTCATGACTATATCCCAATTGGGACAGTCAGAGGTAGATGTACTCCAAAAGACGTGGTAGCACAGTTGGTAGAACGCTTGCCTCTCACTTTCAGGTCGCGGGTTCGAATCCAGCACAGGCCTAAACCAATAATTGTCGAATTTGTTTTCGAATTCATGTTTGGATAATATGATTTTCACGTTCTCAGCGGTGAAGGAAACCCATATTCCCGAGAAATGCATTTTCGGAGGTATGTGACCTAACCTTTATTGGGTTGGTTTTCGCTGGTTGGAAGGTCAGCCAGGCATTCGCTTCTGTAAAAAACCGGACCTGTCAAATCTTCAGGTTATACCTAAACTGAATGGTAAGCGGACCCTGTGAAAAACGTGATAATGCTAGGGGGCTGAGAGGAACATACTACTGGGTACAAAGTACCCACACCTCTACCTCATCATCATCATCAGCCGTATGACGCCCACTGCTGGGCATAGGCGTCCCCCAAGGATCTCCACGACGATCGGTCCTGCGCTGCCCGCATCCAGCGGCTTCCCGCGACCTTCACCAGATCGTCGGTCCACCTTGTAGCGGGCCTACCCACTGAGCGTCGTCCGACACGTGGTCGCCATTCTAGAACCTTTCCGCCCCATCGGCCATCGGTTCTCCTCGCTATGTTACTGCCCACGGCCACTTCAGCTTTGCAATTCTCCGAGCTATATCGGTGACTTTAGTTCTCCTGCGGATCTCCTCATTTCTGATTCGATCGAGCAGGGAAATACCGAGCATAGCTCTCTCCATTGCCCGCTGAGCGACACCGAGCCTCCTCACGAGACCCATAGTGCTACCTCATATATTCAATAAATATCGCCTGGTATTATGTAAAATCGAGTACCTGCATGTCATAACCCCAATAATATACATGAATTTAATTCACTTAATCTGTAATTTTAAATAGCGATTTTGTTTTTATTTTTTATTAAGTATATGGCACGTTAAAAGTCTTCTTGTAAAAGCTGCTTATCAAATCTTGTGCGTTCCTTACTCAAACTAAATAAAATTTTCTCAATATTTTCCTTTCGTCAATTTCACAGCAAACTTTGTTAACCTTTTCTTTATTATACTTTGTATTACCCCACGTAGATATGGGCTATTTTTCATCCCGGCGCAATTTACAGTTCCCTTGAGATGCCTTGCCGTCCACAAGCTACGTAGAACAAAGGAAACCCTATATGTATAATACACTATACATTACCGATGTAGAAACATTAGCTTCTAGGAATTTTCAGGGATAGCCTTGACCTAAAATTCACTCTATGGCTAGACATTACCTACTATTAAATTTATTTCCAGCCCGTGCGGTGATAGCCTAGAGCCCAGTTTGTAGAACGCTTGCCTGTCACTTTGAGGTCGCAGTTTCAAATCTAGCACAGGCCTAAACCAATGATTGTCGAATGAGTTTTCGAATTCATGTTTGGATCATAAATAATTATCACGTGCTCAACGGTGAAGGAAAACATCGTGAGGAAACCCATATCTATACTTATAATAAATCTGTAGAGAGGTCAATTCTGTACATT
Source organism: Pectinophora gossypiella (assembly GCF_024362695.1). Lineage (NCBI taxonomy): Eukaryota > Metazoa > Arthropoda > Insecta > Lepidoptera > Gelechiidae > Pectinophora > Pectinophora gossypiella. The sequence continues at coordinate 2,808,795 of NC_065414.1, read as the reverse complement.
AAATATTTTTTCAAAATAACTATCAGGGGGTGATAAGTGATCGATACTGATGCCAAAAATGCAATCAGTTAAATTTTTGTCTGTCTGTCTGTCTGTCTGTCTGTCTGTCTGTCTGTCTGTCTGTCTGTATGTTCCTTATAGAAACAAAAACTACTGGACGGATTTTAATGAAACTTGGTACAATTATTCTTCACACTCCTGGGCAGGTTATAGTATACTTTTCATCACGCTACAATCAATAGGAGCAGAGTAGTGAAGGGAAATCCTTTTGTATGAAAAATCTAAACCACTCAAGTTAGACGTTTGAAATTTGGCATGCAGGTACGTTAGATACCGTAGAGGTGCACTAAGAAAGGAATTCCCGAAATTCCCACGGGAACGGGAATTAGCGGAAAAATCCTTTTGTATGAAAAATCTAAACCATTCAAGTTAGATGTTTGAAATTTGTCATGCAGGTACCTTAGATACCGTAGAGGTGTACTAAGAAAGGAATTCCCGAAATTCCCACGGGAACGGGAATTAGCGGGAAAATCCTTTTGTATGAAAAATCTAAACCACTCAAGTTAGACGTTTGAAATTTGGCATGCAGGTACCTTAGATACCGTAGAGGTGCACTAAGAAAGGAATTCCCAAAATTCTCACGGGAACGGGAATTAGCGGGAAATACCTTTTGTATGAAAAATCTAAACCACTCAAGTTAGACGTTTGAAATTTAGCATGCAGATACCTTAGGTACCGTGGAGGTGCACTAAGAAAGGAATTCCCGAAATTCTCACGAGAACGGGAATTAGCGGGAAAATCCTTTTGTATGAAAAATCTAAGCCACTCAAGTTAGACGTTTGAAATTTGTCATGCAGGTACCTTAGGTACCGTGGAGGTGCACTAAGAAAGGAATTCCCGAAATTCCCACGGGAACTGGAATTAACGGGAAAATCCTTTTGTATGAAAAATCTAAACCATTCAAGTAAGATGTTTAAAATTTGGCACGCAGGTACCTTAGACACCGTAGAGGTGTACTAAGAAAGGAATTCCCGAAATTCCCGAAAAACGGGAATTAGCGGGAAAATCCTTTTGTATGAAAAATCTAAACCACTCAAGTTAGACGTTTGAAATTTGGCATGCAGGTACTTTAGTAAACTTAAAGCTTAGTTGCAACAGGATATTACAAAATTCCGTTATAAAGTAGTTAGCGGGAAAAAACATTTGTATGAAAAAATCAAATCTAAATAAAAGGAGAAACTGACTGACTCAGTGACTGACATATCAACGCATAGCCTGAACGGCTAAATGTAGGCATTTGAAATTTGGAAGGGACATAGCTTAGGTACCGTAGAGGTGCACTAAGAAAGGAATTCCCGGAATTCCCACGGGAACGGAAATTAGCGGGAAAATCCTTTTGTATGAAAAATCTAAACCGCTTAAGTTAGACGCTTGAAATTTGGCATGCAGGTACCTTAGTTAACTTAAACCTTAGTTGCAACAGGATATTGCAAAATTCCCACGGAAACGGGAGTTAGCGGGAAAAAAAACATTTGTATGAAAAAATCGAAACCGCGTAAGATAGATGTTTTCAATTCAATTCAATTAAATTATTTATTGCATTCCATGTAGTACAATGGGGTGTTACATAGGCATAGGAACTAAAACATGGACCCTGTAGGGCACATTGCAGCAACGTTGAAGGGAAGAGAGGAAGTGTGTATTAAAATTAAAACTCAATGAACAATCAATTAAAAAAAAATCAATTCAATCAATTGATTCAATCTAGCATGCATGCATACCTTAGTAAATATAAAGTTTATTTTTGGCTGTATTTTGAAAAATGGGAGTTATTGGGAAAAAAATTGTATGAAAATATCTAAACTGCATAAGTTAGATGCTTGAAATTTGATATGCACTCCCACACACACAAAGATCTCTCTCTTATATAACACGCCACGCGGACGAAGTCGCGGGCAAAAGCTAGTTATATAATAGTTTATTTTTCATTAAACCTTGGGCGTGTGCGAAACACTACACTGCGCTCCAAAACGGGTATCACTGATGTAGGGAAAAAGTCCGCCAAACTGAAGTGGGACTGGGCCGGACACGTTCGTCGGATGCATCCGGAGCGATGGGCACGGGTCGTTACTCACTGGATACCTCAGGGCGGGCATAGAAATCGAAGAATACCGCGTAAAAGATGGTGTGACGACCTCAATGCTTATCGGAGGGATTGGCCGGAGATCGCGCAAAGTCGAGAGGAGTGGAAAAAAACAAGGGGAGGCCTTTGCCCAGCAGTGGGATCAAATAGGCTAAATAAGATAAGATAAGAATTCCTCACCAATTATATGGGCTGACTAGATTGACCAAGTTGGAGATGTGAGCTGACCGGCGTGCGTGTATGAAACGATTGATGAATAAATGAATGAATGAATGTGGAGGAAGCAAGAGAAGTGTGTCAGAATCGAAGCAAATGGAATTCCAGAGACTTTTCTCTGCTTACCCTGATGGGAAATAAGCGTGAGTCTAATGTATGTATGTCTATGGGCTGTTTATATTTAGGTATATTGTAGATGGGCTGGTAACCTTCCCCCTTATGAGGTTTCATCCGTCTTGACTTCTTAAGTTGTTGATCTAGGATAGATACGTTAGGAGTTAGGAGCGTGAGGTGAGTCTGTAATTTCACCCCAATCGTTATTTGACTGGATGCTAAACTTATATTATTACTTTCGTGAAGATCTAGAATTCATTCGAACATTTAGATTCGTAGTGTCATAGATTCAAACGGCCAGGACTCTACTCCATTTCTTCTTCTTTTCTTCTGTAGACTTATATACTCTATAAGGCTCTCCTAGCATTTGCCTTTATGAGTTTGAATTCATGTATGATTAATATCACGTGGTTTTCAGTATTTCTGCCTAGTTAACGGCAATAGTCTAAACTCAAACCACACCCCGGACACTTCATACAACCTCGTTTTACACAGACACCACACATAGACGTTATCGTACATGCGCATCTGTGTGTATGACGTCTGACGCCATACAATTTAAGTCTAAACTGTGTTCGAGGGGGGGTGAGGTAAACCAAGCTCAGACTCTAGTGGGAAGCGGAGAGTTGTCGTTCTATACGTATTATTCTTTATTCTATGTTTAAACAGTACTGGCTAGGAGTGGGTATATATATACTTACTGCCTGCTTAGCTCTTCGGATATACAGGTGTGACACTAATATCTACCTATTCCCCCGTAAGTAAGTAAGTATATTGTATCCTTCCAAAAATATCATACTTTCCATCTTGTAGACTTAGCAAGATTGAACGCTTTAACTCCCACTAACCCTACTCAAAAAACCCGCAAAAATTCGACGCAAAATTGTGCCGATATTCACGTGGCCTCTGATATTTAGTTACGCGATGTATAGGCATCATATCGCAAAAGTTAATTGATTGCGTCGAATATCGACAAGAAAGCGTTCGGGAATGATACATCATGGCGTGTCAAAACAGGCCGGCTGGCGATTAATCATTGCTGTAGAATGAGAGGGCGACGCACGTGCGACTAATCTTACGCTGTGTCGAGCCTGTACTTGGTCTGTGTCATGTTTAAACAGCGGGCCGGGTTGAGTGGGTCCCTGTGGGGACATATCACAAAAATTACCTTCTGATCCCTAGTTTGGTAAGGACATTACAGGCTGATCACCTGATTGTCTAAAGTAAGGTGATCCGTCCTTCGGAGGGCATGTTAAGCCGTTGGTCCCGGTTACTACTTACTGATGTAAGAACGAGGACGTTACACGAGCCATGTCAGGGGACTTTGGCGGCTCAATAATAACCCTGACGTCAGGGTTGCTGAGGTTGGTAATCTACCTCTTAACCCACACGATTGACGAGACGAGTGGACCAGGGGCTCACCCTGGACACTCTCACTTCACCTATGTTATGGTTTAATTGAAAGTGTCCACAAACCCCAAAATGCCTATATCTATATTAGAAACAGTTCAGTCTATGTATAAGTAGGTACTTAAACAGATCTGGCGGGGTGTTCTTGAAACCGGAAACTAGAAACCAAGCCAAGCCAGAGCCAAGGTTCGCGCATCCAACAACTGGGCACCCTCAGGCCTGTTGTCTTAAATATTGTACCATTTAATGCCATTTGCGGCAAATCAACAATAATTCACGTCAAAAGAAAGCTAGGGAGATGAATATGGAAACAAGAGGTACACGATTTGGCCTCTGAATAAAACTCGTCATCCAAGCATAAGCCTGTGACTCGCACCACACGACCTGCAGACCGTACGTCCGTCCCTTCTCGTATGAGTTGTCTTTTGACGGGTTTATGGTGGCTGTCATAAACGGGAAGATCAGTATTGGAGGCACTGGAGCGGTTTGGAGCTGCGTCAGCGTGGCTAACGTTATATGCGGCTGCATGTTATGGCTGAATACACTCTAGGGTCATTGCCGTTGTCGCGTTTTCGTACTACAGTTTAAGATTTGCTTAAATATTATTTTGTCCTTCAACAGTAAGATAGGATAATATAGAGCATATAGAGTATAGACGGCGACGGGCGGATGCATATAGAGTAGGGTATGAATATGTTAAGGTTAATAGGACTGACTCTAAATAATGATGGCAAATTTTGTAAGTAATCCTTATTTTTCCCTCCCTCTTTTTCTATCGAGTGGGTTGTGAGGTTGCTAATCAACCCCAGCGGCATCCTTCATTGACCATAATATTTTTTCTTTTTTATTTTCGATTTTATACTTTTGTGATGGAAAATTCCTCTTGATATTGACTCAGAATAAGGCGCTAAATCATTCCCCTCAATATTCGTTACGATGTCACTTACACCCTAAACGAGTGTACAGTCATGAGCAATATCATGTACTCACTTTAGAACGCTGTCGTACTATCATATTTGACATGTAATGAGACTTACGGTTTAATTTGTCAAAAAAGTTAATGCGACATGGTTTCAAAGTGTATACATATTAGTACTTACTCGTGACCGTACAGGTAGCCATACAATTAGGTTGGCTTACACAGCTATGAACAAAATAGCTATATAAACTCTGTCCCGTGTCTGTATGCTATTTCCTTCTTTTCAGCAATTCTGCAAACAGAATTTAATCCACTCTTCCTTCCTCAGCGCGGATGGAGAGTACGTAGTAACGACAATGACAAAAGCCGTACTGCATCATACTGGCAAGGTGCTGTGGACTCCACCTGCCATCTTCAAGTCTTCCTGTGAGATCGACGTGCGCTACTTCCCGTTTGACCAGCAGACTTGCTTCTTGAAGTTCGGGTCTTGGAGCTATGATGGTGACCAGGTAAGTGCGCTTATAAAAAATATATATTACGGGTAACTTGGACCCAGGATGTTAGTAAGAATGATTTCTAACGGGTTTTCTTTTTTTTTTTTGTTTTTTTTTTATAGACAGTTTTAGGCGATGACTTGCGGTGAAGACGTCATTACCCAACGGTCGTAAGACGACTACGTTAAGAGTGTTTTCGTAAGCGTACTAAGGATCACGCCAATAATCGAATGGAATGGGCAGAGATACAAGCCGTTAAAGTCCACTATGACATAGGATTTTACAATTCTTTTTTTGACGTGACTTATTGTAGATTTGCCGCAGATGCCATTAACTACTTGGCCGGACAAATGGGGAGCGCTGAGGGCTCTTACCTGGTACAAAATTTAAGACAACAGGCCTGAGGGTGCCCAGTTGGGCGAGAACCTCGGCTAAGAGTGTCGTCTGAGAGTAAAATATTGAAAAGAATTATTCGACCCCAATGGGAAATCGTCGCTGAATGAGGGAAACCGTCGACCACGCCGACGGGGTCGGTATCGGGGTTCTGAAGTATTTGTTGTCGCGAGCTGATTGGCCGCTTCTATGGCTAGAGTAATCGGGTCGTCGGAATCGTATTTTACCTTCGGTTTTTATAATCCTAATGAAATCAAGTATGCCTAAGGGCGCCATCAAATTAGTCGCGTGGATGTCGCGCGACAGCCGTGCTGCAGCAACGCGACTAATTAAAGGTGCCATTAGGTAAGAGTTATTAACTAAACGAACCTCACCTTTGTACGTTGTCTTTTGATCTCTAATCATGACGATGTAAATCGAACATTTTGCATGGCCAGCACGAGGACTCAGTGGTGTAATGGTTAAGATGCTCGTCCTGTCTTGAAAAGGGCTGCGGGTTTAAATCCCATCCAGTCAGACATTTTTTTTATAAAATTATCTCATCCTGGTCGCTTAGTTATTGTTATTTATGTCTGTGTCCAATTACAAAAAACGGTAATATGTTTTAACTCAATGCCCTTTATCGCAGATTGACTTGAAACACATAAACCAGAAGAAAGACGACATGGTCGAAGTGGGCATTGACCTTCGAGAGTACTACCCATCGGTGGAGTGGGACATCCTTGGGGTACCAGCGGAGAGACACGAGAGGTACTACCCTTGCTGTCAAGAGCCTTATCCAGGTAAGTTTACACATTTATAAAAAAAACCTTCTATTTAGCGTTTTTCCGGCCTTTTTCTAGGATCCACTTTGATGTAAAAATATTTATATTAACGTAATCACCTATTCCGAAAAACAACAATCAATAACATCTCTGTTGTGGGTGTGTGGGTTTTTTTGGGTTCTCAGGGAGATTTGATCTGTTCCTACAGAAATTTACGTTTACAACCTACCTCCAATAGGTACAAATTGTGTTGCCATAGAAGGTGGAGGTTCTCGGGGGACCAAAGGTACCCTGTCCGGCGGGTGCCAGATATTGATCAAGGCTAGCTGTGCGACCAGAAGCTTGTGATCTAGGGTGAACAGGAAGAGCAAAACTTAGCGGTAGGGCCACCTGTATCACATTAGTAAGGCACCCGGGTATATGCGATTACTTAGACCGGAGCGAGTCGACTGCATTTTCCGGCCTGACCGATGCCAATAAACATGTGTGGGTAAATACCTATCTTGTTAATCCATAGACAAAAGTAGAAGTAGACCGCCGTCGATACCGGAAGGTCGGTGTTGCCATCGGTGTTTCATTGAGGCATTCACGTTAGCCTGAACAAGGTGAGATTGTGGCCAAAAGTTTACCTATCTCCCTTAAAAAAATCTCTTCTTAGAACCATCCAAGCAAACCGCAAAATTACAACCCATAAAATCAAATAAACGTACGCAATAAACATTACTCCAAAATCACCTTCAAGTACTTTTTCGAAACAATCCTTCCGAATCACAGTACGGTAATCTCTGGGTTATAAATTACACCGCAGAGCGCTTATCTATGCTAAGTAAGAGTTTTACTGCCAACTTAACAGGTTAAACGCTTGTTTTGGGTTACGAACAGAGAATGTCAGAGTGCGAGGATGGAATGCCTGATTGCGAGTGTTTATCTTAAGACACGTTATGTATTATTTCTCCTCTAACTACTTATACCTATGTCTGTAGAATACTATGAATACTATGTAAGTATGCGCCTTTTTAAAAATCATCATCATCAATTGAAGAGCCACGCTCTTGTCACTGTAGCATTCTCCAATCTTGTCTATCAAAGGTCAATAGTTTGACTTCCTTATAAGAAACGACGTTGGCCTTCTCTTTAATTTGTTTACATGGAACAAATTGCTCTTCTTGATCTTCCCCTTCCTCTCTATCCTTCTGTTTTCCCAAAATAAAGAAAGAAAAATCACATTTGGATGTAAATGTTAACAGAACCTCGCCATAGACAAGTTACTTTCAAGCCAGGTGAAAAAATGTGGTCTCAATTTTTACTCGGAAGAGATCGACGTTTAGTTGAAGAAAAGCACATCAGAAGGCGATTCCTCAAAAAAACGCTTACTTGGTTTTTACTGCAAGACGACGGTTTTATGTACCTGCTTACCTATATTAATTAATACAAGGCGGATTTTATGTAATGCGGATTAGCGTACAAGACATATAGACTCATAACTTACTTACACTTTTAATCAGACAATAATTAACATCTAAAATTGAAAAAGCAACTATACCTAAATCCCCAATGCATATCTACTTTCTAAGACGATCCGTGCTTCGGAAGGCACGTTAAACTGTTGGTCCCGGTTACTATTTACTGATGTAAGCGAGTAATCGTTACATGAGTAATTTATTTATTTATTTATTTGTTTTTTATTTGTATTTACCATAATTAGGCAACGTAGGCCCACTTATTAGTTATACAGAATGTTAATGTTAGGGGCCTTTGGCGGCTCAATCATAACCCTGACACCAGGGTTGATGAGGTTGGTATTCCATCTCACAACCCACACAATAAGAAGAAGAGCTCACGACTATATCCCAATGGGGTGGTACAGCTCATCGAGCTTGAAAGTGCGCAAGTTATAAAGTGTTACACTACACGATAAGAAGAAGATCTACTTTCTCAAATAACAAAAACTGTTCATCCATTCTCAAACTCGTCACCAAGTTATAGAATACATATTACTTAATCAAACTTTACAACAAGAGAATCCTGTTGTCTGAGTGTTTCAAACTTTGATTGAATTTGCTTTGCACAGAATATTTCAAGCGATATTTACATTCATCTTTGTTAAATCAAAAAATGCGAAACAAGAAACGATTTTGGTACAAACTGTTCCACAACAATCGAACATGTTTCCTTGCCGTCTTTTGTTTTACTTTCATTTGTTTTGCGTGCGCTGCGCCTGCTTTTGGTGTGACGCACTTTTATACAGTTTCATCATTGACATCCTATAAACAAAGAAACTCACATTCGCCAAGGAGTTTTTCTAAAAAAGCGTCGATCCGTGTTGTAAATCCGTATACATCAAATTGTTTAGATTACGATAATGTTGTTAATTTACTTTACAAGGAAATTTTGAACTTTTTGTAAAAGATTTAAGTACAGTTTTAATGACTTTTTACATATTTTATCTTATTGATAAAAAAGGTACACCAACAGCTTATATAATAATAAAACATTAAATAAAATAAAAGTAATTATTACATTAGTCAGTAAATCAATCAGTAATAAAATGTACGTCCTTGGAATGTTGGAGATACCAATTTAATGGTAACACTTCCGTCATTATGAGCTAGCTAAGGCGGCTTGTCATAGGCTTGAGCATACCTGGTCTTCTTATACCATGAGCAGATCAAACTGCTTTTGGTGTACTTACCAAAGCCTTCATATCGTCTCCGATGGAGCTATTGGGAACTTGAAGTAGACGAAGGTGGCTCCTGTTTGTATCTGGAACATGTTAACTTAAGTTTAGCTCACAACTATATCCTAATAATTGGGGTATTCATGAGCAATATAACGTACCCACTTTAGCACTCTGTCGCACTAACATATTTGACATTTAGTGGGACTTACAGTTCAACTTGTCAAAAAAGTTAATGTGATATGGTACCAAAGTGTATAATACATATTACTGCTCGTGACCGTACATCCATAGCAAGATCAACCAACTTTCTGCTAGACCAACGTGATAGGAACATGTTAAACCAGCGATAATTACGCAGAAGACAAATTGCGCAGAAAGCAAAAATTTGAAAAGTGAACACGATAAATACGCAAGAATGCGAATCACGTACGAAATTGCTTTAACAAAAGCCGAACGTTTTCAGCTTTCTGGACACATTTTGGGTCGTACTTAATTTTGCGTCGTATAACGTACGCGTACGCGTCGTTACAAAAACGGACGTATATTTCACGTTTAGATAAACACATTTTGAGTTTATAATGATGCCTTTTATGTAGCACCCCTTTCATTTCACTCTACGGGCCTCCCGAGGTTTCCAACTTTTTGTTAATGTAATATGTTTATGGTTTTTATCCTTTTATAGCAGTGATGTGTTTTTGTTTAAATAGGTGTGCCGTTTCGAGTTGTTGGTCAAAGGGTGATAATTAAGATAGGGTTGGCGTGCGTGTAAAATCGTGTCAATTGTAATTTTATTGTGATGTACTTATTTAGAAAATAATGTTATAGGCACGCTCTCAAGTACCAATGACAATTAGGCCACGTGTAATTTTTCCCAGTGACGTCACAATTCAATAAACAAAGAACCTGTCAAACATTATAATTTGAAACCTGGTAGATAGTTTTTGTTTGTGATATATTATGTGACGACTAACGAAGCTCAATCATGGCCGCCCGTGTTTCGGATCTTGTAATAAACAGATAAAAAATTGGATTTTAGGGAAAAAAAAACTAATTATACCTAATTAAATTCTGAACTACCATATCCAACATATTTTATTGTTAAAACTGTAATACTACTACTGATTTAAGTACGTAGTCATTACTTGAGTCACGTCAGGGGCCTTTGGCGACTCAATAATAATCCTGATACCAGGGTTGATGAGGTTGCTCATTCACCTCTCACACGATAGGAAGAAGTTAAAACTGTGAAGTAACCAATTACTTACTTACTTTTTAGTTGCAATCATTTCCAAACATCGCTAAGGCCTCTTATAACTTAAATGAATCTCTATTACGTACGTACTTAGGTACAGGCCCCGATTCCTGCAGACACCTCCCTAATTTTACTTTAAGTTATACCTATCGTTTTCTTATTCCCCGAAAAGGAAAGGGACGGATGACTGACAGCTCATAATTTTAGGAAGAATGCAAAATTTTTAGACGGTTGTTTTAGATTTGTGCTTAAAATTGACGTGTGTTCCATAAATTTTATGCTTGTCGATTACCCATCCCTTTCGTTTTCGGCGGATAAGAAAATGACAGATATAACTTAAAATAGAATTAGATGATGTTTACAGGAATTAGCACCAGTTAGTCCCGTAAGATAACTTGCCTACTCTACCTATAGCCAATAGTAATTTGACAAGTTTTGCAACTGAAGTCGTTCAAGTGCGAAGGGAATGACAATTTCTACTAATAAGAGAAACTTAGCAGGTCTATTGGTGTTTGTAATGACTCCGCACTTGTACTAATGTTAATTCGAGTGGTTTTCCTTGTTAGATGTGATCAATCAGGACTGCTAGAAGTCCTTCAATAGTTTCTCAAACTTTGTTTAACTAGTTTTCGGGATATAGTTTGGGGATGATGGATTCAATTCATGCTACATCGTTTTCTTGATATTTAGGTATAAAGTTTACCTACTTATATAACGAGATATTGTCGTATTTGCGGCCTCTGTGGTCCAGTGGTTTGAGCGTTGGGCTCACGATCCGGAGGTCCCGGGTTCGAATCCCGGTGGGGACATATCACAAAAATCACTTTGTGATCCCTAGTTTGCTTAGGACATTACAGGCTGATCATTTGATTGTCCGAAAGTAAGATGATCCGTGCTTCGTTGTTGGTCCCGGTTACTACTTACTGATGTAAGTAAGTAGTCGTTACAAGAGCTATGTCAGGGGCCTTTGGCGACTCAATAGTAACCCTGCCAGGGTTGATGGGGTTGGTATTCCACGTCGGTAATCCGGAAGAAGTCGCCTTAAAGTAAAAACCACTAAAGGGCCTTTTTAGAAAATTGCATTCAGGGGGGATTACTTTCAGTTACCTAATTTCAATCCGGGTAAAAAATTAGATAAATTTTATCTGAATTAAAAACAACATTTCCGATTGTTATTTTTCAAATACGCTTACATGGTATTCACTATAAGGCATTTGTGCGATGGCCTTTGGTAACCTGTTGCTTCACGATTCATCATATTTATGTAATTTATATCTATTTTGGAACGAATATCACCGGATGAAAGTCCTCAGCGCTCCTCATTTGCAAAGCAGTTAACACCATATGCGGCAAATGTACAATAAGTTACGGCAAAATAAAAAAGAAGAATGAATATTATAAGTGGCATGTTTTCTGCTGTCTTTCAGTCAATTGTGTTTCTACCCACCCCCTTTAGGGACACAGGCGTGAGTTATTACTTATGTTGTTTTGAAATTCAAACGCAAATTAAAACAAGCTAGTTTTACATAATTCTCACCTGAGTTAAATAAGGTCTATTCTAAAAAAGTTAGCATTTACGACATTGCACACCAATTTAAATTGAGCTTGACAATTTTGAGATGAGGCGCCCTATTTTTTTAACTAAAGATAGAAATGTGTATCAATGAAGGCATTTCGAATTAAGCGGCCGACGTTGTGCTGTAGGTATTATCATGGGTTCTCATCGCGAACATTAGGAAACATTGTTCAAAAAAATTTCAATAGATGACGCTAATAGTACCGATTTGTAATTAAAGTTTCTTTAAAAGCCAATAATCGATAAATAGGCACTAAAATTATGTTTTATAATTTAAAAGTTATACTCCAACCAAAAGTTAATCAAAGATATTGGCATTTAATGGAGATTTTTATATTTTTAAATTTAGTGGTTACTCTAGCGGATTTACGTCGGAACTACGTCGAGTATGGAGCTTGTTGAGGGGTTGAACGTTCTCGTTTTTATTAACGCCATCTATAATTATGTATAAGAAGCTCGCTTAAAGTTGCGCCATCTATCGTTAATTATTGCAACATCGATCTAGCTTTGCCACAGATAATAAAATATTGCGTTTTTAAAAGATTGTGTTTATTTGCAAAATACATTTTATTGAATTAATTAAATGTTTAGTTGTAATTCTCATAAATTATGGGAGATACAATATCAAATTTAAAAAAAAAATATAACCTGTATAAATATCATTTAAAACTAAATTTGAGAACAAAAAAAAAACGCAACTTTCAAATAACGTAGGTAGGTTAGTAACCTACCTATGTTTGAAAATGTTTGTTTTCGTTTGAATTACGAGTCGAACGCGCCTTCTACGTTTTGTGTATTGTGGTTTACAAACTAACCCTGGACTGAAATCGGACTTTGATTTGGCTTCATGAAACCTGCTTTCACGTAGCGGCACAGGAACAGTGGTTATAAAAAATGTCTGCACACAATTTGTTCTTATTATAATTGTACAAATTCTTCGGAACAGAAGTCAATGTTCCGTTTTCCGTGGGATGACGTCAACCGCCTAAAAGTATGGCTTGAGAATTGCGGTAAGTAGTTAAATGTTTACTTTTATTTATTTTTAATATTAAACTGCAAAAAGTTATCAAACAAACAATTTGATAGAATCAATGACAATCAAAACTGGAATAAAATAAAAAGAAATACCTAATTAACATGGTGGGAAAGTTATTGCCACTCCCCCTACTTGCTAGACTATTATTTTGGTACCTAATCGGTTTATCATTTGTCACCATTTATCATTTAGTTTACCATAATTAATGTAATACTTAAACTCAAGCTGAGATCAACAGTTTAGAGTAGTAGAACAGTTTTTTCTGTCTGAAGAACATAATATAATTAGGTATTGTGCTCAATGTCAATTTGGAATTATTAAATTAACTTTTGTACAATTGGGTAATTTAGCATGGCATATAGATATACTAATCAAACTTGAAAATCATAATTAGTGATTTTTAACATATTCTTACTGGGAACTCAGGGCCTCCAGATTCTGAACCAATTGCTATAACTACTAAAGCACTGGAATAGTCAAAAACTTGTAAAGTACCTACTAAATACCAATACTGTATGCGATGGATTTATATTTCCAAGTGAACTGTGGAATAAAAGGGACAAAAGTTAAAAAAAGTCAATCAAGTACATAATTATTGCTGAATTTTGGACTGTTTTATTGAACATTTTATAGACCAGGGCGGTTAAAATAGCCACATCGAAGCAATTCATCTAAGAAAGCAATATTGCAGTTTCACATTTGTGCATATAAAAGTAAGTGTGCGATGCAAACAAATGTCAAATAGCAATATTGCTTTCTTAGATGAATTGCTTTGATGTAGCCATTTTGGCCCCCCAGATATCTACTTACACATTTACTTTTAATTTAAGATGAAAATAAATAAAAATAAAACATTTATTTATTTCTTCTTATACAGTCTTAATAGATACCTAAGATAAACTACTATCTACCAAACCTACAGTTTTGTACCAATTTCACACATCGGGACTGTGTACAGAAGCCAGGAACCCAAATGAGGTATACCTAGTATCTTGGTCTCGCTCACACCTATATATACCAGCAGGTAACAATCTATACATACATTATGTATAGGTAGGTACCTACAAGAACTTAATAAGACATGTCAAAAGTTGCTGTTTTAGTAGATTCTGCCTCTGTGTATTATTGATTAGAACATTAGGCTTATGATCTGGAGGTCCGGGTACTGTTTCTGATATTATCAAAATTACTTTGTGAGATTATTCATCACAAATCAAATATTTTTAATGATCACAAACAGTTAGAACATACAAAAATTTATGCAACATACCTACTACAGTACACATGGGAGGCCTGTTTAAGCAATTTCTTCCAGGGAACCACTACCATGATCCAACCATTAATCTTTGTTTAGTTATGACATTGCGGACTAAGTCACTTAATTGTCCGAAAAAGTAAGAGTAAGCTTTGCTTCAGAAATTATATAGTTGGTCCGGGCTACCACCAAAACGATTACCTCCTGTTATTTGAGGGTAGAGGGTAGAGACGATCCAGCAGTGGAACATCTATAGGCTATTTATGTTTTATTGAAAATTATATTCTTTTCTTGTAGGTAATATGAACATTGCCCACTTGCCTGCAGAAATTTTGCGGTCAAGGTATTTATGCATTGACCATTTCAATATCAAGTATGTACGAAATGAGACTGGTCATAGAAAAAGACTCCAGAGAAGTGCAGTTCCAGAACCATATCAGACTCAAGACGTTCAAAATCGCTCAAGCACTTCCTCACCAGGTAAGCACAATTAATTTGTCAAGTTATTACCTACAATTGGGTAGGTAGGTACTTACCTACCACTGAATTAATACAAATACAATCAAATTTTTATTGTAGGTTAGGTACCTACCTATTGCTTGAATATCTACATAATATTGGGTTTTAGTATAGTGATAGTGAGTTATTACCTACATGAATGATACCTACCGACCTTGAGTTTTTTTGAAATGTTAGGTACCTAGCTAATTACAACTTACCTACTACTTAGATGTAGACAAGTTAATGTAGGTACCTACCTACCTAGTTAAATGTTTAAAGTAGGGGATAGGTTGTTTGTATGAAGTGTCCGGGCTGTGATGATAGATAGGTTCGATAGGTGCCTATAGACGTCTCGATTCCGAACCATTTTCACTAACTAAACTATAATAAAGCCGTATTAACATAAATTGTAGGGTTTAAAATAATTAAAGACGTAAAATATTACTTTATTGTACCTATACCAAGATACCTACCTACTATCTATAATACCTACTTAATACCTTAATGACAAATTGACAGCCTCCATGGTCTAGTGGTTAGAGCGATAGGCTCAAGATCTGGAGGTCCGGGTTCGATTCCCGATGGGGACATTGTCGAAATCACTTTGTGAGACTGTCCTTTGTTTGGTAAGGACTTTTCAGGCTTGAATGGTGATTCAAGTAATCAGGTGTGATTGTTCGAAAAAGTAAGATGATTCCGTGCTTCGGAAGGCACGTTAAGCCGTTGGTCCCGGCTATTAGCCGTAAAAACACCTCCACCAACCCGCAGTGGAGCAACGTGGTGGAATATGCTCCATACCCCCTCCGGTTGATTGAGGGGAGGCCTGTGCCCAGCAGTGGGACGTATATAAGCAGTTTATAATACCTTAATAGGTAAGTATCTACCTAGGTAAGTTAGGTAGCTATAGGTAGAAAAGTAGCTTTTCGCTTTCAACTTTACGCAGACGGCGATTGTCGTAGATGGGTAGGTAATGTAACCTACCATAACGTAACCAGTTGTTTAAGCCTGAAGGGGTAACAAACATACAGGCAGATTTACCTACATACCTAGGTACCTACTACGCATCGCATCGCATCGTACGTACCTATCATTTGCGTTTGCGCGACTCAGGCAGTAGGTAGGTACCTGCCTACCTACTTACCTACAATCGTAATAACACGTGACCTCGCGCAACGCAACAAGCTAGAATGGATCTTATCTTTATAATGACATAAAGTCTATAGTTGCTCGACACACGGAATTGAGACGTAGTTGTTTACAATCTTGTACAAAACAGTGCACCGCGCTTACAGGGCTTATAGGTATATATTATAGCGGTTATTAAACTACCCAAACGCGATGCGTCGAGATCGCGGGCTCGGGCATCAGGATCGGGCAGTGTTATAATAAACAGTTCATTGGTGGGCGACCCACGATTTCGTCATACATTTTATAGGTAGGTAGGTTACATTGGTACACACGATGACCTGACGCATCGTGTGTGGCAGATGAATCGAGTTAATGTAGGTAATAAAGCCTTATCATTCCACTTACTTAAGTAGGTAGGTACCTACTATGTTTGTGGCTCTTTCACGCAAAACCTATACCGCAGCGTAGCTACCTAAAATCATATAGGTACGTAAAGTAAGGCCAACCAGACGAGATACAAAAAGGTAAACAAACGGACCATTACTGAGTTACATTGCGATAACCAGGGATTATCATCTCTGTCCTTATCACTCGTACGCGCAGTTATGGCGTCAGTTGGTCAACGACAGCTGTCGTTGTGTTTCGTGGTAGGTACAGGAAAGCAGTCGGTACTGCAGCTGTCAACATTTGGACCGCCATTTTATGAACATGTTCATTTCTGTTTGGATTGCGTTCGAAGTGATACATATTTTTTCGTCCCCGTATTTACCTACTTAGATTTTTGTTCTTATTATTCCGTTTCTGTTACTTTTATTTTTGATTTTTGCTGGTATTATGAGTAGTTGTTGATTTAAACACAGTATTGACAACATGATTGATAATACGATAGATAGTTTTATCATAAACACAGCTGACTCGGACTCTTCGGACGAATCATCTTTGTCTAGTACAGACGACAGCGATTAAAATTCGAACTTTATGATAATTTATTCAAATATAAATGTTTTGAACCTCTGAAACTTTGTTTACATTCTATATCTCGTCTGGTTGCCTTTAACACGTCAGTAATCTAATCATTATTTTTATTTATTTTATTTTAAGTTATATCTGTCATTATAATTAAAATCAATTTATTCAAACAAAAACAAAACAAACACACCCTATAAATAAAACACCTCCTCCAATGCGTCACATCGAGCCAAGGTGCCCAACAGGCTGGCAGCATTACCCCTCTGAATCGCCAGGCTAATTCTCTGACAGAAATAACTACCAGCCCTAGCATCCCCCGAAGCCCCGATAAGACGCATTGAGAGATCTGTCATTATTATTTTTTTATTCTATCTGTCATTATAATAATATTATAAAACAAAGCTCCCACGCCATTCGCTCGTCTGTTTGTTGGCGGCTATCTCAAAAGAAAAAAATAATAATGACAGATATAACTTAAAATAAAGTTAGATGTGTTTACAGGAATTAGCACCAATGTCATGACTTACAAGAAGTGTTACATATTTTTTTCTTTGAGCTTCTATATTTGCAACTTTTTACCACGCACTTCACATGTTGCCAGTTCGGCGCCTAATCGCGCACCGCGGAGAAATACTGTCACGTCGCTATATTAACAGTAACTTTGCGTCCCACTTTTTGAGCGCTGATGTTCAATCTATGTCCGAAAAAAATAAAGACTAGTGGGAGCTTTCATCGAAAAAGCTGCCTAATGGTTTTGAGATATAACAAAACAATGTATTGTGGTTTTTTATAAGTACCTACCTATGTCTATCTTTTAGGAATCACTTATCATACACATTTTAATATTTATAAAATGGCTACGTTAATACGTTAGTTACCTACCTACTTTAATGAATGTTATAATTGCCCTTTTCTTCCTTTATGTTAGGTATTGTTATCTCCAACAACTTTGCTTTACATTCATCTTTTGGGGCCTTTGGCGACTCAATCATAACCCTGACACTAGGGTTGATGAGGCTGGTATTCCACCCACGATAAGAAGATAAGATTCACGACATTATTTAATACATACTATTTTTCGTTTTAGGTTCATCAGGTACTTTTAAAGTACTGACACCGAAAAAGGTGTACAAAAATAAACGGCTTCGCGACTGCGAACTTGAAGAGCTCGTGGAGCCGCCAGCAGTAGCATACCAGTGCAACACGCCGAAGAGAAGACGGTTGTCAATTACTGAAGACACGCCAAAATGCAAAGTGTTAAAAAAGAAATTAGTATTGTATCTAACAATAACAAAATGTAATACCTTTTGAATTAAAGAAGTAGTTTAATTGAATATTTATTGTATTTTCATTCTAGTCATTAAAAAAAAAATCCAACTTCATTAAATTTGTTAATTTTAATAATCAAGTAGGTATCTTAATTATAATATACTAATACTACTTTTATATAAATTGTAATGAACAATTAATTATTTATAGTTACTTTAAATGATATCTATCTATGTAATGGAAAGGGGATAGTAAAATAAAAAAGACACATTTCTATTGTTTAGTTATTTATTCAAAACCATACACAAACTCAGTTGAATCAGAAAAGCTGGATCAGTGTTTTTCCCAGGAAAACCTAGGTAACTATTTGGTACTCAACTAAAACTCATTTAAACAGGCACATTATTGCCAGATTCACATTCGGCTGTTTGCACATCCTTTCCTTTACTACTTGGGCCACATTATCTTTCCACTTATTTTATATTATCTTGACTCAACCAGGGTACTCGCTATATTATGTTACCTACAAATGAAAATATAATAGTTATTAAAAGAGCACATTAATTTTGATCGGCAATGATATTCAGAACAAAACATTTCTACCACCCATTAGGTATTATAGGCATTAGTTTATCTATGTATCACAGATAATATAATAACATAACATAAGCAAGATCTTGCATCTCATTGAGGTAGTCAAAGTAACATTCATCACAAGATGAACTAAGCACACGCACCTCACGAGCTTTCCGTTAGGCTAACGATAGGCTGTATCGCTACCTATAATGGTCAGGCCAAGTGTGCTAGATGTGAACTGTTTAAATTAAATTAATGCAAGTCCGGTACCAGGGTTTGAACCGGGTTCATCGTTTGAGATGCAAACAAGTCTACCATTATGACCTATTTTATATTAGAGTAATAGTGACTATATAATAATAGTAGGTATATTGCAATGTATGACAAAACTTGTGTGCCAAAACTGCTCTGTCCGCCCTGAGAAGGAGCCAGACACATGGATGACCTATTACGCATGTAATCCGATGAGTTTGAAATTTATCTACTTTATTGAACATTTAGATATTCGGGCTCAAAGAAATGGGTTAATGGGATAATAATTTAAGCATACATACCTGGCATAGTGCGATTCTCATTTATGCAGAACAGAAGTCAGGATTAAGTTTTCACTATAATACCTACAACTCCAAAGAAAATATTTTTCTTTGAAAAGTAGTGTGGCTTTCATGAGGTAGACTTGTATCATATTCATCACTTGGTCATGGTCAGAAAATTGTTGATATGTGGTTCAAATAGCCTTTGCATGTCATTCTTCATAATGGTTATCATCGTCTTTAGAGATCTGAAATAAATTACAGGCTTAAATTCACAACACGCTCACTGCCTAACTAGACTTATTTAACTTTTTTTCAACAAACAGTATATTATGATTTGTACCATAGATAGGTGACAGCTACACAAAAAAGTATCTACTACATACATACTTATACTCACGCCTGTAATCCCGATTAGGCTGGGCAGAGCCACGAGTAAGCAGAGACCAATTTGGAAGCACTTTATACAAAGTCCTCAGGTGCTTAACCGGTGGTCCAATGTAATGTTTCATCATGCTAGAAAAGACTTGTCTTTCATAAAGGTTCTCCTCAGTCGGGTTTACGACACGCCCGGGATGATAAGGGACGATTGCGTTCTAGGTAGGACCTTAGCTATGTTTTTAATTATCTTCCAGTTTTAGTAACTAATTAGATACTTACAGGAGTTGGAGATATATTTTTGCCAATACAAAATGAAGACGTAATCAATAAACCCCACCAAACAAAGACCTTGTATTCTTTGCCCACCAAACATCAGATATCTGATATAATCGTATGTCAACTAACAACTGTCACCTTGACAATGTCACAGATCATTGTCACAGATTATAATACTAACATGTCAACGTTGAGAAAAAAAATCCGTTTGCGCCATCTATTATCTTAATTTTACTCTAACTCTAAGTAAATATATTGTGCTTGCAATAACTTGCACTCAGTAAGCTGAAATTTCACTAGATGTCGCTCGATTCGTTCGATCCCATCAATAAATGACCACTAGATGCCGCTAAAAAAGGGGCGTTTTAGCGGCATCTAGTGGTCATTTATTAGAACTAAAAATAGCCCGAAGAATTGCCCGAGTTAGAACGGCACAGTTTCGTTGTATGACGTGAGGCATCTGTACGTTAGTATTATATGATCTGTGGTATTATAGACAAAACAGTCGGGAAAAAAATATTGTAAAATATTTCGTTACAGCGTCACTAACGCCCTGTATATACAGGTGAAGTGAAGAAAGTAAACTAATGGGAGGGTTCACGTTATATTTGTCGCGTGAAGTATTTGCACGTATCGCTGGCATTAGTGCTCGAGCCAAAATTGTCGGTACTTCACACACTTCACACTGGAACCTCAAGTGCGGTAGATGCCTCCTGAACGCAGCCGTAATTTATCTGTAATGTTGCCGTGGCCGCGATTACACCGAAGTGTTATACTAGTTTATCTATACATAAGATTATGCGTGGTGGAGTATGCTCCTTACCCCCTCCGGTTGATTAAGGGGAGGCCCGTGCCCAGCAGTGGGACGTATATAGGCTGTTTTGTTTATGTAACATTATCCCTGTTTCCCATTGAGATAGGCAGAGACCGCGGAATTCCAATTGTACCACCCTGTTTCTGGCACATTCTTCTTCAACATACAAGCGACCGTGATACAATATATCGTCACTGGAAAGGCAAAATTACGTAAGCGCCAAAATAGGTATTTTGGGTTTTTTATATATTCGGAATCAGCGTTTCATTCTGCGTCGATCTGTCTGGGTAGCATTGCGATACGAGCACTTTTTTGGCGCTTACGTAAATTTGAAAATAGTTGACTTTTTTCAATTCCAGTTTCTTAAACGACAAGATTTTGGTGTTTTTTTCGTGACTGGTGTATAAGTAATATTGTGGTCCTATATAATAACTACATATTAACTTTAAGTAAATTTGGCATTCTATAGTTTGAAAAGTATAATTTTATTAGTAATTTTGGACTACTGAAAATAAAAAATAGACTATGTATAAGTCATTTTTATTTACAGCTTTTAAAATAAGTAAGGCGTATAAGAAAAAAATGTCTTAGCATGTTTATGCAGTGAATGGCGTATAAGTAATTTTGACTTACAGTATTTAGAATAAGTAAGGCGTGTACGTAAATTCGGCTTCGCATTTTTATGCTGTTATTAAGCAAGTTTGTGGGCTAGCAGTAAGTTTCCCAGGAAGTTATTTTTTAACAATAGATCTAAAAGTAAAACTATTTTAGAATTGATTTTATAATTTATTAGCGACCCGGCTTCGCTCGGATGCAATGCTGAGGAAAAATGAAATTATTTACGACATCACATTAAAATCCTCAAAAATAACAGTATTTCTACACTATTTATTGGATGTTATTATACATACCTATAAACTTTCCTCTTGAATCACTCTATCTACTAAAGAAAATTGCATCAAAATCCGTTGCGTAATTTTAAATATTTAAGCGTACATAGGGATATAGGGACAGAAAAAGCGACTTTGTTATACTTTTTAAGTTCTGTCGTTTGCATATTTAGCGCCAATTTTGAATTGAGAACTCAAAATTCAAATTTGTTGGAATTTCGAATATCAAAACAATTGAAAGCATTATGATTAATGCAATTGTTTAGTCACAGCGTTGGTTTGAATCTGTCAGGTCACGTCCGAAAATGAATCTTACAAAGAAAAATTTTCTATAACTTTCGAAGAGGCCTACTGCGACTTCAGTGTTTCAAACAGTTAAAATCTCTATTCCACGATGAAGTGCCATGTCTGCGAGCCATCGAACGGTGGTATTTAGAATTCGAGCGTGGACATCCGCATTCACTGAAGATAATATCGTTGCTGTGAGATAACTAATCCTCAAAAATCGTCATGTGACATACCGAGAATAGAGGCGTTATTAGGCATTTCAGGGACAACCATTTAAACGATATTGAATGAGGCACTTGGTGTGAGAAAACTAGTTTGCCGTTGCATCCCGCATTTTCTGACGATCATAAGGTAGCCCGCGTCAGATGGTGTAAGAAAACTCTTCAGAGGTTCAACCGAGGAGAGTCAAATCACGTGTACGACATCATCAGTGGTGATGAATCTTGGATTTATGCTATTATCCTGATTCCAAACAACAATCCACAGTTTGGGTCTTCCAAAACGAGTCAAAGTTGTTCGCTCTCGAAGCACTTCAGAGAAGATGGTGGCTACCTTCGTGGAGAAAATCGGTCATGTTGCGACAATTGCACTTGAAGATCGTAGGACGGTTAATGCAGATTGGTATACCACAAGTCATCGCCGAACTTCGAAAATCTAACCCAAAGCGACGCATGATGATGCGCAGGAGTGCAGGATGCTGCACCATGACAACGCAAGCTCACACACCGCTCGTCAAACGATTATTTGAAGCAGGAAAACGTAGAAATTCTTGACCATCCTCCATACAGTCCTGACCTAAGCTCCAATGATTTCTTTACATTTCCTAAAATTAAAAAAGAAACTCTTCGCGGTCAAAGGTTCCAGTGCGGTGAAGAAGCGGCCAACGCTTTCAAGTCAGCCATTTTGAACACTTCTACTTTGGAGTGGAATAATGTTAAATAACACCTGGTTCGAGCGAATGGAAAAGTGTATTAAACTTCGTGGTAAATACTCTTAAAAACAATAAGGGGAATTATTGAGGAATTAAAAAGACTTGACCCTTCCAGAGACTTGACTCGACTTAGAGCCACGTATGCTTGTCCTAATTCAAACAATTTTGAGCCCAAATATATATGTTATGTTATGTTAGTGGGCTCTGTTTTCCGCATTTAGACTCTAAGGTGGCCCATTATGCGTGTAATTGTTGACTACGTAAGCCAACCTATCTCCTTCCAGAAGCTCAGAAGCCTCCTGGGGATTTCACAGGCTTCGCGGAGCGACCCCACCCAGCGATCCACTGTGCTGCCCTGCATATTATGGACGGTGGATGACAATGACAAAATTAAGGGCAACATCCTTCTTTCAGTCATTTTGTAATATCGTCCATCTTGGATTTGAAATTTTGACATAATGACAGTATTCTACTAGTGTAGTCCTATCTTTGATACCCATATTGAGGGGGTTGTGGAAAAATATGTACCTAGTCCGCTATTTTGGAACGGCGGCCATCTTGGATTTTAAATTTTGACATAATCACAGTATTCTACTTGTGTAGCTATTTCATTTGATACCCATATTGAGGGGGTTTGGAAAAATATGTAATCCCCCATTATGTACCGGCTGCCATCTTAGATATAAAATGTTATTGATTTTATTATATTGTATTGACATCGGAATTAAAGGTGCGTACCAAATTTCAGATCAATCTGACAACAGGAAGGTACTTAAATTGCAATATCTAATTTTGATACAAATATACCGTACGGGTTTAGCTAAATAAAACCGTTTAACCCTTTCACGGACAGAGACCATGGGTCATTGGTGGTTCATAATAGGTAGTATGGCACCTTGGAATCGGAACGTACGTTCTGTCTTTGAAAGTGTTAAAAAGAAACTTTTACAAACAGATAACGGGTTGTACGCTATTATTTATATTTTATGAAACTTTATTTCTGGCACTTCAGTATTTTAATAGCCATTTTTATAAATCAATTGAAGTAATAAGTAGTTTAAGGAGGTATTAAGAATAATTATTTGTCTCTTACGTCTTTTTACCCATGTAAGATATTACAAAAACTTACTTTAAAGAATTTTTGGTGAACTGACATAATCAATCGATCACTTTTTAGGCAATTTTTACATAATGAGAGCAGATGTGTAAAAGTCGTTACAGTAACTTTTACTCCGCTAACATTACAGTATTATTATATTTAAAGAAATATTGTCGTTCTCGTATGCATTGTCTTAAGAGCTGTAAGTAATTTTGCTTCCAAATAATATTTTAACCAGATGGCGGTTAAGTAAATTTGCTTTACTGTAAACTGAAGTCATTTTTACGTAAGCGCCACTATATCCTAAAATAGCAATCCAACAGTTATAATATGTATTGCTGGACATAGAAAATTAAAAAACAATGTAACCTTACCTTGACATCATCTAAATTGGATAATTGGGTAAAAAGTTATGATAAAAAAACGAAAAAATGAAACTTTAAACGGCTTTTTCTCGAAATGGCCTTTTGGCGCTTACGTAATTTTGCCTTTCCAGTGACGATATTACGTTTATAATTCTTGCATAAAAAGTTAAGACTGTTTCATTCTGTTTATTAAGGTTTGTTTTACCTATTATTATATTATTTTTATTATTGATCTTAGAAATCGAGAAAAATGACCCGACTGTTTTGTCTAAGTACCTACAGCACAACGCCGGACGCGCAATTAGAAATGCTATTTCAACACCTTCCCGCCGGTCAAGATGAACTGAAGTAGGATTTCCGATCAAAAAACGCCCGTAAACCCTACTCCTTTACGAGCCAGATGGTGAACGGTGAACTAGCATTCCTAATTACGCAACCCGGGTCACTCCATACTTCATACTCTCCCCTTCACTTTTTGCGGACTTAACACGATCAACACAATGCAAAAAGTCGGTTCTTTCATTCAAGACATGGGGCATGGGTGAGCCAAACTGTATTAACCTATACAGGCCGCGCGCGCACGTGAGGGTTTAGATTTAAGTAAGACCAGAGGACCAAGTCAGTGCTCTGAGGGGTTAGATCGGCGCCCGAAACCCATTGGTACGGAGCGGAGTTACCGTTCTATAGGTATATAACCACACCCCGGATACTTCATACAAACAACCTCTTACTTACATGCGCGTCTGTGTGTGTGACGTCTGACGCCATACGATTCAAGTCTAGACTATGTCTAAGAGGGGGTGAGGTAAAACTCAAACGCTGGTGGGGAGCGGAGAGTTGCCGTTCTATACGTAGTATTATTTATTTATTATTATTCCTTATTCTATGACATAACTATGTACCTACTGTTCTATGCCTAGAGGAAAAAATATTACTTATAACTTTTCTTCCTATAGCATTAAGGAATACATGCAATGGAAAAATGTAAATTCATGACATTTAAAATATTGACTGATTGACCGTAATTATTAGAAATTGTAATTTTTAACTTTTATTAATGTTAGTAATGTCATCATCATCATCAGCCCATTAACGTCCCCACTGCTGGGGCACGGGCCTTCCCTATGGATGGATAGGGAGATCGGGCCTTAAACCACCACGCGGGCCCAGTGCGGATTGATGGTTATTAACGACTGCTAATGCAGCCAGGACCAACGGTTTAACGTGCCTTCCGAAGCACGGAGGAGCTCGAGATGAAAACTTTTTTTTGTGGTCACCCATCCTATGACCGGCCTTTGCGAATATCGCAGACCGAGCGCGTTTACCGCTGCGCCACCGAGCTCCTCAAGTTAGTAATGACATAAAATGTATTAATAATATTACTTAGACGCTAAAGATTTTAAAAAATTACATTTGCATGCTTGCTTGTAAGCCGTACTGGACCATGTTACTAATATCTAATTTATATCATGTATTCTCGCAAATAAACGATTAGGTATCTTATCCTGCTAAGAGAGTAATAGAATCCATTCTCATATAAGTGTTACAGTTCGGTGGCATACCCTGCCCTAATAGCCCAGTAAGGTATGCGAGTAACAATTTGTCCGACAGAACATTACTTCATCTAGATAAAACCACAATGACAGAATAGGTAGGTACTTACGAAGGTAAGTATTTTTCTTCTTTCCTGAGGGTTTTGAGCTCGATGACTATCTATCAACAACCCTGATGTTAGGGTTACTATTGAGCCGCGAAAGACGCCTGACGTGGCTCATGTAACAACATAGTAATTAAAGTAAATAGTACTTAAAGGCCAGGACTGCCTGTTTAACGTGCCCTCCGAAGCACGGAGCATGTCACTTTCGAACTGTCGGGTGGTCACCCTGCAAGGTGTTAACCAAACAAGGGATCACAGAGTGATTTTTATTTATTTATTCATTATTTACATTTCACGACTTTACAGTGCAGAAGCGCCAATGCGCCGTGAAACTTCCAATATAAACAATAATTAGACATATAAAAAAAAATGTGGTATGCCCTCACCGGGATTCGAACCCGAGACCTCCGGATCGTGAGACCATCGCTCAACCACTGGACCACGGAAGCAATCACTACAAACATTTAAGCATAAGCAGGTATGGCCATACAGGTGATATCGTAACGAATACTGAGGGGAATGATTCTGACCATAATTCTGAGTTGATATCAAGTGGTTTAAATTTTAGTGTTTTTAAAATTATTTTCAGTTCCATATTTTTGCAACGTTAAATTCCACTTGATGTCAACTCAGAATCATGATCTGAATCATCCCTCAAAGTTTTCGTTACGAATGTCACAATACCCTGTATGTAATACCTGTATAAAAATATTATGTTATTATGTTCGTAGGTATGGCTATACGTGTATATGTAATAAAACGCTTGAGCTGATTAATAATTTATTTAATAGTAACATAAAATTACTTCGTTCTTTTTCGAATTGATACTTATCATAAGATGACTCTTATTTGCAATGACCTAAGACCCAGCTTAGACCAGTGAGTTCAACTTATAATTATTTTAAACACATAAAAACGGGTTCTTATCGCGTTTAAAGTAGATTATATATTCATCCCATCCCGCCATCCCGTGATCATGGCACTTGCAACAGTGTCGAAATATCGGGAGTCTCACATCCCTACTTTAAACGCGGTAAGAACCCGTTATCATGTGGTTTAATTATGATTATAATTATTTGTGGATGCTTTACAATATTTCAATACTTACAACGAAAAAAAATTTACAGCAATACATTTCTACAGTTCCTTTACCATGCAAAGTGAAATATAAATACACACAGAAGTACATTACATTATAATACTGAGATCGATTTACAAAATAGTAGATATATTACGCTCTGCGTGTCTTAGTAGGTATAGATTTGAGGTGGGTAGTTCATAAATATAATATAATGACGACATAATGTGACATAATAATATTATGTCATATTATGAAAATGACTATATTTTTGTTGAGTTTATATCATAATTATTTCTCATGAAAAAGAAAAATAATTTCTTTCGAAAGAAAAATAATACGAATTTTAGGATTAAATAATTAAATTTACAGTTTTTTTTATAATATTATAAGTAAGTAAGGGTTTTTATTTTCTCAATGTTGATGTTCCAAATTCTAATTTTAAATTAAATTACACTCGTGTTTTGAATAACAAAAATTCAGAAGTGCTTCGATTTTTTGATGAGAATATAATTTAAATAATCGGTAAATTGCATATTAGATTACCTACTTACTTTTCATTATGTGTTACGAGCTTTCTTAAACATTTCTCCAATATTGTGATTCCCAGTTGGATTGGGTCGTTTTAATTTGTGTTTATGTGTTAATTTCGGTATACTCTTACTTTTCCAGTCTCCTATAGACACAGGAAAAGAGTCTAATTTCGAATGTCCTCCCAGACCGTCATATGAAATATCTAATATTGATTTTGTCTCCATCTTTGGCTTTTCCGGAGGGATTATAATGCCTAAGCCGCCGTTTGATCTCTGACTCATCTTCGGGTCGTGTTTTGCTGTTTTCAACATGGCGTATTCTGACGGCTGAAAGAAGGAAATATTTTATCATTAAGTGTGAGGCCTTTGCTCAGCAGTGAGACAATAATGCTAATTCTGGCGGATTCCTGGCGGTGTAGGTACAGTAAGTGATAACGGGACCAACGGTGTCCGAAGGTCCTCATTCCTTACTTCCACACATTAAACACTATAATATCTACCTTCATTCGTAACGTAGCCAATGCTAGATTGCTCTGTTTTAAATTCAAATATGGAGAATCTGCATGTTCAATATTTTTCACCATGGTGTTCTGAAAAATAAAATAGGATTAATACTTTTGGTACAAAATTTAACACAACAGGCCTGAGAGCGTCTAGTTGGGCGTGAACGTCGGGTCAGGACGCCGTCTAAAAGGATTATATTTGAAATAATTAATCGACCTTAGTGAGCCGATAGCGATAAGTTCTGAACGTGGGAAGTCGTCGACCACGCGGACTTGGTCGGTATCGGGGTAATATACAGCCTATATAGGTATGGCCTATTACTGGGGACGGGCTTATCTATACTAGGGTATATGAAGCAAACTGGACCACGTTACCATAGAATAAAGAATAACTACGTATAGAACGGTAACTCCGCGCCCCGCTCCAATTCGTATCGGGCGCCGAGCTAGATTTACCTCACCCCCTTAACACATAAACACATACGCTTTAGGCGGTTTTAATTTCTACATACATACATACATAATCATCATCATCAATTTAAGAGCCACGCTCTTGTCGGTATAGCATTTTCCATTCCAGTCTATCAAAGGCCAATTCCTTGACTTCCCTATAAGACACGACGTTAACCTTTTCTTTAATCTGTTCCATGTAAGCTCTTCTTGGTCTTCCCCTTCCTCTCTTTCCTTCTAGCTTTCCTTCTATGATGTTTTTAATAAATTTGTCGTGTCTTATTAGGTGTCCAATCATCTTGCCTCTTCTGTCCTCAATAATTCTCAGTATTTGTCTCTTTTCCTTTACTCTTACTAGCACTTCCTCATTTGTAACCCTCTCTGTCCAACTTATTCTTTCCATCCTCCTCCAACACCACATTTCAAAGGCCTCGAGTCATAACATACACAATACACACATAATATCAAGCCTATTTCCCGTTGAGGTAGGCAGAGATCTCTTACTACGATTCTGACACACAACTTTCGCTTAATTTCTAAGCAAAAAAAGTTATAATATAAAATGAAATGATACTTACTAAGCTTTTATCAACATCTTTTATTCTGTGGTGGAATATTTCTTCGTCCATTCCACAATCTGTTGATGTAGACGCTCGTGGTTCTATTACTACTTCACATTCTTTCCTATCCCTTATCTCCGTTTCTAGTTGTCTGAAAAAAAATCGAAGGTTTAAGATTAAAGCTTATGGCGAAGATGGGAGCCATCGGTACGGCAATGCAGGACGGAAGGGGCAAGTCACAGGGACTTTAACCTGGAACCTGACAGAGGGCAGCAGTAACTGTCAGTACTATTACAATGTCTTCTTATTCTTCTATCGTGTGGGTTGTGAGGTGAATTACCAACCTCATCAACCCTGGTGTCAGGGTTACTATTGAGCCGCCAAAGGCCCCTGACTTGACTCATATAACGACTACGTACTTAAATCAGTAAGTAGTAACCGGGACCAACGGCTTAACGTGCCTTCCGAAGCACGGATCGTCTTACTTTCGGACAATCAGGTGATCAGTCTGTAACGTCCTAACCAAACTAGGGACCACAAGGTAATTTTTGTGATATGTCCCCACCGGGAATCGAACCCAGGACCTCCGGATCGTGAGCTCAACGCTCAACCACTGGACCACGGAGGCCGTTACAATGTACAATGGCTTTGTAATAGACTACTCTGGGCGCCATCCCACTCGCGTCAGACAGAGTACTTCGGGGCGGAAGGCAAGACGGGGAGGTATTTTTCCCTAAAAAAGTAGCATGGAAAATGCTGCACCGGCAAGAGCGTGACTCTTAAATTGATGATTATGAAGATTTTAGAGCTTATGCGTATGTATGTATGTGCGTGCACCAAATACAAAACTTTATTGCACCAAAAATAAATAATTATAAAAGACTCTTAACTGAAGACCGAGAAGGACTTACGATGACCAAATTGGAGATGTCCTTAGAAAAGGTTCAATACGATCTACTCTGAACCGGCGTGCGTGTATGAAGCGATTGATGAATGTGGAGGAAGCAAGAGAAGTGTGTCAGGATCGAAGCAAATGGAATTCTATAGTCTCTGCTTACCCCGGTGGGAAATAGGCGTGAGTTTATGTATGTATGTATGTACTCTTAACTAGGTACATGGCAAATGCACCGAGTGTCAGTTCTGCCTATTTTTCATAACAACCGCAATATAGCTTCACACCTGTATACCCGAAGGGTTAGGCAGAGGTGCACAGTATTATAATGGTGCTGATTCCAGTATACTTTTTACTTTTAATTTTATATTAAGTTATATCTGTAATTTTCTTAAACGCGGAAAAGGAAAGGGTCGAATATATAATATAAATCATATAGGTCATAAACATAACCCCCCTTTTTGCTTCGCCGCAGTCGGGTAAAAAGAAAGAGTGGATGTAGTGAGTAAAGTAGAAATTGTGCGTAATATACCCCATTTTGAGTGGGATATGGGCAAAATATTATATTTTACTTGTATAGATATCACTCCGTGCTTCGGAGGGCACGTTAAGCCGTTGGTCCCGGCTATTAGCCGTAAAAACACCTCCACCAACCCGCAGTGGAGCAGCGTGGTGGAGTATGCTCCATACCCTCTCCGGTTGATTGAGAGGAGGCCTGTGCCCAGCAGTGGGACGTATATAGGCTATTTATGTATGTTTATGTAGATATCACTTAAATGCTAAGAATGATTGAGAACAGAAGATGCAAGATGATTGGACACGTAATAAGACACGACGAATTTATTAAAAACATCACAGAAGGAAAACTAGAAGGAAAGAGAGGAAGGGGAAGACCAAGAAGAGCTTATATGGAACAGATTAAAGAAAAGGTTAACGTCGTGTCTTATAGGGAAGTCAAGGACAACTCCTTGACTTCCCTATAAGCCAACGCCTTTGATAGACTGGAATGGAAGATGCTGCACCGGCAAGAGCGTGGCTCGTAAATTGGTGATGATGAGATATCACTTACAAACACTTTGCTTGTAGTTCCACATTCCTTTTTTTCTCATGTGAGATTTCTTGCTTGGCTGTCTGTAACCTGTTTTGGAGGTCAGTCTTCTTTGATTCTGTTTCATACAGCGCTCTGGAACATATAAAGCATACAAAGCCTTTTGAAAGTTTATTTGAAAAAAAGAAATAGAGATTAAAAAAAATAATGTAAGAACGCTTCTTCTATCGTGTGGGTTGTGAGCTGGATTACCAACCCCATCAACCCTGGTGTCAGGGTTACTATTCAGCCGCCAAAGGCTTCTGACATGGCTCATGTAACGACTACACATGTACTTACTTACATCAGTAAGTAGTAACCGGGACTAACGGCTTAACGTGCCTTCCGAAGCACGGATCATCTTTCTTTCGGACAATCAAGTGATCAGCCTGTAATGTCCTATAACCAAACTAGGGATCACAAAGTGATTTTCGTGATGTGTCCCCACCGGGACTTGAACCCGGGACGTCCGGATCGTGAGCCCAACGCTATGAACGCTATCTATACCACAGACAATTCCAATAAGAAGTATACAAAAAATATTATCATTTTCAATCACACATTAGGTACATACCATAACATAGCATCATGCCTGTGTCGCCTTAGCGGCAAGGCAGAGGTGTATACTGTGGGTGTATAGTTCATACAAGATACAATAGACCCTTTCCTCGCCATGTTTAAGTCCCATGTAATAAGGGGCGAACCACATAATAAATAAAATCAAATGTAATTTGTATGTGTGTGTGTGTGTGTGTGTGTGCGTGTGTGCGTGTGCGTGTGCGTGTGTGTGTCTCGTATATATATTTAAATGATTTACTTTTTCAATGCCACAGCAAAAGTGGCTACTGTTCGTACATCAGTGTATCCTTCCAGCATATTGTCAACCTCTTCCACTGTGCTGTTGTATACCTTCTGCAAACTAATTAAAACAAAAAGCAAAGTTATTATAAAATTTGATCATCGAATAATTTCACCAACAACATTACCTAATCATATCAAGTACAATTGACAATAGTAAATCAATTAAAAAGTAATAACCAACCTATTATTTTCTGTACCATGGAATCTTTCCTACGTAAGGTAGGTAATTAATTCTTCATTCTCAAGTGATCATTAAGATTGATAACT
This sequence comes from Pectinophora gossypiella, assembly GCF_024362695.1. Classification (NCBI taxonomy): domain Eukaryota; kingdom Metazoa; phylum Arthropoda; class Insecta; order Lepidoptera; family Gelechiidae; genus Pectinophora; species Pectinophora gossypiella. The sequence continues at coordinate 2,776,635 of NC_065414.1, read as the reverse complement.
GCATAAAAAAATCTTAATACTTTCTAAAATACAGTTATAATATTACAAGTCCAACAGCAAGCTTTATTGTGGGATGAATTAAGAGTACATAAGAGAGATAAAATGGTCAAAGGAAGAATGCCTTTATGCCTTTATACCTACAAGCACCAAAGAGATGTTATTGAATCTTAGCTATTCCAACTAAGTTGTCTTCAATAATAATAACAAAGCAAATGTCCATATGAATCTAGTCCACTTTTTAGGTATAAAAGATAAAACCTGTCAATTACTGTTTATCAATAACAAACCCTAAAAGTATAGTCTACAAATTATATTATTGTACCAACCCTTGCAACAGCTGTAAATTCTTTTTAAACATTTCATTTTCTTCTTTTAACTTTTGTACTTCCTTATTTTCAGCCTTAAAATACTCCAATTTGCCCTTAAGTGCGTCTACAACAGCATAGCTGTTAAGTAACTGGTTTTGGACTTTCTTATGAGATTCTCTGAAAAAAAAAACATTGATAAAGTATTAAAAATTAGCCTGATAAAGTGCCTATAAATATAAAAGAGATGAGTATTCAAATAACACCCACATAACAATGAATGTTGTGTACATAATAAACATGCCTCTAGTTCGATTTATAATATTCTTAAACTTTATGTCAGTATGCTGTGTTTTTACATTGTGTCAGTACTATTCGGAGGTGGAGGACAGGAGGCCTAGTATGGCTTTGTAATAGACTACTTTGGGCGCCATCCCACTTGCGTCAGACAGAGTACTGCGGGGCGGAAGGCAAGAGGGAAACCACTGCCCTATTTTTCCCTAAAAAAGTAGCATTAATGCTACACCGACAAGAGTGTGGCTCTTAAATTGATGATGATGAAACTTTATGTAACCTTATTTATTTATTTTATTGTACACAGAACAGGATGTACAGACAATTAAACTAATACAACACAGAGAAACAGTTCAGCTTGTATCTAGTAGAAATCTCTTCCAGCAGATCGGAAAAGAGATAAGTGTAAGATAGGTGTGTACATCAATAGCAAGATAAATAAAAGAAATAGAAAATACGCATACATTATTTGACTACGAAACAACAGAAGAATAAAAAATCTCAATGATAAAAACTTGTTTCTAAGGTTCACAAGAACAATGCAGGTAGAAAATTACTACGCAATATTCTTCTTCTTATATCAACAACATACAAACAAACACTAAAACAACTTACTATGCAATAAAAATAGGTACTTACTCATTCTCCTTTACTTTATTCGTCAATTCTGTTATTTGTTGTTCCTTTGATTTTAACTGGATGGTTTGTTGTCGAACTTGTAATATAGTAGAATCCAGCTTGCTCTGAAGATTTGCTATACTTTCGTCCCCAGAAATAGGTTGGTTTGAAGATGCTGGATAAACACGGAATACCGACTTTGGTGTTACTTTGTCCCTGCATTGCGGACATGTGTTTGATCTGAAAGGGTGCAGAATGTAAGAGCTCAACTGGAAGATTATATATCCAATATGAAAAATTTATATGGAAAATAGGGCACCTTGGATCCTTAGACAACTTGTTTTACACTTTTAATAGCATATATATTATTCAAAACTATTTACCACTCCATTTGATAGAGGGGATGTCTATACGGTCACAAGCCACTTTGGTATCATGTCACATTAACTTTTTTGACAGACTGAATTCCTAAGTCATACTAAATGTGAAATATGTTAGTGCAACAGGGTTCTAAAGCGGTAACATGATACTTATTGCTCATAACTGTACGTTTTTGTGGGCACATTATACAGGTTGTTTATGTTGTATTGTGTATTTATTTAAGTCGCCTTTTACCTTGCTGTCCATGTAGACAGGCAATTCTCGTGAAATAGATGTCCACATTTGGTTACATGGATAACATCTGCTTGGTTCAACACTTCACTGCATATTGTACACAACACAAGCATTTTGCCGTTGCAAAATAAGTAAAATCACTCGTACTTATTTAATTTTAAGCACTACACTTAAATTTTCAAAATAAAACTATATTTAATACATAATAACAAAATTAATGGCAGAAATAAATTTTATCTTTATCAAAATTAAAGAAGGTAGATTAAACTTAATGTAAATTAATACGCCGACTTTGTTTACTACTTGAAGCTTGAAGGTTTTTAGGTTATGTGACTGACAGTGACAGTTTACTTCTTAATTATTTTTTTTCGGCATGGATACACAGATTTTTTTAAATAAACTTGTCTTATCGTTATTTTTCAAAAGGCAACTAATTTGTCTAACAACAACAATGTACGGTTTATTTTAAAAGTTAGTGGCAGTGTCTTAGGACTAATGAATTAGTTGTATCGTTAATTTACACGTGTAGGCTCTTTTACTAAAGTACCTTCCCTTTATTTTTGGTCGGCCTATTGTTACCGAATTTTCTGTAACAAAAAGTACTTTCACTGCCTAAGGACATTGTAGAAGTTAGAAAAGGAACTAATGGATTCTTACAAGCCACAGGATCTTATAAGAATATCTTTCTTTTTAATATTGGAATGATAAAAAATGAGAATTGACCTACTAGTGAGACTTTAAGACTATCTAGCACCTAATAAATCCTCAAAAAAGGAACTCCTACCTCTACCGTACGTACAGTAATCGAAAATATCAAACTTAATTACTATGTTGAGTATTTAAATAACCGCCAACCACTAAGTTCAAGAACAAAATCGTAAAGTCTCACTAGATACTTTTAAAAACAATAATTCCCTAACACTTTTTCTATAACGGTATTCCTTTGTTTCAGACATTTTCTTCAACATAACGCTGAGAAGAAAGACGTTGTTCTACACAGTGAACCTTATCGTCCCCTGCGTCGGAATATCATATCTCTCAGTCCTTGTGTTTTATCTCCCAGCTGATTCTGGGGAAAAGATTGCTTTGAGCATTTCAATCTTGCTGTCACAGACCATGTTCTTCTTACTCATTTCTGAAATCATACCCTCGACGTCCTTAGCATTACCCCTTTTGGGGAAATACCTATTATTTACCATGTTACTTGTGGGACTGTCTGTAGTTATAACCATCATAATATTAAACGTGCACTATCGAAAACCTAGTACGCATAAGATGGCGCCTTGGGTGAGGAAGTTTTTTATAACGAAACTACCGAAATTGTTGCTGATGAGAGTTCCGAAGGATTTGCTGAGGGACTTGGCGGCGCAGAAGATCGCAGGAAGAAGCATGAAGAACAAGAATAAGTTTAAAGATGCGTTGGCGGCCGCTGAGCAGACCAATTCGAATGCTTCGAGCCCTGATTCTTTACGTCATCATTTGCCTGGAGGGTGTAACGGACTGCATTCGACTACTGCTACTAATCGGTAAGTAGCCCGTACTGTAAAGACTACAAAGACGATTTCGGTACGGTAAAGAGAAGAAAAAAGCTACTCTGTCAGACAATTTCACTTCATTTTCGTGTTTAGCTTCCTGACGAACCATCTACAACTTACTAAGAACTTACTTTTAGAAGAAATATGATCTTTAGAAGGCGTTAAACTGATTATCATTCTAAGGTCATAAACGTCGGCAAAAGTATTGCGTCTTAAGGTGGCTGCAAGGCACGCAAGTTTTCTTCTAATACTTTGTAGTTCTACCCATCACTTGATATCTCGGGAGTGAGTTTGTGTCATAATCATAATAGTGCCGATTCGGGCAACCACCATCTTATATATAAACATAAATAGCCTATATACGTCCCACTGCTGGGCACAAGCTTCCTTCAACTGGAGGAGTACGGAGCACACTCCACCACGCTGCTCCACTGCGGGCTGATGAAGGTGTTTTTAATGGCTAATAGCCGGGACCAACGGCTTAACGTACTCTCCGATGCAAGGAATCATCTTACTTTTTCGGACAATTAGGAAATTCATGCCTGCAATGTTCTTACCAACAAAGGACAGACTCACAATGTGGTTTCTACAATGTCCCCATCGGGAAACCAACCCGGACTTCCAAATCGTGAGCCAAAAGCGCTAGCCACTACACCACGGAGGCTGTTAAGAGCTACCAAACTAAAAATAGGCTAAGGTTGTGACATCTATTTTTAACACTAGCACCATTGTATCTGCGTGTATGAATCTCCAATCCGGTTCTCCTTCAACAGATTTAGCGGTCTGGTAGGAGCTTTGGGCAGCTTAGGAGCTGGCTACAACGGCCTCCCATCAGTCATGTCTGGGCTTGATGACTCTCTCAGCGACGTGGCTCCTCGCAAGAAGTATCCCTTCGAGCTGGAGAAGGCGATCCATAACGTCATGTTCATTCAACACCACATGCAGAGACAGGATGAGTTTAATGCTGTAAGTAAAAAGTGTAACACTTTAAAACTTGCGCATTTTCAAGCTCAATGAGTTGTACTTTAGACCAACCCATTGGGATATAGTCGTGAGCTTTTCTTCTTATTGTGTGGGTTGTGAGGTGGAATACCAGCCCCATCAAGCCTGGTGTCAGGGTTAGCCGCCAAAGGCCCCTGACATGACTCATGTAACGATTACTAACTTACATCAGTAAATAGTAACCGAGACCAACGGCTTAACGTGCTATCCGAAGACGGATCATCTTACTTTCGGACTATCAGGTGATCAGCCTGTAACGTCGTAATCAAAGCAGAAATCACAGAGTAATTTTGTGATATTCCCCACCGGGACTCGAGCCCGGGACCTCCGGGTCTCTAACGCTCAAACATTGTTTTTAGAGTAGTTGAAATCTTGCATTTTTATTGAGATCATTATTATTAATAGCCCTCAATGCCACACTGCAGGGCAAAGGCTTCTCTTCCCTTCTTCCACTCCTCCCTGTCTTTATTGAGATACAGAAACAAAATTCGATTGACATCTGACATGACAGAAAAACATCATAGATATACCACAATTCGGAAAAGCGTAATCATGACCGCTCAATCAACTAACCGCTGCCGTTACTTTATTTAATTACTGAATCCAGTTAAGCAGGTAATTTCCATACATTCGCTGATTATGTTAAATTATAAAAACCGATATACTGATTTATAATTTCAACATCGAATTAACATCGGACTTCGGAATTTAATATCATGGTGTACGGTCATTTAATTCGCCAGGGTTATTTATTCATTTACTCGTTCTTCCTAAAATTAAAAGCTGTCAATCATCCGTCCTTTTCCTTTTCGGCGGATAAGAAAATGACAGGACAACTTAAAGTAAAAATTAGGAGGTGTATGCAGGAATCGGGGCCATTGATTATAATTCTAAATAAAACTAATAATTCTGACAGCGTGTACGGTTCTTCTTCTATCGTGTGGGTTTTAAGGTGGATTACCAACCCCATCAACCCTGGTGTCATGGTTACTATTCAGCCGCCAAAGGGCCCTGGTACGGCTCACGTAACGACTACTTACTTACATCAGTAAGAAATAACAGCTTAACGTGCCTTCCGATGCACGGATCATCTTACTTTAATGCCCTAACCAAACTAGATATCATAAAGAGACTTTTTTGATATGTCCCCACCGGGAGTTGAACGGATCGTAAGCCCAACGCTCAAACCACTGGACTACGGACGCCGTGACGCGTACTAATATGTATACACTTTGAAACCATGTCAAATTATTTTTTTGACAAATTATACCGTAAGTAAAAAAAGTCAATTGTATTGAGTTGGGTTTCAAATGAAAAGGCTTAATTTGCACATCCAAATATGTATATATTATTAACTTTTACTTGAGAGTTTGCTTATATTTACTCACGTGCCAAGGTGCAAAGCCAGCAGAATAAATATTGTCTTCTAATTTTGATTAACAATTTAGCACTCTTAATGAGACAAATATTACGAATTGCTAACAACAACCTTAAAGTTTGATGATGAATAAAGCTTGCTGTTATGTTGTTATCCATAATTTTAAAAAAAGAAAAGAATTTTTGTATTGTATTGTAAGAAAAGTTTTACGTGGTATTGGAATTGAATATGCTAGTTTCCAATTAGTTAAATCAGTTACTTTATACAAAAGTCAAAACGTAATTACTTTGGAACTTGTATGAAAAAGCAACCTGTGACCTCTGGTCTGGTGGTCTCTGCCTACCCCAATAGGAAAAAGGCATTTTATGTATAAGTATAAACTAGTAAGTAACGCGTCGGTTTAATCAATGCCACAGCACACCCTAAACACTTCATACAAAAATCCTTGACGTTATCGTACACGCGCATCTGTGTGTGTGACGTCTGACGCTCATGCTATTGAAGACTAAAGTAAGACCGAAGGGGGTGAGGTAAACCTAGCTCAGCCCCTGGTGGGGAGCGGAGAGTTGCCGTTTACATATCTATCCCTACGGTAACATTATATTATGTGTTGTTTTGATAGTCACTTCTGAACATTTCCCTTTTTCTTTTCAAACAGGAGGATCAAGATTGGGGCTTCGTTGCAATGGTGCTGGATCGACTCTTCCTCTGGATCTTCACCATCGCTTCCATCGTTGGCACTTTCGCCATCCTCTGCGAAGCACCATCACTTTATGACGACACTAAACCTATCGACATGATTTTGTCTTCGGTGGCTCAGCAACAGTTCCTGCCTGTAGACAGTGGGGATTCCTAAAGTTTGAAAGTAAGGCATGGTCTGATGGATAAGCAATAATGTAACACCAAGGATGAAAGATTTTTCGAATGTTTTTTTATTAGAAGAAAACAGCTGAATGGGGAGATCAGTCCTGAATTGTGCTTGAAATGGTAATTGAAAATAACTGTATATTGATATTTACAACGATCGATTTTTTGCGAATCGTGATATTTGATTCATTTTCTCAATGTGAAAACTATGGACAAATCTTATATTTATATTCTTATTGTCTTCTCATATTGTCTTCTCTTCTTCTTATTGTTTGTTCCAAGGAAAGATCTAAGATTGAATGGCAGCATACATTTTGCAGTAGTTTTTTACTATACATATTTGGGGATATGTACATCATAATTAAAACACATAATTACGGGTTCTTACCGCGTTTAAATCAGGGATATGAGACTCCCGATATTTCGACACTGTTGCAAGTGCCATGATCACGGATTTTTATTTTTTTATGTATATTAAGAAACAAACGGTCATTTACATGAAAGTATTACATTATGGTAATTAGTTTAGACCTATAGTTTCCTTAATTAATTATAATTAACAACAATGTGGCCTGTAACTTAAATTACTTACTACTTCCATTTTAATTTATCTAGGGTAGTTTACTTTAATAAAAAATAATAAACATTCAATAACAAAAGATTAAAGAACAAACAATATGGATGATTCCAAGGTCAAAGATAAACATTAAAGATGCAGATTACTGAATATCTTGACGTAAGTAATCGTTGTAATTAGTTGGAATCATCCCTTTAAAGAGAATTAATAATAATAAAAAAAAACATTCAAAAAGACAATAAAAAAGAAACGTAATATAGACTAAATAAACAAGTACAGACTATCCTAAAGCATTATATGGCCTTGAAGGCTTTTTTTACTGAGTTTAAAGAGTTACAAAATATATCAACATTTTGAAGTTTCTTATTCATGTTGTACAATTTACAAGCACGTTTAATAAACATGTTTTGAGCATATGAAGTTTTAGAACGGGATGACAGTCATATCCCTGATTTAAACGCGGTAAGAACGCGTTGTTATGTGTTTTAATTATGGTAATAACCGCGTAAAACTAAAACAAGATTATTATGTACATCGTTTTCACGGGATCCGCTTACCTAACCTGAAGATATGACAGGTCCGGATTTTTACAGAAGCGACTGCCTGTCTCCAATCCGCGAAGGAAAACCAGCCCTATACAGGTAAAGGGGGTTATATGAGGATATATTGAGATATGAGAATAAATTGTCTGTTCCATGTAACGGAAGCAACGGAATGAATTTTTTTAAGGCTGACCCAATTAACAAGTGTCAAAATTATCGTAAAACTGCCAATTATATTTCATAGGCAAATTATTTAAAATTGAATTTGATCGTATAATTAAAATTCGTTTGCATTAAACCTGTATTTATTTAATGTCTGATTGATTAAATATTGTCGAAATGTCGAAAGTTGCTGCAGTTAATTAACGGGAATCTAGATGTAAAATATCAGGTTTATTTTGGTAAGAATACAATGAAAATGGATAATTCACTTTACCAATAATATGTAAAGACATTGACACTGGAGTGTAAAATTATATAGGTTCTCATTTACAGCAAGGATGAAATATTGTAAATTGGTTTCAACATAACTTTAATACTTATCAACAATTATTTACTTACTTCATGTGTTCAAATTGTGAATCAAAATGCTTCCGCACCGTACATGCTGCGTGGTCCAGTGGTTGAGCGTTGGGCTCACGATCCGGAGGTCCTGGGTTCGATTCTCGGTGGGGACATATCACAAAAATTACTTTGTGGTCCCTAGTTTGGTTAGGACATTACAGGCTGATCACCTGATTGTCCGGAAGTAAGATTATCCGTCGGAAGGCACATTAAGCCCTTGCTCCCGGTTACTACTTACTGATTGAAGTAAGTAGTCGTTACATGAGCCATGTCAGGGGCCGTTGGCGGCTCAATAGTAACCCTGACACCAGGGTTGACGAGGTTAGTACTCCACTTTACAACCCACACGATAGAAGAAGTTCCGTACACGCTGTCAGAATTATCAGTTTTATATAGAATTATAAACACTGGCACAGAATAGAGAAGGTTTGTTTTTGTTTTGTTACTTTATGCTAGCATATAGAGCGTATGATGTTTAAGAATTTTGGTCTGGTTTAACAATAGAATGAATAGGTTCGGTCTGTGGTATTTCAAGTCGAATATTTGTTATCTTAATATTTTGTAGCTGCATTATATCAATAATTCTTGCGATTACGTCACAAAACCGTGTTATAGCCGAGACTTTAGTGTTAAGATTCAATAAATCTTATTTATTACAATATCAACAGGTTTGAAGTTGCATTAGCTAAATCAGCTTTTGATGTAGGTAGATATATGAGCCAAATAGTTTAGTGTTTAGTGTTGGTCACATTATAGCCAAAATATGGCTGTGATTTTGTATTTTAGTGTAACTTAGTGTGTAAGATCGAGAAAAAACTATTTGGTCCCGTTTTCAGAAATCCGTTTTCGAATTTCTAGTACCACTTTGCTAGCTAAGCACAATCCCGCTGAGTGCCAACTTTTTAAGCATTTCGTATTTAGAAGCGTGTTGTTTCGCTCTTTCGTGTGACGAATAGTATCTTCTCTTTCTCTCGCACTTATCGCACTCTGTATAGCGGTGCTGTGCTGGCTAGTTTAGACTTTTTTATTAACTTATCTATCTATACCTTTTTTCTAATTAAACATGAAATTAAAATTCGAACAACGCACACGGTGTAGATTTTTTTTAAGTAACACCTTTTTGATTAATTTTAACCATAGTAACGTTTTAAAATATTATTATGTATTGATTGATCCCATTTGACAGGTGATTTCAGAAGATCTAAACGAAAAAAATAAATACTTATTAATCGTAATGTCTACGTTTGATACTAACAATAATGGATGTATACCTAAATTGACAAGAACAGAGCTCAAACAATAAGACGCGAACTTCCATTTAAATTAGTAATTAACGTAAGAGTTTTCATTACATAAAATATGGCTGTGTTAGATTTAATGTAACTTGTAGGTCGTAATCATATTCTTCATTATAATGTATAATTAACTCTTGTGTGCTTTCTAGTAGAAATTACACTGTTTAATTAAGTATTAAGGTGCTCCCTCACCGCGAGCATTTGCCTGTAATGTAAGTCCGTATGCAGAAAGAAAGCTGGAAACTTATAAGCTCTTACCAGCGCTTTCAAGCGCTGGTGACCCGCGCAGGAAAATATATGAATGCGCGCCGATAAGCACTGAACGGTGCCGACAAGCTTCAACTCGCGCGCTGGTCAGCGCTGGGCGCTGCCATTGAAAAATTAATAAACAATTGCGACAAACCTGCTCTCCTTTGTGTAGAACGGACCAGCGCTGTCAAGCGCCGGTAAGCGCTTATAAGTTTCCAGCTTTCTTTCTGTATACGACCTTACGTTACAGATCCAAGCATTATATCAGTGCGCCAGGAGAGCCGTTACCGATAAGCTAAATTACATCCCAGGTGCTGAATTCCATCCGCGCCAAATCTACAGTAAACTACATCACAAAACTGTGCATGTTTAGTAAAGTCATTAATATATAATACTAGACTACCGACGACTTCACCCGCATCATGATTCTTGCTTTAAAAAAAAGTTCATACAAACTTTGAATCCCTTCTTTAACCCTTTGGGGGTTGAATTTCTCAAATTCCCGACTTAGTGAGCACTTACGTGCTAAAAGAAACCACTATGCAAAATTTGGCACTCCTAGCATTTGTAGTTTCTGAGATTTTGTGATTAATCAGTGAGGGATATTCCGCTTTCATAAAATATAAATAATGATTATTATAATTCTGCTAGAAAGCAACACGTCTTTACTGTTGTATTTGACTGTCTATATACAACATGTGGTTATTGACTGTTATCGATGTGCAAACTTTGGCTTGTTGTGTTGGTTCAAACACGTTTCTTGGCTGCGTGGCTCCATAGCGATAAACTCCATAGACAAAGGTGACGCCACACGAGTTGGGGGCGAATTTATATCGCCGTGTATCGGGTGCCAAGACTGCTAAAGGCTAAAGCGTGTTGTAGTCTATTGAAAAAGGTAATTTTTTGTGTTAAGGTGATACTATCTTGACAATGGAAATATTAAATACTTTCTGATTTTCTGCCTATTTCGTAAAAGGGAGTAGGTAGTTTATAAAACATCACGTTTAAAAATGTTTTATGAAAACGCGGGTTAAAACGGCCACATTAAAACAATTCATCCAACACAGCAATATTGATTGCTATTTGTCATTTGTTTGCATTGCGCAATTACTTTGCAATATTGGTTTTTTAGATGAATTGCTTCGAAATGGCCTTTTTAACCCCCCAGTTCTTAGTCGGAACCCGACGACGATAGGGACAATTACAGTCATGAATAGCTAAGACTGTTTTAATATTTCCATACTAGTAGATATAACAGATTATTTGTTCACTAGCTTTTGCCCGCGACTTCGTCCGCGTGGCGTGTTATATAAGAGAGAGATCTTTGTGTGTGTGGGAGTGCATACTTATGCAGTTTAGATTTTTTCATAAGTACAATTTTTTTCCCAATAACTCCCATTTTTCAAAATACAGCCAAAAATAAACTTTATATTTACTAAGGTATGCATGCATGCTAGATTGAATCAATTGATTGAATTGATTTTTTTTAATTGATTGTTCATTGAGTTTTCATTTTAATACACACTTCCTCTCTTCCCTTCAACGTTGCTGTGCCCTACAGGGTCCATGTTTTAGTTCCTATGCCTATGTAACACCCCATTGTACTACATGGAATGCAATAAATAATTTAATTTAATTGAATTGAAAACATCTTCTATCTTACGCGGTTTCGATTTTTTCATACAAATGTTTTTTCCCGCTAACTACCGTTCCCGTGGGAATTTTGTAATATCCTGTTGCAACTAAGCTTTAAGTTTACTAAAGTACCTGCATGCCAAATTTCAAACGTCTAACTTGAGTGGTTTAGATTTTTCATACAAAAGGATTTTCCCGCTAATTCCCGTTCCCGTGAGAAATTTGGGAATTCCTTTCTTAGTGCACCTCTACGGTACCTATGGTACCTGCATGCCAAATTTCAAACGTCTAGCTTGAGTGGTTTAGATTTTTCATACAAAAGGATTTTCCCGCTAATTCCCGTTCCCGTGGGAATTGAAATTCCTTTCTTAGTACACCTCTACGGTATCTAAGGTACCTGCATGCCAAATTTCAAACGTCTAGCTTGAGTGGTTTAGATTTTTCATACAAAAGGATTTTCCCGCTAATTCCCGTTCCCGTGGGAATTGAAATTCCTTTCTTAGTACACCTCTACGGTATCTAAGGTACCTGCATGACAAATTTCAAACATCTAACTTGAATGGTTTAGATTTTTCATACAAAAGGATTTTCCCGCTAATTCCCGTTCCCGTGAGAATTTTGGGAATTCCTTTCTTAGTGCACCTCTACGGTACCTATGGTACCTGCATGCCAAATTTCAAACGTCTAACTTGAGTGGTTTAGATTTTTCATACAAAAGGATTTTCCCGCTAATTCCCGTTCCCGTGAGAATTTCGGGAATTCCTTTCTTAGTACACCTCTACGGTATCTAAGGTACCTGCATGACAAATTTCAAACATCTAACTTGAATGGTTTAGATTTTTCATACAAAAGGATTTTCCCGCTAATTCCCGTTCTCGTGGAAATTTCGGGAATTCCTTTCTTAATGCACCTTTACGGTACCTAAGGTACCTGCATGACAAATTTCAAACGTCTAACTTGAGTGGTTTAGATTTTTCATACAAAAGGATTTTCCCGCTAATTCCCGTTCTCGTGGGAATTTCGGGAATTCCTTTCTTAGTGCACCTCTACGGTACCTAAGGTATCTGCATGCCAAATTTCAAACGTCTAACTTGAGTGGTTTAGATTTTTCATACAAAAGGATTTTCCCGCATTCCCGTTCCCGTGAGAATTTCGGGAATTCCTTTCTTAGTGTACCTCTACGGTATCTAAGGTACCTGCGTGCCAAATTTCAAACGTCTAACTTGAGTGGTTTAGATTTTTCATACAAAAGGATTTTCCCGCTAATTCCCGTTCCCGTAGGAATTTCGGAAATTCCTTTCTTAGTGCACCTCTACGGTATCTAAGGTACCTGCATGCCAAATTTCAAACGTCTAACTTGAGTGGTTTAGATTTTTCATACAAAAGAATTTCCCTTCACTACTCTGCTCCTATTGATTGTAGCGTGATGAAAGGTATACTATAACCTGTCCAGGAGTGTGAAGAATAATTGTACCAAGTTTCATTAAAATCCGTCTAGTAGTTTTTGTTTCTATAAGGAACATACAGACAGACAGACAGACAGACAGACAGACAGACAGACAGACAGACAGACAGACAAAAATTTTACTGATTGCATTTTTGGCATCAGTATCGACCACTTATCACCCCCTGATAGTTATTTTGAAAAAATATTTAATGTACAGAATTGACCTCTCTACAGATTTATTATAAGTATAGATAACTTGATCTAACTTCAAGAGATGTTTTAAAGTCATGGAGAATTTATAACACTACAAAAAATATAAAGTAAATGGAGCCAACGAATCGCTGTCCAAACTCTGTCTTCGAAGTTAAATGTAAGAGCGGTAGCTGTTGAATGTTAAAAGTATCTTAGATTAAGTTCTAATATTTCAAATAAAGACAAAATCAACGGTGTGTTTTATTTTCCACACATTTTAGCAAAAAAAAAAAATATTTTTCAAAATTGGCTTACAAAGTTAGCGCTTTTTGAACGTGAAAAAAGAAATAAGTTACATATTATGTAACTAGCTATAAAACTACTACCACATCGGAATCTGTAACGATGAGGGAAAGACGTGGCCAGAAAACCTCCCAGCACAGGGCTAGTCCTACTGTTTCACGTTTTCCTGATATTTTTTTTTAAATCCAGTTTGTATTACATAATTTATAGACTTAAATACAATGGTATTCCAATTACAGTCGGTGCAAGGAAAGTGAAAGTGAATAAAGAGACATTTGTGAGCATTTTTTTTTTATTTTTTCTAGAACAGAAAAGCTTCTATGCTGTACTGAGCGCGTCGGCCCGTCTCGGTGCGCCGGCCATGTCGTTAAAACCGACAAAGGAACTCGGTCCATGATAGACTGGCGATGGGCTCATCACTTATCACATCCTAGATCTTCATATCAAATTGGCTGAACTTTTTTCTTGATTTTCATATAAAATTGGCTGAAAATTTGCTGTCAGTAAGTATGTATACACGTCAAATATAAACCTTAAAACCCTTCGTAAAACAACGTTAAGTTTCGTCACTCAACAGTGCTGCCGCCTACATTTGAGTTTATAGTTTTTGTCCTCATTAAATATGACAACAGCCGGGTCTGCATGACAACCGCGGCGGCGCAAATTATATCGAGAAATTGCATCAATAAACGATACGAATGCTATCTACGTAGATGGACGTCAAACGGCTATTGGTCGAAGCGCTCAATATAATTCGCGCCGCGCGCGGCGCGGTTGTCATGCAAACCCGCCTGGACGCGATTGTAACGCGGACTCGCATTTGACTGCCCCGCGCTGCATCTGACCTAGGGTTCTAAAAGGCCACACGAAACAATTTATCTAAAAAGCAATATTGCAATTTGACACTTGCGCGTATAAAAGTAAGTGCGCGACATCAATAAATATCAAATAGCAATATTTGCTTTTTAGGGTTCCGAACTTTAAAAGGAAAAACGGTACCCTTATTTGTATGAATTGGCTCAATGTGGCCTTTTTAACCGCCCTGCTCCTGCTTTTGATGTGCCGAAGCCTTTAGAGTGCTGGTTGTGACAGGATGACAATATTATAAAGTTTTTTACACTACGTTAACTGAAAATGTTACATGCTAATGATGCTCTAGTTGATTCCACAGATCAGTTCCTATAGATACAGCGTCATGTTCAAAAATTTCAATCCAATTTTTATTCACATTATATCGACTCAAAAAATCTCAAAAAGAAACCCAAAATAAAAAAAAATCTAATCAAAAAAGAATCTCAAAAATACTCTTGTGTAAATACATTTTAACGGTTTTGTCTGTAGTCGTATCTGACATAGTGGCTTTATAGTGAAAACAACGTAAGCGCCTTTTTGATGTGATTTTCTTCAAAAAAAACCTTGCAATAGACATGTTAGTCTTAATTCATGTAAAAAAATGTGTTCCTGTGTCGTATATTTGCGCAACAAAGTATTGTGTATTGCAGTATATTGCTCCCTCTTCAACAGAAAGAACTAAATTATCTGTTTATTTTTCAAAGTGTAAAACGGTGATTTGTAGTTCAAATGTGTAGGTTATGTAATGCGTTCTTTACTTAACTATTTTTTGGTACCTATTCAGTATCTATTGTGGATAGTCTGTGGCGAACCCTAATCAAATTCTACCCCTTCCTGATGCTAGGAGCTGTTTTTGCAGATAAATTACTATGAGAGAAGGGTATCAACCTTCAAGGTCATTTAAATTATAGTTAGCTTTATACATACATACGTGCCGAAACTCATGCTCGTTATCCCTAATGGGATGGGCAGAGAGCAGAGAGCAGAGAGAGCATCGTATTAACAGTAGTTGTTCTTGATTAACCTGCAATTACAAAAAACTTTTTATCTTGACAAATAAAAAGGCTTCCCATGTCAGAAATAATAGTAACAACTACTTCTCTAAATTCAATTACTTGACCGGACAAGTGCGGAGCGCTGAGAGATAACACCCAGTACTAAATTTGACACAACAGGCCTGAGGGTGTCCAGTTGGGTGCGAACCTCGGCTCAGGGCGTCGTGTAAGAGGATTATATTTGAAAGAAGTATAATCGATCCTAGTGGGATTTTTACGCGCTGAATGAGGGAAATACACGACCACGCCGTTAGGGCCGGTATCGGGGTCCTGAAGTGTTTGTTGTCGCGAGCTGATTAGCCGGCTGTGGCTAGAGTAAATAATGTCGTGAGGATCGTATACGACAACAAGCCATACTTAAGTGTCCCTGTTTAGCACAAACGACGTCAAAGCAGAAGTAACCCAACAACGAATTAAACGCTGAGGATTTTTCGTACAAAACTCTCAACTAATTGAATTGCTAAATTACTTATTTTAAAGTCACTGGACAGACTGTTGGTTAGCGTTGAATAATTCAATGTGCCACAGTAAATAGACTCCCAATCTGACCCGTCTGGTCATGCGAAAAATCGACGACAGGGGCTCAAGGTTATTCAGTAAACTAGGTATGTTTTTTTAATGTGTACTCTTGTATTTAGCGAAAGTGGTGGGTCAGGATCGTAGTAAGTGGAACTCCGTGGAGTCTGCCTACCCCAACGGGAAATAAGTGTGATCTTAGTATGCATAATGTAATAGACTATTCTGGGCGACATCACACAGATAGAGTACTGCGGGGCGGAAGGCAAGTGAGAAACCACTGCTCTATTTGTCCCTAAAAAGTAGCATGGAAAATGCTACATCGACAAGAGCGTGGCTCTTAAATTGGTGATGATGACGCATATATGTGTACTCTTAGAGGTCTTAGAGGGTCGGTATCGGGGTCTGAAGTGTTTGTTCTCGCGAATTGATTGGCTGCATCTATGGCTAGAGTAATCGGGTCGTCGGGGTCAAAAATAACCGTGCAATTTCTTTCCAAGTCTGTTCTTTACAGCCAATTTCACCTATTCTGCGCTATCGGCCACTGCATCACCTCCCAATCTAAGCTGAAACAGCTGGATTCTTGCACACTCAATCACAGACCAATATTGCTGCTCCATATCTCATATAATTATCCTCGCGGACGTGATAAATTACGCCCGCTTGGCGTTTACGCACCTATACTAGTGTGTACAGTCCCTGTTACCAAGTTGCTGAGATTGGTAATCCACTTCAGAAGAAGAAGAGTGTGTGCAATATCACCGCGAGATAAGACCTGATAGAGTCTTCGTGAATAGTTTTAAACAACAAACTGTTCTGTTCATTCCCAAGTAGGTTGTTAACAGCCAATTCACCTCTTCCACGCCATCGAGCACTGCATCACCTCACCTCCCAATCCAAGCCAAAACAACTGGATTTTTGCATCCACCCTCAATCACAACATTACAGCTCCATTTTTCACATAATTAACCTGGTGGACGCGACAAATTTTCCCGGCTTGGCGTTTATGCATCTATATTAGTGTGTGCAATCCCTGACACCAGAGTTGCTAAGGCTGCTAATCCACTTCACAACCCACATGATAGAAGAAGAAGTGTCTGTAATATTACCGCGCGATAAGACCTGATAGAGTCTCCGTGAACAGTTTTGAACTAAAAACTGTTCTGTTTCTTTCCAAGTCTGTTGTTAACAGCCAATTCACCTCTTCCGCGCCATCGAACACTGCATCACCTCACCTCCAAGCCGAAACATCTGGATTTTTGCAGCCACACTCAATCACACGTCGCCAACAGGCCGGCTATTAAAAACCCCGGTCGGGGTTCGGTCCCGTACACGACATTGGCATCATTCCAAATCGTTTGTGGACTGTTACAGTTCCGGTTTTTGTTGAAACATTTTAAATTCGAAATTCGAAATGGGGATGATTTTTTACATATTTATATCGTATTCAAAATATTCTAAACACATTTTGTTAAAATATGTCACTAATTTCGTTACCCTGTTCACAACGTTTTTTGAATTTTTATTTTATACGATTTTTTACCTAATTTACAAGACTGTTATAAAATGACTTGATCAGTGATGATGCGATCAGAAGAACAAAAGCAGGCATATTTACCTGGATTATTGTAGATATTGTAAAAATTTTGTTGATGGACTAATGTTATGGGCGATAGGCTGATCCCTTATCACCATAAGGTTCATCATATCCATCTTAGGACTTCGTATCAACAGTGGCTGCAAGTTGTCTTTGATTACTTGTGGCTCTGCCCACCCCATTTGGGATTACGGGCGTGAGTTTATGTATGTATGAATGTTTGTTGCATGTGTTCTCTCTCGAGCTACTAGATATGTACAGAATGTTAGTGACACTATAACGAATACTGAGGGGGATGATTCAGCTCATAATTTCGAGTAACAAGTGGAATTTTCCATCGCAAAAGTACGGAGTTAAAAATAATTTTAAGAAGCACGAAAATATATATCTTTACAAGACTATCCCAATACAATCACTAGAAATATACAGTCATAATTTATACAAATCTTAAATTAATAGAAATTAATTAATTTAAATTATTTCCCCATCAAAATTCCACTTAATATTAACTCAGAATCATGACCTGAATCATCCCCCTCAGTATTCAGTGCGGTGTCACTAACACCTGTGTTAATATTAAGAGGCAAGAATTTCATTCAAATAACCTACACTAACATTTATAACTAGACATCTAAAACGTACTACTCTCCAAATTACATTACCATTTACAAGTTTAAAAACCTGTAACACAAATGAAAGTTTACCAAAACAACGCAACTTTCTCTGAACAAGCAGTTGTAAATTACAACTGGGCATTTACTTATCGCAGTTCTAAATTCTGCAGCTAGCCAGCTACCACGCAGCACGATTGCACATTTAAAAATAAAATCCCATTTTGCGATTCAACACACGTACATAGCCTCGTCTAATGGAGTCTACTCAACGTGTTTGATCTAGGCTTCTGGGAGGAACGATTTTTCTAACGAGAAAATAGTTTTTCATTTTAATTTTCGTCCCGAAGGAGGTTTTTTCATTGGCGCTTGCTGATGCTTGTGATGGTGGAGATTTGCGTCGCCACGTTTTAGGAGGGTGCTTTTAAGATTGAACGAATTTTTGATCCTTTTATCAGGTCGTCTAGTGAACTTGCTCTCAACTAAGTAGTAGGAAATAAATTTTATTTCTACTTGGTTTTATGAAATATTTTATTACAAATTTGACATTTGTTAACATTGCGCACTAATTTTAAATGCGCAAATATCAAGTTACATAATAATTAAAATAAATTTATTTTATCACATTTATTGTTAGACTCTTTATGACTGAGCTGCAAAAGGCCCCTGACATGGCTCATGTAACGGCTACTTACTTACATCAGTACTTAAGTAGTAACCGGGACCAACGGCTTAACGTGCCTCCCGAAGCACGGATCATCTTACTTTCGGACAATCAGGTGATCAGCATGTAATGTCCTAACCAAACTAGGGATCACAAAGCGATTTTTGTGATATGTCCCCACCGGGATTCGAACCCGAGGCCTCCGGATAGTGAGTCCAATTCAGTCTGGACCACAGAGGCCGTACCATGATTCTCAGTTATATCAAGTGGATTTTCATGTCGAAAATTCATGAAATTGCTCTAGAGCAATAAGGCCGCCCAAATTGTACTGTATTCATGTGTTATGTCTGATTGTTGAAATTCTAGTTCTGTGCAATAAAGTATATTTGATTTGATTTGATTTGATTTGAAATTCTTTAGGGTTTTTATTTAATTATTTTCAGTTCCATCCTTTTACGATGGAAAATTACGCCTGATATCAACTTAGAATCATGGCTACTGCTATTATTTTCTAAGATCCTCTAGTGAAATAAAGATACCAACTGCACTACAGCTAGTGTCATATAATTTATACCATTATTTTACCTATGATGGGTTTGCTTTTGCTCGAAGGCATTGACGAGGCCTACCTACTACATTTGGTATTGGTAGTAATTTCAAAAAAGTACTTACTAAGAAAAATCCTTGAAAAACATCACAGCAAGATAATAATGTTATCATCATAATACTGAACAGAAACCGAAACACCAGTAAAAACTTTCAACTTTATCTACATAATCACACCTAGGAGGATCTAAAGATAATAAAAATGTATGAGTAGGTATATTAACTATAAAATAAAAATATATAATTCACGTAACATTCAGAAGAAATAAAGACAGGTTGTTTCAGAGCTTCACTGACTGGTAGCGAATAGCGTAAATAAGTATTTTTTTTGTTTTAATAGCACTTACCCGTGCTTAGGAAAACTCCCAAAGAGAAAATTTAAATCGAAAAAAAATCCGACTCGGACGGGACTTGAACCCTTAGCTCTTGTCAAGCCGGGACGAGCGTGTTAACTATTACACCACCGGGTCCTCCTCCTGACCATGCAAAATTCTTTCGATCTATCGTCATTAAGCCGAAGCCGCCGCTGGCATCTAATTTTTTTTTTCGTATTATATTATATCTCTATTATAACCGACAGAGGGATTGTGTCATCTAACATGATGGACTAATGTTATGGGCGATAGGCTGATCCCTTATCACCATAAGGTTCATCATATCCAGCTTACGACATCGTATCAACAGTGGCTGCAAGTTGTCTTTGATTACTTGTGGCTCTGCCCACCCCATTAGGGATTACGGGCGTGAGTTTATGTATGTATGTATGTATATTATCTCTTTGGGAATAAGTATAGTATTTTTATTTTAGCCATGCGTGAGTATATTTATTTATTTATTTATCAATGTTCTAGAACTATCTTTACAAGACTATCCCAATACAATAGTTCACTAGAAATATACAGTCATAATTTATACAAATCTTAAAGTAAGAGAAATTAATTAATTTTAAATTTTTATTTTTGTTTTATACTTTATAGTAATGTTTCTGTGAAACGTGCACTCAAACGGATATTGAGCGAAAAAAATCGCTTTAACTCTGGCAATGGGGCGCGCTTAATAGCTCAGGGCAATGAAAATGTACCAGTAAATGTAAGCTGGAATAATTATAACATGGGAGGAATTTCTCGGTGTTCCCCATTCCACTCGCGTTACTAAAGCTGTTTTCGCAGGGGAAATGTGTTAGACTGGCGTTATATCGTTAATAATTATCGTTAGGAAATGAGAGTCATTGACACCTAATGAGGATTTGTACCTACTGATGATTGTACTGTATCTATCATCATCTGTGTTAATTTGTTTTGTATGTTGTGTGCAATAAAGTATATTTGATTTGATTATTTATTTATTTACATTTCACGACTTTACAGTGCAGAGGCGCCAATGCGCCGTGAAACTTTAAATATAAACAATAATATAATTAAACATATGAAATTTAGGTGTAAACAATATAAAAACATATTTAATTTTCACACATCATTTATCATCTCGCAGAACTTCAGACACTCGCGACACACATACGTCCACTCACTCACAAACAGATCACACTCTGGTGCCTATACAGGTTGTGAGAAGCTGCAGTAGTTTTAGGCGGGTAAGGCGTTCCGCAACAAATATATTTATTAAGTAAAAATTGACGGTTCAAATGTAAGTATTCTTCCAATTCAATAAATATATTCGTACTTACATGAAATAATGTCATGTGTGTAATATTATGTTGTGTAATATCAAAATCAAAAAATACTTTATTTGCTTTAAATAGTCATATATAACTCAGTTATTGGGACTTCCTAGTAAGCCTCATGTAAATACCTGTGTCAAGAAGCCCCGCTCCTTCTAATTCCTATTACAACTTTGATAGTACATATATCTATTTATTTCTTTTAACAATTATAATCAACGTTTAAAAATATATTCGTTACATGAGCCTTTGGCGGCTCAGGAATAACCCTGACACCAGGGTTCATGAGGTTGGTATTCCACCTCACAACCCACACGATAAGAAGAAGAGAATAAATATATTTTTGAGTATGAGTTTGAATGATTTGAACATGTTTTTTTCTTTTAAATTAGGTACTTATAGTTAATTTTTTCATTCCGATAAGAACTAATGGCGCGAGTGTATAAAGAAATGAAAAAATAACTAGTAAACTAGCGAAGCAACAATATTAGACTGTAATAAGTTAGAAACCATCTCCAACTTAATCGAAACTTGTAAACGCGACCAAATGGATTACCATAAAACGTAGACATCGCTACCCGGTTCTATACTTCATTATACAGGTACTTATTATTAAATTTGTCTGTCCGAGCGCGAATTAGCTGACAACTTGACGCTAATAAACACCACGGATGAACCATTATAACTGGACCCACTAATCCCCTTCAACTGCCCCAACTATCGTCAAAGTTAGTGACTCTGGGGAGGAGTGGCAGGTCAAGATAACTGGTGGCAATTTTCCACTAGCGACTAGAGATCTTGAAAGTTTTATCTCGGTTATAGAGCTCTATGTCGCCGCTGACGTAAATAAGTTTTGACAAATCGATAGAGGGGGAAGTTCTCGTGTTTTCATCGAGGCGTTATAGGAAGGCTCATCTGATAAACATGACGTCATGTGAATAAGAAAAAACCTAAAGGTAATTATGTAACCATCGATACAGCCATCGACTTTATTTCCCTTCTACATGTGGAAGCTTGTAATAGGCCTTTTGCTAACTACCTAACTTACCTGTTAGCTCCTCGAACATCATCATCTACCTAGCTTTGTCCCGTTTTTTCACAGGGTCCGCTTACCTAACCTGAAGATTTGACAGGTCCGGTTTTTTAGAGAAGCGACTGCCTGTCTGACCTTCTAAGCGGTGAAGGGAAAACCAGCCCAATACAGGTTGGTTGGTTGGGGTTGGTTGGTAGGTCACATACCTCCGAAAATGCATCTCGGGAATGTGGGTTTCGTCACGATGTTTAGCTCCTCGAACATAATAAAATAAAATAAATACATACAAAAACAAGTCGGTAAAAAATATATGTTCAGCTGCTTATCATGTCGGGTATGTCTTAAAGTCGACTCGCCAACATATCCATCTCATAGCTTCAATATTACTAATTTTATCCAGTCCTCTACAGATCTGGAGGGCCAAATCTAGTTAAACTAGATACCAATATTTAACAGTAAAATAGGTAGGTTAGGTTAAGATATATTTAAGAACATCTAAGGCCCTGTGCCTAGAAAATCCTCGTTATAACAGTTACTCTTCCTCGGCTACGCAGGTTGGCAATTATGATAAATGTTTCATTTTTTACCACTGGTTGTAAAAAAAATTGCTGCTTAGCAATAAGGCCGCCAGATTGTACTGTATCTTTCGTGTATGTTTTGCGTAAAACTTGTAAATGTTGTGCGCAAGCTGCAGTAGTTTAAAGCGGATGAGATGTGTAAAAGTTGACAATTCAAAGTGTAGTAACCTATTGAATAAAGATATTTTTGAAAATTCAGTTATTGAACCATCCATTCGAAAAACGACTATGATCACAACTATACAGAGCCTTCAGCATCAGCCGAAACATCCTCAAACCCTCTTCCCCGAAAACATAATAAGTCTGAACTTACCGCTCCGACATAAAAAAACTAGTACGTAGAACATAAAACCTGCTATACATATTTAAGAGGCGACGAAGTAACTTGACGATATACTGCGAATAACTGAGGAGAACTTGAAGTGACATAAGAATAACTATCCCCAAAGTTTCCTCCCCATGCCATAGCCTTCGGTGATAGCAGAAGCGACGAGAATAATTGCGATCTTTCGCTGTAACATTATATGGTGAAGTTTTCTTATTAAGTGAATGAATACACAATAACTGTCTGGAGATTCTAAAGCTCATTTTACGACGGGGACATAATTATAATAATTTTCACAGAAGAAGTAAAATAATGCTTTACATACGAGTACAGTTGCAATTTCTATTTAAATTGGCAGAGTATCATGATTGTAGTAATTTATACAAATTTATGTTTGGATCACAGATAATTGTATCAAATAATTAACAATAAACCAATTTGGTGATGAAAAAACATAAAAATTGAAAATACAAAGAAAAAATAAATAAAAATAATAGTAAAAAATAAAAATATCATAATAATATCATAAATATCATAATAATTGTATCATAATAATATTGTTATTGTATTGCATTGTATTGTATATTTGATATCACGTGGTTCATCTGTTACATGGAACTGAAACATAGCTGGCTGTGGCGAGGTGACATGGTGTCAGTGAAACCGTAACGAATAGGTACTGAGGGGGAAGATTCAGAAATCATTCATCAGTACCTATTCGTTACGGTCTGCCATGATTCTGAGTTAATATCAAGTGGAATTTTCTTTCGGAAATTTCTTAAGTACCTTTTTTCATTATTTTCAGTTCCAAACTTTTGCGACGGGATATTCCACTTGATATCAACTCAGAATCATGTCTTAATCATTCCTCAAAATTAACGTTACTATGTCACTGTAATCCTGTATACATATACGATCTAATACGACCCAGCTTTCATAAACACTAACCCCGCAAACTATGAAGACAAAAAACCACTACCAAGGAATTCACAGTGCCTTGTTGACTACATTTGCAATTCAATTCAGGTTTAAATTGTTTCGTAGCTGCTAACAGGCTTCCAGCTGCCATAGAAGGCTCATAAACAACCAAAGACAGATTAAATTTAACTAGTGATGCTCCTACTTTACTATTCTAACTCGAAACGAACTCGAAACTCGGTCGCTTGAGCTTTGGCTAGATATTTTATAACTCGTCTTCATCTAATTTTCACAGAGGTAGGTAAACACTACAGACACACCCCGGACACTTCATACAAACAACCTCGTATTACACAGACACTACACATTGACATTATAAAAAATTCAAATATATTTATTTCAGACATTAACACATCCATAGGGGTTAGTATGAAAGAAAACTTAATAGCTAATGTTATTTTAATAATTTACTTATAAATAAGAGCTGGGTTTCGGCAATATTGAGCCTTTGTCCAGTGCTCAAAAAATGAGCTCTGGGCACAGTTTGCTGCAATTTTCATGGGCATCTACGAACATCTCTCATGCGCACATCGATTACCGTTTGTGATTATCGTAAACGCGTATCTGTATGTGTGACGACTGACTCCATACGATTCAAGTCAAAACTGTGTTCGAGGGGAGGGGGGGTAAACCTAGCTCATACGCTAGTGGGGAGCGGAGAGTTACCGTTCTATACGTAGTATTATTAGTTATTCTATATTACAGAATTCCCCTGGAAATGCATTTTCGGAGGTGTGTGACCTAACCTGTAGGTATTGGGGCTGGTTTTTCCTTCGCGGGTTGGAGGGTCAGACAGGCAGTCGCTTCTGTTAAAAACCGCACCTGTCAAATATTCAGGTTAGGTAAGTGGACCCTGTGGAAAATGGGATAATGCTAGGGAGATGATGCCATGCTTGTCGGTTATCAAAACCAACTCATGACCTGGCGTATTTTTTTTTTATAAGCATTCTGAATAGGATCACGGTTCTCCGTAGCAATGTGGCTGTAAGTTGTCTATGATTACTTGTGGCTCTGCCCACCCCATAAGGGACTAAAAGCGTGAGTTTATGAATTTATGTTCGCCTAGGCCTTCCAGTTTCGACTCAACCACGATTTCATACACCAACCGTAGTCAAAACATCTACTGAAGGAATATAGAATATTTACTTAGGTACTTACCTCTAATACGAGTAACATTACTACTTACCTATAACAGCATCTGTCATCCAGTGGTTGAGCGTTCGGCTCACGATCCGGAGGTCCCGGGATCTAATCCCGGTGGGGAAATATCAGAAAAATCAATTTGAGATCCCTAGTTTGGTTAGGATATTACAGGTTGATCACCTCATTGTCCGAAAGTAAAATGATCCGTGCTTCGGAAGGCACGTTAAGCCGTTGGTCCCGGTTACTAATTACTGATGTAAATGAGTAATCGTTACATAAGCCATGTCCAGGGGCCTTTGGCGGCTCAATAGTAACCCTGACACAAGGGTTGCTCAGGTTGGTAATCCACCTCACAACCCACACGATAGAGGAAGAATTACCTATAGAATAAGATGTCGATTATTTCACGCCAAGTCGAGTTAGAATCGAGTATCGCAACGTCATTAAATTAAACATAAATCTACTATTCTGTTGAGATCCCGTTAACGTAGTACAAGTGGCAATTGATAGTTTGGTGGTGCGTATAAATTCTGGTAATGGCTTGTACTGTGAGGTCGACTGTTCACTGTTTAGGGGATAAAGTGGAATCAATGGTCAAATTATGGGTTAAGCTGAGTGTTTTAGGGGGTTTTGGAGCTGAATTCAGATTACCCAAGAGCTTACACTTTCCACTGGAAGCACTTCCCGGACACTCTATACAAAAATCTCATTATTCCGTTTGCCGCGTAACGCGTAAGTGAGAGAGAGATACAGTCCGCGCGCTCTCTTACTCCTTATCAGCTTACATCGTAGGTTGTACTAGGAATGCTGAAAAATGACGTATCTTTGGATTGCGTTGATTTAGCAGCTTGATTTTTTTACAGGTCCAAGGGACTTCAAAAATAAGTATTAGATGTTAGTTTCCACTTGATATCTCCACGCGTTCTCGAACAAAATGGTCTTGTAAGACACACAGACGGACAGACGGACGACTTAGTTTTTTTCTATTCGTAACTCTAAAAGTAAGTAATACCTATGTTGGTAGGTAGTTGTTTTTATTGACGTCATTTTTTTAAGTACACAAATACGACGAACACAAACTTGTCTAAATGGAAATGGCCAATACTTTTTTCTACTTCAAAATATCCGACAGGATCCAACCGATTTCAATACGAAACCCTCATTTAATTCCCAATTAAACAATGTTCGAACAAGAATACTGAAGTTTACCAAGGAATAAGTACTTTAAAATAACATTCTGGATACAAACTCGGCTCAAATCCCTCGACTGATAAA
Source organism: Pectinophora gossypiella (assembly GCF_024362695.1). NCBI lineage: Eukaryota > Metazoa > Arthropoda > Insecta > Lepidoptera > Gelechiidae > Pectinophora > Pectinophora gossypiella. Next base: position 2,750,306 of record NC_065414.1, on the reverse strand, counting down.
TATTCCAATGAGTCGCCATCCAATTCGACCAACAAAATCTTTCCAATGGGAATACCTATATCTTAAAGTTGAACATTATAAAAATTTTAACACTCGTAGGTAGATATATTCAGCTACTTGTCTTCCCAGATATGTCGTTAAATCCGATAGAGGTTTTGTGTTATGGGCGATAGGCTGATCCCTTGTCACCATGAGGCTCCTCATATCTTGTCCCCTTGTATGTTATCCCCCCAGCCTTATCCCGTTTTTCACAGGGCCCGTTTACCTAACCTGAAGATTTGACAGGTCCGATTTTTATAGAAGCGACTGCCTGTCTGACCTTCCAACCCGCGAAGGGAAAACCAGCCCAAAACAGGTTAAGTCACATACCCCCGAAAATGCATTTTTCGGAAATGCGGGTTTCCTCACGATGTTTTTCGTTTACCACTGAGCACGTGATAATCATTTATGATTTATTTTTTTTGTTATCGAAATACAAAAATTCAGCTACTTTGAACTGAAGAAGTGAGATGTATTATGATGAACCGTATGGTGACAGTTGATCAGCCCATCAAAATCTTGAAAGCGTTTAACAGACACCATCGGCTGGTAATATGATGTATGCAAAGAGCAAAATATTCAGATAATCTCCACGTCTTATAACAAGGTTCGTTTCTTAAGGTTATTCATGGAACAATCCTTCGAAAGCGCGCATTGAAACTTTGCAAAGTTTGTCTAACTCCTTAATTTATGCGTTTCGTCTGTAATTCTGTTCGGGGCTTTGAATTTGATTAAAAAAGGGGACAATGGTGCCACAGTACATTGAAATGCAGAGGAGAAACTTCGCAGTATTGAATGATATTGATATTTTTGGCAAAACATCTCGCGGTTTTTGCGGCGTCATTGACTGCGGCGGAGTCGCAATATGTTATTTTAACAGGTATGGCAACGGTTGGATGAACCTTGAAACTCAAGTGAGACTGCACCTACTGAAATAACGGTACTGTGATGTAACAAACTAGGATGGAGAACAATAGTTAGCATTGTTCCAAGTTCAGTTTGATTAACATTCTAATTCTTATTGTGTCGCTGAATCTGTACACTTTTGTCTTGAACTAAATGCTGATAAAGAGTTCGTACTTTTATGTATAATAGCAAGTTAAATTTAATTTGACCATTGTGGTTACATTGATTGTATACCCAGTCACATGCTTTAGTCTATTTTGTGATTATAATATTTTTATAAACTAATATAAGTAATTTAGATAATTGGGGAGATTCCTAGTTCAAAGACAAATTATCAAACTCCGATTACTAAATAAAAACAGATCTAAAAGTGACAAAAAGGGTTTTCTTTTTTCTATTTAACTTATTCGTAAATTTTAATAAAGATTAATGTGAGTCCTGTCAAATCTTCAGCTTACGTAAGCGGACCCTGTGAAAAACGGGATAATGCTAGGGAGATGATGATATTTATTTGACGAATGGCGTAGTCCCGGATATAATTTAAGTTATAAAATTGAATTAATATATTATAATTTATGATTATTATATATAATAATAATAATAATATATTATTAATATATTATTATTTATTTATTTTTTATTTATTTATAAACTAGCTTTTGCCCGCGACTTCGTCCGCGTGGCGTGTTATATAAGAGAGAGATCTTTGTGTGTGTGGGAGTGCATACTTATGCAGTTTAGATTTTTTCATAATTTTTTTTTCCCAATAACTCCCATTTTTCAAAATACAGCCAAAAATAAACTTTATATTTACTAAGGTATGCATGCATGCTAGATTGAATCAATTGATTGAATTGATTTTTTTTTTAATTGATTGTTCATTGAGTTTTAATTTTAATACACACTTCCTCTCTTCCCTTCAACGTTGCTGTGCCCTACAGGGTCCATGTTTTAGTTCCTATGCCTATGTAACACCCCATTGTACTACATGGAATGCAATAAATAATTTAATTGAATTGAATTGAAAACATCTATCTTACGCGGTTTCGATTTTTTCATACAAATGTTTTTTTCCCGCTTACTCCCGTTTCCGTGGGAATTTTGCAATATCCTGTTGCAACTAAGCTTTAAGTTAACTAAGGTACCTGCATGCCAAATTTCAAGCGTCTAACTTAAGCGGTTTAGATTTTTCATACAAAAGGATTTTCCCGCAAATTTCCGTTTCCGTGGGAATTCCGGGAATTCCTTTCTTAGTGCACCTCTACGGTACCTAAGCTATGTCCCTTCCAAATTTCAAATACCTACGTTTAGCCGTTCAGGCTATGCGTTGATATGTCAGTCACTGAGTCAGTCAGTTTCTCCTTTTATTTAGATTTGATTTTTTCATACAAATGTTTTTCCCGCTAACTACCGTTCCCGTGGGAATTTTGTAATATCCTGTTGCAACTAAGCTTTAAGTTTACTAAAGTACCTGCATGCCAAATTTCAAACGTCTAACTTGAGTGGTTTAGATTTTTCATACAAAAGGATTTTCCCGCTAATTCCCGTTCCCGTGGGAATTTCGGGAATTCCTTTCTTAGTGCACCTCTACGGTACCTATGGTACCTGCATGCCAAATTTCAAACGTCTAACTTGAGTGGTTTAGATTTTTCATACAAAAGGATTTTCCCGCTAATTCCCGTTTCCGTGGGAATTTCGGGAATTCCTTTCTTAGTACACCTCTACGGCATCTAAGGTACCTGCATGACAAATTTCAAACGTCTAACTTGAGTGGTTTAGATTTTTCATACAAAAGGATTTTCCCGCTAATTCCCGTTCTCGTGGGAATTTCGGGAATTCCTTTCTTAGTGCACCTCTACGGTACCTATGGTACCTGCATGCCAAATTTCAAACGTCTAACTTGAGTGGTTTAGATTTTTCATACAAAAGGATTTTCCCGCTAATTCCCGTTCCCGTGGGAATTTCGGGAATTCCTTTCTTAGTGTACCTCTACGGTATTTAAGGTACCTGCATGACAAATTTCAAACGTCTAACTTGAATGGTTTAGATTTTTCATACAAAAGGATTTTCCCGCTAATTCCCGTTCCCGTGGGAATTTCGGGAATTCCTTTCTTAGTGCACCTCTACGGTATCTAAGGTACCTGCGAGCCAAATTTCAAACTTCTAACTTGAATGGTTTAGATTTTTCATACAAAAGGATTTTCCCGTTAATTCCCGTTCCCGTGAGAACTTTGGGAATTCCTTTCTTAATGCACCTCTACGGTACCTATGGTACCTGCATGCCAAATTTCAAACGTCTAACTTGAGTGGTTTAGATTTTTCATACAAAAGGATTTTCCCGCTAATTGCCGTTCACGTGGGAATTTCGGGAATTCCTTTCTTAGTACACCTCTACGGTATCTAAGGTACCTGCATGACAAATTTCAAACGTCTAACTTGAGTGGTTTAGATTTTTCATACAAAAGGATTTTCCCGCTAATTCCCGTTCTCGTGGGAATTTCGGGAATTCCTTTCTTAGTGCACCTCTACGGTATCTAAGGTATCTGCATGCCAAATTTCAAACGTCTAACTTGAATGGTTTAGATTTTTCATACAAAAGGATTTTCCCGCTAATTCCCGTTCCCGTGGGAATTTCGGGAATTCCTTTCTTAGTGTACCTCTACGGTATCTAAGGTACCTGCATGCCAAATTTCAAACGTCTAACTTGAGTGGTTTAGATTTTTCATACAAAAGGATTTTCCCGCTAATTCCCGTTCCCGTAGGAATTTCGGGAATTCCTTTCTTAGTGCACCTCTACGGTATCTAAGGTACCTGCATGCCAAATTTCAAACGTCTAACTTGAGCGGTTTAGATTTTTCATACAAAAGGATTTCCCTTCACTACTCTGCTCCTATTGATTGTAGCGTGATGAAAAGTATACTATAACCTGTCCAGGAGTGTGAAGAATAATTGTACCAAGTTTCATTAAAATCCGTCCAGTAGTTTTTGTTTCTATAAGGAACATACAGACAGACAGACAGACAGACAGACAGACAGACAGACAAAAATTTTACTGATTGCATTTTTGGCATCAGTATCGACCACTTATCACCCCCTGATAGTTATTTTGAAAAAATATTTAATGTACAGAATTGACCTCTCTACAGATTTATTATAAGTATAGATAAATAAATAAAATAATAAGCTTTCGGTACCGTTCTGTCTTTTATTTTCGCTCGTTATTTGCACAGATGATTCAATATATTTTTTTCATATAGGTAGAACCTAGCTTCCTCTTCTTATCGTGGTTGTGAGGTAGAATACCAACCAGTGTCAGGGTTATTAATGTGCCGCCCAAGGCCTCTGACATGACTCAGGTAACGACTACATAATTACATCAGTAAGTAGTAACCGGGACCAACGGCTTAACGTGATCATATCACTTTCGGACAATCAGGTGATCAGCCTGTAATGTCCTAACCAAACTAGGGATCACAAAGTGATTTTTCTGGTATGTCCCCACCGGGATTCGATCCCGGTCCCTACGGATCGTGAGCCCATCGCTCAACCACTGGACCACGGAGTAGAATCTAGCTGGGACATTTATTATGGACGACTTGTGGAAAAGCTTTGTACCTCTAAAAACGTGTGTGTTGGAACGTCGTTAATTATAAACAATATACAAGTAGGTTGTTGCTATAGTAACATTTATACACCAATGAGTAGGTATATCAAACGAAGCACGTACCAGCTATGTCGCTTTGATGTCTCGACACGAAATTTTCAACATGCTTCAGATTTTAGAGCAAATTATCTCTGAATAGTTCCCTTGAGACTTGAGTGGCTAAGGATTATGAAATTTAAATTTAGTTTGCTGAGCGAGTTGCGAATAACACGGTAGGTAAGAAAGTGGATGTTGAGGACAAATAGGTACACTGGTGCTAATTCCTGTAAAAACCATCTAATTTTATTTTAAGTTATATCTGTCATTTTCTTATCCGCCGAAAAGGAAAAGGACGGGTAATCGACAAGCATAAAATTTATAGAACACACGTCAATTTTAAGGACAAATCTAAAACAACCGTCTAAAAATTTTACATCAGTCAATAACCCGACACAGGTAAGTAGACAGCACGTCAAACGGATTGCATACCAGCGACATACCTTTTTGATTCGCCCGGGTTATTCATTCATTTACTCATTCTTCCTAAAATTAAGAGCTGTGAATCATCCGTCCCTTTCCTTTTCGACGAATATGAAAATGACGGATATAACTTAAAATAAAATTAGGCGGTGTCTGGGGCCATTATCTACCTAGCGGCCTCTGGGGTCCAGTGGTTGAGCGTTAAGCGAACGTTGGGTTCGAATCCCAGTGGGGACATATTACTTTATGATCTCTAGTTTGGCTAGGAGATTACAAGCTGATTATCTAACTGTCCGAAAGTAAGATGATCCGTGCTTCGGAAGGCACGTTAAGTCGGGTAAAGTTTACTACTTACTGATGTAAGTAAGTGGTGGTTTCATGAGCCAAGTGAGGGGTCTTTGGCGGTTCAATAATAACCCTGATACCAGGGTCGATAAGTCTGGTAATCCACTTCACAACCCACACGTTGGAAGAGCTACCTAGTTATCCCACGGTCTGCTTACATAACCTATAAGGAGATCATCGGATTTCGGCCCAGAAGTCAAAGTGCCGGCCAAAAAATAATTTTGCTATATTCCGTTAGATCTTATCCATCTGAGCATTTATTACTATGGCACTAAAGCTGTAGGGTCAATATCTTCGGTTTTATTCGAATTAAAAAAACTGTATTTTTCATACATTTTTGGTCAAAATATAAAGTGCCGGCCAAGTAACAATAATGGTATATATCCTTAGAACTTATCCGTCTGAGCATTTATTACTATGGCACCAAAGCTGTAGGGTCAATATTTTCGGTTTTTATTCGAATTAAAAAAACGTGAATTTTCATACATTTTTGGTGAAAATGTGAAGTGCTGGCCAAGAAACAATATTGGTATACTCCGTTATAACTTATCCGTTTGACCATTTATTATTAGGGCACCAAACGTCTATGACCATTATTTTGACTTTTGTTGGACTTTACGTTATAGTTTCTGTGTGAAAAGTGCCGGTCAGCAAAAAACACATGTCAAAGCTATCGAGAAGATACCTGTAAACATTATTCACTATGACAAAAACGTGTATGACCATTAGTTTGGCTTTTGTTGGATTTAAAAAAATCTTGATTTTTGATTCATTTTGTGAAAAAGTAAAACATAACAGGCGCGTTATTTAAATGGAATTAAACGTCTATGACCACTATTTTGAACTTAATTCGATTTTTCAAAAATCTGGTGTTTTCATAGATACCTACACTTTGGCGAAAAAAGCTTTTATCTGGTTATAATGGAACTATCTTGCTAAAGACGTTATATAGTCGTCTTTTTGACACATTTTTATAAATTAAAAATAGGTTTGCGTTTACGCTTTAGAAGCTACTTTTTTTTAAGAAAAGTGTGTATACAAGGAAAATACAGTGGGGTGATAGAGGTACTACGTTATTGGCCGAGTAGCACCAGGACATACATGAAAAGTACAACTGCCCGACTCCCGTCTTCCCTAACAGCTACTTCAGACGTCATACCAAAATACGAGTTTCGTCACTAGATGGCAAGCTTATCTTTGGTGGGTGGTAACCATCTACGGTCATAATAATTCAACCTAAACTTAGGCCGTAACGTTGAGTGGAATGCAAAAACTACAGCCTACGTCATATCTAAGATTAGATAGTATTAATATAGAAGTTCACCTAACAACACACAAAACAAAAACACAAAGTATTTATCTGACTAATAACTAGTCATTGGGAAAGCTCTGCTTGTTGTCATTGTTAAAATGTATAAGAAAATAAAGATTTTTAAAAAGTCCAATAAAAGTCAAAGTCAAAATAATGGTCAAAAATGTTTTGCGCCAGATTATTAAATGTTCAAAGTTGTATTAAAGGTCCTTTGTAATCCGCCGTATCGCAATTTTTGCCCAAAGCACTTTATTTTTAAACAAAATAAATAAAAAATCAAGATTTTTAAAATAAAATTAACGCCAAACTAATGATCGTACACGTTTGGTGCTATAGAAAAAAATGTTAATAGGCATCTACTCGATACTATCTACATGGTATTTTTCCTGGTCGGCACTTTTCACATTTGAACTAAAACGTAAATTCCAATAAAAGTCAAAATAATGGTCATAGATGTTTGGTGTCATATTAAAAAATATTGAGAAGCAACTATTAGACAGATTCGACGTATTCTTTTCGATTGCCGGCATTTTAACATATTAACCAAAACGGAAAGTCCAATAAACGTCAAAATAATGGTCAGAGAAGTTTGGCGCCATACTAATAAATGTTCTAACGGTCCTTTGGAATACGTCTGTATCCCTTTTTTTCCAAACGGACACAATATTTTTTTTTACATAATGTATGAAAAATCGTGATTTTTAAAATCCAATTAAAGCCAAACTAATGGTCATACACGTTTGGTGTCATAGTAAAAAATGTTCAGAGCAATCTACTCGAAAGGTTCGACACATTTTTTTTCTCTGGCCGGCACTTTCAAATTTGGGCCGGCCAAAGTATGGAGAGCCGATGATCTCCTTTGGCAGGTGCGTTTTTATACAGCGACTGCCTGTCTGACATTCCAACCTGCGAAGAAAAAACTAGCCCAATACGGGTTAGGTGACATACCTGAGAAAATGCATTTCTCGGGAATGTGGGTTTCATCACGATGTTTTCCTTCACCGCACGTGATAAAAATGTAACAAAATATAGGTATTCGTCAAAGAGATTTCTTCCAGCTGACCTACGTGATAAGGAGACATGCAGTGCATAATACTACAGATAGACATACCTACCTACATACGCGTACAAATCTTATGAAATTACAAGAACAATTTTATTATACTTACTAATATAAAGACAAAAAATAATAATACAATAAAAATAGAAACAATAAATTTCAGTAGACTTACATATTTATGTTTTTTATTTGCCTCCATTTCAGTATAGAGGATACTACGGGAATTTATAACGCACTATATAGTGTCTTACCGCCGATCCCTCAAAATAATCCTTGGAATTTGTTCAACAGATAACTCGAGTTATCCCGGCCATTTAGCCATTTCCCTCAGAAAGTATTTGGCCCGGTTTTTCTCATATTTATTGTTACTCCCGTCATATTTATTCATCTGTAAATGATGGTCATCTTATGAAGGTTTTTTGTGCTATTTTGAGGGTAAAATTGCTTCTAGCTTAAAATATTCCATATATTAAAAAAAGCATAACAATCAATATTTAGAATATTCCACTTTTTTTTTGACGTGACTTATTGTGGATTTGCCGCAGATGGCATTAACTACTTGGCCGGACAAATGGGCAGCGCTGAAGGCTCTCACCCGATACAACGTTTAAGGTTTCCACGTTGCTTATTGTATTTTATTTTAGTATTTCTTCAATAAATACCTACATAGTCGTATAGTGACAGCTGTGTCCTATTAGTTAATGCTATTTGTGGCCAATCTAAAAAAAGTCACGTCAAAAAAAATAGTGACAGACTGAGGCTTTTCAAACTCCCAATATTCCTTGTTGATTTACCTAATATTTGATACATATAAATCAACTTATTTTGTAAGAAGTTTATCCAGTTCATACATGGAACTCTTCAAATTCAGTAGGTACTTACGAAAGAAAAATTATAGAGCTGAATCGTCAATCGATCCTCCGTCATTTCCTTAGCATATTTGTACAGAGAATTCTGCCTGTTATGACACGATATCTCTTTGGTGATTTCATAAAGGGAGTTTTGCTGCTGGCATTTCTCTTTATAGTACACTCAGACATGAATTTCTTTGTAATAAATGAATAATTTATTTTATATGAGTTAATGTTTTCTCTCGGAGAACATTGGCTACTTGGTCGGATAAATGGGGAGCTTTGATGGCTCTCACTCGTTGTATAATTTAGGTAACAGTTCTAAAGTCCTCTAAAGGGCGCCATATTGAATTAAGCGTGACATCACATAGTCCATAACCACCAGGCAATCATAAAGCTTCTAGTGACACCTCATTTGTCAAATTGTGATAAGTGGTTCTAAGTGAGGAGGACAGACGTACATACATAATGGTGGCCATACACCATCCTTCCTATCGTCCAATCGGCATGACGCGATCGATTGGATCAAATCGAATTGACCGTATGTGGGCGTGGATTGTGCCGTCAAATAGATTGGACATGCCAATCCACGCCCACATACGGTCAATTCGATTTGATCCAATCGATCGCGTCATGCCGATTGGACTATAGGAAGGATGGTGTGTGGCCACCATAATACTCACAAACATACAAAGCGGTCCAACACATAACCCTCCTTCGCATTTCTGTAAGTAGCGTTGCTTTTGTAAATGAATTACTTTAATATGGCCTCTACAGACCTGATTATTCTATAAGTTTTTGATAAGTATTTCAATGGATTTTTCTGCTTTTATCGGCTCCGACAGCCACGACTTGTTGCTATAGTAACATATTATACATCAATGGCCACAATGGTGCTAATTAATTTTATTTTATTTTTAGCTATAGGTATCTGTCATTTTCTTATACGGCGAAAAGGAAACGGACGGGTAATCGACAAGCATAAAATTTATGGAACACACGTAAATTTCAAGCACAAATCTAAAACAACCGTCTAAAATTTCTTCCTAAAATTAAGAGCTGTCAATCATCCGTCCCTTTCCTTTTCAGCGGATAAGAAAATGACAGATCATAACTTAAAGTAAAATTAGGAGGTGTCTGAAGAAATCGGGGCCAACAACCTAATAAGTCATCAAAGAACACATTCTTGTGGTCGCCTGTACAATTAGGTACATAGACCTACGTGTTTCTCCGACCTTTCCCCCAGAATTATTCCGGTTCGTTTGCCTATTTTTACCAAGTATTTTTGTTCAGTATTTCTTCTTACATATTTAGGTAGGTATGTGAATTATTAGTGCGTATAATCATTGGTAAAGGAAATATTAGTTTATCTTATCTTATTGGCGATGGGAGGAATGTACGAAGATCATGGGCGTAGCCACCCCGTATTTTCCGTAGCAATGATACGGGGCCCTGGACCACGGGGGCTTGTAAAATGGGGGGTGTTTGTAAAAATTTTGGAAAAAGTTACAGATAATTATGATGAATTTTAAATGACTGTCGAAATTTTATTTCGCCATTTTTAACGATTTACCTCGATGCTACAAAATAAGTGCTTCGTCATAAGCGTCAAAATGTACTTAAATTTTATTAAATTTTAATTTATACTTAGTTAAAATTGGTTACAAAAAATTTGTAATGTGTGTGTGTGTGTGTGTAAATGTGCGCATATTTATATAATTATATTATGCGTATACGTAGTGTCTGTTCTATCAAGTACATACGCGGGTATTAATTTTTATAATAAAACCATATAATACTGGGTTCTTACCGCGTTAAAATCAGGCTCCTGCAACAGTGTAGAAATATCGGGAGTCTGCCTGTATTACGTGCTTTAATTAAGATAATAAGCGCGTTGAACTTAAATATTTTTTTGTTTGTCCAAAAGAAAAATGGATATTTGCGTAGCAAAACTCTGAAGTAACATTCAGTAGACATAAGTACCGCCTGTTGTACCAATGCGTACAAAATTCCACGAACTTTGGACTCAAATCAACTCTATTAACCACACATCTCCAAACAACCTTCTAAGGGCCGGGCTACTGTGTATAGAACAAACCAAAACCATTTGTGGCCGAAGATTAATCTCTCAACTTACCAATATTAAGAGATGTAAGGGTGTGCACACCATGTGAATATTCGTTGACGTTATAAAAACGTCCGGTGAGTCTTATGTAACAAGTCAGAGCCATATTTTGCTAATATTTTGTATTTTTTCTGTCTGTCAATTTGAAGGATCTTTGAGGTGTACTCTTTGTCCGGCCAAGTAGTGAATGCCATCTCTGGCAAAACTACAAGAAGTGACGTCAAAAAAAAGAGTTGCACTCGTCGATGTATCTTGTCCAAGTCACAGTTCAGAACTGGGGGATTAAAAAAAACACATTGAAGCAATTCATATCATCATCTCCCTAGAATTAACCTGTTTTTCACAGAGTCCGCTTACCTAACCTGAACATTTGACAGTTCCGGTCAAATCAAATCATCTAAAAAAGCAATATTGCTATTTGACGTTTGCGTGCGCAACGTCTTCAATTACCTTTTTAGATAAAGTTTAGATAAATTGTTTGTATGGGGCCTTTTTAACCCCCTGAACTGACATTTCTCAGCGTCGATCGCGGCGTTGCCGTAGCAACCGTTGTATGCTATGGCTTCTGACAACGTAAATCATGGTCTTAAGACGCAAGTCAAAGTTACGTTCCTACTACAGGAAACTTTCGTCATTTTTTCTCATTAGAGTACACAAAATGTGTACGGGAATTTTCGCGATATTTCTTTTATAAATGGAAACAATTTATTCATTTATGGATAGGGACAACTCACTAAGGCTCTAGTCTTCATACGTTGATACACAGATAACTCGAGCTCATAAAACACGAACATTCACTAACGAATCATCGCTAATTCTGCGCTAGCCATAAACTTGGCGAGTTGGTGACAGGGCTGTACCAAAGTCAATTACGGTTTAAACTGTTCTCAAGCAGATTTCAGTTTGAAAACCACTCTAATGACTTGTAGGCTTACGTAATGGCCATTAAGATTGATAATCCCACTTTGTAGAACTTGCACGGCCGATAGTAATGCAGTAATGAGTTGGTTAGTAATTTTGTATACCTGCAAAACCTCTTTAGTGTACGCCATACTTACATAAATTCATACCAATACTAGAATAGAATAGAATATGTTTCTATGCTGAATATGTTTGAACTTTCTATATTGAATGTGTTTGAAAAAATACTTAAACATGTATACATTACTGACGGACCTCGCACTAGGGAAACCCTTTATCGTGGAGATCCTGAAATAGCGTGGGAAGAGCCATAAGTTATCACAATACAATTCGAAACTATAGATACGAATTACCAAAATGGATTATGACGAGCCGTATGGTCATGTCTTCTATCGTGTGGGTTGTAAGGTAGATTATACCTCAGCAACCCGGTGTCAGGATTATTATTAACCAGGCAAAGACTCCTGTAACAACTACGTATTTACATCAGAAAGTAGTAACCGCAACCAACGGCTTGACGTGCCTTCATAAGCACGGATCATCTTACTTCTGGAATATCGGGTGATCAAGCTGTAATATACGATCCCGACGACCCGATTACTCTAGCCATAGAGGCGGCCAATCAGCTCGCGATACCAAACACATCAGAATCCCGATACCGACCACACCGGCGTGGTCCACGATTTCCCTTATTCAGCGCTTATCGCTATCGTCGATTAAATGTCCTAACCAAGCTATGGAATAAAGTGAAGCGTACGGTATCGTGTGATCAGCCCACACCATCATCAGACCACATCGTAGTTTCAGAAGTATTTACTTACTATTTGCGTTCCTTAATATATGGACGTAAGAAAGAACTCTATTGTGAGATAAAAAATAACTAGTGCGATAATGTTTTTAAAGCACGCGTTATTAATAGGATGCTTTATGTGTCTAAACGCGGTACCATAAGAATTACTTTAAGAGTAAGTAAGTGTGTTGAAAAGTTATATTTACTGTTTAGCGAATCCCGATAGGGACATATCATAAAAATCACTTTATGGTCCCTGTTTTGGTTAGGACACTACAGACATCAGTCAGGTGATCACACCTGACTGTCCGAAAGTAAGATGATCCGTACTGCGGAAAGACGTTAAGCCGTTGATCCTAGTTACTACTTGATGATGTAAGTAAGTAGTCGTTACGTGAGCCATGTGTACCTTTGGCAGCTCAATAATAACCCTGACACCAGGGTTGATGAGATTGATTCCCACCTCCCCTTAACCCACGCAATAGAACAAGAAGCCTTCAAACTTTTTTATATTGACTCAATATAAGACATACAATAATAACTGTATAAATGTTTCTCAAGTTTGTTACTACTCACCCGAGTCCAGTGAAACCAAGTTTCCTTGTTAAAAGACAGACAAGTTTCGAGCAGATACTTTTAACATGACTGCTTGTCATTATGATGCCTCGTAGATTATACCTATATAAACACATATATTTTATATATTATACAGAATGTTTTTTGAAATCGTAACGAAAACTTTGAGGGGTGATTCAAGCCGTGATTCTGAGATAATATCAAGTGGAATTTTCCGTCGCAAACTTCATGTATATATGTGTTTTATATTTTTAATTATTTTTAATTCTATATTTTTGCGATGAAGAGTTCCACTTGACATTAACTCAGAATAATGAGCTGAATCATCCCCCTCGGTATTTGTTACGATGTCACTTACGTCCCGTACAAGTACCCGAGTAGCCGAGGCAAATCTACGATACTGCTTGGCCGAAATTTCATAGTTGATATTTATGTGAACAGCTTTGAAAGAGCAATACTACTCAAACAGAATAATACCCTAATCCGCGGGCGCTATAATCCTCAATCTATGTTCGAAAACGCTTGTACCCGCGTCCATTAATAATCATTAGAATTTCTGTAATTGAATAGAGGATATGTCACCAACTGGAAACAGTAGGGGGTCATCGGGACCCACTTGTATCTAAACATTATAATTATAATAAAACACTTTGTTGAACACACATTAGCACACAGATATTTACAGGAAAAAACGTTATCATAAACGAGCCACACACGTTCTTCTTCTAACACTTCAGCACACCAAAAGCAAAATATCCATCCATCCAAAAAAGAAAAATTGCTATTTGACATTTGCGTGTACTACGCGTTTTATTTTTATAATTATGCATAAAATTTATATATTGCTTTTTTATTTATAATATTGCTAATATTTATTTCACAAAGTATTGAATATACTCCTTACCCGGCGAATGGCGGCTCCCGCGCCTGACCCGCGGCGGCGGGTCAAAAAAAAAACAAAATCACTTTAGAAAGTATTTTTTTAAAAGGCGATATTATATTATCTTTAAGGATAGACCTACCTACTAAAATCGAACACCTAGTTGATCATTTTGGAAATAACTTTCAAGGCTTTGGCACACCAAAAGCAGTTGCAAAGCAGGCGCGGAGCGGCGTCGGCGCACGTTATAATACTAATGTATTACAACATGTACATAACCTGACATCTATAGCTTAAGCACAGGACTATATACTAACAGCCTAAGTGGTCCAGTGGTTGAACGTTGGGCTCACGATCCGGAGGCCCCGGGTTCGAATCACGGTGGGGACATATCACAAAAATTGTATGGTCCGAAAGTAAGATGATCCGTTCACGAAAGTAGTGTGATGCATGTATGAGTCATGCCAGGGCCTTTGGCGGCTCAATAATAACCCAGACACCAGGGTTGATGAGGCTGGTATTCCACCTCACAATCCACATGATAAGAAGAATTATATTATTTCCTATGATAACCGTCTGACATGCAAGTTATAATTATAATGTTCTTTTTACATTGGATTGGGTTTTTACATTTTTGCATGCTGCTTTAAGCAAAATGTGTGAAACTATAATTATTTACTACATTTACTACCACTTACGTAAGTACCACATTTTATGCATCATCATCATCATCATCAGCCCATTAACGTCCCCACTGCTGGGGCACGGGCCTTCCCTATGGATGGATAGGGAGATCGGGCCTTAAACTATCACGCTGGCCCAGTGCGTATTGATGGTTATTAACGACGGCTAATGCAGCCGGGACCAACGGCTTAACGTGCCTTCCGAAGCACGGAGGAGCTCGAGATGAAAACTTTTTTTTTGTGGTCACCCATCCTATGACCGGCCTTTGCGAAAGTTGCTTTACTTCAACAATCGCAGACCGAGCGCGTTAACCGCTGCGCCACCGAGCTCCTCACAATTTATGCAATAAACGAATATTCTGTTCTAGTATTTTTGTAATGACCCCCTTAAAGATTTGACTATAATTTCTGAATCCTGGCCTCGACAAAGTTGGTATGCAGTTATGACCACTAATAGGGAATGTCGCGCTGATTTCGCCATTGTAGTGAAAGCGATAAATTTCAACGATTTCTGAATTTGCATGCTCTAATAGTGAATGTTTGATTTTAGCCAACGGAATTTTGGCAAATGAGTATATTACCTACGTATAAGCTGATAGAGATCCGAAATAACTTTGATTTATTTTGAAAATTCGTTTTAAATGTCGATTAGTTTCGTCTTCACCCCTTCGTTGAGAAACTGGCCTCACAGAGTAAGAACTTATTATGCTTCTATCATCATTTCATCAAATTGTATTCATTCATTAATTAGTTACTTATGATAGTTATTTACGAAAAATTTAAAAAAAATATATAACCTATAATTCCAAATTCAAAACGCGTTTTTATTTCGACTAGGACTGAAAAATTCTGGCTCCGCAATCTAATCCCAATTTTCTGAACTGTCCGTCTCAAAATCCCAGTGACCTAGACTTAAAAAAAAAAACAAAGCCAATTGCCGCGTTTTTGCGTCGCAATCGGAGATTACCCCGATGCCCACTTTTCGCGCGGTTCGGAAATCTCTACAATATCCGCCCGTTTCTCGATGGTATCTCGAATCGTTTTCGCTCTCGGCTTATCGTGGCTTTGCCCTTTCTTTTGTTTTAAATGCCGAAAAAGCTGATTGCTGATAACGTTTTTATAGGGAGTTTTCTAAACATGAAAAGGTTCGCAAACGCGAACTGCATCGGTCAGTGCGAACTTTTACAAAATACAATACAACTGTACTTATTTTTTTTTATCTTTGACAAGTGTTTGCTTGAAATCGTTTCTATTCTGTTACATTATTAATTCAACCCACAGCATGCAACATTCGCACCAAGAATAAAGTATAATAGCATAAAGTATTATAAAATAAAGTATAATACACGTATAGAACGGTAACTATCCGCTCACCCCCTCTGGGTTTTACTTTAGTCATAAATGACCGCATGCCGCTATTGAGTGAGGGAAAGAGCGAGCGGACTGTGTTTCGCTCACACTTACGCATTACGCGACTCGCCGTAAGTTTGAGATTTTTGTAGATTTTTGTGTGAGTACTCGTTTGAATGTAAAATTATAAATAAAAATAAACATTTACTGTAACACCCTACCCTACCCCTACCGAGTACCTACGTGATAGTACTTCATGGTGGTCTTGGTGTATGGAAGCCAAAAACTTTGTTAAGCAATTGGCGCCACCGACAAAATGTATACAGTTGTACAAAGATTACCTCACCTCATTGTAACCAAATTGTTGCCGACAACTGCATAATTTCCGCCCCAATTGTACAACTAATAGGTACATAGTATTTGTACTTATTGCATTGAATAAGGAATAAAAAACATATACAATGGCTACTCTAAGCTCCCCACCAGCGGCTGAGCTAGGTTTACCTCACCGCCTCGGTCTTACTTAGTCTTCATTCGTATAGGCATCAGACATCGCACAAACAGATGCGCGTGTACGATAAGGTCAACGTGTAGTGTCTGTGTAAAACAAGGTGTTTTGAATGTGCTTATTGTAAAAATACTAGTATAAAATGGCGCAAGAAACCAAGGCAATAATATTCAGGGATATTTTGGTTTATAATTCACATCTCAATGCAAGCAGTGTGAAGTATAATAAAATAGTATTGAACACTCGTTCAATGCTTTGTTTCGCCTTTGTTATGCATGAGTGGCAGTGCGCCTGGGAAAAAGGAATTGCAATTTTTCTTTCTGGTGCTAGTGCTAAGGAATATTTATGAATAGTATGTGCTGTACAGTTACTGGTTTTACATTATAATATTTATTTAAAAGGTTAGCTTTTATGCTTGACTGAGAGCGAACAAATAACAGAACTAGATCGCCTGGTTATCTTCCCAGGCATGTCGTAAAAACCGACTAATAACTAGACAGTGAAGTCGTTAATAACTACTTACCAAAATAATTAGGTAAGTAGTTAACAGTTTACAAAACATAGCCCTGATGGAGAAGCTCACGACTTTATGTCGAGGTGCATAGATCGTTGGATGAACAGAATATCCATTTACCGAGTTTTCTGTTAGATCAGTGTGATAGGTTTCGCTGTTTAATATTCCGGCCAAGTACGCTTACCTTCAGTGGCAGCCCTACGGTGGTGCGAGCGGTGCGCACCGGGGGCCGTTTTAGGGGAGCCCCCAAAATCAGCCAAGATGGGGCCACCCTGGCTGGCAGCCCCGGATCTACAGGGGAGTAACTGGATTGGGCACACCTGCCCTGTAAATTAATTATTAATTAACCTCTTAGCGGCCACATAAAATGGGTGGCCGTAAACGACATGTTTAAAAGATTTAAATAGGTACGGTCACGAGCATTAATATGTATACACTTTGGTAACATATCACATTAACTTTCCTGAAATTGAACTGTAAGTCTCACCAAATGTCAAATATGTTAGTGCGACAGAGTCCTAAAGTGGGTACATTATATTGCTCATGACTGTACGTATATTTCGGTGGCCGTAAACTAATCGAAAAAACTGTATTTTAAGGGGCGCTACTGAGGTTTCGCGCCACCTAAATACTTTGCTAGGGCTGCCACTGCTTACCTTAATGCCATGTGCGGAAAATCTCCGATAAGTCACGTAAAAAAATTGTTTGATAGCCGTATCACTATCTGGAGGCGAACTGTTTTGTAAAAATTACACTTAAGATAAATTAATAACTCGTTGGTGCAAATTTGGAACCGGGAATCGAACATTTCTTTTTTTTTTTTGACGTGGCTTATTGTAGATTTGCCGCAGATGGCATCAACTACTTGGCCGCAGGTACTCAAACACTGTGTGAGTGTGTGTGTATACTTACACACTATCATCATGGTGTATAATAATATACTCATCATCAGACTACAACCAACAAAATAATTTGGAATCGTTATTTGCGCACGTCAAGTATAGCTAAAGCTCTGTAAATGAATATACGAACCATCAATGTAGACAAAACATTTCAATCGGGATTCCGAATTTCGTCGAATAAACTTTGGGTTTTTCGATGATTCCATGTCACGGATAATCCCGGGATTTGATCCGCGGGATTGAATCCCAGCGACGATTCCCGACAGTTAATAATATTGACGATTTCATTAATGAATAAAGTCTATTTGTGTGATTGGTTGTGTGTGGAACACAATTCGACTTTGAATTGGGAGTTAATTCGTTTTGCAGAATGTCGGGACCTACGGCTTAACGTGCTTTCCGAAGCACGGAATCATTTAATTTTTTTTGAACTACCAGCAGGGCTAACGTGCGCAACGTGATAAAATTATCGATCTATTCAATAAATTTACATTGTTTTAAGTTTACGCGGTTTTCTACCTACTCCACTCCAATCTCATCAGTCATCCCGTGATCATGGCACTTGCAACAGCGTCGAAATATCGGGAGTCTCATATCCCCATTTAAACGCGGTAAGAACTCGTTATTATGTGCTTTAATTACATAACATAAACTGCCTATATACGTCCCACTGCTGGGCACAGGCCTCCCCTCAATCAACCGGAGGGGGTATGGAGCATACTCCACCACGCTGCTCCACTGCGGGTTGGTGGAGGTGTTTTTACGGCTAATAGCCGGGACCAACGGCTTAACGTGCCCTCCGAAGCACGAAATCATCTTACTTTTTCGGACAATCAGGTGATTCAAGCCTGAAAAGTCCTTACCAAACAAAGGACAGTCTCACAAAGTGATTTCGACAATGTCCCCATCGGGAATCGAACCCGGACCTCCAGATCGTGAACCTAACGCTCTAACCACTAGACCACGGAGGCTGTCGTGCTTTAATTATTTCAATAAATTTGTTTAAAAAAAATGTTTTTCCCTAATATGCGTGCCACGTGATTTTGTTCGTTATTTTGACAGAACGACGTTATTTAGGTTCACAATAATAGCACCAATCGACAAAACGACATAATTATATCGTCAGAATCGATAAAATGACCGTTATAAAATGTTATCACATTGAGCACGTTAGGGATTCAGCCTGCAATGCCCTAACGAATTCATAATTCATAGACATTTATTCGCAATAAAAATGGTATTACAGTGCCTCCAGGGACCTGTTTTATAAAACTTACAATTGTAAATTACAACGACAATTTGGTGTTCATTACGTAGCTAATATGAGACTGCAAAATATTTGTGATCACTAACTCCGCAATGTACATCAAATTGTCATTGTAATTTACAATTGTAAGTTTTATTAAACAGACCCCAGATCGCTAGAAAAGAAAGGTGCAACCTTACATAAACTCGTGCAAGTAATTCCTAATGGGGTGAGCAGAGCAACAAATAATCAAGACAACTTACAGTTACTTTTGGTACGAACTCCTAAAATGGGTAATAATATGAGGAACCTATGGATATGATGAGGTATGGTGACAGGTAAACAGTCCATCGCCTCGCCGAAAATAAGAAAAGTAAAATGATATTGATTTTTGATCATCTTTGACTGGGTTCTATTTCAAATTCAAATTCAAAAATATCTTTATTCAGTAGGTAACATAGTTACACTTTGAATCGTCAATTTTTACATAACGAACGTCTCATCCGCCTAAAACTACTGCAGCTTCTCACAACCTGTATAGCCGGGGAAAAGAAGCTACAAGAAAACCTTGGCACAGGGCCCTAGACGCTCTAGAAGCCCCGACTGACTTGTAAAGTTTATTTTTATCGAGGGTATTAACAATGTGCCGATCGCTATTTTTTGCAAATAATCCTATATGTTTTTTTACATAATAAATTAAGTTTTCAAAGATAGGTATATTGTGATGCCAAAGTTAAAATACTAATTTCTTTAAATTTATTTCTAAGTGAATAACACCCTTTATCTACCGCGCTACAATCTGAGCGCCGCAAGCGCATAATGTCTTATTTACAGCGAAGTATAAGCCGCTAGTGTTTAGCCGACTAACTCAAACTAGTGTCACAGTGTGCGCGATAACTCAGAAACTATTGCAGCTTTAAACTACTGCCTTCTTGTTGGAATGAGCAACACAAGACAGGTGGAGGAGGTATTTATTTTAGAACTAGAGTACAAGAAAGATCCTTATTATTAAATAGTTTTTTCAACGGGAATATTCCCACTTGTGAGGTGGAGTACAAACCCCATCAACCCTGGTGTCAGGGTTACTATCCTAACTTCTCCTTTCCTAGCTAATCCGCCAAAGGCCCCGTAACGCCTGGCTTGGCTCAGTAACGACTACTTACTTACATCAGTCAGTAGTAACCGAAACCAACGGCTTAACGTGCCTTCCGAAGCAGGGATCATCATACAGTCTGGGTGGCTAAAAAGGCCACATCGAAGCAATTCATCTAATAAAGCAATGTTGCAATTTGACATTTGCGCATATAAAAGTAAGTGCGCATTGCAAACAAATGTCAAATAGCAATATTGCTTTCTTGTGGCCATTTTAACTCCCTAGTCCCTCATATCTAAAGATCGTGGTCAGCATCAGGGTTGCATCTTGAGAGGATGGTCTGTCTCCACCGGTTTCTATCCAGCGCTTCCCTTACAACTGCTCACACTCATAGATGCTACGAAAATGAGATACGCTCTAGGGAGTAAATGCAACATAAAGTTATACCTCCTCGCTCTATTTTCGTTAATCCCAGACATCTCCAACGCTAAGTTTAGGATATTATAACACAGAAATTTGCGGCGCCGATTATGAGTTTGACGTTTAATATACCTACATAACGTACTGCCTGAAGGCTTCTAAAGAAATACATATGGCTGTCAATATGTGCAGTCAGCGATGTTTGGATCTTTGCGTTAGAATATTATTATTTTAGGCTGGCAACTTAGTTTTATAAACTGTCAGTTTCAAGTAACGGAGCGTTGGGCTCACGATCCGGAAGCCCCAGGTTCGAAGCCCAGTGGGGACATATCACAAAAATCACTTTTTGATCCCTAGTTTGGTTAAGACATTACAGGCTGATCACCTGATTGTCCGAAAGTAAAGTCTGTAAGATGAACCGTGTTTCGGAAAGCACGTTAAGCCGTTAGTCCCGGTTACTACTTACTGATGTAAGTATGTAGTCGTTACATAAACCATGTCAGGGGCTTTTGGCGGCTCAATAATAACCCTGACACCAGGGTTGATGAGGTTGGTAATCCACCTCACAACCCATATGATAAGAAGAAGTTTCAAATGATTCTGATGTTCTTATACTAGGGGTGGTATTAATAAACTAATCTCAGTCGAAACTGCCCTCAAGATCATGTCAATGTGACCGTTCTTATATAAAAACAGGGACTTGAGCAAGCTCTTGAGAGCAGTCTCGGCTGAGTTTCTAGGTAAGAGGTTATTTTCTCTCGTATGAGTTGGGAGGTCACTGACCTACCTCACCGAGCCTCTAAAGCCTCCCTCACTGAGAAAAAAGTACTGTGGAAATAAATGTTTTTTTCTCCTTTCATTCTTTCTTCTTTCTTACATATTTAATGGCATCTATCTAGGTACTCCATTTCTTCCATAGTACACAAGATGTTAGTGACGTCGTAAGAAATACTGAGGGAGATGATTCAGACCACGATTCTGAGTTAATATCAAGTGGATATTTTCCGCCGCAAAATTTAAAATAAATTTAAGTGAGAATATATATATTCTTTGGTAAGTTGTACTTTGTTTGCATCGGCAATCTTTTAATTTAAACATATTTTCTTGCCTTATGGTTGTCTGGAAGAAATCGCTTTAGGTAAGCGATAAGGCCGCCATTTTCCATGCAAATATTTTCTTTATTTTGTCTCAATGAAGTATATTTGTATGGTATTGTATTTATTATTGTTAACAAATTAGGCAGATCAACAGTATAAAGATATTACGTGAGAGAATTTAAAACCTGTGCCCGCGGTATGGGTGCCGCGCCACGAATTATGGCGAGGGTTTCGACCAATAAGCGTGTGCCGTTTATCCACGTCGATAGCATTCGCTTCCTCTATACGCCAAAACAATACGGTCACATTCGCGGTTGGCGGTGAATCGGTCGGTAAGGTAGTATTAAAAAAAAATATATATTAAACGTTTTCACTACAGACTTTCGTCCATACACTATTACTGACACTGTATTGACTTATCGATTTTTAATACCCGAACACCGTCTCGTGTGATAACCGCCTTAGCTTTCCATACGAAGCATTATAAAGGAAGGTTTTTCTACTTGCAGCTTCTTTTCCACGGCTATACAGGTTGTGAGAAGCTCAGTCGTTTTAAGCGGATGAGACGTTCGTTATGTAAATATTGCCGATTCACACTGTAACTATGTTACCCAGTACAACACCTACTGGATATTGTAATTAATATAGTAATTAAGTACCTGCTTAACTTCTAAATTTTCACAAGCTTATAAATACATAATCATGCATCCTATGCGGATTAATGATTAATTTGATTTGGATTTGATTTACTGAATATGTTCTTTTAAATTTGAATTTGATTTTAAGCTCACACTGACAAGTGTCCGTCTGTCCAGTAACCAAGCTGTTATAAATATCCCGTCGTGAAAGAAAAACAACCTCGCTCAACACTTGAGGCGTATTCAATTATTAAAGTCACTTGTTGCTGCTCTATGAGACTGAGTGGACCAAGTTGAGTGGCGAACTTGGCTTGTAAAGACTACATAATGCAGACGAATGCTCGCTCCTAGAGGATATGATACCCTGGTACTTTGAGTGCCTATCCTATGCTATAGTTTCATTTAGGGTTGAAGGTCAGATCAGTTTCAGTACAAGTTGAAATTAATTTCTCCCATATTTCGTTTCCAGGTTTATTAACCTGATTAAAAGCTTAAGTATTTATTAATTGTATTTTTTTTAAGTAAGTAATAATTATTTTCAAAATTATTTTTAATTTTATTACTATTGGATTTTGGGTGTGCTTCGATTAAAGTTTGACTGTGCATTATTAATCGTACTTAATGTCGTTTAATACTTAAACTTAATTTAAAAATTGATGCAAAATGAAAAACAATATATATTTCGCATTACTGATAAGTAAAACCAGATAGTTCAGTGGTGAAGAGCAATATAGTGAAACCCACATTTTTGAGAAATGCGTTCCAAAGGTATGTGATCTAACCTGTACTGGGCTGGTTGTCCCTTCAGATTAGAATTCCAGGCAGTCGCTTCTGTAAACAAAACGGACTTGTCAAATCCCCAGATTAAGTAAGATGATGATGAATCGGAATCGGAATCATAATCGTCAGGATCAGTCGTCATAATCAGTTACAACTGCTTTTGACGATTATATTTCCGATTCCGAATTTGAATAGCACTCGTACCAGCAATCGTCCCATTTCTATATTATATATTTGAATTTGAAAAATATCCTTATTCAGTAGGTAACACAGCTACAATTTGATTCGTCACTGCAGCTTCCCATAACCTGGATACCAGGGAAAAATCGGCTAACGATATACTCGTTAGCCGATTTTTCGCTTTCTTTCGCTTCATAACTTTGCTATACTATACATACAATATATATACGTAATTACGTTTATAAAATAAACAGCATATAAACGTCTCAGTATTGGGCACAGGCCTCCTCTCAATCAACCGGAGGGGGTATGGAGCACACTCCACCACGCTACTCCAATTCGAGTTGGCGGAGGTGATTTTTTACGGTAATAGCCAGGTGCCCTACGAAGCACTTCTACGAAGAATCATCTTACAAAAATATTAGTAAGATGATTCCATCTTCATGATAGAACGACATAAGTGAAAAATTAAAAAAATATGTTTAAATTATTATTATATCTTTATTCGTTTTTATTATAATTCTTTAAAAATATGATAATATTCTCATGTACCTAGTTACAGTACCTAGCTTATTTACATTTTTTAACAATACGACAACCACACAATTGAACTACTTAAATCTATAATCTAAGTATATAAAACATTATTAAAATAGTAGGAACTTTGAAGCATAATTCTACAATAACTACCTAAGTAATACTTTGGTTATACAGTCTAAGAATTAAAAAATATCTTTGGTGTACCTTCTTAATTCAACTAATATAGTTTTTTTTAACTGCCTGAATCGTTTAGAGATTGTACAATACTTTTTTTTATTATTATTTATATTCTATAATACGTCTTTGTCTTTTAGCTTATAACCTAATTAAAAACGGAATTAGTCATTCCAAAATTAATCCGGAGGAGCTCGGTGGTGCAGCAGTAAACGCGCTCGGTCTGCGATTGTTGAAGTTAAGCAACTTTCGCAAAGGCCGGTCATAGGATGGGTGACCACAAAAAAAGTTTTCATCTCGAGCTCCTTCGTGCTTCGGAAGGTCCGTTAAGCCGTTGGTCCCGGCTGCATTAGCAGTCGTTAATAACCATCAATCCGCACTGGGCCCGCGTGATGGTTTAAGGCCCGATCTCCCCATCCATAGGGAAGGCCCGTGCCCCAGCAGTGGGGACGTTAATGGGCTGATGATGATGACTACTTCGCCCTAAATTCATTTATGTCATTTATCTTTTAAAGTTGCCAAGAATAACCTATTCCTACATCTACAAGACTCTTCTTATTATAAAGTCTAAACCGAATTCAACTCAGGAAAGTCATGCGAGACATACGACCATCGCCCAAGCTGCTTGTTCAACCAAAACAGGTCACCTTCAGTGAAATGCTGGACTTTTTGAACATTCACACCACTGGCTTTCATGGCCTGGAACTGTCTCTCATGGCTCCCCCAGACCTGCTCTTCGATCCAGTCAATGTAGCTATTGACCCGAGTATAGATGCTCGGGAACTTTGAAACACCACATTTGAATCCAAATGAGGTGACGCCGATGACGTTGTAAATGGTCTTCTTGGTGTTAACCGAAAGGACTGATTGAAGAGGCCCGCCAGAATCACCCTGAAAAAAATAATGCATTGACTGTTAGAAAGGCATAAATGGAATATTTGGGATTTACAACGCTACCTAAGAGAAGTTAGGTAATACAAATCAAGTGGGCGATACTATGGTGGAATTAGAGCAAGAATTTATTATGTTGTTTTTCCATTAGGTAAATAAGTAAAAAAACGAAGAATTTGTTTAGCTACTTAACATACTGGACTTGTCGTAAAAAACAACTAAGCGATTATGATCAATATGATGGAAAATTATATAGGCTATGATCTGATCACTCTCTTTGCCTACTCCCTCGGGGATACAAGCGTAAAGCCATGTTATGTCATGTTACAATACTTACACCACAAGCGTCAGCCGACCCGTTCAGCCTGGTGGCACAGATTTGATCACTCCGGACTGCTTTCCAAAATTGCTCAGTACGTTTCGCTCGGAGCAATTTATTGCACCTCTTCGTCGGCACAATATCTACTTCGGCGACTTTCAATTTATCACTGGTATTTGTACTGTATAATACTGTAACAAAAGAATTACAATATGAAGGATTTTGAAATTTATGTTTTAGTGCACGAGGTGCTTTTCATAAGTGAGGACTATTCGTATTATGAATAGGTACCCCTTTTACATCTTTTTAACTTATCCTTGGATAGGTACCTATGTAAAATCTTTATATTTTTATTGATTTAATAATCTTACCCATGTAAAACCTTAATTTTGTATAAAATGTGCGTTTTTAAAGTTTTGGTATTCATAGATCCAAGAACCTATTAAAGGTTACCCTATGTGTATGGATTTCTAATGTCATTCTCGTATCGTATGGGTTGTGAGGCGGATTACCTACTTCAAGTACAATATCATTAATTAGAAATTTTTGAAACTCACCGGTATCAACGACTCCCCATCCAGTAACCGTAGCACTATCTACTTGTTGGTTGAGCAGGCAAGCTGGTTGGATGAATTTGTTGAATTTGACTCTCTTGGCCAATTCTACTACAGCAATGTCGTACGTCTTGTAAGGAGGAGGCCTGTAGCTCGGATGCTTTCTAAATTCCAAAATCTTGACGTCCACTGGAGTTTGCTTGTCTTTCTGTTATAAAAATGATTTATGTTTACTTAGCTGTCATATTTCTAATTACTTAGGCTACAGATATGCTGATTTTTTTAAGCTTTTTGTTATGGTTGAAGAGATTTCACTCTTAAAAATGTCTCTCTAAACTGGAGATTTTTATTTAAAGCTGGGTTTACTTTGTTTTTGAACATCTCATTTTTCTTTTAAATTTATACTCACAATTATATTTTCGACACCAAATCTGACAATTTTCGGTGTGGGATGGGCGAGTTTTTCATCATCACTCCTGTAGCAGTGGGCAGCAGTAAGAACGAATTTTTCACTGATGAGGAAACTACCACACATGAACGCATAGTCACCTTCTTTTCTCTTCCAACCAAGAGCACCCTGTAAACAAAAAAAATAATGACTTTTCTTAAATACGTAAATACATGAAATATAAGTGAAGGAGTTTGGAATAATTATACAGTACAGCTAAGACAGAGCATGGAGCAACGTATAAAAAGAAAAATATTTAATATATTTAGGACAAATACTTTCTTTCCATTTCAAACCGTGTTAAAGAAATTACAAAGCGAAGTCGCGGTGTAGATACGAGAATTTAAAAACCCTATTATAAAATAATTTGATACTTTTTTGTGATTTTATAGTTAACTTTATTTTAAAAAAATCATAATTATTTATTAATATCCTTACCATATGAGGAAACTCTCCAGGCTCAGCGTCTCTCCCTCCAACCACAGAAGTATACTCGTTTTTAAATTTTGCCATACCTGCAACAATACGTAATGCTTAGTTAATTATAGAAAATCATAAAAAATATAATATAAACATAACTTTAGGAACATTATGCATTATGTTAAATATCTAAATGACTCTAAAAGTGTAACACAAAAAGACGTAACTAAACTTACATTGATTGACTCTTCTTGTAGTTTCTTCTTCCTTCTTCACTTCCCAAATGTGTTGTAAGCATTCTGAAAAAAAAAAATAAACATTGTCATTAAAAATGAAAAGTATATATCATTTATATTCATTCTATCGTGACACCAAAACAATAATCAGAATAGTGGCTGAGAATTGCCTTCCGCCTGCTACTCAATGATTTCCTTAGTTTATTTTAAAATATTTTAAGAAATCTTTAAAAAAATAGTTGGTATGACATTTTTCCGTGCACAATCGACGGTGCAATATTTAAAAAAAAACAGGACATTTTAATATAAGAACAAACTTCAATTTGTTTTTCAATTTGTATTGTTTATTTTCCTGCATAGTAATACAAATATATGAATGAGTCTGAAAGACACTAATACACACGCGACGAAAAGATGACATACATACGTCATCGGACATAAAACATGCGCAGAGGCGAAAAAATGGAAAATACGAAAAATACAGTCATCGGAAATTGTAAACACAAAGGTACAATTGGGAACATAAATGACGTAAATTCTAGTCTGCCGTACCAGGGAAACAACATTATGTGAAATGTGTAGAATGGTAGGTATTATACTATACTTTACTTCACAAAAAAATCGAGGTTAATTAAGTTGCCGTTAACTAAATTTAAATTTGGAACATTAATGTTCCTAATACTGATATATTTTTTATAATTGTTATTTAAAAGTATAAACTTGCGAGAAGTTTCGATATTTTTTTGAGTAGTACTTTTAGTCTTTGGTAAATACTTACTCGCTTCACTTATTCTGCGTCCTTCAACCATGAAATTTTTTGAAGGCACGTTGACCATAGAGCATGGGTCATTGTCTCCCTCAAAAGCTTTATCCATATCTTTGATTGCACCTTCAAACGTTTGATCCTTCTGAGTATCTATGATGTTGTTGTCTCCACCTGGTATCTGTAGGAAAATATAATTATAAATACATATAAATGTAATTACACATATAGTTTGTATTACAAGCATTATTTATACTTACATTAGGTTTCCCAGGATAATTTCCGGGAGGTAAAAATACTTTAGTTTCCCAGCTTACACTGGTATCAACTGTATTAGGTATTTCAGAAAGTGATGGGAATCTATTGCTTTGTATTATTGCTCCCATCGAGAACAATATTTCTGAAACAAAAAAAAACAATTTAATATATATTATGAAATAAGTATATTATACACTTTTTGAAAAGTCAAACTTCGTTTTCTTTTTTAATTTAAAATTGTATTAATTGTATTATATAACATTTATTTTTGTAATAGTATTAATGAACAATTATGTTAAAATTATATTTTTTCACAACACAACAACAAACAAGATAAGTACTTTATTGACCAAAACTTAAAATAAATTTCAAATGGTAAGTACTTAAATAGTAAATTGTTAAAAAACTTACCAGCAAAAAATATTATGCAAAATCCTGAAGCTTTCACAATCGCCATTTTGACGAATATAAATTATTAAATAATTTAATTTATTTAATATAATTCGTGTACTTCACGACCTGCGCCTGAAACGCTTTGTAATTTAATGATGGTTGTTCAACAATTGTTTTTCATTATATATCCTAGCAATTATCCCAATAATTATTATACAATATAATTGTGCAACCACAACGTAAAACCATACAAAACTACGTATTTGCCAGAACCAATATCATTCCCTTTTAACGTCATAAGTCATAACCCAACACTGTGGGAGATTCTGAATGAATTCCCTAAGGAAAACAATTGTATTGAATTACCTTTTGTATTAATTAATAAGCTTATTGAATTTGGCGGAAAATGATCTACTGGTAACTGTTGTTATGCCGCCGATACAGACGCAGACTAACAAAAGGAAAGAAATAAATATTATTAAATAATGTTAAAATCTAACCAAATTGACGTAGGAAAAATGTAATTGAAAAGTTGCTAAGTCAACTTATGCCTTTTTTCCACTTCATTGTAAAACTCTTGAGATTATATTATTAAAGTATAATTGCATTATATAGGCGAATTGGGATTGCCTGTAATGTCTATGTAAATTGTGAATAAATAAATACATACCGTCACTACACTTTTTTCGCACTTTCCGTGACACCTAACACACTACGCGAAACACTGCACTTAGCACTACTTTAAACACTGTTTCTTTACTTTCACACACTTTCACAAACTTAATTGTAAAACTCTTGAGTTTATAATATCTAAGTATAATTGCATAACAAAGTCGAATTGAGATTGCCTGTAATGTCTATGTAAATTGTGAATAAATAAATAATACTAATAAACAAGTACTTGGCCGAACAAATGAAGAGCGCTTAAGACAACAGGCCTGAGGGTGCACAGTTGGGCGCGAGCTTCGGCTCAGGATGTCGTGTGACAGCATTACAATAATATTTCGAAAGAATTAATCGACCCTAGATCGAGATCGAGAATTGATGCGATAAGCGCTGAATGAGAGTAATCGTCGACCACACCGGCGGAGTTTGTATCGGTATAAGTATTTTCCTTTACTATGGTGCAGATCAATGTTATTAATACTTTCATCATCACTAATTTAAGAGGCACGCTTTTGTCGATGTAGCATTCTCCATTCTTGTCTACTAAAGGCCAATTCCTTCACTTCCTTATAAGACACGACGTTCGCCTTCTCTTTAATCTGTTCCATGTAAGCTCTTCTTGGTCTTCCCCTTCCTCTCTTTCCTTGTAGCTTCCCTAATATTAATACTCTACTTTACTATTACTTGTATTACTACTTTATTTATTCTATTTAAATAGTAAATAGGGATATTATGTCGTGTCTGATTTATTATTGTGACCGAATTATTGTTTATTATGAATATTCCAAAGGATTTTCCTATATTATGTTGTAGGAATTATGTTATTGAATTTATCTGGGGAAGTTTCGTAATTACCACAGACACGTGATTTCGGTTTTTGTTTAAAAAAATTCTTTATAGATCAATCGATCCTAATACGCATTTGTTGTCGCGCCGCCGAAGTTACATATCTACAGAGGTACTTCAAGGGAATTCTATCAATTACTTACGGATGCGTCTCGCCACCTATCACGTTGGACTAAGGGAAATGTCGGTGAGGTATGGGTACAGTCATGAGCAATATAATAAACCCAGTTTAGGACTCTGTCGCACTAACATATTTGACATTTAGTGATACTTACAGTTCAATTTGTCAAAAAAGTTAATGTGACATGGTACCAAAGTGTGCTCGTGACCGTACTTAGTTTATCTTGCGGTGGATGTACCTCTTACTAACCCAATTGGGATATAGTCGTGAGAATATTATGTTATGTTAGTAATACTAACATAGAACGAGCCGGTAGCCCAGTTGGTAGAACGCTTGCCTTTCACTTTGAGGTCGCAGGTTCGAATCCAGCACAGGCCTAAAACAATGATTGTCGAATTTGTTTTCGAATTCATGTTTGGATCATAAATGATTGTCACATGCTCAGCGGTGAAGAAAAACATCGTGAGGAAACCCACATTCCCGAGAAATGCATTTTCGGAGGTATGTGACCTAAGCTGTATTGGGCTGGTTTTCCCTTCGCGGGTTGGAAGGTCAGACAGGCAGACGCTTCTGTAAAAAACCGGACCTGTCAAATCTTCAGGTTAGGTAATCGGACCCTGTGGAAAACGGGATAATGCTAGGGAGATGATTAATACGTA
This sequence comes from Pectinophora gossypiella, assembly GCF_024362695.1. Classification (NCBI taxonomy): domain Eukaryota; kingdom Metazoa; phylum Arthropoda; class Insecta; order Lepidoptera; family Gelechiidae; genus Pectinophora; species Pectinophora gossypiella. The sequence goes on along the minus strand of NC_065414.1, from coordinate 2,719,679 downwards.
CATAGCCCCCTACATAAAGTCGCATAATTCTAATCTCTATTGTCTAATCTACATCTATACTATAATATTATAATACACTACCTACATGTTTATAATATATTATAATTGACAGTCTCCATGGTCTAGTTGTGAGAGCGTTGAGCACACGATCTGGAGCTCCGCATTCGATTCCCGATGGGGACATTGTGAAAATCATTTTGTCTGTGATTTGTTTGGTAAGGAAATCGCAGGTACGAATCACTTGATTTTGAGAAAAATAAGATGAAGCCGGGACCAACGTATCATCTTACTCGGGATCACAGAGTGATTTTCGTGTTACCCTCACCGGGACTCGAACCCTACTTGAAACTGTTGAACTGATTTTAAAAAAATTTCACCACTAGGCATTTTTGCATCAGTGATCGATGATAGTGTTGCCGAATAATCGATTTTTAATCGATACATAGGTGCTAATTCCCGTACTTGTCTTTTTAAGCGGATAAGAAAATAACAGGTATAACTTAAAATAAAATTAAGTTGTGTCTGCAGGAATCGTGGCCTTAGTCGATCATTGGGTCACAGTGGTCGAAGTGCAAAACCTAGGGAGATCCCATTGAGGTGAGCAATCGTCTATTATTTCCCCTTTACTCATCGCGGTTACGGACCAGCTGATCGGGCAATGCCCTATAAAGGTCACTTGACTTAGCAACCGTAGCAACAAGTCTCGTGACAACACAGGATATTTTTTCTTTTTAATTGTTATTTAAAAAGTAGGATATACATCTCTTTGGATTAAAAACTCCTTATTATATCACTCTTAAGTTAGAAACAAACGAGTTACAATAAACGCAAACTCAAGTGCCACGCCACTTGACACGAGCACGTGACTGTCTTGACCTTGAGAAATGGGACTTTTTGGCGGGAACTGCAACGGGACGGTTGCTTCCTTCATTGAATAACCTAAATAATTAATACGACGTGGTGTTTTGTGTAAGTAAGTTAGTCGGAAAACATTCGCGACAGTGTTATTATATCGGAATATTCAATGAACAAAGTGTACCTATCTATTTTCCCTTCGTGCCAACAAGCCGCTTCATAACTCGAAAGTTTATGCGGACTTTTGAGTTAATTCGTTTGGGATTCGGAGTAGGAGTCTGCTCCGAGGGTGGGGGCTTAGGTTCCAAAATCAACCAAGACTGGTTCCTGCTGACCCTGACCGCAATTTAAAACTTCATCGGGTTTGATTGCGGCCACATAAAATTCATACCGTGTGGTTGTAAACAACGTTTTTAAAACATTTAAATAGGTAAATTTCGATGGCCGTATAGTAATCGAAAAATTTTGTATTTTAAGGGGCTGAGGAGTGCCACTTTGAGGTTTCGCAACATCCAAATATTTTGCTAGAGCCGCCACTGGATGAGACTCCCGCCCTGCTAGAACATTGACCGCCACGAAAGCTCTACGAATGATATCCTTAAACGACACATTACTGGAGTAGTCGACACTGCTTTGACGGGAAAACCCATTATGACCCAGTTCACTGACAGCCTCACCATAACAGGGCCTAATATAGGTAATGTAGACATGTATGCCCTATTTTTCCCTAAAAAAGTAGCATGGAAAATGCTACACCGACAAGAGCGTGGCTCTTAAATTGATGATGAAGATGAGGTAATATAGGTCTTTGCCCCTAAATGAAGACGAACCGCCAAACGAAATAATTTATTGTTATTTTTAATATAGGATTTAAATTAAATTCCTAATCGATATAAGGATACCTAATTTATTCAAGTTTTAAGTATCTTGTTTCTACCTGCGTGTTTGTGTACATACCTGTTTATAACGATTATCTTTAAAATCGATTAAGTATACTTCTTTTGTCTCATTTGTATTTTTTGTGCAATAATGTGTGTGTGTGTGTGTGTATGTGTGTGTTATGTCCTTTTGACAGTCTATGCCAGAGCTCTCAGCGCTCCCCATATGTCCGGCTAAGTAGTTAATGACATATATGCGGAAATCTACATTGAGTCACGTCACACGTCTAATTAAAAATAATAAAATACGTTGTTAAGCTGGTGTGATTGTGTGGAGATAAAATTGGTTTTTAATTCTAAGGAACATTTAGTCTAATGTGTTTTATATTTAACTAAAATATGTTTAGAAGGAGAAAACCACAAAACACCAGGATACACTTTTAGATATACTCAAGAAAGTCTCAAAACGAATCATCATCAGTGTGATGTGCCGTTCCCACGAATGGTTCGACTTTAGGAACCTTCCTGACAGTAAAAAAGCTTTATTATCTAACCTTTAAGCAGATACGACCAGAGAACATTTTTTCTTTGACGTAACTTATTGTAAATTGACAAATGGGGAGCGCTGAATCTCACCCGGTACAACGTTTAAGACAACAGGCCTGAGGGTGCCCAGTTGGGCGCGAACCTCGGCTCAGGGCGTCATCTGAGAGGAAAAATATTTGAAAGAATTTTCAACCTTAATGGGTCGATAGCGATAAGCGCTGAATGAGGGAAATCGTCGACCACGCCGGTGGGGTCGGCATCGGGGTCCTGAAGTGTTTGGTGTCGCGAGCTGATTGGCTGCCTCTATGAAAGATCTATTTAACAAAGAAAAGGAGCCTGTATCCTATTACAGAGTTTTACTATTAAAAAGTTTTTCAGCGGGAACGTTCCCGCTTTAGGAACATTTCCGGATACGTCACATCACTGATCATCTTCTTCTTAGCGTAATCCTGTTTCTCACAGAGTCAGCTGTGACATATCCGATTTTTCACGGATGCGACCCTGATCTTCGAACCAGCCGAACAATAATCCATCGACACAACAGACTAGGTCACATACCTCCAAAAACAAATTTCTCGTGTAGGTATTATATCGTATTTGGGTTTCCATACGATGTTTTCCTTCAATGCTGAGCGCGTGACAATAATTTAAGACCCAAACATAAATTCAAAAACAAATTCGAAAATGATTTTAGCCGTTTCTGGATTTGAATCTGCGACCTTACAATGAGAATCAAAGGTTCTACCAATTATTGACTTGAGATTTTTTCACGATTACGCGACCTCCAACTACGGTTAAAGAAGTATGTATACGAAAAAAAATCCGGCAACAGAGGAGTTAACATAATAACTTATATACATACATATTGACCACATTGGCAGAGCCACCATTTTTTTTTTTACCTATTAAAAGACCTCTAGAAGCGCATCCACAACTTCTTATCAAATGACATTACAGCGTCATTACAGGTCAAGTGGAACTGTTGAAAAGAAAAACAATGTAGGTAAACATTAACACACACACACACACACACACGTTACATTTTTTTTTTGTTTACATATATTTTTATTTTATTTTTCCCTAAAAGTGGCATGGAAAATGCTACACCGACAAGAGCGTGTCGCTTAAATTAGTGATGTGAAACATTTACTATGTACTTAAAATGTAAAATGATAAATAGTATGAATAAGAGGAAAAAATGTTAAAGAAACTAAAGCACAAAGATCTTAACCCAGTTCTGAAGTTCCGCAGTCAAAATACTAAAACGGAAGTACCATACCACGCATCGGTACATCGATGCGTTGTCAAAGTTTATGTTTGTAAACACACAACACATAAAAAACTCACGTTGGTCCGTTAAGCCGTTGGTCCCGGTTACTACTTACTGATGTAAGTACGTAGTCATTACATGAGTTTGGCGGCTGAATATTAACCCTGACACCAGGGTTGCTGAGAGCTCGTAGATATATTAATAAATACTCAATATAATATAATCCATATTTACTAAAAAGCTGAACTTTTCTACAAGACGTACGGAACTCAAAAATCATTTATTTTATTCAATCATTCTTACCCAGCTTAAAGTAACTGGTTTTCAATTCATTTTCTGATTGTTGTGTTGTTGTCGACCTATAGAGGCGGTTCTTATTAAGATTACTTCTTCGTGTGTGTATTTATAAATGTGGCTTGGATATATCATTAGTTTATAACTCATGTATCTTTGCAACTTAAGGTTGTGTTCTATTTAATTTAAAAGATATTGCAGTAAAGATAATTTAATTTCTTACAAACTAAATTAAAATTAAAAATGAAGCGTTCTATAGTGATGTGCACTGTGTTATATTTAGGTATGTAAACAAAAACTTCAATAATTTAGTAAGTAGCTTTTGTTAGATAGAAGAGCCGTGGTAGCCCAGTTGGTAGAACGCTTGCCTCTCATTCAAGCAGCCTTTGTGGTCTAGTGGTTAGAGCGTAAGGCTCACGATCTGGAGGTCCGGGTTCGATCCCCGATGGGGACATTGTCGAAATCATTTTGTGAGACTGTCCTTTGTTTGGTAAGGACTTTTCAGGCTTGAATCACCTGATTGTCCGAAAAAGTAAGATAATTCCGTGCTTCGGAGGGCACGTTAAGCCGTTGGTCCCGGCTATTAGCCGTAAAAAACACCTCCACCACCCGCATTGGAGCAGCGTGGTGGAGTATGCTCCATACCCCCTCCGGTTGATTGAGGGGAGGCCTGTGCCCAGCAGTGGGACGTATATAGGCTGTTTACGTTACGTTACGTTACGTATGTTTGGATCATAAATTATTATCCGTGCTCAGCTGTGAAGGAAAACATCGTGAGGAAATCCACAGGTATGTGACCAACGTACTGGGCTGGTTTTCCCTTCGCGGGTTGGAAGGTTAGGCAGTCGCTTCTGTAAAAAACCGGTCCTGACAAATCTTCAGGTTAGCTAAGCGGATCCTGTGAAAAACGGGATAGTGCTAGGGAGATGATTAGATATTGTTAGATATGTCTATTTTTTATTTTTTAATATAGTTTATATCTTGTTTTTCTTGTTCACTTGATTATGCATGCTGTGACTACTTGTAATTGAGCTAGCTCTTAATCTTTTTTTTATTGTCTGTAACTTTGCATGTGCAGAGTGTAGCTTGTAAGTTGTCCATAATAAATAAATAAATAGAAAAGAATCGATCAATCTAATCTCGAATGATACATCACTATGCTTATGAACGCCATAACACTATCTCCTGTAAGTACCTAAAAAGACCTAACTAGTACCGCGCATTGAACCTATTCTAAAATGTTATCTATATTGATGTAAACACAAATTTTACTGAAATAATATTTTTTATTTTTATAGCATAAGGAAACTCACGAAGAGAAAAAATAACAAGAACAAGAGGGCTTGACAAGAGCTGCGGGTTCGATTCCCGTCCTAGTCAGATTTTTTTTCGATTAAAATTTTTTCTTTGTGAGTTTACTGAAATAGTCGGGCTGTTCAATAGTATGTAATAGTTGTTCCATGAGCTTTTTAATTTTTACTCATATTTTATGCTTCGGAGGTCATGTTAAGCAGTCAGTTTCCGCTACTATTTCATCATCATCAGCCGTACGACGCCCACTGCTGGGCATAGGCCTCCCCCAAGGATTTCCACGACGATCGGTCCTGCGCTACTATTTACCTAAGTAAATATGTAGTTGTTACATCGCTCGAGCCATGTCAGGAGTCTGTGGCGGCTCAATAGCAACCCTGACACCAGGGTTGATGAGGTTGGTCATTGACCTCACAATCCACGCGATAGAAAAAGAGGAAGGAGACTCTTATCTTTAGAACATTATATTATGTCAATTTAAAAGTACTAATTTAAGAGCCACGCTCTTGTCGGTGTAGCATTCTCCATTATTGTCTGTCAAAAGCCAATTCTTTCACTTCATTCACACACAACGTTCGCCTTCTCTTTAACCTGCTCTTCTCGGTCTTCCCCTTCCTCTCTTTCCTTGTAGCTTCCCTTCTATGATGTTTTTAATAAATCCGTCGTGTCATATAAATGACTTAAATCAATTTAATTAATGTTACAGTGATCAACAATGCACTAGACGTCAATTCCATGCGTTTAAAGGAACCGAATCGTCTAAAAAGAGTAAGTAGAACTTCATAACATAACATAACATAAGCTGCTGACTGTATCCGAATTAGGGGTGTTAGTTGTACATCTGTTAGACCAACGTGATAGGTAGTGAACCGTATCGCCGCCGTATATAATACGTAGTCGAGCCAACAGTGTAAGTGAAAATTCCACTTAAGCTAAATTAATAACTCATTGGTGCAAGTCCGGTACAGAAGAGAAGTAATCCGGTGTACCACACAGTTTCTGTGATTGACTGAATATTATCTACATACTTAAATGTATATTATCAATTTAAAAGATAAAAAATAATAATAATAAAATAAAAAAAATAAAAAATAAATAATAATAAATAATTTTCTTTTTTTATTTATAGCTTTTTATCCCTTTTTTACGTTTTGTTTTTAATAATATGTGTGTTGTTACAATTGTAGTTGGATGGAATGTACTTGTTTTTGTATTTTTATTTAATAAATAATTTTTATTTATAAAAATAAACGTTGAAGTCATCATGCTATGAATGTACCACTGACTACCACATACGGAAATACAGTCGTGAGCCTTATGTTAAAAAATAGAGTTGAAAAAAAATAAGTTTGAAAACTATAACCCGACTACAGAAAAATCACGCTCTAAAAAGCACGAAACAAGAAAATATTCTCTTCTATTCTCTGATATTCTTCCGAACAGTGATGTTTAGGAGATAGCCGTGGTCGCATGGCGTGGTAAGCAAATTCTTAAAACAGATTATCAAACACATAACCCTTCTTTTTGCTTCGCCAAAGTCGGGTAAAAATATGACTAATTACATACCTATTTTATAATATATAATTATATTTTTGATATTGGAAATACAGGAAGATATTTCGGGCGAAGGTGATCCGACCGAGTGTGAGCAGAATCCTGTGCCAGAACCAGGACAACGAATTAGTGAACAAAGTAAGTCAAAGGCCCCGATTCCTGCAGACACCTCCTAATTTTACTTTAAGTTATACCTGTCATTTTCTTATCCGCCGAAAAGGAAAGGGACGGATGATTGACAGCTCTTAATTTTAGGAAAATGAGTAAATGAATGATAACCCGGGCGAATCAAAAAGGTATCTCGCTGGTATGCAAACCATTTGACGTGTGCTATCAACACAATTCTGTCGGGTGAAAGCGGATGTCGGTCAGAAGCAACTGCCTGTCTAACCTTCCAACCCGCGAAGAGAAATCCAGCCCATTACAGGTTAAGTCACATACCTCCGAAAATGCATTTCTCGGGTAGCCCACTTTGAGGTCGCAGGTTCGAATCCAGCACAGGCCTAAACCAATAAATTTGTTTCCGAATTCATGTTTGGATCATAAATGATAATCACGTGCTCAGCGATGAAGGAAAACATCGTGAGGAAACCCACATTCCGAGAAATGCCTTTTCGGAGGTATGTGACCTAACGTGTATTGGGCTGATTTTCCCCTTCGCGGGTTGCAAGGTCAGACAGGCAGTCGCTTTTGTAAAAAACCGGACCTGTGAAATCGTAAGGTTAGGTAAGCGGATCCTGTGAAAAACGGGATAATGGTAGGGGAATGATGTTATTATTAGTTTTGATTTCAATTCATGGCTGGCTAGTGGGCACCTCTGCCTACACCCTCGGGGACACAGGCGTGATGCTCTGTTATGTTGCTTTATTATGTTTGTGTTCGTAAATTAATTGAAATTATGTATTCATTCGCTATAAACCTGTTCTTTTACAGTAATAATAACGGTCTCCGTGGGCCAGTGGTTGAGCGTTGTGCTCACGACCCGGAGGTCCCGGGTTCGAGTCCCGGTGTGGGTAACACGAAAATCACTTTGTGATCCCTAGTTCGGTTAGGACATTACAGGCTGATAGTAAGATTATCCGTGCTTCGGAAGGCACGTTAAGCCGTTGGTCCCGGTTACTAATGTAAGAATGTAGTCGTTACATGAGCCATGTCAGGGGCCTTTGGCGGCTCAATGGTAACCCTGACACCAGGGTGGATGAGGTTGGTACTCGTAGCCTTCATTACTCCATAGATGGGGCGTGTAGAACGGTGGTTGCCCCAATCGCCTTCCGTTCCGCAGCACACCGACCAATTTCTCAATCGGTGATGTTCTAGCTAGAGCCCTACCAGAATCCATTTCCTCGGCCTCCAACCAGTACTGATACCGCTGCTGCCCGGCATCAGGGGTGCACTTTTGAAGTAGCGGCGCCTACTCGCTACACGTCACAAGATCGTCATAGAACCTAAGTAGCATTTTATAGGTTAGCCCGTCCCAGTGAGCTACCCAGTACGTTCTGCTAATCCTGTCGCTGTTTGGTCGTGGACTGCTTATTTTTAATGTTATTGACTTTATTTTATTTCTTTTTCTAGAATGTGAAGAATACAAAGGGATCATAAACCGGAATCGCTGTAAGTAAAAACATAGAATTTACTACACACAATGAGGGTCTTTCTACACCACGTTCCTCAAAAATAATATAGATGACGCTATCGAATTTAACGTGATAATTACCTATTTTCTCATGACTCTGGAGAGGGTTTATTAGCTTAATTTATTTAAATAATTATATTTATTTATCATACAGCATAGAAATCTAAATATTATGCCAATCTATACAAATATTAAAATAAACAAAGTTACAATCTTATGCTCGCATGTGGTTTATACAACCAGTATTATTTGTGAGCCCTTTGATCGGAACTCCAGCTGTTTAATTGTTGGTGGTGGAATTGACCTTGACACCTTGGTTGATGAGGTCGGTCATTCACCTCACAACCCACACGATAAATAAGAAGTATCATGTTCTCTTACTATTATTCCAAAATCTGTTCACAGGTCATTCTGGACATAAATATGACGGCGCTATAGCTGCAGAATACCCCAACTTGGTAAATAAATACTATATTCATTATCCAGTATAGAGAACTGTCAAAATTTAGGAACACCACATTCAACAGTGCTACCACCTACGTTTGAGCTTCTAGTGTTTATCCTCATTTGCTATGAACATCCTTGAAATAAATATCTCCGTTTCTGTTTTTCTTCAAAATAGAGATTTTATCTATCTATTCTCTTCTTTCAGGCTGCCATCGGTTTTGAAGATAAAAACGTATGGAAAACCAGATGTGGAGGCTCACTCATCAGCTCCAAATACGTGCTTGTTGCTGCCCATTGCTTCTCTCCTGAAAGCGCCTCAAATAAACCATTGGTTATCAGGTTTGGTGACAAAAATCTTCTGGACGAAGTAAGTAACATCAAATGTCCGCCAATCATACTTTTAGCTGACCTTACTGCTAATTACTGTTAGAAACAGTATTGTTCTGTGTCGTAATAAAACTTTACTGCTCAATACTGCTTTTTCCAAATTTTGGGAAACTTTGCTGAACCCTTATACAAGACCATCTTTTGTTTTTAAATTATTTCCCGGACTCAAACTTAAAATTAAAAAGTAAATCATAAAGTACAGGAATGAACAACATTATAAAATCGGCGAAATATGCTCCTTGCTCATGTCTTAATAAAGTTTAAAATTTTACAGAATGTTGTCGAAGCCAAAATTAAGAGAACATTTCTGCATCCGGAATTCACAGCAAGCAAAAAGTATAATGATATAGCTCTTTTAGAACTTGAAGAGGAAATAACTTTCAATGAAAACGTCTTTCCTGCCTGTCTTTGGAAGGAAGAGGATGTTAGTTCTCTTGGCAAGTTTGCAAATGTCACTGGATGGAGTCAAGTCAAACCTGGTGAGAAGAAGGACCTAGCTATAACTTAAATCTAAATTACTTTATCGTCGCCGTATAGTGAAAAAGGCGCAGTAAGCGCCTTTTTCAAAAATCACATTCTTATGTGATTTAGAAAAAAAACCCACGCAAAAAAGAACACGCCTGTTTCATAAATGATAATAATTATAAACGTTGCTTAATCATCATCTTATTTAAGAGCTCTACTTTTGACAGAGAAATATCTTATTAGGATGTTCGAATACACACACTCCTCAAATGTCACTTCCTATTTTAGATGAAGTCGAAACTACAGCACACCCGAAAAGAGCCTCAGTCAAAATTGTAGACAAAGCGACCTGCGAAGAACGATTGGCTCCAGTTTGTAGTGGCAAATGCAGCATCAAGGAAACCCAGATTTGTACTGAAAACTTCTTCGCCGCTTTAGCTAAAACAGGTCAATGGGAAGAAGGGAATCAATGCTGGGTACGTTATTTTGTTTAGATTATCCCCAAAACCCGGTACTGGTCATGCACCAATTAATCTTAGGTGCAGTTTTCACTAACACAGTTGGCTCGACCACTATATCCGGCGATACGGCACCCATCACATTGGTCTAAAAAAGCTTGGTGAGGTGTGGGTACTTAGTTCATGTTGCGATGGATACCGTATATACCATTTCTACCCCAACAGGGATCTATATCCTACGACTATTCGTGAGATTATGTATGTATATAAATCTATGACGATGTTCCCATCTTTCCAGGGCTACTCCGGTGACCCACTCCAAGTGCGGATCTCGTCGTCCTCCTCAGGGTCATTGAACTACGTGATCGGCGTGAGCTCCTTCGGCGCCCGCTGTGCCAGCGACACCGTGCCTGATGTCTACACTAAGGTGTCTAGCTACCTTAACTGGATCGAGAGCATCGTCTGGTCCTGAACAAAGAAAAAGAAGCATTTTTAATACGCTAGAAACAGTCGAGCATCACCTTTATCCAGAGGAAAAATAAAATTAATGGATTAAAGATTTCTTCCTATTTGAATTGGTTTTTTTTAACCCTGTTTTTCTGTTACCCTTTTTTGATGTCTCAAGCATTGATTTATAGTATATTTAGTGCACTTATTACGAATTTAAAGTCTCTTCAAAGGCTGTCAAATAAACGAAACTATATGCGCAGCAAAACGCGCTTTATGTCCAGAATAGCTAAGTAAGTAATTTAATTATATTAAATATCGTCTAAGACTATATCTAGGTATACTTAAAGGTAAATAGGAAGTTTGAATGGTCTGGAAGCTTCGAAATGATCAGGAGCAGACCCGGCCAGAACATCAAGTTGGTGGACAGAAGCGATGGGAACCAGAGAGGTTGGCATCATTTTTGTAATGATGTCTTTAGTTACCGTGGGGAGGATTGTTCCCAATTGTGGTGATAAGAATGTCATCAGCTGTCTTACGGATTTATCATTCATGGGGATTCCAGACATGAGTCGTGTGCCTGATCGTACAATCATCCGATTACTCTAGCCATAGAGGCGGTCAATCAGCTCGCGACACCAAACACTTCAGAACCCCGATATCGACCCCGCCGGCGTGGTCGAAGATTTCCCTCAATCAGCGCTTATCGCTATCGACCCACTAGGGTTGATTAATTCTTTCAAATATTTTCCCTCTCAGACGACGCCCTGAGCCAAGGTTCGCGCTCAACTAAGCACACTCAGGCCTATTGTATTAAACGTTGTACCGGGTGAAAGCCTTCAGCGCTCCCCATTTGTCCGGCCAAGTAGTTAATGCCATCTGCGGCAAATCTACAATAAGTCATGTCAAAAAAAGATGATACAATCACACGGTCGCATTTGTTAATTGATTTCGTCATGAGAATATTTTGTGATTTTGTGTTTGTTTATGGTAATAACAATGTTGTATTTTGTAACTCATTAGTTAAATACCTACGGTTAAAATAGTCAAATAAAGATTCATCCTCGGAATGTGAGCTAATAAGTAAGAAATTGTTATAGACGATGCTGGAGCATAAGACGTAACATCCTACTCGAACAAGGAGCGAGTATAATTAGGAAAGAGGCTTTGTTATTTTTTTCAGGGTATCCTAGTTTGGCTCCAGCGTCTACAAATATTTACCATGTATTTTTGTGAAGGAAATATTTTTTATTACCTTTGATGGGTTTTCTCTTGGCCCTAGACTTCCCGAGGGCATTGACGAGGCCTAAAATGGAGCGTGAAGCCCAGAAGGTGCCTGTTCACTCTGTCCTGTGGTAGTTTACTGACTTACTTTCACCTTGGCTGTGAAGGTACAACGTGATAAAATTTCAACACGGTCATTTTATGGATTCTGACGATAAATGTCATTTTGTCGATTGGTGCTGGGCAAACCAAAAAAGTCATGTCGTTCGGTCAAAAATACAGATTTTTTTTACGAAATGGCTACGTTCGGTTTTTGAATGTGATAAACATTTATCGTGATGGTAATTTTATTTATCGTGACACGCATGTTAGGGAAAATAACTACTATAAGAACAAGAAGGGTAAACTGCACTCAGGAAAACACCTGGGTCGGGTCGCTAGTACACATATGCAGAGATAAATACACAACCACACACACACAGATGTACATCCTACATACCTGTTTTTTTTTTTTTTTTAGCGTTGGGAAATGCTTTACGCATACCACGCCACCCGGGGGGGCGACGTTATGTGGGACTCCCCGGGTGTTGCCACCCGGTATACCCACTAAAACCCAACGGTGTACCTACTTGTCCACTGTGGTGCCAGGACCCGGGAATCGCCGAAGCATACTTCCGCGACCCGGCAGTGGTTGGCCTGTGAGGCCTCGCCTCGTACATCCTACATACCTACTACACCCTCACACATCCATAAACACATACACACAATCACATACGAACAAGCACAAAAACAGACATTCATGGTTAATAAGTTAGGGTTTTAGACATTGGTTGGTAGTCTTGTTATTGCCTTTTAGACATGTTATCATTAATTTTAATTGATACTTTTTTTTATTCTTTATTTATTTTTGCTTTGCATGTCAACTAGGGTAAGGCGAGACATCCCCAACCCAAGTATTAACCTTGCTTCCTGGGGTTGCCTCATAACTTTATGTTGCTTGAAACAAGAAATTAACACGTTTTAATATTTTTTTTGACGTGACTTATTGTAGATTTGCCGCAGGTGGCATTAAATACTTGGCCGGACAAATGGGGAGCGCTGAAGGCTCTCACCCGGTACAACGTTTTAAGACAACAGGCCTGAGGGTGCCCAGTTGGGCGCGAACCTCGGCTCAGGGCGTCGTCTGAGAGGAAATATATTTGAAAGAATTAATCAACCCTAGTGGGTCGATAGCGATAAGCGCTGATTGAGGGAAGTCGTCGACCACGCCGGCGGGGTCGGTATCGGGGTCCTGAAGTGTTTGGTGTCGCGAGCTGATTGGCTGCCTCTATGGCTAGAGATTTATTATAACAAATTACTCGATTTCGATAAAAAATATCGACTTGATCGATGTTAGCCCTGCTGATGTCATAGTTATTATTGAAGCACCAAAGGCCCTGACATGACCCATGACGCGATAACCGCTCGACCTTGGACCATGCGTGAGTTTGTGTGTGTGATTAATAAAATAACCAGTTTAAAATTGTATTTGTGTTGCTTTTACTATGTACTTATTCTTAATAACGTTGGTTTTTCCTTATTGTGTACTGTGTAATTATTCAAATATCGTTCCAAGATAACAATTTATGTGTTATCTTCGCTACATGCGGATGTGTCTACCTAAAAAACTTTAATAGTATAAATATAAATAAAATACGGATCATAAATAAACATGAAGTGTGCTGTTGGGATATTTCCAATTTTATGTTTAGGTAAGTGGAAAATCATTTAAAAGATAAGTAAAAAAAATTTGTGATTCCCTTTTCAGGGCCACAATCTCACTAGGACACCATTGTGGCGCCAGTGGCGGCCCTAACAAAACATTTAAATTCAAATTCAAATTCTTTATTTAGGCAACTAGGCCCATACAATTCATTACATTAAATAAATTATAATTAAATAAATAAATTGCATTGAAATTAACATACAATGTTTAGTAATTCCCTATACTTACTGTATGTTAAAGTGAAGGCGAAGTGAGGCAAGGTGAGGCGAGGTGATTTAGGTGGTGCGAGACCTCAAAGTGGTACCCCTCAGCCCCTCTAAATACAATATTTTTCGATTACTTTACGGCCACCGAAATTTACCTGACTTAGGGGACATCTCGTCCCAGTCTTAAACTGGGCCCAGGGGCGAGTTTGCCCTTTTCTAATTAATTCATTTAATTATCAAATGTACCTACCTACACTTGTGTCTTATCCCATTGTTCGAGGCAGCATCACGTAGGGCCCAAGAAACCCCTAGAAAATAATCAAAGGTGTAATCGTCCCAACAACTGAATCATAGTGGGCCCAGTTACCCATTATCAATTAGAAAAGGGCAAACTCGCCCCTGGGCCCAGTTTAAGACTGGGATGAGATGTCCCCTAAGTCATTGATTGACCTAAAGTAGACTAGTCTTGGTTGATTATGGCGCCCCCCTCCTATTTCGGCGCCCAGTGCGGTCGCACACCTCGCACCCCCGCCACCACTGTTGGTGTCCTCATAACATAGCGCCCGGCTCAAAAGAAGATAAAAACAAGTTTCGCATTTAATTGGAAAGTGTCCCTAATGAAATAATATAACTTACCATCACGCCTGTATCCCCGTGGGATACGCAGAGGTGTAGATTAGGAGTACAAATAAGTATGTGTTATTACATGTAACGTTTCGTTTTCAGTAACAAATAATATACTAGATGTGAACTCGTTGGGCGTTAATCGAAGATTAAGACGAGTGAGTATAAAATAATATACGATAAACATTTACGTTGTCTTACACTGGAAATGTTGTGTAATAATATTCCTAATGTAACTTTTATTTTATTTAATGTTTCATTTTATAAGCTGTTTGAGCGTGGATTCAGACCAAGACTTTAAGTTGATATCAAGTGGAATTTTCCGTCGCAAAAGTATGGAATTGAAAATAATTTTAAAAAATCACTAAAATTTTAATGAGTTTTCCGGCAAGAAATTTCACTTGATATCAACTCAGAATCATGGTCTGAATCATCCCCCTCAGTATTTTACGGCTCATTATTCTGAGTGAATTTCAAGTGGAATTTTCCATCGCAAAAGTATACAATTTAAAATAATTTTAAAACACACAAAAAAATAAACTTTACTCAGAATCATGGTCGGAATTATCCGCTTTAGTATTCGTTACGATGTCACTAACACCCTGTACTTTTATACATTTTGTTACATATTTTCTAAACCTCAAGGATTCATTCAATGTTATTTTCACTGGTTTAATAACTCGTTATAAATCATAGATTGGCATAGGTGACGTCGAGGTCCTCGGAAATTGATTTCGAGATCCATACATTTTGGGCCTTATCCTTTGGACAGGAAAACGCATGATGATGAAATAAACTTAAAAATCATGACGAAATATTATTATAGTACCTATTTATATAGTGGTTATGGTCATATTCGTGTTGTCGTCGTCCTAAAATTGTGTGGTTTTCCTCATGACAACAATTAAACGTGGAATCATTACGTGGTTAACTTATTAGTTATTAAGTACGTCATAATATAATTATTATTATTAAAGTATTAGAAACGTGAAATCGACATTCTAATTCACACCTAGATATTTAAGGTCGTAAGGCCCAAATGCTCATTCTTTTCCCCGGCTATACAGGTTGTGAGAAGCTGCAGTAGTTTTAGGCGGATGAGACGTTCGTTATGTAAAATTGATGATTCAAAGTGTAACTATGTTACCTATTGAATAAAGATATTTTTGAATTTGAATTTGGATACCTTTTAAAATCCAAATCCCACTGTTTAACTATTGTGTCTGGAAATCCGGGCGTTACGAGGATAAAGGACTTAAGAACAATATTTTATTTAATACTTATTTTTTTAATTGTTTTAATGAAATGAAAGTTCTACAGCAATAAGGCCGCCTAAATTGTACTGTATTCATGTGTTATGTCTGATTGTTTAAATGTAGTTCTGTGCAATAAAGTATATTTGATTTGATTTGATTTGAAAGCTTAACTAAATTAAAATCTTTGTATAACAATAATTAAATTAGATACAAAATCCCTGCCGGAGAAATCAATACTACTTTCCACTCGTACCGCTTATCGTAAGCAATGAATGAAACATAAAAGTAAAAATAAAAGATACTCATCAGTAATTTAGGAGCCACGCTCTTGTCGGTGTAGCATTCTCTATTCTTGTCTATCAATGGCCAATTCTTTCACTTCCTTACAAGACACGACATTCACCTTCTCATTCATTTTCCTTCTCTTTTAATCTGTTCCATGTAAGTTCTTCTTGGTCTTCCACTTCCTCCCTTTCATTCTATGATACAAGAAACAAGAAACATTTATTGAGAAGCTGATGTTTTGAATTGTTGTGATGATGTTGCTGATGTGTTTTGTTGCTGGTGTTTTTTGATGTTTTTAATATGATAATTATTATTAGAATACTTAATTTTATATCCCTAAAAACAATTATTTTGTTTTAAAATACTTACAGGAAGAAATAATAGACTATGGTGCTTTAATTACGTGCAAACCACTACCTGAGCCCACACCAGATTTTGCTGCAGCAGGCAAGCGGATAAGTGAACAAAGTAAGATTAATTTAAAATATTATTAATACGAAGAAATGAAACGAATAGGACCTAAAATAGTGAAGGGAAACATAATATAAGAGTTCCTTTTTCAAAATTTTAAATTTTGGCCTTCTCAAATTAAATAATCATCATTAATTTAAGAGCCACGCTCTTGTCGGTGTAGCATTCTCCATTTTTGTCCATTAAAAGCCAGTTTTTGACTTCCTTATAAGACACGACTTTCCTCTTCACTTTAGTTTGTCAAGTAGTTAATGCCATTTGCGGCAAATCTACAATAAGCCACGTCAAAAAAAGCTGTCACTTTAGTCTTCCCCTTCCTAGAAGGAAAGGTCCTTCTACCTTCTCTTCTATGATGTTTTTAATTAATAAAATGGCACACTTATCTTAATCACTTTTAAACTATATTTTCACCAACACATTTTTAAAACTATTTCCAGAATGTGACGAATACAAATGGAATGTCAAATCTCGAGAACATCAAAGTAAAACAATTGTTACATGGAATGACTGTAAGTAGAGTTGTGACCAGAAGTTACCAGAAGTATCTGTTTTTTTGTAAGTGTGCGATGGTGGTCGCGCAACTTTTGTCTTTCTGAAAGTTAACATACTATAAGCTCACGACTATATCCCAACCCAATTGGGTAGTCAAAGGTACATCCATACCCAAACTTCACCGAGCTTTTTGTTAGACCAACGTGATAGATGGTGAGTCTTATCGCCGTCTATAATGGTCGACCTAACAGAAAGATTCAGTATGTGCAGATTTTATTATGTGGTATAATATTACAGGTCCAGATGGATACGGACCAGCCTTTAGAAATGACGACGATGATGCTGCTCCTGGACAAGACCCCAATTTGGTAATTTTTCAAAACATAACATAAACCCAAAATTATGTTTAAGCGATAAGCATGATGAATCAAGTATCCATAACAGGGAGAGTTGGAATAGCCGGCCATTTGGCGTATTTAAAGTTGAAATGCTGTACGTGTTATAATTTTGAGGACAATAATGAAGAAGCAATGTTTGGTTCATAAATTTTTGATTCATTAATTCATTAACAACCTACGTGGTCTAGTGGATAGAGCGTTGGGCTCACAATCTGGAGAACCAGTTTAAATATCAGATGCTGACATTGCAGGCGTAAATCACCTGATTGTCCGAAAAAGTATGATTCCGTGCTGAGGGCACGTTAAGCCGTTGTTCCGGCTATTACTATTCTTCCCATCAACACATTTTTAAACTTACTTATTTTATATAATAAAGCGAAGGAATAAAAGTCTAGAACCGCCTGCCGCAAAGCAGTATGTCATTTTTCCCCTAATATATTCATCTTGGACCTTTCAAAGCTAGATTAAATAGGTAATTTTCCACCTACCCACATTGGCAATTTACCATCACGTGAGATTGTACTCAAATGCAAAAACGTAAACAAAATAAAAATTTTAATTGTACCAGAATGCTCATTCTTCTTTTATATATCTTCCAGGTTGCTATTGGATGGAAAGATGAGAAAGGATGGCTCTTTAAATGTGGAGGTTCCCTCGTCAGCGACAGATATGTACTGACCGCCGCTCATTGCCTAAATGGCAATTTACCAAAGCCGGAAATTGTCAGATTCGGCGACAAAAATGTTTTCGATAATGTACGTGTAAATATCTTGATCTTAAAAAAAGTAGATTCTTAAGTGCGCTAGTCTGAAAGCGCGCTAACATGTGTTTGCCAAAAGGCTAGTTTCCAACTAGTCAAATCAGTTACTTTTTACTAAACGTCAAAACACGAAATTACTAGGGAAATTGTATGAAAAAGCACGCTGTGACGTCATAGAGGAACATGATAAAATGTCGAACTTATTATTAAGTACGTTTTTCTTGATTAAAATTCATAAACAAGTTAAATAGAAAAAAGAAAATGTTTTTCGTTAGTTTTAAATCTGCCTTTATTTAATAATCAGAATTTCATAATTTATCTTGAACCTAGTACACGACCCAATTGTCTATGCCTTGCACACTTAACAAAGTTACTTACAAGTAATATTCATCTTACTTTTTTGACGTGACTTATTGTAAATTTGCCGCAAATTGCATTAACTACTTGGCCGGATACTACTACAAGTACTGTAAGTACTACTAGTATTACTATATTAAATCTAGATTAGTCTTTTTCTTTTGTTTTTACCCCCTCCGGTTGATTGAGGTGAGGCCTGTGCCCAGCAGTGGGACGTATATAGGCAGTTTATTATAGTCTTTTTCTGTATCTTTGTGTTGTATGTGCAACGAAATACCTATTTACTTATTAATTATTTTATTGTGTTTCATGTGACTTACAAATCCGCATTTTTTGCTGGCGATACTCTTCACTGCAATATTGATGAGTAGATCTTAACAAAACCTTTGATTTTACAGTTGGCTAATGGACTTAATTCTATCGAGGCGAAAATTAAGAAAGTAATTGTACACCCAGACTTTGTAGAAGAAAATTTGATCAATGATATAGGTCTTATAGAACTAGAAGAAGCAGTAGCGTTCAAGAAGAACGTTTTACCAGCATGTCTGTGGAAGGATGTTGATGTTAGCTCTCTTGGAAGCTTCGCAAACGCAACTGGATGGGGTCCTGTTCATTCAGGTAAGAAATAGTTCAAGAAATATTAAAATAAAAAATATTGTATAATTATATTTATGATATATTTATTATTAATGTTCATATTTCGTGACAAAATAAGCGTAAGAAGCGTTTATTGGCGTTTATTTCAACAGAACATGATAAGATTTTAACAATCTATCAGTCATAAATTAATTATATTACAAAAAGCAATTATAACATTTTAGCCAAACCCGAAGAAGATTCTCCGAAACCGAAAAAAGCCTCTTTAAAGATTATTGATTCCACTAAATGTGAAGAGCTGATAAAACCAGTCTGTGGAGGAAAACACTGTGAAGTAAAAGATACACATATTTGTGCCGAAGGTTTTGTTAACGCCCTAATAAAAAAGGAACAATGGAACGCAGAAAGCCAAATTTGCGCGGTAAGCTAAAATGGCAGCTTTGAACAACATTATACAGGGTGTCAGTGACATGATATCGAATACTGAAGGGAATAATTCTCACCATGATTTTGAGTTAATAGCAAGTGAAATTTTCTGTCGCAATATTCCTCTCGGAAAATTCATGAAAGTTTTAGTATTTTTTTAAATTATTTTCGGTACCATCATTTGCAACGTAAAATTTCACTTGATATCAACCCAGAATCACGGTCTGAATCATCTGTCAAAGTTTTCGTTACGACGTCACTGACACCCTGCATTTATGTAAAAAATTAATAAATAAATTTTTGAGTTTGAGTTTAAAAGCTCTATAATGATTTTAATGATAATTATATTATTATTATTATCTTTCCAGAGTTTCTCCGGAGACCCGCTACAAATAAGGATCTCCGATTCTCCTGAAGGTGCTATGAACTACGTCATCGGTATTACTTCGTACAGTGTCCGTTGTAACAGTGTTACTCCTGACGTCTACACCAGGGTTTCAAGCTATCTCGACTGGATTGAAAGTATCGTTTGGCCTAAGAATAAAATAAATGCCTAATATCATCTCCCTAGCAGTATCCCGTTTTTCAGTGTCCGCTTACCTGACCTGAAGATTTGACAGGTCCGGTTTTTTACTGATGCGATTGCCTGTCTCATCCAACACACTCGGTTAGGTCACATATCTCCAAAAATTCCCGAATGCCCCGGATGTATGAGAAGTTGCCAGACGAAGTGCAACAGCAGATAGATCTCATCAGAGACCGAATATTCAACTCTCAGCCATATAATGTTAAGAACTTCAATTTTAAACTAAAACAGTTTTTATTAAACATGGATTTAGATGAATGCTTACTCTGAGCTTTTAAAATAATTTGTTTACAATGCTTTTACTAACTTTAGCATTATTTACTAACTACATAATCTTAAATTAAATACTAATCCTTTAATATCTATTTTAAGTTTTTTGTATTAAAATTACACCGCGCTGTCTACCTACGGCATATGTATATTTATGTCATTGTTTTAAGACGATGTAGGTAACCCTATCACAGGCTTCGGTCTTTTTGGGTTGCTACTGTAACACTGCATAAAAAACAATTTATCGCGTTAACACGTTCTCTTGGATCTGTTTTGGATAGTGCTGTAAATTAACTTTAAGAACTTGTAATAATAATAAATAAATAAATAATACATTTCTCTTGAATGTGAGTTTCCTCACGATGTTTCTAAATAAATGCCTAATAAATATATATATATATTTTTTAATTTTACGAGAAAATTACTTGTCATTTAACAAAGATCCTCGCCTCGAACAGTTTATTGGCTAGTAGCGCTCTATTCTTTACCCTTTTTTTGTTGACATGACTTATTGTAGATTTGCCGCAGATGGCATTAACTACTTGGGCGGACAAATGGGAGCGCTGAAGGCTCTCACCCGGTACAAAGTTTAAGACAACAGGCCTGAGGGTGCCCAGTTGGGCGCGAACCTCGTCCCAGGGCGTCGTCTAAGAGGAAAAAATATTTGAAAGAATTAATCGACCTTAGTGGGTCGATAGCGATAAGCGCTGATTGAGGCGGGGTTGGTATCGGGGCCCTGAAGTGTTTGGTGTCACGAGCTGATTGGCTGCCTCTTTAATTACCCGCCCACCGGGAATACCTGGACACACATAGGGTATATGTTAGTGACGTCGTAACTAATACTCAGGGCGATGATTCAGACTATGATTCTGAGTTAATATTAAGTGGAATTTTCCGTCGCAAAATTCATGTTTTTTTGTGTTCTTTTTTAAATTATTTTCAATTATATACTTTTGCGATGGAAAATACTTGATATTTACTCAGAATAATGAGCTGAATCATCCCTCAAAGTTATCGTTACGATGTCTGTCACTAACAACCTGTATAAGAATTTTAAAAATATGACTATTAGCAAGTATTATAATAGATACATAGGATTCTTCATGCTTATAACCCATAGGTAATTCCATTGATGTTAATTATGTTATGTTAGGGTAATTTGATAGGATTTTTCACGCTTATTCCCTTACATGATATAACTTTGTTTGTTTGTAGCCGTTGGTCCCGGCTGCAATAGCAGTCGTTAATAACCATCAATCCGCACTGGGCCCGCGTGATGGTTTAAGGCCCGATTTCCCTATCCATCCATAGGGAAGGCCCGTGCCCCAGCAGTGGGGACGTTAATGGGCTGATGATGTTGATGATATAACTTTGTACAAAACACTATTCACTAACACCTAGCAGTTCAAATTCAAAATTCAAATATATCTTTTAGTAGGTAACATAGTTACACTTTGAATCGTCATTTTTATGGTTCCGTAGCCAAATACCAGAAAAACGGAACCCTTATGGATTCGTTTTGTACGTCTGTCTGTCCCTCCTTATGTCACAGCCACTTTCTTCCTATAAGAACTATATTTACATAACGAACGTCTCATCTGCCTAAAACTAGGTACTGAAGCTTCTCACAACCTGGAAAAGACGCTGCAAAAAATATCGGTACAGGGCCCTTGATGTTCTTTAAAAAAAAAAACATAAAAAACTGTTACACAATTTAGTATTTTGGCAGCCTAATATTCATTATAATTACCAAAACGGTGTGCTCACGTGCCCTCACTGTGCGTGGGAGTTCACTGTAAAGATAATCGGGCGCATCAGCGTCGTGCAGACTAGGAGTCGAAGTAGTCGCCATGGCCGAAATCGGTCGGAGAGATCATCATCATCATTTATATTCTTATATTTATCATGCTATAATTATACTATACTATAATTATAATACTATTGACAAAAAATAAATTCCGGTACAATGTTTTCCTTAAATTAAACATATGGCGGTTGATATAAATAATTGAGTAGGTACTATAGCTAAGTATGGAATCACTTATATTTCAGTGTATGATGTCTCTCTTCTACAGATCAGATACAGAAGCACAACTAGTAAGTATACAATATTATGTTGCCGACAGAATAAACTAAATAAATACAAAAATACGAAACAAAAAGTTTTTAAAAAACGAAAGGTTAATAATGTGTACCTCTCTCTTTGTGTGAAATCTAAACGTAGGTACAATCAAAGAGCAAAAGTGCAGTCACTGATCCCAGCGAATTATTTGTAAACAGTGATGGAATTCCTGATACAACACGATTCATTTAGAACAAACATTATAGAAGGAAAAATTGAAGGGAAGACAGGAAGGGGTAGACCTAGGATAACATTTATGAAACAAATAAAAGAGAAGGTGCAGGTCGTGTCGTACCGGGAGGTGACGATTTTGGCGGGAAGAAGAGAGGAATGGCGATTACTCCACCGACAAGAGCGCAGCTCTTAAATAGCGAGAGAGAGAGAGAGAGAGAGATGGAATTATGAACCATTAGTTGTCAAAATTGTATTTTTTTTTGTTTTTGTAGGTGTTTTTGGTCTATTACAGAAACGACATCATCATCATCAGCCCATTAACGTCCCCACTGCAGGGGCGCGGGCCTTCCCTATGGATGGATAGGGAGATCGGGCCTTAAACCACCACGCGGGCCCAGTGCGGATTGGTGGTTATTAACGACTGCTAATGCAGCCGGGACCAACGACTTAACGTGCCTTCCGAAGCACGGAGGAGCTCAAGATGAAATCTTTTTTTTTTACAGAAACGACATGCAACCAGTTAATTTGTTTCTTTGCAAGAAACTGATTGGACTTTTGCACCTTATCGTATGTACTCACAAACAAATTAACTGGTTGCATGTCGTCATGTGTGGCTGGATATGTGTGAAGAGTAAAAATACAAGGGCACCATAGCTGGTTCCGGTTGCAGTTTACTTATGTAAGTAGGTACGTAGTTGTTACGTCAGCATTGTCAGAGGCCTCTCACAACTTGATAGTAACCCTGACATTAAAGTTAGCAAGGTGACCGACCTTAAAACATGCATTTTTTTTAAGCTAACGACTATACAGGCCCCACTTTTGTACTGTATTACGGCAACCTGTAAGATTTATTGTGATCGCCACTAGTGTTGCCCGATAATCGACTGTATATCGATTAATGATCGTTTATTTTCTAAGTTCCAAAATAATCTTTATATCGATATGCCTATCCATAGTATCGGTATTGGAAATTCTATAATTATATCCGTTATACTCGATTATACTAGATTATAATCGATATAATAGTAGAATTCTCAATATAGATAGTGTCAATTTAATCGATAATATCGATACTATTGATAGGCATGTCGATATTTAGTTTATTTAGGGGTAAATAAAATAAAATAATCGATTAAAACCGACCGATCGATTAATCGATTTAATTAATCGTTTTGATTAATCGATTTAATTAATCGTTTTGATTAATCGATTTACGCTACAGTAAAACTTTAAGCCTTTAAAAGTATAACCTATGCTATTGACAAAAAAGAAGAATCTCCCTATTCAGCTTTCACTTTATCTACCTACGATTGATATATTATAACTGTTCCACCTCCTTAACACTTTCAAGGACAGAACGTCTAATGACGATCCGATCCCAAGGTGTCATATTACCTATTATTATGAACCATCCATGACCCATGATCCCTGTCCGTAAAAGGGTTAACAGGATCTGTAAAAAGTATTACTTACATTTTTTCGGGAACTCTTCCTTGTCATTTAATTTATGCTCATAGGTACTGTTAAATTATCTTTGCTCATACTCATCAATTAGTCACCAAGCATTTTATCAAGTATTTCATCAAGCATTATCATTGTTGTGTTCTTTAATAAGCAGTCGTTATGATCTGTACTATACTTGTTATTATTCTGGCAAATAACAAACGTATTTAAGTATGGTACCTGTACAAGATCACGAATAGAAACCGGATTTAGCATAATTATATAATTATTATCCTCATCAAGGCTCATGTTCGGTTGACGCACGTGTTTATATACTAAGCAAGATTCTCGAGAATTTAACGTGTTGAACTTTGTGTAAATTATTCGTATTCGTACAGTCGCTATCGAAGATGAAGAAAGTGTTATTTTTTGCGTTTTTATACATAAGTAGGTATTTTTTTATTAACCGTCTTACCAAAAGCGGTGGACGTGTGTACAAGTATTTGACAGCTAAACAGAATTATAATTGGATTCATTTTTGTTTGGCTGTCGAATACTTAAAGACACGTGTCTTTAAACAGGCGTTGAACGTTCAACGCCTGTTTATTTTACGGTAAGATAAGTGTTTACATTGAGTTTGCTTTATACCTTAAAGTTGATATTGGTGTTGTGTTTGTTGCAGTACCTAGAGACATAAGTGAATGTACTCGTACTTTTGATGTGGATCTCCAGCCGAATGAAGATATACAAATAATTAAAGCCGTAAGTAAATCATTGTTATAATTTCAGTCATATCCAATGTTCATACTTCTTCTATCGTGTGAGTTGTGAGGTTGAATCAGATTCAAAATCATATATTCAACGAACCATGGATGAACTTGTTGAAGGTCATTTTTTTTTGTTTTGGTTTTCCCCGAAGGGTAAGGCAAAGGGAACTATGCCCATACAGCCATGTCTGACGTATTTTTTTTTCTTGATGATTAATGAAATGATGAAAGGTGATGATGATGAAACCTAAGCCCCCACCCTCGGAGTAGACTCCTACTCCGAACCCCAAACGAATTAACTCAAAAGTCCGCATAAACTTTTGAGTTATGAAGCGGCTTCCCGGCACGAAGCGAAAATAGGCAATACACTTTGTTTATTGAATACTCCAATATAATAACACTCCCGAATGTCTTCCGACTAACTTAATGCGATCATTAACCACAAAACACCACTTCGTATTAATTATTTAGATTACTCAATGAAGAAAGCAACTGTCCCGTTCCCGTTTCCCGCCGAAAAGCCTTGTTGAAGGTCAATGTAACATTTTGAATTTACGTCATTTCGCAAGGTGTTATGGCTGAGAACAAGAAATGACAAGAAACTGCAACAGCAACACCTCTTTTAAATCAATGAGGGTATACATTACAAGTTATTTAATAACTAGAGGAACACATTTAATCTGATCACTTGATTGTCCGAAAGTAAGATGATCCGTGCTTCGGAAGGCACGATAAGCCGTAGGTCCCGGTTATTACTTACTGATGTAAGTATGTAGTCGTTACATGAACCATGTCAGAGGCCATTGGCGGCTCAATAGTAACCCTAATACCAGGGCTGATGACCTTGGTAATCCACCTCACAACCCACACGATAGAAGAAGAAGAACAATAAATGTTTTTATTTTTTTTATGTATTTACAGGAAGACGACGATCGTTGGTCATGGGGTTATGTGGATATAACAAAAGTGAGTAAAATAACATAATATAACATAATATTATCATGACTATATCCCAATTAGGGTAATAAAACGGACATACTTCGCAAAATGAACTAAGAACCCACACCTTACCGAACTTTCTGTTAGAACAACGCGATTGTGTAACGAATATAAGTAAGTAGAATAATTATACAGGATGTTAGTGACATCGTAACGAATACCGAGAGGGATGATTCAGCTCATTATTCTGACTTAATATCAAGTGGAATTTTCCACCGTAAAAGTATAGAATTGAAAATAATTTAAAAAAGCTAAAAAAAATCATGAATTTTGCGACGGAAAATTCCACTTGATTTTAACTCAGAATCATGGTCTGAATCATCCCCTACAGTATTAGCTACGATGTCTTTAACAACCTGTATTATTCAGAACGTAGTACTTGTAAAAAAACCTTTGGAAATGATTTTTGTTTTTTAGACCGCTTTCTATACCGAAACTCACAAGGAGAAAATTAAATCGAAACAATTTCTGACGGACGGGACCTGCCCGAGCCCGCAGCTCATGAACGACTATGGAATTGCTATTCAAGCTAGCTCGCTCCACTGTAGGCACCAGCAACCTGTAATAGGTACTGACCTGTTTGTAATCCTTGTTCTTATTTTGCAGGTTCAAACTGTGGCTACTGAGTCATCTATAACAGAGAGATATGCACAAGGAGGGATAGACTGCAATGCGACATCTAAACCTATGCCTGACTTCAATAAACCTGGCAGAAGAATCAGTGAAATAAGTATGCATAACATAAGCTCACGGATATATCCCAACTGGGGTAGTCAGAGGTACATCTATCGCAAGCTGACCCTACCCACACCTCACCGAGGTTTCTGTTAGACCAACGTGATAGGTGGTGAGCCGTATCGCCGTCTATAGTAGTCGAGCCAACTGCGTTAGTGAAGACTGCACGTAAGAAAAATAATAAGTCTGAATTGGTGTGAATCTGGTATCTTGGGTAAAAGCTTGGATACGTAAATGTAAATCTAAAATCTGACTGCCACCATATCAGATTCCTTCGATTGTGCGGGCTGTGAGGTAGTTGACTAACTTGAAGTGGTGTCAAGGTTATAATTGAGCCGCCAAAGACCCTCCTTCTTCTATCGTGAGGGTTGTGAGGTGGATTACCAACCCCATCGACCCTGGTGTCAGGGTTACTATTGAGCCGCCAAAGGCCCCTAACATGGCTTATGTAACGACTACTAACTTACATCAGTAAGACCCTTAACATCGCTCAGTCAGGGTTTCGGTCACATCAGGGCAAATTAAAAAGTTGGCCACGTGATTCAGAGTCTATTGATTCTTTTTTTTCGCTTTCAGAATGTTACGAGTACATATGGTACAACAAAGATCGAGAGGAAAAACGTCAAAGGAAAGAGAGATGTAAGGATTTCAATTTAAAATTCCATAAAAATTGCCAAATACCGTTGCCTCAACCGATTTATATAACATAACATATCCTCTCGATCATATCCCAATTGGAAAAGTCAAAGGTACATCCGTCGCAAGACGAACTAAGTACTTACACCTCACCGAGCTTTCTGCTAGACCAACGTGATAGGTGGTGAGCCGTAATATATAAGGGTCGGGCCAATCGTGGTAGTCTTCTTGTCTTCTATCGAGTGGGTTAAGAGGTGGATTACCAACCTCATCAACTCTGGTGTCAGGGTTGTAATTGAGCTACCAAAGGCCCCTGACATTGCTCACATAAGGACCACATACTTACTGCAGTAAGTAGTAACCGGGACCAACAGCTTAAGGTGCCCTCCGAAGCATGGAATCATCTTACTTTTTCGGACAATCAGGGGATTCAAGCCCGCAATGTCCTTACCAAACAAAGGACAGTCTCCTAATTGATTTCGACAATATCCCCATCGCGAATCAAACCCGGACCTCCAGATCTCAGGAGCTCCACCAACGATCAGTGAAGCAGCGTGGTGGTGTATGCTCCATACCCCCTCTGGTTGATTGAAGGGGGCTGGTTCTGGTTGTCCAGCAGTGGGACGTATATAGGCTGCTTATGAATGTTATGTATGACCTCGATCCAACTTGGTGCAAGCACAAATCTAAAACAACCGTCTAAAAAATTTACATTGGCCAATAACCCGACAGAATTATGTTGACAGCACACGTCAAACAGTTTGTATATCAGCGAGGTACCTTTTTGATTCGCTCGGGTTATTCATTAATTTACTCATTCTTCCTAAAATTAAGAGCTGTCAATCATCCGTCCCTTTCATTTTCGGCGGATAAGAAAATAACAGGTATAACTTAAAGTAAAATTAGAATGTGTCTGCAGGAATCGGGGCCAATATGTACTTAACTTAATCTTCTTCTTCTTTCTTCTTCTTCTTTCTTTTTATTTTGGTGCAATAAAGTGTATTTGTATTGTAACTATTTTTTTTATAATAACTTTAGGTGGTCTTCCCGCCAATTATCCGCCTCCTGGTTCTATCACAGGTGGATTTGATGCAGCTCTCGGAGAATTCCCACACATGGTAAGTACCAAAACAGATCTTTTGATTATGTGCATAGTCACACTCATTTCAAAATATACAATGCATATAGAATGTTCAGAAATTAGTGGATCATACTATTATCACACATAGACACATAGACACATACACACAAACACGCGCGCGCTTGCACACACTCACACATACACGCATTTATAGCTTTTATATTTGTTTTTAAGAAATGTTTTTCAAATTCTAATTGAAATTCAGTTATTCGTCGTAGGTTATTCGTAAAAGGGTTGTTCCAATATAGTTTATTTTGCACTTTGTCGCACCTTTCGGTATACGAATTTAAAACATAACAGATTGAATTACAAGTAAAATCATATAAAATTAACGATTAAATTACAATAACATTCAAATAAAATACACAATAAAATTAAAATAGAAAATTAACACAAATATGATTAAATTAAGAAAAAAAAAATCATGATGAATAATAATTGATGTTTTTATTTTTCAACTGCTTTCTATTTAGTTATTTTTCGACGTTTTTTGACGTTCTGGAGGTGGAGGCCTGGAGTCCTAAAACACTCTACAAATATTACCATGTACACGCAGGAGGATCTGATGAGCGCTGCAGATAGCACCATACGTGTTGTCAAGTTTTGGGCCGAAACTATTTAGTTCGCCCTCGACACGATTAGAAGAAGACACCATGTATTTTTGTAGAGGAAATAAACATTTAATTACTTATAACTCTCGTTATTTTTGAATCAAGACCTTAGTGTCGTCTTTTGTCTGTTTCCGAATTCATGTTTGGATCATAAATGATTATCACGTGCTCAACGGTAAAGGAATCATCGTGGGAAACCCACATTCCCGAGAAATGCGTTTCGGAGGTATTTGTGACCTAACCTGTTAGTTGAGTTTTTCCTTCGCGGGTTGGAAGGTCAGACTGGCACTTCACTTCTATAAAAACTTGGACTTGTCAAATTTTCAGGTTAGGTAAGCGGACCCTGTGAAAAAACGGGATAATGCTAGGGAGATATATATCATTAACATCATCACTCTAACAAAAATGTCTTTATTCAGTTGGTAACATTTTAGTGTGTGTTAGTGACATGACCTTGGGGCCTTTGGCGGCTCAATAATAACCCTGACACCAGGGTTGATGAGGTTGATAAGTCTCCTCACTACCCAAAGATAGAAAAAGAAGTGACATGATAACGAAAAATTTCAGAGATGATTCAGACCATGACTCTGAGCTGATATCAAGTCGCTTCTGTAAAAAGCTGGACCTGCAAATATTCAGTTTAGATTAGGACCTTGTGAATAACGGGCCAATGCTAAGGAGATGATAATGACCTTATGTGGTCTTCATGCAAAGAACCAAATGATGAAATGTGTTTTGCGGACTTTCATAAAATAAATAATAATAAATTCTTGCAGTGTGCCTTGGGCTGGAAGGCTGTCGTTGGTACTTGGATCTTCAAATGTGGAGGTACACTCATCAGCGCCAACTTCGTATTGACCGCCGCGCACTGCACGCAAGCGTCGTCGTTGGATACTTCAATCACTGAGGTCGATCCCAAGATTATAAGATTTGGTGATAAGAATATCATCGATGCTGTAAGTATCAATTGGTGTAATCGTGGTGATGGTCGAATTTCTTTTCGAATTAAACTTGTGAAGGAAAACATCGTGAGGAAACCCACATTCCCGAGAATTGCATTATCGGAGGTATGTGACCTAACCCTAATCTAACCTAACCTGTATTGGGCTGGTTTTCCCTTCGCGGGTTGGAAGGGCAGACAGGCAAACGCGTCTGAAAAAACCGGATCTGTCAAATCTTCAGATTAGGTAAGCGGACCCCGTGAAAAACGGGATAATGCTAGGGAGATGATTAGCCTCCGTGATCTAGTGGTTAGAGAGTTCTGCTCACGATCTGGAGAGCCGGGTTCGATTCCCGATGGGGACATTGTCGACATCACTGTAAGACTGTCCTTTGTTTGGTTAGGACATTGCAGCCTTGAATCACCCGATTGTCCGAAAAAGTAAGATGATTCCGTGCTTCGGAGGGCACGCTAAGCCGTTGGTCCCGGGCTACTAACCCAAACACCTTCACCAAACCGCATTGGAGCAGCGTGGTGGAATATGCCCTATACCGCCTCCAGTTGATTGAGGGGACACCAGTGCCCAGCAGTGAGACGTATATAGACTGTTTCTGTATTTTTCTCAAAGTATGAAGTTTTTTGAAGAACTTAATTTTTTCGATGATAATGTGTTCCTATTGGTTGGTAATTTAGTAGTATGGGCAATACTACAAGATTTTATTTTAGTAATTTTATTGTTTTTTTTCCCCAGGAACGTGGCTTCTTGTACTTTCAGCCTACAGACGCGAACATCAAGAGAATAATCGTTCATCCCCAATACAATTCCCCTAAGAAATATTACGACATAGCCCTTATCGAAGTGGACAAAGAGTTTACTTTTGACAAGAACCTCCAACCTGCATGTTTGTGGAGTCAATTTGACACCAGTCCACTTGGCACGAGGGCCTATATTACTGGATGGGGTGTTATAGAGTCAGGTGAGGCTAATCCATTCTGACAAACGTTACCTACTTATACATAATTTCTCTTATGTTTTTATTCTTTCAAATATAAAGCAAGTAACCGAAACAGCTGTTTATTCGATAGAATCATTTATTTAACGTAATTATCATAGGTCAATATAACATTTTTGAATACACGTCATTCCGAAAGGTGTTATGACTGAGGAGAAGAAATGACAAGAATCTGCAACAACAACACATGTTGTAAATCGATACATTACAACTACGAATAAATAATAAGTCAGGAAGAGTAACAACGTTCACAATTTGACGCCACTAAAATGTACACTGAGTGGGCGGGGCTTAAAATGACTACTCGCACCTACTTCAATCTGCCTCGCGCCGTCACTAACGTATGTCATTGCTCGATTTATGCTATATTTCTATGGAAAAAACAGTGAAATATTATGTAAAATGTCGTCATGTGTAGTTAGTTGGTGTAGGAAACGAAAAAAGCGCAGCAAAAAGATAATTGGAATAACTTATCATCGGTAAATATAACATTTCTGTTCTCGTAAACACATTGTACTTTGATCCGCATTATTCAAGAAGTTCCTAGCTTAATATTCAGATAGGTAAATTATAATTTTTAATACTATGCAGTCAAGTAATATTATCAATTTCCAGCAAAATATAAGTTTTTCAGTTATTTAGTCTTGTCGAAATTTCCTTTTTTTATTTTCCCCAAAAATGAAAACCTACTGCAAAAATGGATAAAAGCAGTTCGTTACGAAAGAAGAGAGGATGATCGGCTTCCATCCTATTCCAGTAAATAATAAGTAACATTGTAATTATATTTATATATCATCCAAGTAAAAAATTAAAGTATTGAATAGTTGTTTTTACTAAATACCAATTAATTCAAAACACAAAACATGCAATATAATAATACTACTTGAATACATAATTCAGCAACACGCCTCATCCGAAATACAAAACACTAAAAATTATTAAATCCACCGTTAGTTTCGTCCATTTTTTACTTATACTCATCCATGCATTGCATAACAACATCCTTGATTTGAGAACCCCGGAAACACACGCACCAACCTCTATTGTGGTTGCTATTGATAACCAATCACAGCGCTTGTCGCAATGAAGCGCGTCACGGAATCGCTACTGATTGGTTTTATGGATTTACGATCTTTTAGAATGTCGTGGGGCCAATATTTCGCCGGCGTTTGTTCATAGTTACCCTTCCTGACTTATTATTTATTCGTAGCATTACAAAATTGTTTTAAGTTTACGCGGTTATTATCATAATTAAAACACATAATGGCCCCGATTCCTGCAGACACCGCCTAATTTTATTTTAAGTTATATCCGTCATTTTCATATCCGTCGAAAAGGAAAGGGACGGATGATTCACAGCTCTTAATTTTAGGAAGAATGAGTAAATGAATGAATAACCCGGGGGAATCAAAAAGGTACGTCGCTGGTATGCAATCCGTTTGACGTGCTGTCTACTTAACTGTGTCGGGTTATTGACTGATGTAAAATTTTTAGACGGTTGGTTTAGATTTGTGCTTAAAATTGACGGATAAGAAAATGACAGATATAACTTAAAATAAAATTAGATGGTATTTACAGGAATTAGCACCAATAACGGGTTCTTACTAGAGATGGGTTCTACTAGGTAAATTTGATATCAGTTACAACTGTTCCTAATCCACAAAAATACCTGTTCCAAATACCTAAACCACATAGTTTACTGCATATTGAGCGTATAAGATAATTTATACCAGTGCTGTGTACCGTACAGTCACGAGCAATATAATATACCCACTTTAGGACTCCGTCGCACTAACATATTTGACATTTAGTGAGACTTATAGTTCAATTTGTCAAAAAAGTTAATGTGACATGGTACCAAAGTGTATACATATTAATGCTCGTGACTGTACTACACCTAATCCGCATAGTACAGAGTATTGAACGTATGATACGATGCAGTACCACGGCGTACTACACTGTTTTTACCATTCTAAGTAAGCTTATTTAATGAATTGTAATCTTCCCTTCATACTTTTACAGGCTTAGGACTATCAGTTTAAAATTAAGTGTCATTCGAGCAGGCGTATTTAAAAGATTTCAATTCATTTTATGTTCATAGGATTATATTTTATAGTTTTTTTATAACTTTTCTCGCTTTTTTTTTGTTCTTTTTTGTATTTTTTTAATGTATTAATTTGGCAGTTGGCAGTTACCAGTGCGAGTACGCGCGGACGCGGTTCGTCGAGTAGTGAAGACTTGTATTAGGTGGATTAGGTACTGCGTCCTTTGGATTAGGTGCGGCCTAATCTCAGAAATTACCTAGTATTTTTACCTGATCTAATATTTTCGCCTCACCTCTTCTTTCGTTCTTACTGTTCTTACTGCGTTTAAAATACTCGAGACTCCCAACGCGGTAAGAATCCGTTAATATGTGTTTTAATACTTTTTACTTTACCCCGTGATTCCGAGTTAATATTAAGTGGAATTTTCCGTTGCAAATGTATGGAACTGAAAATAATTTAAAATACACATTTTTTTCTGCTGCTGACAATAAATACCTCGGCGCATCACAAAAATAAAATACATGATCTAAAAGAAGAGAAAAATTAATGTCTCCTTAGAACTTTGTTTTTATTTATTTGTAAATAATTTTGCTTAACAGGTACTCTTAAAACACGTCCTGAACTTCAAAAAGCTGAAGTAGATCTGATAAGTTCCGAGACCTGTGATCAGCTGCTACGACCAAAGTGTAACAGACATTGGTGTGGTATAGAAGATACCCAAATATGTGCTGGAGTACTCAGTGGAGGAATAGACAGCTGTCAGGTAATTTTTCTAACTTTATATGCAAATAACTGGAGCAGCGTGGTGGAGTGTGCTCCATGCCACGCACCGGTTGATTGAGGGGAGGCCTGTGCCAAGCAGCGGGACGTATATGCTGTTTATGTACTTGTATGTTGTATAGATAGATAGATAGATAAAAACATTTATTTGGTCTACAGACACACATGCATACAAAAAGAAAAAGATTAGATACAGACAGCCAATCAACAGAGACGAAGCTCTGTATTAAACACGCCAGGTATGTGTGCTGTAGCAGCGCAAATCGGTCGTAGCTCAGCGCAAGTTTTTGCTCTCACGAACAAAACGCTGATTTTCAGCTACAACACGGCTGGAGAAATCCGCGGGTACGACAACCGAACCAACCGATGATGCTTGCCAATAAAATTCGATACTGAAAAAGTTGTATAAAATAATAGTATACTGTACATAAATAAATAGTTGTATGATATGTAGGTTTTTATGTATGTGGGATAGAGAAATAAAACGGGATATTTTAAATATCCTTACTGCTTATATTTTAACAAAATTCTCTAACCCGTCTGACATCGCACCATAGACTCGCCTTTCTTATTTTTTAAAACTGACTTACGTCCCATTCATTAACCATCCTCCATTCATACCATAAACAATCAAATTCCCGATCATTATGCTTCTATAGTATTCTCACTTTCCTACATGTATGTATATTTATAGCTATAACCCTATCTCATTCCTCTCCAATCCCTGTACAGACTTGTAAGAACTGTGAAATGTAGGTTGTTATAAAGAATAATAACACACTTGTTGAATCCTGAGATTGATATATCTGTCGCAGGGATACGATAAAAACGGGGATTTGATCAATTCCCTAAGGGGGGGGAATTTATGAAATAAACCTTTAAAATACCAAAGCAAAATTATTTTTGTCATTTTACTGAACTAATTTAGGGATTTGTTCAATTCACTAGATTTGTTTAGGGAAAAGATAAAATCGTGTTGTTATTTTAACATCTTCCGTGATTTGATCAAATCTCTTAGGGAATTGATCAAATCCCCGTTTTTATCATATCCCTGCGACATATCCATGTCCTTTTAAACCACTACTTGGAGTATCTTACTAGATAGAACGGGGAATTTTCCAGGCTATATAGTTGTACAGTCATGAGCAATATAATGTATCCACTTTAGGACTCTGTCGCACTAACATATTTGACATTTAGTGAGACTTACAGTTCAATTTGTCAAAAAAGTTAATGTGACATGGTACCAAAGTGTATACATATTAATGCTCGTGACCGTACAGCTTTAACGTGATAATTACTTATTTTCTCATTACTCGGGTACATACTTATTCCAAAGTACAATGTAATGGCAGAAGTAATATATAAAAAATAATTGTTGCTTGATATTTGAATCTCATTATGTATAGAATTATGTAGCAGTATAGGTAACTGCGTCTCTTTATTTTGAAAAATGTCTGGGGCAGAAGGCAAAGGGAAACCACTGCTTCTATTGTCTCAAGAGAGTCAGCATGAAGGGTCCTCGCAAACCTGATGCTGACCACGATCCTCAGATATGAGGGACCGACCCAAGAGAGAGAGACAGATTTTGATGAACAATGGCTGGAAGATGTAATTGTGCCTGGGTGTGTATTTATTGTAAAACCTTTATTGTACACTGTTTTATGAGCAAATAATTATTTTTTTAAAAAGGGTCATTTGTTATACCCAGAAACAAAGATAAAAGATGCATAATTAGTCTGTTATCCATAAAATTATAAAAAAGTTAAAACGAAGAAAAATCTGTTCAACGCCATCTATTTTGTTTTTGAGGAGCGTAACCTGGACAGCCCCTCATTAGGTTATTACTTAATGTTTACATGCATACTTTTTGCTAGATATTTCCTTGGTCGTTGCTCTAAATATTTTATGATAAGGGTTGCCTGACTTCCAGACCTGGAATTGTTGCTGTAGGACACCTAGGTGGTGGCAGCATGTCATAGACATTTTTTTTTTGTTTTGTTTTTCCCCGAAGAGTAAGGCAAAGGGAACTATGCCCATACAGCCATGTCTTACGTATTTTTTTTCTTGATGAATAATGAAATGATGAAAGGTGATGATGATGACACCTAAGCCCCCACCCTTGGAGTAGACTCCTACTCCGAACCCCAAACGAATTAACTCGAAAGTCCGCATAAACTTTCGAGTTATGAAGCGGCTTCTTGACACGAAGCGAAAATAGGCAGATACATTTTGTTTATTGAATACTCCAATATAATAACACTCGCCAATGTCTTCCGACTAACTTAATGCGATCATCAACCACAAAACACCACTTCGTATTAATTATTTAGATTATTCAATGAAGAAAGCAACTGTCCCGTTCCCGTTTCCCGCCAAAAAAGCATGTCATAGACAAGCACCATGTTTAAATTTAAAAAAAAATTGATACAATATGGAGTAACAAGAACGACGTCGTTTTATTTTTCCCGCTCCTTATATTCATATAATCAACAAAGTTATACCAATCTACATTCTAATTTCCTCATATTTATTCATGGTAACTCGTACTATTTGTTCAGTAATAAATAATACGAGTTACCATGAATATGCTGGCTCAGTAGCCAGCATATGTTTTTTTTAGTCATAGTCTTTAGTATACTAGGGGTGGTAAGAAGGAAAAATTAAATAGCATAAAGCTTTTGAGATTCTTGAACTAGAAGAAGTACTTGACAATATGTAACTTTATATTCATTTGCAGGGTGACTCAGGAGGTCCGCTTCAGGTGAAGATCAACCTTCCCCCCAACGCAGAAGGAGCTATGTATTATCTCATTGGTGTGACGTCATTCGGCTTCGAATGCTCTCGTAAAGATACGCCAGGAATTTACACCAGGGTATCAGCTTTTGTAGACTGGATCGAAAGTGTTGTTTGGAAATAGAAATATAATATTTTTATGAAGGGTTTTGTTTTGTTTCTTACGGTGGCTTCCCTTCGACACACAACAAACATAACATCATAAGCTTCCGACTACAAATGAAAAGAAATCGGTTGAGCTAGTCAAAAGGTACATCTATCGAAATATGAACTGAGCACGCACGCGTCACCGGAATTTCATTATAAGCGAATAAAACATTATCTCTAGACTTAACCTGGTTTTCAAGCACTGATCTGGAAGTGTTTTGAAGTTTTAAAAACCGTCTCTGCGGCCTGGTTATGAGAGCTTTTGGCTCACATGCTAATCTAGTCCTGGGTTCCACTCCCGATGGGAATATTGTCAGAAATCACTTTATAAGATTGACGCAGTTTAGCAAAACATTGTAGGCTGAACTACTGACCCTTACTGTTTACTAGTGTTGCTGATTGATAATCTATCGATAGTAAGAATATCGATAGTGATCGTACCGAATACTGAGGGGAATGATTCAGCTCATAATTATTCTGAGTTAGTCAAGGTATTATTGCTTATCGCTATCGACCCGCCAGGGCACCCTCAGGCCTGTTGTCTTAAACGTTGTGCCGGGTGAGAGCCTTCAGCGGTCCCCATTTGTCCAGCCAAGTAGTTAATGCCATCTGCGGCAAATCTACAATAAGTCACGTCAAAAAAGAAAAAAAAAGGACTGTATCAGCGAGTCGACGACTTTGGTGTGTATTGCGCTTTAGATGAGCCGCGTCAACGGCCTTTGGTAGCTCTAGGACCCAGCCGAAAAACAGATAAATAACAAAAATAAAAAAACTAGACACATCAGAGGTAAATATATTAAAAATAAAACCTGATTTCATATAAATATCTGACCTTATCACAGCTTGACGGTCGTGTTCACAAAACGGGCAAACATTTTTAGAACTTTCAAATGTTTTTTTTTAAATTGCGTTGATGTTTTATAAATAACATAAAAATGAAGAACGTAACTAGCGTCCTATTCCTTGTGCTTTTTTATTTAGGTAAGTAATAACTTTAGAAGTCTCTTGCCAATTTATAAATAATTTTAAACTTCTATTTTATTGTACTCACATTTTGCAGTGTCTAGAGAATTAGGTGAAGTAAACACATTGGATTTGAATAAGAATCTGAAAACATCACAAACCTCAGAACAAGTGAGTACATAGATACGTAGATGCATACAAAATGTAAAGAAAGATAGCAAGATTACTAGGGAATTTTTGTCTGGTTTTGCCATTTTTTTTTTAATTTAAAATCTCACTCTTTATTTAAGAGCTGCGCTCTTGTCGGTGGAGTTTTCACCATTACTCCATAGATAGGGCGTGTAGAACGGTGGTTGCCTCGATCGCGTTCCGTTTCGCAGTACACCGACCAATTTCTCAATCGGTGATGTTCTAGCTAGAGCCTAACCAGAATCCATACATCTATAGATTTTAAATCATCATCATCATCAATTTAAGAGCCACGCTCTTGTCG
Organism: Pectinophora gossypiella; assembly: GCF_024362695.1. Taxonomy (NCBI): domain Eukaryota; kingdom Metazoa; phylum Arthropoda; class Insecta; order Lepidoptera; family Gelechiidae; genus Pectinophora; species Pectinophora gossypiella. The sequence continues at coordinate 2,681,612 of NC_065414.1, read as the reverse complement.
GTGCAGCATTTCTGTAAAATACTCTCCATGCTACTTTTTTAGGGAAAAATAGGGCATTGGTTTCCCTCTTGCCATCTACCCCGCAATACTCTGTCTGACGCGAGTGGGATGGCGCCCAGAGTAGTCTATTACAAAGCCATACTAGGACTCCTGTCCTCTGCCTCTGAATAGTACTGACAGTTACTGCTGCCCTCTGTCAGGTTCCAGGTTACAGTCCCTGTGACATGCCCCTTCCGTCCTGCATTGCCGTACCGATTTTAAATACATAACATAAAACATAAACAGCTTAATATACCTCCCAATGCTGGGCACAGGTCTCCCCTCTATCAACCGCCTCCGGTTCCGCCGGTATGGAACATACTCCACCATGCTGATCCGGGTACTGCGGGGAGGTGTCTCTTACTAGTTTTTAAATAATGATTTATTTTTTTTATTCAAGGAAGACAACGACCGTTGGTCGTGGGGTTCTATAACAACGATAGTAAGTATCTTCACTAACATAACAAGTCACCAGAATTCAACTTTCATCAATACTCATTTCGTATTTACGGTAACAAATATGCTTTTAAGCTACTGATATATAAATAATAAATAAATAAATATAATTGGTTCAATAAATTACTGTAAAAGAAAATAATAATCATAAAAAGGACTAAAGAAGTCGAAAAAAAAGGTAAACATTACACAGTAGGACTAGTGCCCTGTGCTGGGGGGTTTTCTGGCCACGACTTTCCCTCAGTGTTCCAGATTCCGATGTGGTAGTAGTTGTAGCGGACCCAACTAGTTGGCCACCTAGTTCCGCTCACATGCAACAGATGGCGCCACATTCTTCAAGCTGTCGTGAAACGCGGTATCGAAGTTTACACAGCAAGACGCATATATACAACTTCCAACACAACACTGTCGGATCGTCGATCCCTAGTCACACTACCAACTTGTGGCTAGCGGGGTACTATGCTCAGTTCGGTACCCCGAAAACATCCTTTGGCGGCAGCACACCCTCGCCGCCAAATAGTTTTACAGCTAGTTACTTAATATATAATTTAATTTTTGATGTTCAAAAAGCGCTGATTATGTAAGCCAATTTTGAAAAATAAATATTTTTGTTTTTTTTTTATTTCCGGTTAGAGTGACTGAAACTGTAGTTAAAAATAATTATAAGTAATAAACAATTTCTATTCTATTCTATTTTAATATTCAGGGCGGTGCAGTAACAACATTTGAAAACTTGATGTTTCTTATATTGCAGAAGACAACCACAACCACGGAGTCATCAGTAACTGACAGATATGGAGAAATAGACTGCAATTCAACTCCAGAGCCTTTGCCCGACTTCAGAAAACCAGGCAAAAGGATCAGTGAAACAAGTGAGCATGGAATAAATACCCTATATCTTATTTTCATTTGTATTTATTTACAAAGGTATATACAGTGTTAAAAACAAAAAACAAAGACACTTACTCATACTGTATGATTTCAGTAAAACACGTTAGAAAAAAAAGCAAAAATAAAAAATAATAATAACACTAAAAATAGCACACGAAAAATTATAAAAATAAATTTATAATAGGTGAACTAACACAAAAAAAAAATAATAGAATTCGGTTGTACTCCGACTCGGATTGACCGGGAGTACTTGTTTTAGTGGATTTTAAACTAAAATAATAATTTTGGTGGGTTTTACTGCGAAAATTAAAATGTTTATACTATGATAATATGCACAATGTCATTACTTATTAGAAATATGATGTTCCAACCTTCTTTTTTCGCTTTGAGCTTCTATTTTTGTAAGTTTTTACCACGCACTTCCACGTGTTGCCAGTTCGGCGCCTAATCGCGCACTGAGGTAAAGTACTGTCAACGTCGCTATATTCACAGTAACTTTGAGTCCCACTTTTTGAACGCTGATGTTCAATCTACGGTAGTCATGTTTCTTGAAATAAATAAATATACTATAACAATAATACAACACAAAACGCTTTATTGCACATATACAAACACAACATTAAAAAACAATTACAAAAGTGACAAGAGAAACATAATCGGTGGCCTTATTGTTGATAGCAACTTCTTGCAGGCACCCTTATGGGCAAAGAACTTGCTAAATATAACTGGCTCAAATTAACTCATTTTGAGGTTTGGCTTTCAGAATGTGACGAGTATATATGGTACAGCAAAGATCTAGAGGAAAACCGTCGAAGGATGAAAGAATGTAGACCCCATAAAAATATATCCGTCATTATTGCTGGTGGAAATAATGCTCGTCCTGGTGAATATCCACATATGGTACGTGACTCATGCATCATCATCAGTGATCGGAATAGGCAGTGCCTTTTGGGGTCAATAGCCCGAATTTTGTGGTTAATGTGAACCACGAGATTTTTGAGACTTCGTGAATATGTTACGTTACAATACTATTGTCTTCTTGCATTAAATAAAAGTGCAAGCACTTTCACATTTATAAACCTACAAACGAATTAAGTATTATGTTCGATCGCTAGTTTCTACCAATAATCAAAATTTTCGGAATTATAAAATAAGAACCGACAAATACTTGTAGGTTTAGAACTTGCACTTGAACTTGGTTTTCATACATGAAAACTAGCAAAGACAGACCTTAGGCTACAATATCTTATGTTATAAGAAGATATCATATATTATACTGTTACTTATAAATACATTTCACGACTGACCATTGAACTTGGCACCCACTTAGATCTCACTTCTTTTTTCGTTGAAGTACACAACCAAGGCATTTATCATAATTTTGAATTTGGCTCTCATTTCACATTTATGTTTTTGATTAGATAAATCTTTTAGTCTTTGTTTAGTAATAAGGTTTTTCCTGTTATCACAACAACCTTACTTCCAAAAACTATTTCAGTGTGCGTTGGGCTGGAAGGCTGTCTTTAGTACTTGGGTCTTCAAATGTGGCGGGACCCTTATCAGCCCCAACTTTGTATTGACCGCTGCGCACTGCAGCAAAGCATCACCATTGGATTCTTCAATCGCTGATCTGGAACCCAAGATTATAAGATTTGGAGACAGAAACATAATTGACGCCGTAAGTCCACGTAAATAGTTTAATTTCCTCCTGGTGGAGTAAAGAATGCATCTCAATCAACTGTCCGTTCGTAGACGAACAGTCAACGCATTATACATTGGAGTAGATGTGATTTCTTCTTCTTCCATCTTGTAGATTATCAGGTAGCGAGCTATTGGTACCTGATCAACCCTGGTGGCAGGGTTATTGAGCCCCCAATGGCCCCTGACATGGCTCATGTAAATTTACATCAGTAAGTAGTAACAGGGACCAATAGTTTAACGTGCCTTCCGAACGGATCATCTTACTCTCGGGCAATCAGACAATCAGCCTGCAATATCCTAACCAAACCAGGGCTCACAAAGCGATTTTTGTGGTATGTCCCCACTGGGATTCGAACCCGGAACCTCCAGATCGTGTAACCAACGCTCCACCACTGGACCACGGACGGAAAACAACTTCTAGTTAGACAGTTTTCTTTGAAGATACAGACAGTTCGTCGTTGGTTCATCGATAAAGCTTGGCAGGTGACTGCAGTTAGGTACTTTAAAGAATGACATCGCTGCACCAGAAATGGAGCTTTGTTCATGCGGATGGAATATCTCAAAATTATGGGTTTAGTAAAAGTATTATGGTATATCTACATCTGATTCGAAAAACAAATTCATACGTTAAGGTTGAACTTCTGTGCAACCTGAATCAGTATAATTTTTTTTTTATAGGCGCATGGCTCTTTTTACCCTAGGGACGCAAACATCAAGAGGATAATCGTCCATCCCCAATACAAATCTCCGAAGAAATATAACGACATCGCCCTTATAGAAATAGATCAGGAGTTTGTATTTGACGAAAAAATTCATCCTGCGTGTTTGTGGACCAAATTTGACACCAGCTCTCTTGGCAGTAGGGCCAAAGTCACTGGATGGGGCGTTATAGAATCAGGTGAGGTTTGTTTAGACTAATCTATTGCTGACATTAAGTGTTTTTCCCTTACGCAAAATGTCTTGTAGTCTCTTTTAGCCTTATTCGTGAAATACCCTTTTGTTTTGTTTTTATAGCTATCACTCGTAAAACTCACAAAGATCTGATTCAGACGGGACTTGAACCCACAGCTCTTGTCAAGCTGGAACGAGCGTGTTAATCATTACACCATCGGATTCTCCTCCTGTCCATGCGAAATTCTGCGATCTGTATCGTCATTACGCCGACGCCGGCGCCATATATCTAGGATATTGAGTACTAATATAACTTAGACCGATAAGTATACAGTTACATGTAGAGCGATGTGATAGAGATGTGGGCAATCGATATGACGTAGAGTTGGCTCGACCATTATAAACGGCGATACGGCTCATCACCTATCACATTGATCTAACAGAAAGCTCAGTGAGCATCTGACTACTCCAATTAGGATAAAGCCGCGAGCCTATGTTATGTTACTAATAACATTATTTGCTCAACAGGTACTCTTAAAACACGTCCTGTTCTTCAAAAAGCTGAAGTAGATTTGATAAGTTCCGAGACCTGTGATCAGCTGCTACGACCAAAGTGTAGCAGACATTGGTGTGGTATCAACGAAACCCAAATATGTGCTGGAGTGCTCACCGGAGGAATAGATACTTGTCAGGTAATGCTGACGTTTAGGGGCTTTAGCCTAGTTGCAAACGATTATAAAAAATAACAGTGTGACCGGATAGGAGTGTTGCAAGGTATGTGCTCTGCACGCGTGTGGTCACGAGTAATAATATGTATACACTTTGAAACCATGTTACATTAACTTTTTTGACAAATTAAACGGCAAGTCTCATTAAACGTCAAAATATGATAGTGCGACAGGGTTCTAAAGTGGGTACATTATATTGCTCATGACTGTACCTTCGTATTCGAGGTGACGCCTGTGCAGAGCACGTATAACACGTGGTAAGGCGTGTGGCGTACCTATGTTTGTATCCGGATTTAAATATATGGGATAGACATAAGGTAAAATACATAATAACGGGTTTTTACCGCGTTTTAAGCAGGGATATGAGAATCAATGCCGTAGAAATGAGGTCTTTGCGTAACATCTGCGGTGTGAAGTTGAGTGATAGAGTGAGAAACAGTGTGATAAGACAGAGATGTGGTGTAAAAGACGATATAGTGACTAAGATTAAGAAGGGAATGCGAATAAATGATTTGATTGATTTGATTTGATTTGTTGGTTTGGACACGTAGAGCGGATGAAGGATAATAGAATTGCAAAAGCGGTATATAAAGCGAAAGTTGATGGTAGGGCTGGCAGAGGAAGACCGAGAAGGACTTACGATGACCAAATTGGAGATGTCCTTAGAAAAGGTTTAATACGATCTACTCTGAACCGGCGCGCGTGTATGAAGCGATTGATGAATGTGGAGGAAGCAAGAGAAGTGTGTCAGGATCGAAGCAAATGGAATTCTATAGTCTCTGCTTACCCCGGTGGGAAATAGGCGTGAGTTTATGTATGTATGTATGTATGAGACTCCCGATATTTCGACACTGTTGCAAGTGCCATGCGTACAGTGTGTTGTGTGGTGCCCTGCTTTGAACGCGGTAAGAACCCGTTATTATGTGTTTTAATTATGATAATAACCTCGTAAACTTAAAACAATGTATAGACATAAGTTGACAATGAAAACGTAGTGATTTATTCTCTTTGGTAACAACTACATTACATTGTCGTTTTTGTTAAGTAAATTGGTAATTTTATAACTTATATTTTTATGGACATGGGGCTGGAGGTCAGATGAACTAGGAAAAGGAGAGGACAGCGAGAGATGGGGCTGATCCCCTGTCATTATATATAAATGTCACCGTAAAATTGTAAATAACGTTAGATTATAATATAATGTGAACTGTCGAAAAATTGTGAAACGTAATATACTGCTTACAATTTAACGTATTATTATTCGTCAGATTATAATCTATCGAAGTAAAACTGTTAAATCACAATCTTACAATTGTCAAATTGTCAACTGTCCGACGGCTGTCCCTGATTGGTCGGCCTTACAGTAGACCGTTCTGTGTCCATAGAGTTAGGAATAAAACACAGGTGTCAGTCAAATAAAATAAATGCTCTTCAAGATTGTGAAATCAAGTACGTATTTATTAATTATTTAGTAAGTAATCAATAATTCTGACATCACATGGTAAGAAAAAATGTATCAAAATTAAAAAATCTGAAACGTATCATTCAGTATACTTTTCGTGTGTAAGATAAACATGCTGGCGGCATAGGGGTGGCCCAAGGGCCACCCCCGCCGCACCCTAACCTACTGTTATGCCTTGTAAAAATTATGACAAAACACTATTATTCTAAAAAATAATTATGGATATCTATTTATTAATCCCAAAAATAAGTTATACCTAACAAACCAGTATTCCTAGATGTTATTATGGGAAAGTAAAACTATTATGCTAAAAAACGTTATGCAAAAAGGATTATGATAATTAAAATTATGACAAAAACATTTATGCATTTTAAAAGAATCCCAAATTAACATTATGCTCACTCTAATAGTTTTGTATCTCTATGGTTTAGCACGCGAGGTGCGTTTCGTATCACAATTTGACGGTTTCACTTCGATAAATTATAATCTACCGAAAAATAATACGTTAAATTGTAAGCAATATGATACGATTCATAATTATTCGACAGTTCACAATCTCGCGAGATTCAAATCGATAGATTATAATCAAACGTTATTTACAATTTTACGGTGACATAAACATAACATTCACAAAAAGCCTATACGAGGCGTTCCCTCAATCAACTGGAAGAGATACGGAGCATACGCTGCTCCAGTGCAGGTTGGTCGAGGCATTTGGGCTAGTAGCCCGGACCTTGCTTAACGTGTCTTCCGAAGCATGGAATCATGTTTCTTTTTCAAACAACCAGATTCAGCCTGCATTGTCCTAGCTGAACAAGGATAGTCTCACAAAGTGATTTTCGCACATCGCGAGCCCAATGCTCTAACCACTAGACCACGGAGAATGTCAGTTACGTTTCATTAAAAAAAATAGGATATCGTGTCAATAGGGCTGCAAATTGTGTTCTGATTTGGACTCTCGCGCATTGGGCGTGAGGTTTATGTATCGTAAATTTTAATCATTTCCAGGGTGACTCCGGAGGTCCACTCCAGGTGAAGATCAACCTTCCCCCTAACATAGGACCTATGTACCATCTCATTGGTGTGACGTCATTCGGCTTCGAATGCGCTCGTAAAGACACGCCAGGAATTTACACCAGGGTATCAGCTTTTGTAGACTGGATCGAAAGTACAGTTTGGAAATAGAAATAAACAAACTTTTCAATTAAGACATTTTGTTTCACTTTAAACATACCCGCATCTATACGATTGAAGACTAAACTATGTTCGAGGGGGTGAGGTAAACCTATCTCAGTCGCTGGTGGGGAGCGGAGAGTTTTCAGCAGTGGCTGAGCGAGACACCTAGATAGTTCCATGGTCTGTGATCAATTGATCATTTCTTAAGCGTTTGTATATTGTCAGTAATAACAATAAACTTGTGAATTATCTACAAAATAGCAGTATTTATCTACTCATTGACGTCATGTATGACCATGACAGCCTCCATGGTTTAGTGGTTAGAGCGTTAGACTCACGATCTGGAGGTCCGGGTTCGATTCCCGGTGGAGACATTGTCGAAATCACTTTGTGAGGCTGTCCTTTGTTTAGTAAGGACTTTTCAGGCTTGAATCACCTGATTGTCCGAAAATGAAAGATGATTCCGTGCTTCGGAGGGCACGTTAAGCTGTTGGTCCCGGCTATTAGCCGTAAAAACACCTCTACCAACCCGCAGTGGAGCAGCGTGGTGGAGTATGCTCCATACCTCCTCCGGTTGATTGAGGGGAGGCCTGTGCCCAGCAGCGGGACGTATATAGGCTATTTATGATGATAATGACCATGACTCACAACAAAGCGGTTATAACTCGACATAGACGGTACTCACCCCGGATACTTTATACAAAAAACCTCGTTTTACACAGACACTACACATTGACGTTATCATACACGCGCATCTATTTCTGTGACGTCAGGCGCCCATACAATTAAAGACTAAAGTAAGACCGAGAGGGGGTGAGGTAAACCTAGCTCGGCTGCTGCGCTGGTCGGGAGCGGAGAGTTGCCGTTCTATACGTAGTCATCATTTTGGTGCCCCATTGCTGGGGCTCGGGCCTTAAACCACCACGCGGGCCCAGTGCGGATTGGTGGTTACTAACGACTGCTAATGCAGCCGCGACCAACTTCTTAACGTGCCTTCCGAAGCACGGAGGAGCTCGAGATGAAAACTTTTTCGTTTTTTTTTGTGGTCACCTATCCTATGACCGGCCTTTGCGAAAGTTACTTAACTTCAACAATCGCAGACCGAGCGCGATTATCGCTGCGCCACCGAGCTCCTCAACCGAGCTCCTATACGTAGTATTTATTCCTTATTCAAAACTTCGTGTCGCGCCGTGTAATAACCGCCTAATATCCTCGTGAGTCTGAGATTTACAGACACAATAGCTAAACAATGGGGTTTAGATTTTAAAAGAACATTTGGTCTTTTATGGAGCTAGTAACACTAATAATAATGGCGTACTAACTACCATACATATTACCACTACAATAACTACCATATATATTTAAAATGGTGTCAAATGAAAAAGTGCTGGAAAGAGTTGGAGAAAAGAGAACCATATTGAAGACTATAGAGAACCGGAGAGGAAATATGATTGGCCACCTGATACGACACGATTCATTAACAAATATTATAGAAAGAAAAATTGAACGGAAGAGAGGAAGGGGTAGACCTAGCATAACATTTATGAAAGAAATAAAAGAGAAGGTGCAGGTCGTGTAGTATCGGGAGGTGAAGGTTTTGGCGGGAAGAAGAGAGGAATGGCGATTACTCCACCGACAAGAGCGCAGCTCTTAAATAGAGAGAGAGAGAACTACCAAACAAGTGAAGATTTATACTCTCAATTTATAACCATCTTTTACAAACATACATTGGAGATGTCCTTAGAAAAGTTTTATAGTACGATCTGCTCTGAACCGGCGTGCTTGTAACGATTGATGAATGTGGAGGAAGCAAGAGAAGTGTGGCAGAATCGAAGCAAATGGAATCTTTTAGTGTCTGCTTACCCCAGTCGAAAATAGGCGTGAGTTTATGTATGTATGTACAAACATACATATAAACTCAACCTCATAAGTAAAAAAAATGCAAAAAAAAATGTTCAAAAAAAAATAAATGTTTTATGGGAGTAAAATTAACTTAAATTCAATTCTTGATAAACAGCATTTGTGTGAACAAAATTCTGCCTGTATCAAGTAATGAAGATACAAGACAAGAACAAGACGAACGACAATAAACTTTATTTTAATGGCGGTAGATGACTAATCAAGGAAAAACCGGTAAGGACGTATGCATACTTATTTTAGTCACTGACTGTACGAAACCTGTGGTAATGTACTTAAGTATCTAGTAGTAAGACTTTTATTTTTATTGTAGTAAGTATAGTCACAGATAAGTACGGTCACGAGCATTAATATATTATACACTTTGGTACCATGTCACATTAACTTTTCTGACAAATTGTACTGTAAGTCTCACTAAATGTTAAATTTGTTAGTGCGACAGAGTCCTAAAGTGGGTACATTATATTGCTCATGACTGTACAGGTTTACTTGCGTGGTTCGCGAACGCAGAGTGGACGTGCATTCAATATTTCTATACAAGCTTTTGTTTCGCACAAATTACTCACTTTTTTATCTCTCAAATATGAAATTCAGTGTTCTAATTCTTTGTGTTATTTGTTTAGGTTGTTTCTTTACTTTTTTTATACAGTTTATTTTTGACATACGGCTCTGTCATCTTTAACACGTTTCGTGACACGAACCGCGTCTTCTTCTTCTATCGTGTGGGTTGTGAAGTGAATTACCAACCTCATCAACCCTGGTGTCAGGGTTATTATTGAGCCGCCAAAGGCCCCTGACGTAGCTCATGTAACGACTACTTACTTACATTAGTAAGTAGTAACCGGGACCAACGGCTTAACGTGCCTTTCGAAACACGGATTGTCTTACTTTTTGGACAATCAGGTGATCAGCCTGTAATGTCCTAACCAAACTAGGGATCATAAAGTGATTTCTGTGATATGTGGCCACCGGGATACGGACCCGGGACCTCCGGATCGCGAGCCCAACGCTCAACCACTGGACCACGGAGGTCGTCACGAACCGCGTGTCATTGACCTTTCATTTATCGTAGTATGACACTTGAACGACAGCATTTGTGTCCCGGAATGTGTTATTTTTTTTTTAATCAGTTACCAATCTGTGTGAAAATGTGAATTATGTGTTGCAGACCATATTAAGGCTTCTACAGTTGGTAACTTAAACGACAATGGAACTGAACATGTAAGTACCTACAAATATTTGATATTTAATTACCTATATCGTGGCTGACTTTGCAAACTGACGTATCTGCATTTTTTTGCTAAAATAATTTGTGTCTTATCATCATCATCATCATCATCATCAGCCCATTAACGTCCCCACTGCTGGGGCACGGGCCTTCCCCATGGATGGATAGGGAGATCGGGCCTTAAACCATCACGCGGGCCCAGTGCAGATTGATGGTTATTAACAACTGCTAATGCAGCTGGGACCAACGGCTTAACGTGCCTTCCGAAGCACGGAGGAGCTCCAGATGAAAACTTTTTTGTGGTCACCCATCCTATGACCGACCTTTGCGAAAGTTGCTTAACTTCAACAATCGCAGACCGAGCGCGTTTACCGCTGCGCCACCGAGCTCCTCAGCCTCAGTGTCTTATCAGCAAAAGATGCAAATCAGATTCACCAAAAATTTCATATACGTCAGTTAGTGACGTCATCGACGATATTGTATAATGGTGTTGATTCCAGAAAACACACCATCTTTTGTTTTTATTTTACAGGAAGAAGAAAAGTGGTCTTGGGGATATATAGATAATCTCAATAGCTCAGTAAGTATTAAGTACTTTTTATTTATGTGGGATAAGGAAATAACTCGGGATATTTTTTAAATGTCTTTACTCCTTTTGCACCTTATATTAAAACCAAAACCCTCCCATCCGACCGACATCGCACGACTCCCCTTTCGTACTTTTTAAAACTGCCTTACGTCCCATTCATTAACCATCCTCCTTTCATACCATCATCATCATCATCATTGGCCTTATACGTCTGTTTCAGACGATTTATGACGTCATTCATACCATAAACAATCAAATTCCCATTCATTATCCTTCCATAGCATTCTCACTTTCCTACGTTTATTAGGGAGGCACTAGCTTTCTCTCATCCACCAGTTCGTGTGGAATTCAAATCGCACGCACCATGTTGAAGGCGTCATGTATTATTTTTAACCCCCGATGCAAAAACGACGGAGTGTTATAAGTTTGACGTGTCTGTGTGTGTGTAAATGTGTATGTGTCTGTCTGTGGCATCGTAGCTCCCAAACGGATGATCCGATTTTAAGGCGGTTTGTTTTTGTTTGAAAGGTATATCAGTCGAGATTGTTCTTAGCTATGTTTGGTGGATATCGGTTCACCTTGAAAACTCAAGGTCATCAGGTCGTTTGTGTGATAGGAATGTTACACGCTCAGTTTGCTTGCAAGCATATGTGGGGTCTGACATTTGAAACACTAATGTCTCCTGGAACCACTGAGCTGTTTCTTTCTGGTCGGGTTTTTTTTATTTTTTCCTTCTTTTCATCCTCTTAAGGAATGATTTCCGGGATAAAAATTCCTGTTTTCCCTGAGTCTCATCCTGTGCCAAATTACATCTAAATCAGACAGACAGGTTACTTTTGAATTTACAATATCGGTATGGATAATGACTCAAACGACAAGAAGCTGTGCGGAGCTGGAGTAAATTTAAATTAAATTGCACTTAAAAGTTATTTTTGGACTGTACTTCATCATCATCATCATCAGCCCATTAACGTCCCCACTGCTGGGGCACGGGCCTTCCCTATGGATGGATAGGGAGATCGGGCCATAAACCATCACGCGGGCCCAGTGCGGATTGATGGACTGTAAGTACTTAATAAACCAACCAACCAACCTCAACATATTATATATTTTTACATTTTGTCGTAAAAACCGACAGAGGGATTGTGTCCTCTAACATGATGGACTAATGTTATGGGCGATAGGCTGATCCCTTATCACCATAAGGTTCATCATATCCATCTTTGGACTTCGTATCAACAGTGGCTGCAAGTTGTCTTTGATTACTTGTGGCTCTGCCCACCCCATTAGGGATTACGGGCGTGAGTTTATGTATGTATGTATGTTTACATTTTGAGTGAGTAAGTAAAGAGTAGTTAGACGCACCAGCTTGCGGTAGAATTAAAAAACTTAAAACTAGTATTGCCACATTATTTTATGTGAGGATTTAACAGAAGCGTCTCGAAACCTTCTATATGTAGTGCTTCACATGTTGCGTATAAAACCAGTCACTAACGAGAAGGTCTTCGGTCGGAAAAGGCAGATGTTACTCACAATAAAAAAAGAAAAGTCGGGTTGACAAATATCGCCTGCTTCAAGTTATATTGTCGGGCAAAATCTTGTGTGGTATACGTGTGAGAAAGCCGAGGATGACATGTTTAGACAACATCAAGGAGTGGACGAAGGTGGCGACGATTGAAGAACTATTCCGTATGGTCAGGGACAGGCACACATTCCATGAGCAGATCGCTAACCTCCAGTAATGGAGAGGCACGCTAAGAAAAAGATGAATAATAAAAGAATTAACGCGGACCCACGATTTTGTCCCTTTTGCCGTCGAAACTTCGGGTTTGTGGTGCTCGGCGGCCAAGGATTTTATTCGTGTTTTGGAGAGGCGCTTGAGGGACCGCGGTAGTGACCCCCGCGCCAGCTCGTTCCTGGTTCAACAGGTTTCCTTGGCAATAGTGCGCGGTAACGCGGCCAGTATAATGGGCACCTTTGAACCAGGTACGAGAGGGGGCGGTATTTTAGACTGACTAGTGTTTGTGTAATAATTTGAAATGTTTTAATTATTCGTAATTTTAAGTGACAAATAAAATAATTAATATTTTCAGATACAAGAAACGACCTCGTCCACTACTCAGTTGCCTTCAAGAATTGGGTCAGATGAAGAGAATCCTTGCAACAGAGTACCCTCGCCCATGCCAGATTTCAGTGCACCCGGTAGAAGAATCAGTGAGCAAAGTAAGTTGAATACAATAAAACAAAATGGAATGGAATAGATTTTTTTTTTTCGAAAACTTATAGAGATTCGTGAAGACGATTTTTCAAAGTTCGATATAAGTACTTATAAATACTCTATAAGTATTTATTTTTATACTTAGGCGGTTGTCACACGACCCGATCGCCTGCGCGGTAAGGCGGTGAAAAAAAAAGTTTATTTAGGCAAAACCTACGACACACATATACATCTACAATATTAAAATATACACACATTAATATTGCGCTGCTCGTGTATTAAGAATCAACGGTTTACTTACGAATCAATAAGAACTACCTTGCCGACCACTCCACCGGCGACTGCGACCGCGACCGCAACGTGTGATAAATCTTTTCTTTTCAGAATGTTACGAATACATATGGAATATCAAACATCGAGAAGAAGTTGAAAACATTGATAAAGCGTGTAAGTTACCTTTACTTATAATTGATCTGTTATTGAAAGTGCCTACTGATTATGACGTGTTCAGCGGTGAAGGAAAACATCGTAAGGAAACTCACATTCTTGAGAAATGCGTTTCGGAGGTATATCACCTAACCTGTATTGCTGGTTTTGTCTTCGCGGGTTGGTAGGTCAGACAGGTAGACGCTTAGGGAAGCAAACCTCGTGAAAAACGTGGTAACACTAGACACATGATGATGATTGAAAGTGCTTACTGAAATGAAACATTATAATATTAAATTGTAAATCTATGTTTACAGGCACGAATTATATTATAGAAAAAGCAAACGGTTTGGGTATCATAGGTATAAACAGACGAGATGCGCAGCCAGGGGAATTCCCTCATATGGTTAGTAACACATTTATAGAATAGATCTTTGTATAGAATAATTTATTAATAATAATTTATAATAATAATGTATTATTAATATTATAATAATAATTTATTATAAACGATTTATATTCTACGTATATACAAAGAACTATAGAGTAAACAATAAAGGCCATAACTCTCTAGGACACCATGCTTAAATAACCAATTTGTTGCTGGCAACCCGATCCCGAATATATTCCCGATGATGACGCAACAAAAGTGAGATAATTTTTTTTGACGTTACGTATTGTAGATTGTTGGTTTGCCGCAAGTGGCATTAACTACTTGGCCAAAAAAGGTGAGATAGGGCCTTAATACGATGTATGGAAGGGACACTCTCCAAGCGGCACTCATAACAGATAACGAGACTGACTACAGTTATCATCATCATCAGCCGGAAATGGTCCACTGCTGGACATAGCCCTGGGGAAGCCCAAGGCTCGTTTCAATGACCCCCACCACCACTACAGCTACTAATTATTAGTAGAATTTCGTCATTATATCCGATATTTCACACCAGTAAACTAATAACTTCATTGCGCAAGCTCATATACCAGATGAACTACCCTTAACTACCACCGCAGCTTGGTTTTTAATTTAATCACAGGCAAAGCCCATGATAAAAATACAAATAAATACAAATACAAAAATATTTATTCGTGAATGTTGCGTGTTACAAGATATTACAGTGTTGTCATCGGTCTCAGCACATTCAGCCAAGAATTGGCATACGAATTTAAAATTTTCATACATATAAGAAACTAAACTTGAGAAATCAACATAATAATATGAACTTAAATAAACTCAAATAACTCAAACTTAAATAATTCAATATCATAATTCAAATTTTAACTCAATAATAATAATTCCTAAATGTCATGCAGAATATATCAATCATTAATTTCAATTTATAAATAAAAGTAACCAATAAAAAATCCACATAATTAACAATCAATAATACCTAACTAACATAATAATAAATATCTAAATATAATAATCTTAATTGCCTTAAAATAAACTACCTACACACGGAATGACGGCCCACGCGCTCCCATAGATTATACACATACTTTCATAATGTTTTATACTGTCTAAAGCCATATCCATAATGTCCTATGTAGGGCCATGACATGACATGATCTTATCATAAAAATGATAATGGCGGAGACGCCAATGCAGGTGTGGTCGCCTAGAAGGCGCAGGCCGATGTGCTGTCGGTTGCTATAATCATTCATTTTCTAGGGAGCTATGGGTTGGAAAGCCGTTGAAGGCACTTGGATCTTCAGTTGCGGTAGCTCCCTCATCAGTTCCAGGTTCGCAATGACTGCTGCCCATTGCAGCAAAGCCTCAGACAGAGATACCCGGATAGCAGACGTCGATCCCAAAATCGTCAGATTTGGTGACAAAAACATCATCGACAGTGTAAGTAAAATGTAGCTTTCAGGTTTTTTTGCCAAGATTTAAAAATGGCGCAAATTGTTTCCTTAGCAGCACCAGCAGAGTAATAAGCGGGAGAATTTTTGATATTTCACGCTCCTTAGGTCCTCTATCATTATTAGGCAAATATTCTGTGAAATGCCTATCAATTAATTAGTCAGTTTCAAATATTCACGCACTTTTAATTCGTCACATCCATAGCGTTCCATATTTTTGATTTACGTAGCTGTTTTACGATAAGTTATTATAAAAAAACATAGGTAGGTAATGTAGGTAGGTATGTTTCTAGGTAATTATTGAGAAGCGAATAATTAAAAAATGAAGTTATTGATCGGGTCGATACGTGACTATTTAATTTTAATAAGGTAAAATCAGTTAAAAAAAATGCATTTATTTCGGGTAGATACCCATATTGTAAGATACAATTTGTCACTTTAAAATTAAAAGTTATTATATATTAAATTATTTTATATTATATATTAAAACTAAATGTACTTAAAATTTAAATAAAATAAAATTAAACTTATTAAAATGAAAAATTAATTAATATTGAGTTAAAAATAAATGTAAATTCATAAAATCTATTTAGAACCCCCTAAAACACACAAAACCAAAAAACTAAAACTTTCTTGTTTTACAGAAGGAAGCTGGTGTGCGCCCAACAGATGCCAACATCAAAAATATCATCACCCATCCAAATTATAGTTCTCCAAAGAAATATTTCGATATAGCTCTTATTGAGTTAGAGAAAGACATAGAATTCAACTACAATGTACAACCTGCTTGCCTTTGGAAAAATTTTGACGTTGATGTCAAAACTAAAGCTACAATTATTGGTTGGGGTGTCGTTGATGTAGGTGAGATTGATTTTAAAATCTATGTCAATATTATAAATATATATTATTATTATATTAGTGTTCTCCCACCCGTCTTTAAATAGGCTCCGGACACAGGTTGGCCGCTGCAAGGATAATCTCTGCAGGTGGGGATATCTGGTTGATGGTTGCGATGATTGCGAGTGTGGAGTATCACCACAAACTATGGCTCACCTTTTGTGCTGTCCTAAGTGCCCTAACACCTGCACTATTAAAGACCTTTACGAAGCCACTGACAATGCCGTAAGCGTGGCCAATTATTGGTCAGCAAAAATTTAGTATCGATCGCCATCGACTCGCAAAGAAGAAGAATATTATAAAGAGCTAACATTCAAGTTATATTAATGGTCCTGATTCCCACACACCTCCTAATTTTATTTTAAGTTAATACCCGTAATTTTCTTCTCCACCGAAAATAATTGACAACTGTTAATTTTAAAGTGAATGAGAGAATTATTAAATAAATCAGGTGAATAAAATAGTCATCTTGCTGATTTGTAACCCGATTGTGTGCAGTCAACTTAATTCTGGCGGGTTATTGGCCAATATAAAATTTTGGGAGATAGAAAAAGCAGTGGGACGTATATAGGCTATTTATGTTATGTTAATGTATGTCCACTACACCATTGTTGACCAGTCCATACACAATATTACAATTTTCCTTAATGTTTACTGTCTATTTATTAATACTCTCTCGTGCAAGTTGTTTTTATTACGTGTTTTGATTGTAAGTTATGTGTTATTCCGTGTTTTGTTTTTTAATTGTTACTGTGGTGTCCCTATATAATCATCATCATCAGCCCATTAACGTCCTCACTGCTGGGGCACGGGCCTTCCCTATAGATGGATAGGGAGATCGGGCCTTAAACCATCACGTGGGCCCAGTGCGGATTGATGGTTATTAACGTCTGCTAATGCAGTCGGGATCAACGGCTTAACGTGCCTTCCGAAGCACGGAGGAGCTCGAGATGAAAACTTTTTTTTTGTGGTCACCCATCCTATGACCGGGCTTTGCGAAAGTTGCTTAACTTCAACAATCGCAGACCGAGCGAATTAACCGCTGCGCCACCGATCTCCTCAAATGATAATAAACATTTCTTCTTTATGTTCTCTCTTTTTTATGTTCTTTTTTTAATATCCGCAGCAAGTCACAACACGTCACCTATACTCCAAGTGGCAGAAGTGGACATCATAGATTCGGAGACATGCGACAAACTCCTCAGCCCTTACTGCAGCCGGTTATGGTGCGGCATCCAGGACACCGAGATTTGTGCTGGTGATTTATCTGGCGGTACAGATACGTGCCAGGTGGGTATAGTTCTAACAATAGTTTTAACCCCGGACACTACACAACCACACCCCATTCACTTCATACAAAAAACCTCGTTTTACACAGACACTACACATTGACGTTATCGTACATGCGCATCTGTGTGTGTGCGTCTGACGCCATACGATTGAAGACTAAAGTAAGACCGAAGAGGGTGACGTAAACCTAGGCCAGCTGCTGGTGAGGAGCGGAGAGTTATCGTTCTATACGTGGTATTATTGTTTATTCTATGACACAACACAAAATGTCATAGCCAACTTACACGACTCTACTCCAACACTGATCCCTTCCAGTACCCTAAAACGACAGCTGCCGGTCAACTACCGACCAGCCTGATGGCCCAAGCTTGCTGACACCCAGTTGTCTGATAATTCATGTTGTCAATATTAACTGTATCGCAAAGCCACGAGTGAAAGCCCACATTTCTATGATATTTTATGATGATTTAATTTTCTCTTTGTGAGTTTGCCTAAACAGGTGAGTGCTATAAAAGTAAAAATCAAATATTTTATTAGTCGGGTGTTAGCAGAGTCGGGTAAGTGGGCTATGACGTCTACGCGAAAGTGCAAGCGAACAGACCGCTCTCCTTAGCGGCTTACGACCATTTAAGACCTATTCTTGCTATTCAAAATCATCATCATCATAATCAATTTAAGAGCCACGCTCTTGTCAGTGCATCATTTTCCATGCTACTTTTTTAGGGAAAAATAGGGCAGTGATTTCCCTTTTGCCTTCCGCCCCGTAGTACTCTGTCTGACGCGAGTGGGATGGCGCCCAGAGTAGTTCAAAATTCTAAATTAAGTAAATTAAATTCATCTTTTTTGGGCTTATGTATACTTTTTTACAATAAAATACCAGATAATATTTTGATTTTGTCAAATAATAAATTTAAAGCTCATGTGAAAGCTTTACTTTATGTAAAAAAGCTTAATGATTACCTAAATGATAAAAATGTCTGGTATTAAATGTGTTCCTCTAGTTATTAAATAACTTGCAATGTATACCCTCATTGATTTAAAAGATGTGTTGCTGTTGCAGTTTTTTGTCATTTCTTCTCCTCAACCGTAACACCTTGCGAAATGTTGTAAATTCAAATGTTACATTGACCTTCAACAAGTTTATCCATGATAATTACGTTGAATAAATGATTCTGATTTCTGAGTAAAACCCGGAGGGGGTGAGGTAAATGTAGCTCCGCGCTCGATATGAATTGGTGCGGGGTAGAGTTACCGTTCTATATGCAGTATTATTCTTTGTTCTTATATTAATACCTACTTTTCAGGGTGATTCTGGTGGCCCACTACAGGTGAAGATCAACCTCCCTACCAACGCTCAGGGGGCCATGCATTACGTCATTGGTGTGACGTCATTCGGCTTCAAATGTGCGCTAAAAAATACACCCGGAGTTTATACTAGAGTCTCGAGTTTTCTAGATTGGATTGAAAGTATTGTTTGGAAATAGAAAAATTAAATACAATTCAATAAAGTATTATTTCATTTACATATCTACGTAACATTTAGTATTCACTTAAGTGACTTATAATGAACTAATTGCCGATATGTCTGATATAAACTTATTTTTCAATTCTCTTAGGCAGCATAAGGATAAAATTTAAAAATATTTATGTCCTCCAGCATAATAATATATTTTACTCTTTTTATATATTTTTTTAATTATCTGTATAATTGTATTTGTATAAATTAGTTATCTACTAAACGATTACGTTGTCTTACACTGCAAATGTTGTGTGCGCCTAAAATTGGCTTATGTAACAGTCTAATTCCTGATATAACTTATATTTTATTTAATGTTTTTTATTATTATTTATACCTCTGTAAGCTGTTGGTGTACCTTTTAATCACTACATAGTATAAAACAAAGTCGCTTTTTCTGACCCTATATCCCTATGTACGCTTAAATCTTTAAAACTATGCAACGGATTTTGATGCAGTTTTTTTAATAGATAGAGTGATTCAAGAGGAAGGTTTATATGTATAATAACATCCATTAAATAGTGGATAAATACTGTTATTGAGGTTTTTAATGTGATGTCGTAAATTATTTCATTTTTTCCTCAGCATTGCATCCGAGCGAAGCCGGGGCGGGTCGCTAGTAAATAAATAAACAAAACCTATAGATGCGTGCGACGCATCGCTAGTGCATCCATAATTCGACACCGGACACATCTTACTTTTTTGGATAATCCAATTGCCAAATAAGTACCAGGAATATTCTAGAAATAACTAGAATTCTTCTAGTATACTTACTCCGTCAAGACGAAAAGTATGTCGTTCTGATATACGTCCGCGTTTTGGTTGGAAAGAAACCGATTTTAAAGCGTTCGGCGACAATTTTTCACGTCTATTTGTTTACCTGTTTTCAAGCAGAGATTCATAGTATCAGTTTGGTTGTGGATGGCTCGATTTTTCCCATGTCAAGAGACACGGTAGACGAATTGGCCTCCTTAAACCCAGATTAGGACAAATCCCGCTCGATTTGAACGGGGCTAAATGGAAAACTGGATCCCTTTGGATTGAGGGTATGGAGAAAGTGGATCTGTCCAAAATAGCTTAATCAATAGTTATTGCCATCAGACGCAAACCTACAATAAGTCATGAGAAAAAAAATCCTAAAACGGATATGATGAGGGTAAAATTGGCTGTGGTTTATCAATGAAGTTGAACCTAAGTAGTAAAATAATAGACACATTATTTAAAAGATATGAATGTGTTCTTTGAACATAAGCAAAATATTAAAAAAAAAATTATCATCATCAATTTAAGAGTCACACTCTTGGCGCAGCATTTTCCATGCTACGTTTTTAAGGAAAAATAGGGCAGTGGTTTCTCTCTTGCCTTCCGCCCCGCAGTACTCTGTGTAATTTTTTATAAAACATTTTTTTAAAACATTTTTTTTTTATTTCATCATTATCTCCCTACCGTTATCCCGTTTTTCGCAGGGTTCGCTTATCTACCCTGAAGATTAGACAGGTGCGGTTTTTTTACAGAACCTGAGCCTGTCTGACCTCCCAACCCGCGAAGGGAAAACCAGCCCAAAACAGATTAGGTCACAAACCTCCGAAATGCATTTCTCGGGTATGTGGGTTTTCACGAAGTTTTCATGACCCATGATCCAAACATGAATTCGAAAACAAATTGGAAATAATTGGTCTATGCTGGGATTCGAACCTGCGACCTCAAAGTGAGAGTCAAGCGTTCTACGAACCGAGCTACCACGGTTTATTTTCGAAAAAATCATGGAATTCGGAAAACACATTTAGATGCGACGCACGTTTAGAATATAATTTTTGTATGAAGTCTCCGGGCTAGTAGGAGTCTTTACATCCGCAATAAGCACAGAAGGTCCTATTTTCGTCTGACAAGCAGCAGTAATATAACAAGCCCGTTAATGTAATCTCCTAATGAAAGTGGCGTCAGTACATTAATCACTTTCAGTCAGCGCTGACGTTTAATATTTCAGCTTATTTTGGCCCTGGCCTTATCTTGGCTCAGCGATTCTGGCCCCGTAAACTACTGGTCACACCAAAACGGTGACCGATCGACCTCCGTGGCCCAGTGGTTGAGTGTTAGGCTCACGATCCTGAGGTCCCGGGTTCGATTCCCGATGGGGAAATATCACAAAAATTACTACTACTAAGCCGCCGTGCTGTGCTTCTCTTGTCATTTTTTTGCCGCTGCCGCCGATTTGCCGCAGATGGCATTAACTACTTGGCCGGACAAATGGGGAACGTTGAAGGCTCTCACCCGGTACAACGTTTAAGACAAGAGGGTGCCCAGTTGGGAGCGAACCTCGGATCAGGGCGTCGTCTGAGAGGAAAAATATTTGAAAGAATTAATCGACCCTAGTGAAAACTACACCTGATTGAGGGAAATCGTCGACTACCCCGGCAGGGTCGGTAACGGGGTCCTGAAGTGTTTGGTGTCGTGAGCTGATGGGTTGCCTCTATGGCTAGAGTAATCGGGTCGTCGGGATCGTATATTACGTCTTTCGGACGCCGATACTTTTCAGTACCGCCCTTCTCTTTTGTTATTGTATTTAAGGTTGTTTTTATATGTGCAATAAAGCGTTTTTGTATTGTATTGTTTATTTCTTGGCCATGACTTATTGCAGATTAGCCGGAAATGGCATTAATTACATAGCCATCCGGCTCGGTCTATCAAGTAAGAAAGGAAGCATTCCCTCTATCAGGGTTTACGACATACCCATGGAGAAATCAGAATCAATTATTCAACATAATTATCATGGATAAACTTGTTGAAAGTCAATGTAACATTTTTGAATTTACGTCATTTCGCAAGGTGTTATGGCTGAGGAGGAGAAATGACAAGAAACTGCAACAGCAACACATCTTTTAAAAACCAATGATGGTATACATTACAAGTAATTTAATAACTAGAGGAACACATTCAATACCAGACATTTTTATCATTTAGGAAACCTCGCGTGCTTTGTTTCCTATTCGCTCACAGCCCAGCACAGAATATATAAAATCCCGTTACAAAATAAAGTCAAGCATTCTCTTTTTAAATTAGTACAAGTGTTGAAAGAGACAGTTGTATCCCAGGGATGCACTCCAATCCTTAGCGGACAGTAGTGAGCTGGTAAAAATATCAGTTAACTCACGAGCTCCTCGTAAAATGAAAACTGCTAACAATAAAACTAACCGTAGTCGAGCATGCGACACTGAAGACTAGGCTTAGGACGGACGTGTATCACACCGGAGCCGAATAGAATATATCACGGAACAGAAGGAAGACGTTGGAAGGGCCAAGTGAGCGCGAAACGCGCGCCATACAAGTATGAGCAAATAGTTCATACTTCAACTATGATCTCCAGTCGTCTGCAACCAGTGGTTGAGCGTTGGGTTCACGATCCGGAGGTCCCGGTTCGATTCCCGGTGGGGACATATCACAAAAATTACTTTGTGGTCCCCAGTTTGGTTAGGACATTACTGGCTGATCACCAGATTGTTCGAAAGTAAACACATAACACACACACACACATCACACACACACGCGTACCACTGATATACGTGAACTCGTTTGCCCCTACTACTTTAATTAATACGTGGTTAACTGTAATAAGCTTCACTAGCTTATAACATAATATTATTGTAAAGTATTGTAAATGAGCTGTTTTAACCTAATAAATAAAAAAAAAAAGTAAGATGATCCATGCTTCGGAAGGGACGTTAAGCCGGTGGTCCCGGTTACTACTTACTGATTTAAGTAAGTAGTCATTACGTGAGCCATATCAGGGGCCACTGTCGGCTCAATAGTGACCCTGACACCAGAAGAAGAAGAAGAAGAAGACGTCGCACGGAGCTCCGCGATAGTATATTAAAAGGTCGTCTGCAGGGCAAAAAATCACATGTCGACTATCATTCAAGGATCACAGGAACGCTAAAATCCTTAGTATGATCGACTATTTATAATAAAAATACTTTTTTATGCAGTATCTTACGAATAGTAATGATAAAATTGCAGCCTATCACATAAAATATACACTGCGGTAAAGTGTCTATGGAATTTGAGAAGCAGTAGGGCTATCGTTATTATCTGTTTGTAGGAGTAGTAGTAAAAGAGTGTGGGGTTGAACCGGCGACAGTGGTTCTCATACAAAATGCGCGTTAGGGCCTTTCTAACCTCATAACCAACAAACCAACAACCAACCAACCAACCTCTCAACCTCAACCAACCAACCTCAATCTCTTTCTTCTATTCCGTCGAATATATTATACTTTATTGCGCCAAGGATTACGATAACGAAAGACTATATAAAGGAAAGGTTGGTGGTAGGGCTGTCAGAGGAAAACCTAGAAGAACGTGCATTGACCAAATTGGAGATGTCGTTAGATGCAGTACGATCTACCTTAAACCGGCGTGCGTGTATGAAGCGATTGATGAATGTGAATGAAACAAGAAAAATATGTCAGGATCGACGCAAAATGGAATTCTATAGTCTCTACTTACCCCGGTGGGAAATAGGTGAGTTTATGTATGTGTTACTACGCCGAAAATAAAGAAAGATAAACAAAACATAGTTGTATGAGACGGATGTAAGTGGTAAAAAATTAGAAGAAGAATCCATAGATGGGCAAAGCGTGTTCTAATTAACCCTTTCACGGACAGAGACCATGGGTCATTGATGGTTCATAATAGGTAGTAGGTATGACACTTTGGAATCGGAACGTCCGTAGACGTTCTGTCTTTGAAAGTGTTAAGAATATTTAAAAGAATGGCAATACCAATTCTAGGAACTCTAAACTAGCGATTATGTCCGAAGATATTCATGAGAACGGAAGATGGAAAAGTTGTGTGTCAGTGTCAGGAACGTAGCAAATAGGGTTCCGTAGAGCCTGTTTTGTGTCATGACTTATTAAATTATAGATATGTCATTAACTACTTGACCGGAACTGAAAGAAAGGACAATTCATTATCATTTGCGGCTAACCATTTTGATATTTTCTTTCCGCTAACATAACATAACTACTGCGTTTATTTACGATTTTTTATGACTACTTATTTTATTTTTTAAGACGAATGTAGAGACGCTAGCTGTGGTTGCCTGGAAGAAATTGCTGCATGAGCAATAAGGCCGCGTGTTGTGCTTTTCCGTATATGTTGTCCTTATCACACAAAATACAGATATTTTGTGTCCATTGTGCTCAATAAAGTATTTTATCTATCTATCTAGAATGGAGATTACTTAACCGATTCTTAAATGAAACGAAAACAAACGACGACGACGACGAACGTTTTTTTTTTCTGTTTTTTTTTTATTAGGCAAGGCCACATTTCCCCACAGCATTACGGTTCAGTGTGACATCCACCAGGATTTACAGTAATCTTCCATTTGAGGGAGCGATTTGTCTAGTAGACGGATAGCGAAGTCTGAGGCCGGCTCCGACCAGCTCATTGTAGCTGTCTAGGATTACTGTGGAAACGAGACTCCATATTGAGTATTGTTCTGTAGTGTTATATTACTTTATACAATAACAAAAGAGAGTAAAGAAACAATATAGAATTCGTTACAGTAATCCATACATACATACATAAATTCACGCCTATTTCCCACCGGGGTAAGCAGAGACTATAGAATTCCATTTGCTTCCATCCTGACACACTTCTCTTGCTTCCTCCACATTCATGAATCGCTTCATACACGCACGACGGTTCAGAGTAGATCGTACTAAACCTTTTCTAAGGACATCTGCAATTTGGTCAATGTAAGTCCTTCTAAGTACCTATTCAAATGTCACCAAAAACGTGTGTTTTAAGGAAAATATGTAAATGACGGAATGACAATTTTTGAATATTCCTCCTCTTCTCGTATATCATTGTACAACGCGACCATTGCCGTTTTTTTTTCTTCTTTTAAAAAATAATGCTATTCATTTAATTACACCGACATAAATATTAATCGGATTTCACACAAAATTTAAATAAAGGTAACTTTGTGAGAGTAAACAGGGAAAAATGACAGTATATTTTGTTTTAAAACAATTATGTCACCATTACGAAGGTTAAATTGATTAACGTTACTTTACTAAGCAACCATTTTGTTTTATAAAAAAAAAAATCTCAAGGACGTATGAACTTTTTAATGCTTGCTACACACAAAGCCAGGAAAGTCAGGTTAATGTACCAAAGCGAAATGTAACATAATAAGTAATTTAAAAATAAACCTATTTTAAAAACTGTCAAATAAAAAGTAAAAAATAGTTATGGAGTAGATTCCCAAATAAAATACACTTCTCATCAAAAAAATCGAAACACCTTGCAAGTTTACGTTTTGTTAGGATTATCAGAAAAATGTGTACATTTAGGAATAAATGTTAAATGTCGTTTAATAGTGAGTAATATGAGCTTATCAAATCTTAATGTTAATGTTCTAAATTTAAATGAATTTTTCATAGGTTTCGTATTTTGTTAAATGAGTCATTTTTATTCCGTATGGAGTATAAAGGAAATGGATAAAACAACACACGTAAATGAAAAAAAAAGCTAAAAAACGTTTATTCAATAACTTGTATTCCCTCCCCGAGCTCTAATTACTGCTTCCATACGGTTCTTCATCGATCGGATGAGAGTCACGATCACATGCTGTGGTATATTGTCCCATTCCTCTTGGATTGCATCTTGCAGCTGGCTAAGTGTTTCTGGGGCAGGATCTCTTGCTCGAATTCGTCTCTTTAATTCATCCCACAGATGTTCAATGGGATTCATGTCCGGGCTTCTTGCTGGCCATTCCATAATAGAGATATCGACTTCGTTAAGATAATCTCGTACGACGCCCGCGGTGTGAGCCCTAGCATTGTCGTGCATGAATATGAAGCCGTTGCCAATAAAATGTGCATAGGGCATCACATGAGGCTCGAGACACTCTTCGACGTACCGATGACAGTTTAGTGCAGGCAGACGTGGCCCAGACACGAAAGCAAGCTCTGTCTTACCGTCGGCGCTGATTCCTCCCCAAACCGTCCACGAACCGCCACCATAGCTGACCTTTTCTTCAATGCAGCATTGTGCATAGCGTTCTCCGTCTCTTCTGTAGACCTTGTTCCTTCCGTCGTTACCATACAGCATAATTTTACACTCATCAGAAAAGAGAACTTTGCTCCACTGTAGGTATGACCAATTTAGGTGCTCACGTGCAAAGTTAAGGCGCGCTCTTCGATGGTCTGCAGTTAATTTCGGCCCATTTGCTGGCTTATGCGGTACCAGTCCACGATCCTTCAACCTTCTTCTAATTGTAGAGTCACTTACAGCCACCCTTCGTACAACACGAAGCCGCTGCTGCAGTTGAAAAGCGTTAAGGCGTCGATTTCTTAAAGAAGTTGTTACAATAAATCGATCATCTCGCTCAGAAGTGACCCGATTCCTGCCAGATCCTGAACGGCGCGTGAACAAACCAGTCTCCCGATAACGTTTATAGACTCTATGAACAGATGACAGGCTTAGATGCAGTCTTGCAGCCACAACACGCTGACTAAGGCCAGAATCCAGCAATGCCACAACTTGGGCGGCTTCTGTGGGCGAAGTATCCATACGTTTTAGAAAAAAAAACCTTTTTTCAGACGTCCCAAAGTCACAGTATTGAAATAAAAAACAAAAAGTTTAAGGATAGGCGCCAATTTTTAGTTTTTAAACGCTAAATGTACTCCAACCCTAAACACACATTTGTCTCAAAACAGTGATTCATTTCGTTTATAAGATAAACAAATGAAATTCTAATTTTGAATTTAGAATTTTCGCTTATTACTGTAATGGCCAAACTGCCAGCTATACATTTATGTATTTTTTTTCATCGTATGAATTCTTTTTTGTGTTAAATTCGGACAGAAACAATGAAAACGGAAGTGTTTCGATTTTTTTGATGAGAAGTGTATTTGAATTTAGAATATTTTGTTGAATGCAATGTTACAATCTAAATTCTGAAGAATTCATTCCATACGATTACTAGTTTTTGAAAAAAATGCGTGGATAAAGATATATACATACCTACATACAAACACACATAGCCTATTATAGACTTACATATACGAATATTGTGCAATTCCAACAATATTATGTAAATATAAATTGATAACCTCCTTGTTTTGAACCTTAATTCGATGATGTAAAAGCTAATTTTGCCATTGTTACAGGTAATGGTGTTTTAACAAAAAGTACTGATCTCCCCTCCCCGTTATATGGCGTTTGTATGAGAATACAAAACGGTGACGTCATCAATGAACTAGGTCAAACGTCGTACTCATAATATTTCATAATACGCATAATTTATTACGTAATTCATAATTCAAATTCGTAAATTGGTCACAAATGAATCCCGTGTGTGAGTTCGTATAATTTTATACTGGCCAATAAGAAGACCAATGTTTTTATATTAACTTATGTATGTACTTTCGTCTTTTGTCTTAGCAAAAGCTGTTACTACGAAATATACGTATTTAACACTACAACCTATATTTTCTCTGCTATATTTAGTTCTAGATTCATCGTCATCAGCCGTACGACGCCCACTGCTGGGCATAGGCCTCCCCCAAGGATCTCCACGACGATCGGTCCTGCGCTGCCCGTAACCAGCGGCTTCCTGCGACCTTCACCAGATCGTCGGTCCACCTTGTAGCGGGCAAGTTCTAGATTAGTATTTTATAATTCATCTGTGACCCCGTAATCTATCCTATTATAAGATATAATTCAGCCATAATATTAACTAAAGCAAACAATTCTTTCGATGCCATCTTGTCCTCGACTTCTATTGATGTTCACCTATTTGTGAATCATAAATATATTAATTCTTGTCCTGGCAGATGAACTAGAACGTTTGGCGCAAGTTATACTAAATAATAACAAATAATAATAATAAAGGAGCTCGGTGGCGCAGCGGTAAACGCGCTTGGTCTGCGATTGTTGAAGTTAAGCAACTTTCGCAAAGGCCGGTCTCCGGTTTTTTGACGTGACTTATTGTAGATTTGCCGCGGATGGCATTAACTTTGCCGAACAAATCGGCGAATGAAGCTGATAACATAATTAGAAGATTTATAGCTGTTTATTTGTTTATATAATAATACTAATATATATTTTATACGTTATGTTGTTGTAATTGTGCATGCGTGTACCTGTAATTGGGACATAAGTTCGTTCGATTTTCAAATCTCATGGTTTGTACCACCCAACAACACAAATAAAACGGAGACATCGTTTTACCTCTCGGTACAAATAAAGGGTCTGTTGTTATCAGGGAGGATGTATTGTGGTTTGACGGTGACAGCCAATCAATGGTTGGCACAAAATATCGACATGTCGACATGAAAAATGTTACGTTATTCATTTTCTGTTATTGTCATTCTGCAAACATATTTGGTGGTTTTACTAGACTTGCTTTGATGGAATAAGAGAGTACAGATGTCTAGAGGTAAGTAATAAAGTTTTACTTCTATCGTGTTTTGTTATTGTGAGATCCATGACAGAACTCACCAGCCTAAAGAAAACAAGATTCTAAAAGAATATCTTATACCACAGTATAGTACATCAACAGGTCATCAGGAGATTGCTAATTAGCAATAAGGCCGCCTATTGTACTCATTTTATTTATCTTTTGTTTTGTATTTTGTTTTTTCCTGTTTGTGCAATAAAGTATTTGTTATGTTATGTTATGTTACATCTAAGGGTCTATAAAAAGAGAATGCCTCATCATTTTTTAGAGAGAGAGAGAGAGAAAGAGAGAGAGAGAGAGAGCGGAAGATAGAGAAGAGAAAATCAGATATAGAAAGTAGCAAATTATGTAAAGTAAGAATAGCAACATTTGAGATTAATGGAAAATTGTAGTCCTTTTTCCGTTACCGGCTTCTGTGGTCCAGTGGTTGAGCGTTGGACTCACGATCCGGAGGTCCCGGGTTCGAATCCCGGTGGGGGCATATCACAAAAATCACTTTGTGATCCTTAGTTTGCTTAGGACATTACAGGCTGATCACCTGATTGTCCGCAAGTAAGATGATCCGTGCTTCGGAAGGCACGTTAAGCCGTTGGTCCCGGTTACTATTTACTGATGTAAGTGAGTAATCGTTACATGAACCATGTCAGGAGCCTTTGGCGGCTCAATTATAACCCTGACACCAGTGTTGATGAGGTTGGTATTCTACCTCACAACCCACACGATAAGAAGAAGAAGAAGTCCTTTTTCCAACTATTTTGGCTCTATAGTCATCGGCGGCGCTGCGGGAACCCGTAGACTCACAAGTGTTGCAAGAATCATCTACGATAGATGCTGTGGCCAATGATTTTGATATAAAAATAAATGTTGCTTGATATTTGGATCACATTATGTATAGAATTATGTAGCTACCTACATTGTTTAAAATAGAAAGCTATTTTGATCAAAATAATGATGGGTGGAAGATGTAATTGTGTCTGGGTGTAATAAAAAGGATCATCATTTATACCCAAAAACAAAGATACAAGATGCATAATGTCTGTTATCCATGAAATTAATTAAACGATGCTATCTATATTGATTTTAAGGAACGTAGCCTAGAAAGTTCTCATTTAGTATACGTGACCTCATTAAGGTGTTCAAAATGCAGACTCCCAGAACTTGATAGGTCAGCAACTTACCTTACACCCTTAATAACTCAACACAAGTTAATTTAAGTTCCCGGCTGGGATCAATTTATCTATGTACGAGAGAACGAGGAAAAATTAACGAGAAAAAACGTGAATTTGACAGATTGCCCTGGGAAAGTTTTATTTCACATTCATCTTCGCTTGAGCATGCTTAGAGATCCGTAGCAGAAAAGTAAGAACCCTGGCTGCTTCGTTTGCCCGCCCGTCTGTTTGTCACAATTACGTTAACTCAGCAAATACATAGTACATAATATTGCTGTCAATTTGACATTTGGTAATGTTGACTTCACAAAGAGGTTCAGGGGGGTTAAAATGGCCACATCGAAGCAATTCATCTAAGAAAGCAATATTGCTATTTGACATTTAATTGCATTGCGCACTTACTTTTTATATGCGCAAATGTCAAATTGTAATATATATACCTATTGTTTTTTAGATGAATTTCTTCAATGTGCCCATTTTAACCCCCAGAATTCGTTTTTTTTTAATGTTTGTTACTTCAGAACTTCGACTTTTTGTAAAATGCTTATCCGCCTTTAATGTACCTACCTAAATAAAAAAATAGGAGCTGAAAGAGGTTTTAAAGTTTTTACGTTTCAAAGCGAGGTTTTTTTTTGTGACATTTGCACATAATAAATCATTTTTAACTCCTGCACAGTTTTTTAACTTAATTTAATAAAAAGCGTACTGATAAGAAATTCTCTGTACCTGAATCAGATTCACACTTCGCCCTTTTCTCTAACGAAGAATGTTTGAAGGAGAATTAATAAAAACATTTCAAGTTTAATTCGGTGAACGAAGCAGGAGCGTAATTGAAAACAAAATACCTGTGTAATATCATACCTACCTTCTTTATTACAATAGCACTTAGAATATTTTTTGGGGAATTATTTGGTGCCTTGGGGATTTTCCGTGGATTAAACTGGTTGAACAATCTTTTTATTAAGAATATAGGTACAACGAGAACTTAAACTCACGAAATTCCCTATTGGTCAAGTCAGAGATAGGTACATACGTTGGAAGATGTACAGTCATGAGCAATATAATGTACCCACTTTAGGACTCTGTCGCACTACCATATCTGACATTTAGTGCGACTTACAGTTCAATTTGTCAAAAATAATAATGTGACATGGTACCAAAGTGTATTAATGCTCGTGACCGTACTGAGTTCCCATTTATTACCGAGCTTTCTGTTAGATCAATTCCATAAGGTGAGTCGTATCGCCGCATATGATTGTCGAACCAACTCCTTTGCACATGTGGGTACCTAATCAAAAGACAGGAGACCTATGATGGATATCTAATCTAATGTAAGAAAGAGTAAGAAAGAAAGAAATGAAAAAAGAAAAAAGAAAGAAAGAACGAAGAAGGAAACATTTATTATTTTCTCACAGACAGATATTATTACATTTAACACATGACAGAAACCACACAGGAAATAAAAATAAAAAACTTAAAATATATTGTAAACTTTTTGGTGGTTGAGTTTTGTCCAGCCAACCTCAATAAAATAAAACAATACACCCAAGTAGCGAAATTGTAATACTAATAAATTTTAAATAAATAACATTATAATGCATACTTAAAGAAATAAATACCCTTTTTCTACTAATATTTTTTTATAATAATGTTTAATTTTTAGATGCCTGTAATGTAAATAAACAACTTTTTTATTTTTTTATATATTACACTATACTATTATAATAAATAATAGTAATTTTCAAAAAGATAATAATAGTTGACAAACACAAAGCTAATTCCAGTCATACATAAACACTAATAATTAAAACTAAACAAACTATAGCTCAGTTAAAAATGCTCCCTTTTACCCCTTTTATCTCTTGATTGTCCATAATTATTACATAATTATATTAAAATATAAAAATTAATGAATACGTATATACAGAATTAATATATACATAATTAAAATATACACAATATAAATATATTTTCCTATACTTGCATGTGCGTAGAAAAAGTATTTAGTATTCCACCAAGCTCGTAAGGTTTACTGTCGTCCAGTTCGTTTGGAGAGGAAGTACCTCGGTACAGAGATTAACATTCATGAGTGACCCTCCTGATTAACAGCTTTTAGAAGAATTGACTTCGCTCGTTTGATTCCTTTGATGATGATGAAGAACGAAGGGAGATAATCTAAGATACTGATTAAGTTGATGTATCTAAAACAAAATTACCGTCGAACACTTTTGTTTGACCCTTATTATGATACAAAATACGCGAAAATAAGTGTCAAAACTTAGGTATCTTAGTAAGCGAAGACCATGCGTAGATAGAGTATAGAAATGGCCGTTAGAAGATCATTGAGCTTACAACCCACATACGATCTTAACTGGTTAGAATAGAATAGAATAGAAAAAGTTTATTATAAAAGGACGCCACATACAAAAAAAATACAACATCATATCAAATTTCCACTAAAACAATTACAAAAAAGCAAGACGGATGTTTGTCGAAATGACCAGAAGGTGTCCTGAGATAAAAGGGCCTTACTCAGCACAAGTCGCGGCGTGTACCACGACGCTGATATTATGTGGACCCTGTTGGGTGACGCACGGTTACTTAGGCCATAGAGGCGGCCAATCAGCTCGCGACAACAAACTCTTTAGGACCCCGATACTGACCCCGCCGGCGTGGTCAACAATTTCCCTCATTCAGCGCTTATCGCTATCGGTCCACTAGGGTCGATTAATTCTTTCAAATTTATATAATCGTTTCAGACGACACGATTATTTTATTATAGATTAGTTTATTTGGAAAACGAACAGTTGTGTTTTACAACAGATTTAAATAAGTACAAACCGAGTTATTTTACTTTAAAAAAACACAACCCTCACAAGGGAAGAAGATTCTCTCCCAGTCCAGCATGGCAGCTAACGAAAGTGTGTGGCTTAACCTCTCATATGCCGAGATACCAGACACAATAGATTTTACATTGTGTCTGGTCGAGTTCCGCGTTCCGGCGTTCGAAAGATTAAATATACCGAAACCCGTGCACGCACGAAGAATATCGTAGATAAGGTATCGCGGCGTGTTATCGGCCGCCCTACCACCGTAACAGGGGCTGACAAATTAGCAAACATTCATGTCCTGGCTTATTAAAGTTAAGCGGGGTTCATATTTAATCCGAGCGCCGTGGCTCCCGTTAATGTATGCGGGGACACGCCTCGAGCACTGTATGGGTGGATAACGGGTGGCTGTTACACTGTTTTGTAACAGTAAAAACTCTTCAAGGAAAAGATAGATTGACAAAATCTACTCAAACGAGATCCGGACCCGCTCTTAATCAAGCCTAAAAATTTCTTAAGTGAACATGCGGACTTAAGTGAACAATATATTTTACGTACCTTATTGTAGATTTGACTATTACAAACACAGAACTGTGGAGATTGACTGGGCAGAATACAATACAATACAAATACACTTTATTGCACCAAAATAAAAAGAAATAATTACAAAAAGACTCTTAAGTAAGTACAGGGCAAAAGGCGGCCTTATCGCTAGAATACTGTGGAGGCTGCCATCGGCACACGGTAATGGCGGTGGATTGGCCATGTCCTTAGAAGACCTGTGGAGCACCCGTCCCGATGAGTTCTGACATGGTGTGCGTGTGATAATAAGTTAGTATACCGATAATGAAGGATATTTGATAAGTTTAGTAACTAAGAAAAAAAAATATTTATAATCATTTAAGTTTATATTTATGTGTCGAAGTTACCGCATTGGGCATGTACCTTTAAGGTAACTTATAGTTGTAATTATTAGATAGATAAATAAATAAATACTTGGCCGGACAAATGAGGACCACTGAGGGCTCTCATCAGATACAAAATTGAAGACAACAGGCCTGAGGTTGCCCCAATGGGCGCGAACCTCCGCTCAAGACGTCGTCTGAGAGGATAATATTTGAAACTAGCTTTTGCCCGCGACTTCGTCCGGGTGGCGTGTTATAAAAGAGAGATCTTTGTGTGTGTGGAAGTGCATATCAAATTTCAAGCATCTAACTTATGCAGTTTAGATTTTTTCATACAAATGTTTCTTCCCGCTAACTTCCGTTTCCGTGGGAATTTTTGAAATATCCTGTTGCAACTAAGCTTTAAGTTAACTAAGGTACCTGCATGCCAAATTTCAAGCGTCTAACTTAAGCGGTTTAGATTTTTCATACAAAAGGATTTTCCCGCTAATCCCCGTTCCCGTGAGAATTCCGGGAATTCCTTTCTTAGTGCACCTCTACGGTGCCTAAGCTACGTCCTTTCCAAATTTCAAGTGCCTACGTTTAGCCGTTTAGGCTGTGCGTTGATATGTCAGTCAGTCAGTTTCTCCTTTTATATATTTAGATAATGAAACGACCCTAGTGGTCTGATTACGATAAGCGCAGAATGAAGGAGCTCGCCCAATGACGGCCGGTGTAACACTAGGAAAAACTTAAGCACTAGACAA
Source organism: Pectinophora gossypiella (assembly GCF_024362695.1). NCBI lineage: Eukaryota > Metazoa > Arthropoda > Insecta > Lepidoptera > Gelechiidae > Pectinophora > Pectinophora gossypiella. Next base: position 2,647,207 of record NC_065414.1, on the reverse strand, counting down.
TGAGTAACGTTCACAAAATCCGTTCAAAGTAAACAAACGTACAGAAGAAAGTTTTGTGCTAATATTCTCTCAATGCCTAACAAGAACTTGCTTTCAGAGGGTCTGAAGTTAACGACTGTAGTTCTAACAAAACTTTTGTCGCAACAACGACGATACATTGGTAATTAATTAGCTGTACTTAAATGTATGTTGATACCCGTGATCCCCATAAACATTTATGAACGGTCACGAGTACTAATATGTATACTGTATACCCTTTGAAACCATGTCACATTAACTTTTTTAGCAAATTAAACCGTAAGTCTCATTAAACGTCAAATATGATAGTGCGACAGGGTTCTAAAGTGGGTACATGATATTGCTCATGACTGTATAATTAGGCTACTTGACAACTTAGTCAAATGAGATATCTTTTACGAAACGTCAAAACGGAAGTTTTCTTTGGAGTTTGTATGGAAATATTGTCCTGTGACGTCATCAATAAAAACAATCAAACGTCGTACTCATTGTTATTTATGTCGTTATTAAAATTCGAAAATAAGTCGAAAAGTAAAATGAGATTGATTGTTGATGGTTGGCTTCTATTTCTAGATTCATCGACGCCCACTGCTGGGATTTTTAGATTAGCATATTATAATTTATCATGGACCCAGTCAAATACCCAATTAAGTAGATGAAAGAAACGTGTATTATACTTCTATAGGGACACCACAGTAACAAAATATAAAACCCAACACGTAATAAAACCAACTAACACAAGAGAGTACAAATAAATAGACAGTAGACATTAAGACAAATTGTAATTGAGTGTATGGACTGGTCAACAATGGTGGTGATGTCCTTTATAAAATGGCCTCACTCAACATAAGCCGAGGTGCGAGCCACGACGCTGGTATTCTGTGGACCCTGCTAAGTGAGACAGGGAAATCGTATCTCCCACAAATACAACATTTACTATATTAAATACATCCTATTATATTTATTTAAACAAGAAAAGTAGTTTACAAAAATAATATATATATACTAAAATAATATATATTATCTACTATATTTAAATTATTTAAAAAATATATATAGTATTTATATTATATACTACGTATACTAGCTACCACGGCTTCTTTCTGTACGTATACAGAAATCCCAGTATTCCAGTTAGATGGACGTTTGACTGTCATTATGAGGTCACAAGTTCGAAAGCACGGAACTTTACCAATGATTTTTGAAATTGAAATATTTCGATTTAATAATGACACGTGATCAGCGGTGAAGGAAAACATCGTGAGGAAAAACACATTCCTGAGAAATGCGTTTCGGAAGTATGTGAACTTGTAAGTATTGGGTTGGTTTTCCATTCGCGGGTTGCGAGGAGCTTTTTGTTAGACCAACGTGGTAGGTGGTGAGCCGTATCACTGTCTACAATGGTCGAACTAACTGTGTTACTACACTGACTAAAACGAAAACCGTTAAAAGGGAGACATAAAAAGAAAAGCTGGGAAAATTAGCTCGCATATCTCGTATAGCTCCAGAGACTTACGTTATCGATTACTTAACTTAGCAAAAGTTAGAAAGAGCAACCAACAGGTGTGAGAAGCACATCTATACTTATAATAAATCTGTAGAGAGGTCAATTCTGTACATTAAATATTTTTTCAAAATAACTATCAGGGGGTGATAAGTGATCGATACTGATGCCAAAAATGCAATCAGTAAAATTTTTGTCTGTCTGTCTGTCTGTCTGTCTGTCTGTCTGTCTGTATGTTCCTTATAGAAACAAAAACTACTGGACGGATTTTAATGAAACTTGGTACAATTATTCTTCACACTCCTGGACAGGCTATAGTATACTTTTCATCACGCTACAATCAATAGGAGCAGAGTAGTGAAGGGAAATCCTTTTGTATGAAAAATCTAAACCACTCAAGTTAGACGTTTGAAATTTGGCATGCAGGTACCTTAGATACCGTAGAGGTGCACTAAGAAAGGAATTCCCGAAATTCCCACGGGAACGGGAATTAGCGGGAAAATCATTTTGTATGAAATATCTAAACCACTCAAGTTAGACGTTTGAAATTTGTCATGCAGGTACCTTAGGTACCGTAGAGGTGCACTAAGAAAGGAATTCCCGAAATTCCCACGAGAACGGGAATTAGCGGTAAAATCCTTTTGTATGAAAAATCTAAACCATTCAAGTTAGATGTTTGAAATTTGTCATACAGGTACCTTAAATACCGTAAAGGTGTACTAAGAAAGGAATTCCCGAAATTCCCACGGGAACGGGAATTAGCGGGAAAATCCTGTTGTATGAAAAATCTAAACCACTCAAGTTAGACGTTTTAAATTTGGCATGCAGGTACCTTAGATACCGTAGAGGTGCACTAAGAAAGGAATTCCCGAAATTCCCACGGGAACGGGAATTAGCGGGAAAATCCTTTTGTATGACAAATCTAAACCACTCAAGTTAGACGTTTGAAATTTGGCATGCAGATACCTTAGGTACCGTAGAGGTGCACTAAGAAAGGAATTCCCAAAATTCTCACGGGAACGGGAATTAGCGGGAAAATCCTTTTGTATGAAAAATCTAAACCACTCAAGTTAGACGTTTGAAATTTGGCATGCAGATACCTTAGGTACCGTAGAGGTGCACTAAGAAAGGAATTCCCGAAATTCCCACGAGAACGGGAATTAGCGGGAAAATCCTTTTGTATGAAAAATCTAAACCACTCAAGTTAGACGTTTGAAATTTGTCATGCAGGTACCTTAGGTACCGTGGAGGTGCACTAATAAAGGAATTTCCGAAATTCCCACGGGAATGGGAATTAACGGGAAAATCCTTTTGTATGAAAAATCTAAACCATTCAAGTTAGACGTTTGAAATTTAGCATGCAGGTACTTTAGTAAACTTAAAGCTTAGTTGCAACAGGATATTACAAAATTCCCACGGGATCGGTAGTTAGCGGGAAAAAACATTTGTATGAAAAAAACAAATCTAAATAAAAGGAGAAACTGATTGACTCAGTGACTGACATATCAACGCATAGCCTGAACGGCTAAACGTAGGCATTTACAATTTGGAAGGGACATAGCTTAAGTACCGTAGAGGTGCACTAAGAAAGGAATTCCCGAAATTCCCACGGGAACGGAAATTAGCGGGAAAATCCTTTTGTATGAAAAATCTAAACCGCTTAAGTTAGATGCTTGAAATTTTAACTTAACTTAAAAAGAAAAGTTAACTTAAAGCTTAGTTGCAACAGGATATTGCAAAATTCCCACGGAAACGGGAGTTAGCGGGAAAAAAACATTTGTATGAAAAAATCGAAACCGCGTAAGATAGATGTTTTCAATTCAATTCAATTAAATTATTTATTGCATTCCATGTAGTACAATGGGGTGTTACATAGGCATAGGAACTAAAACATGGACCCTGTAGGGCACAGCAACATTGAAGGGAAGAAAGGAAGTGTGTATTAAAATTAAAACTCAATGAACAATCAATTAAAAAAAAATCTATTCAATCAATTGATTCAATCTAGCATGCATGCATACCTTAGTAAATATAAAGTTTATTTTTGGCTGTATTTTGAAAAATGGGAGTTATTGGGAAAAAAATTGTATGAAAAAATCTAAACTGCATAAGTTAGATGCTTGAAATTTGATATGCACCACACACACAAAGATCTCTCTCTTATATATAACACACCACGCGGACGAAGCCGCGGGCAAAAGCTAGTAAAATATGTAAGAAATAACTACATAATACATCAAAAGTATAGAGGAACTACAGGTGGACGATAGTTTGAAAAACTATTCTTACAAAACGGCCGTTTATTAACGGAAGTTTATTTTGGATGGTTTCCACGGTTTTGTAAGAAATTATTTTTGCTTAAAATATTTAAGGAAGTTATTATATGCGCTTCATGCTTCATGCGCTTAAAGCTTTTCGACCAAAAGTACAAACGAATAAGTAAAATAACGGCCTCCGCTCCGGAGGTCCCGGGTTCGAATCCCTGTGGAGACATCACAAAAAGCACTTTGTAGGCCCTAGTTCGGTTAGGACACCACGCTGATTGTCCGAAAATAGAATGATCCGTGGTTTGGAAGGCACGTTAAGCCGTTGGACCCGGTTACTACTTAATTATGTAAATACGTAGTCGTTACATGAGCCATGTCAGGGACCTATGGCGGCTTAATAATAACCCTGACACCGGGGTTAATGAGGTTGGTAACCCGCCTCATAACCCACACGATAGAAGAAGAAGTCAAATACGCGCGAATTGATGGAACTTCGGCCTGACATTTCAATTCTATCACATACATTATACATAACTCACGCATATCGCCACTTTATAGTAAAAACAACGTAAGCGCTCGATATCAACTCGGAATCATGGCCTGAATTATCTCTCATAGTTTTCGTTACGATATCACTAACACCACTTATAAGGATTTTTAAAATATGACTATTAGTAAGTATTACAATAACTACGAGCTCTTCGACCAAAAGTAGATCGCTGAGGAGCTCGGTGGCGCAGCGATAAACGCGCTCGGTCTGCGATTGTTGAAGTTAAGCAACTTTCGCAAAGGCCGGTCATAGGATGGGTGATCAAAAAAAAAAGTTTTTATCTCGAGCTCCTCCGTGCTTCGGAAGGCACGTTAAGCCGTTGGTCCCGGCTGCATTGGCAGTCGTTAATAACCATCAATCCGCACTGGGCCCGCGTGATGGTTTAAGGCCCGATCTCCCTATCCATCCATAGGGAAGGCCCGTGCCCCAGCAGTGGGGACGTTAATGGGCTGATGATGACAATAAATACGTAGGATTATTTATGCTTATCACCCATAGGTAATTCCATTGATGTATGATTATGTTATGTTAGGGTAATGCGATAGGATTTTTCATGCTCATTTCCTATATTATACATATAGGATTATTTGCAAAAAAATAGCGATCGGCACATTGTTAATATCCGGAATAAAAGTAAACTTGCTTTACAAGTCAGTCGATTACATAAGATTACTAAATCTTTTAAGGGGCAATGTATACGTTTTTACAATAAGATTCCCATTGACATTCAGAATTTGCATTTCAACTGTTTTAAGACAAAAACAAAAACTTTACAAAAAAGGTTATTATAAAGTTAGTGATTATTTAGAGGATATGAATGCATGAAATTAACTGTATGAGAACTGATATTAGGCAGCTAAATTACTCAATTGTATACCAATATTTTATGTTTATTTTTATTTTTTTAAAGAACGTCTAGGGCCCTGTGCCGAGGTTTTTCTTGCAGCTTCTTTTCCTCGGCTATACAGGTTGTGAGCTGCAGTAGTTTTAGGCGGATGAGACGTTCGTTATGTAAAAATTGACGATTCAAAGTGTAACTATGTTACCTACTGAATAAAGATGTTTTTGAATTTTATTATATATATTATATTATTCTTTCACCAAGCAGCATTAAAAACACAAAAGTAAATACTTTATTTCGTTAAAAATAGCGTGCAATAACGGCTCGCTCACGTCGCAACTACCGCGGTCTTCCATTACGGGCCAAATTGTAAGAGTACGTGACTCGAGCCGAACTGAACACGACATGGACGCGCTGCTTACGACGTCACCGCGCTAATATCTGTCCACCCGCACTTCACTGTACTTTATTTAGGTTGTAAGTGTACCAACATTAGGGCCGAATCTCACTAGGCTACACCAACAAAATGGACTAAAATGAACTATGGACAAAAACAAAACAAAAAAAGATGGACTATGGTGGCTCCACCAACAAAATGTAAGCAGTTGACACTAACACTTTGGTCTAACAGAAAGCTCGGTGAAGTGTAGATTGGATACTTAGTTCGTCTCGCGTTGGATATATCTCTTGTTGGCAACCCAACTTTATGATGTATTTTACAATGGTGCTAATTCCTGTAAATACCATCTAATTTTATTTTAAGTTATATCTGTCATTTTCTTATCCGCCGAAAAGGAAAGGGACGGGTAATCGACAAGCATAAAATTTATGGAACACACGTCAATTTTAAGCACAAATCTAAACCAACCGTCTAAAAATTTTACATCAGTCAATAACCCGACACATTCATTTACTCATTCTTTCTAAAATTAAGAGCTGTGAATCATCCGTCCCTTTCCTTTTCGAAATGAAAAATTATGAAAATGACGGATATAACTTAAAATAAAATTAGGCGGTGTCTCCAGGAATCGGGGCCAATGGCAATATTTTGTCTCTCTGCTAAAAACTACACTAACGACTGTATATTAGCTCCTCGATTTATAGAATAAAAAAAAAGTTTAAATCAGTGCGTGTTATTACAGTAGTGCATTAGTGGACCCACAATAGTGCTACAAAACAACAAATACAAGTTCGGTGCACTCGTACCGAACAACTCTGACTATCCCAATTGGAATATAGTCGTGAACTTATGTAATAACAGGTAACCTTTATAAGCTTCAAACATAGTTTGATTAGGACATTGCAGGCTGATCACCCGATTGTCCGAATGTGAGATGGTCCGTGTTTCGAAAGGCACGTTAAGCCGTTGGTCCCGGTTACTAAATACTGATGTAAGTACATAGTCGTTATATGACTAATGTCAGGGGTTTTTGGTTGCTCAATAATAATGCTGACACAAAGATTTGCAACAAGGGTTGTCCCACACGATTAAAGAAGAAATACACTTACCCGTATAGTGCAGAATATTTAAATAAAAGTACCTTTAACCTCTAAAACCCCGGCTGTTCGTGTAAGCATAGTGCCGTAAATCACGAACGCAATAACGTCAAGACGTGACGTAATGTTGACGTAACTACGTCATGACGTTTCATACACGCGTTTATGAATAGTGCGTTCAGTGAACGTGAGTGCTTTGGTGATATTGGAAGGCATTTTTGGTCGGTGAATGTGGTTTTTGTAACGTTTGTGCGGTGTGTGTCGTAAAGTGTGCGCGTGTCATTTCACGTAAAACAGTCTTGATTTTTTTTTTACTTTTAGTATATTCTTAAACGTCAGAGGAAATTATCGGCGGAAAGTTAGTTATTTACGTTTATATTTCATTGTCTGTTGGTTTGTCGGGAAAAAGATGGTGTGACGAGTTGGATGCATACTTGACATCTTGGAAAGAGAGAGCCCAAGATCGGGAGGAGTGGAAGAAAGGGAGAGAGGCCTTTGCCCTGCTGTGGGATGATGTGGTCTAGTAATAATAATAAGCAAACTTCGTTTGTTAGTGATTTCTTATCGAACCAAGAAACGGGTCGAAATAAATCTCATAAAAAGAAATTAAAATATATTATAACACTTTAGGTTAGGTTATGCGTGTATACAAATTTATGTTTAAATGACTTTTAATTTTATAGCACTTACCAGAAAAAAGAAAATGTTTTCGTTAGAATTAGATCTGTTTTTATTTAGTAATCAAATACTTAGGGAAAATCACAAAGAGAAAATATACATCGAAAAATAAATTCTGACTCGGACGGGATTTGAACCCTCAGCTCTTGTCCAGCCGGGGCTAGCGTGTAACCATTACACCACCGGCGAAGGCTTAATGAGGATACACAGATCGAAAGAATTTCGCATGGACAGGAGTAGGACCCGATGGTGTAATGATTAACACGCTCGTCCCGGCTTGATAAAAGCTGGGGGTTCAAGTTACGTCCGAGTCATAATTAGTTTTTGATTTAAAATTTCTCTTTGTGAATTTATGTTTAGTTGTACATCTATGCCTCTGACCACAAAGATACCGCTACAATGTACGACTTTTAAAAATGGGATACCGAATTCAAGCTAATAAGGAAAACAATTAGTTGGAAGTAAACTGTGGCTGGAAGAGTCGCACTTGGACAAGAAGCAAATTGCCCACAGGACGACTCCCACGGGACATTGCAGGCATTAAGACAGAATGAGTTGAAGTGTTTTAAGTCGATAGCGCACTATTTATACATGGTGTTAGTGACATCGTAACGAATACTGAGAGGGATCTTCTTCTTCTATCGTGTGGATTGAGAGGTACATTACCAACCTCATCAACCCTGGTGTCAGGGTTATTATTGAGCCGCCAAAGGCCCCTGACAGGGCTCATGTAACGACTACTTACTTACATCATTAAGTAGTAACCGGGACCAACGGCTTAACGTGCCTTCCGAAGCACGGATCATCTTACTTTTTGGACAATCAGGTGATCAGCCGGTAATGTCCTAACCAAACTAGGGATCACAAAGTGATTTTTGTGATATGTCCCCACCGGGATTCGAACCCGGGACCTCCGGATCGTGAGCCCAACGCTCAACCACTGGACCACGGAGGTCGTACTGAGAGGGATGATTCAGATCATGAGTCTGAGTTAATATTAGGCAGCAAACTGATATAAGGCAGCTAAAATACTCAATTGTATAACAATATTTTATGTTTATTTTTTAAAAGAACGTCTAGGGCCTTGTGCCGAGGTTTTTCTTGCAGCTTCTTTTCCCCAGCTATACAGGTTGTGAGAAGCTGCAGTAGTTTTAGGCAGATGAGACGTTTATGTAATAATTGACGATTCAAAGTTTAACTTTGTTACTTACTGAATATAGATATTTTTGAATTTGAATTTAATATCAAGTGTTTGTGATTTTGTGTTTTTTTTTTTAATTATTTTCAATCCTATAGTTTTGCGATGGAAAATAATGAGCTGAATCATCCCTCTCAGTATTTGTTACGATGTCACTTATATCGTGTACAAATACACAAGTAGCCATACAAGTAGATAGGGTGTTAGTGACATCGTAACAAATACTGAGGGGGATGATTCAGACCGTGATTCTGAGTTGATATCAATTAGATTTTCCTGTAGGAAATTCATGAATATTTTAGTGTGTTTTTAAATTATTTTCCGTTCCATGTTTTTCGACGGAAAATTCCACTTGATATCAACTCAAAATTATGGCCTGAATCATCCCTCCCCTCAATCATCCCCTTAACAAATTAAACCGAAAGTCTCATTAAATTTCAAAAATGATAGTGCGACAGGGTTCTAAACTGGGTACATGATATTGCTTATGACTGTACCATAAATCTATCCGATATTTACTCTCTCAATAATATACCTAATTCGACCCAATATAATTGGTGTGATGGAGGACTAACCCAGTAAGGGGGGAAATCATTAAGAGCGGTTTCCTTTACATTTTTCTCTTAAAAGATCAATGGACGCGTTGCAGGAAGCCATTAAGATGTGGCCATGAAATATCATAATAAGCGGAGCGATTAAAGATTTTTTGTTTAGAAGGGGCGAGTCACAGGGACTGTAACCTGGAACCTGACAGAGGGCAGCGGTAACTGTCAGTACTATTCAGAGTAAAACATTGACAGACTTATGTTTAAAAACCATAAAGAAAGATCACATTTTAAATTTTCTTCCTTAACATTCCCTCCCGATATTACGAATTTAATAAATTAAAAAAAAAATCGCTACCGCCCGCTTCCTGGCTCCACCCGAACTTATCCACTTCCGGTGCTGGGAAGATGAAAAAACTTTAATGAGCTAATTAGCTACCAGTTTTATTGCTTTGTATCTCTAGAGATAGCTCCTCTCCAGAGTCAACTGCGAATATTTTTAGGGTTCCGTGATACAGGGTCCCAATTCAACGCAGAATCGATCGTGAACAACGTTGTCCAAGAAGCTATAATAAGTGTTTTATTTTTTCTTTTTTTGTGCGTTCATACATTTGTTTTTTTTTTCGATATTCGATAACTCGTCTTGTATACTTGAAGTAATTCTTTTAAGATTTATTCATATATTTAAGCAAAAAAAAAACAGCATTAAATCCACCACAGGCTTCGTCAAAAAGGAAAGAAGAAACTTGAAGCAATTGTATTATTTGACCAATGTTATTTACGGTTGAGTTTGAATTTGATCCTTAAATATTTATTTATTTAAGTATTTACAACCACACAGCGTTACAGTATAAAACCAATTCGCTATACTGGGGGGTTATAGAGCCAAAGCAATTCGTCTAAAAATCAATATAGCTATTTGACATTTCTTGACATTGCGCACTTTGTTAAATTATACCTCTAGAAAGGTACGGAACTCTCTTTTTACGAGTCAAAATCGTTCTTGCACGATTTTTTTATATCACTTTAGACTGGAAAATTTTCGCTTATAATTTAGTCATCTTCAAAACTTAAGTCTTTAGATTAAATCTAGGTCCTTTTTTGTATGCCGAGTTCCTTTAATGAGTTCCTTTAATCAGCCGTAGTAGCCCAGTTGGTAGAACGCTTGCGTCTCACTTTGAGATCGCAGGTTCGAATCTAGCACAGGCCTAAACCAATGATTGTCGAATTTGTTTTCGAATTCATGTTTGGATCATAAATTATCACGTGCTCAGCGGTGAAGGAAAACATCGTGAGGAAAGCCACATTCCCGAGAAATGCATTTTCGGAGATATGTGACCTAACCTGTATTGGGCTGGTTTTCCCTTCATGGGTTGGAAGGTCAGACAGTCGCTTCTGTAAAAAACCGGATCTGTCAAATCTTCAGTAGCGGACCCTGTAAAAAAAGGGATAATGCTAGGGGAATGATGAGTTCCTTAATGAGTTATTTTAATATAGAAAGTAGTGGTAGTACTTTATCTCAAGTGCTTTTAGTTTGTATGTTTATGTGCTGAATAATATTGTTGATAGATGAATTGATTGATTGATTGTATCAATCTACCTACGACACGCAACCAGCGCATCGCCTAAACACAAAATCCAGATTTTTTGTTTTCTTTTCCACGTTTGACGTTTAGAAGGATTTATATCATCATCGGTAGCCCAGTTGGAAAAACTCTCACTGTGGAGTCCCAGGTTCGAATCTCGCGTACTCATTTTTATATTGATATGCTTAGATTCTTCTAGGTTCGCACAAAATACACACACACATAAACTCACGCCCGTAATCCCTAATGGGGCGGGCAGAGCCACAAGTAATCAAAGACAACTTGCAGCCACTGTTGATACGATGTCGTAAGTTGGATATGATGAACCTTATGGTGATAAGGGATCAGCCTATCGCCCAATCCCTGTGTCGGTTTTTACGACATGCCCGGGAAGAGAAGCAGGTGAACATGTTCTATGTGCTTTAATTAGTCTTAGAACAGGATAGATACAAAATAGGCGATGATTAATGCAGGGTCACCAATAAATTAGTACGTGCTAGGATTCGAACCTGCGACCTCATAGTGAAAGTCGAGTGTTCTTCCAACTGGGCCACCGCGACTTTGTAGGCATTAAATAAGCGTCTATATAAATGTACATAATTTATTTCTATCTTTTTTCTGTACGCTCCCACCCCTGCATAGAAGCTCCTAAACAGGGCTAGATCCTTAAAGCTAATGCTACATCATCCTAAATGCCATCTCGACCCCGCCCTTTATTGTGAATCCTCTCGCATTGACACTGTCCTCACAATAGTCTCAGTTATCTATTCTATTTACATAATCGATTGTCAGTCTGTTTGTGTTTCCCTAGCCCAGCATTAGTTGGACAAACAACGATTATGTCTTGCGACTCTATTGTCGTTTCGACAGACGTAAACATATAAAGCTATACTCAGAAGTAATATATTATAGGATATATTTTTTGAAGAGGAATAAAATAAATAAAACCCGTGATAGCTCAGTTCGGAGCACGCGTGAGCTACTTCGTAGTCACAGGTTCGATTACCGGTGGTACTAAATTCGACATTATGAGTTGGAGTTCATGTTTGAATCAAATATAATTGGTATCACATGGTTTTCAAGACTAGTGCTCGGGTAATGGCAATAGGCAAACAACTGTATATAATTGAAAGACATAACGAAGTAAATTATGTAAATGTATGTATGAATATAATGTACAATGAGAAATACTTAATGATACAAGTTGGAATCCTTTGAAAGTTACTACCAGCCACCAGGGGAGCAGAAAGCACAAGGCACAGACATTCAAGCAAGACGTACTGTTCGCAGCAAGACGTTAGTGCCGAAAAACGTGCAAAACTACCATATAAATTGTCCTAAACTCTTTGTTTCGCACGTAGCGGAGTTTATCAGGCTCTGGTACCAGGAGTGCAGAACACAGCAGAATGTACGAGGTGTTGGCATAGGGCGAAACACTCATAAAAGATGTGCAATGCTGCCACCGAAACTTTACTCTCTGCACTTATCAAGACATATTGCCGCGCTGTGAGACACACTGTTGGAACGTGAGTACAACGGGAGGCTTATATATTAATTTGGTTTGGACGGGTCGATAAAGTATCAAAACGCCGTAGCTACCAACGCTGGAAACGCTACCAAGTTCACTTGGTGAGCGAATCGAAGTCCTTTTATACTATCTGGACACTTTTGTTGATTAAATCTTCTTCTTCTTCTATCTTGTGGATTGTGAGGTGGATTACCAACCCCATCAACCCCGGTGTCAGGGTTATTACTGAGCCGTCATAGGCCCCTGACATGACTCATGTAACGACTACGTAACTTACATCATCATCATCAGCCGTATGACGCCCACTGCAGGGCATAGGCCTCCCCCAAGGATCTCCACGACGATCGGTCCTGCGCTGCCCGCATCCAGCGGCTTCCCGCGACCTTCACCAGATCGTCGGTCCACCTTGTAGCGGGCCTACCCACTGAGCGTCGTCCGACACGTGGTCGCCACTCCAGAACCTTTCCGCCCCATCGGCCATCGGTTCTCCTCGCTATGTGTCCTGCCCACTGCCACTTCAGCTTTGCAATTCTCCGAGCTATGTCGGTGACTTTAGTTCTCCTGCGGATCTCCTCATTTCTGATTCGATCCAGCAGGGAAATACCGAGCATAGCTCTCTCCATTGCCCGCTGAGCGACACCGAGCCTCCTCACGAGACCCATAGTAAGCGGCCACGTCTCACTGCCGTAGGTCATCACTGGCAACACGCACTGGTCAAAGACTTTCGTCTTGAGACACTGAGGTATTCTGGACGAGAAGATATTCCGCAGCTTCCCGAACGCTGCCCATCCGAGTTGGATCCGACGAGAGATCTCTTTCTCGAAGTTGGACTTACCTAACTGGATTGTTTGTCCTAGGTAAATGTACTGGTCTACAACTTCGAGTGTAACGTTCCCAACCTGAACTGGAGTGGGTGCGACATGGTCGTTGGACATAATTTTTGTCTTTGCCATGTTCATGCTAAGACCCACTCGTTGGGATGCGTTACTGAGATGCTCGAGCATGGTGTTCAGGTCTTCCAGGGTCTCAGCCATTAGGACTATATCATCGGCAAATCGAAGGTGCGTCAGGTACTCGCCGTTGATGTTGATGCCAAATCCTTTCCAGTCCAGAAGCTTAAAAATATCCTCCAATGCAGCAGTGAACAGTTTCGGAGAGATGACATCTCCCTGTCTCACTCCTCGCTGCAGTTGGATCGGATTAGAGCTCTGGTTCTGTACTCGAACTGACATAGTGGCATTTTGGTAGAGGTCCCTTAGCACTTCGATGTACCTATGGTCCACTTGGCACCTCTGAAGAGACTGCAACACAGCCCAGGTCTCGATCGAATCAAAGGCTTTCTCATAGTCCACAAACGCCAAGCAAAGTGGCAAATTATACTCTTCGGTCTTCTGTATAACCTGCCGCAGCGTATGGATGTGGTCTATGGTGCTAAAGCCTTTTCGGAAACCGGCTTGTTCGGGAGGCTGGAAGTCGTCAAACCTGCAAGCGAGACGATTCGTAATGACCCTCGAAAACAACTTGTAGACATGGCTCAGAAGCGAGATAGGTCTGTAGTTCTTCAGTAGGGCTTTATCCCCTTTCTTGAAGAACAAGATCACCTCGCTTCCGCTCCATGCCCTCGGCGTTTTGCCCTGAAATATGACGGAATTGAAGAGCCTCTGGAGGACTTTAAGTATTGGCGTTCCGCCCGCTCTCAGAAGTTCTGCTGTGATTCCGTCATCTCCTGCCGCTTTGTTGTTTTTGAGTTGTTTGAGGGCCATCCTAATCTCGTACAGGCTGACGTCCGGGATATCTTCAGTGTAGTGTCGGGTAAGCTTGGCTCGAGGGTCTCGAGCCATGCTTTCGCCTGATGTTTTCGTGGAATATAGCTGTCTATAGAAACTCTCAATCTCTCTCAGGATTTCGGGAGTCGACGAAATGATTCTGCCGTCCTCAGTTTTCAGTCTCGCTAGTTGACTTTGCCCAATAGACAGATCTTTTGCGAACACCTTGGAGCCCTTGTTCCGCTCTATAGCCTCTTTAATACGTTTAGTATTAAATTGGCGAAGGTCGCTCGTCAAAGACTTCGAGATCTGTCTATTAAGTTGTCTATAACGTACGACATCCGCTGAGTCCTGCAGCCTCATTTCGTGTCTCTTATCCATGAGTTCGAGTGTGTGTGCGGAGAGTTTCTGCGTTTTGGTACGGCGGGTTCCAAAGTGTTTAGAACCTACCGTACGGACAGCATCCACCATCAGGTCGTTTATATCGTCCACGTCTGCGCAGTTCTCAAGGTACTCGAAGCGGTTTTGAAGCTCGAGCTGAAAGCGCTCGGGGTTTTGGATCTGGGCTGGCGCCGGTCGGAGCGTGGATTTTATCAGTCGCGATCTTTCTAGCTTGATATTGATATTCAATGTGCCTCTTACCATGCGGTGATCGCTTCCCGTCTTAACGGCATTGATCACAGAGACATCATTGAATATGTGCTTTTTCGTCGACATGATAAAATCGATCTCATTTTTATACCTGCCATTGGGACTTATCCAGGTCCATTTGCGGGTCGCGGGCTTCCTGAAGAAGGAGTTCATCATATAGAGGTTCTCCTTCTCCATAAAGTCCGCAAGCATCCCGCCTCTGGTGTTCCGGACCCCAAATCCAAATTGCCCCACTCTCAGCTCGTTACCGCAACGTTTCCCCAACTGTGCATTAAAGTCCCCCATCACAATCGTGTAGTGGCTTTTATGGCTATGCATGGCTTTAGAAATCTCCTCATACATAGTCTCCACTTCGTCATCATGGTGTCCCGAGGTCGGAGCGTATACCTGGATGACAGTCAGCGAATATCGCGATGATATTCTGAGTACCAGGTACGCTACCCTGCTCGAAACACTACCGATGGTCAACACGTTGTTGACTAGGGACTTGTGGACGATAAACCCGACACCACCCATGGACAGTTGTTCGCCCTCCCGGAAGTACAGCAAGTTACCGGAGCCCAGAGTTATCGTGTCCTCGCCCTTTCTTCGGACTTCAGACAACCCGATGACATCCCAGTGTAACCTGCTGATAGATTCTTCCAACTCGGTAAGCTTCTCGTCGGTCCTCAGTGTGCACGTGTTGTATGTTGCCAGGTACAGTCGTCGTTGGTGGTAGCCGAATCCAGCCCGGAGATTCTTCGCACCCCCTGCCCCGCCGTTACCGTAGCCGCTACCGTAGCCACGGACAACGGGGCTGCCGGGGACTGGGGGCCGTTTTTTATGTGTTGAGGTCATATTGGGGGGGGTTTGGACCATAAGCCCACCGCGCTGGTCCAGTGCGTGTTGGTGGGTCGCCAGAGCCTCTTTCGTTGAATAGCAGGATGTACCGCGTGCAGGCGAGGTTGGCTTGGGCTCCGAAAGGTGTCGTTTGGAGCCCCTTACATCCCCTACGTAACTTACATCAGTAAGTAATAACCGAGATAAACGGCTTAATGTGCCTTCCCAAGCACGGATCATCTTACTATCAAACAATCAGGTGATCAGCCTGTATGTAATGTCCTAACCAAACTAGGGATCACAAAGTGATTTTTGATTTGTCCCCACCGGGATTCGAACCCGGGACCTCCGGATCGTGAGCACAACACTCAATCACTGGACTACAGAGGCCGTTGGTGTTGATTAGATGAGGTAGGTATTAAGTATATATTTAGAAAAAAAAAACATTTTTATTGTATCAACAATATTTGTTTCTTTATTTAGCTTACTTAATTCTATTAACAGTTTATTTTGGACTCATAAAAATATCCATAAATTTAGTAGTATTGGCAAAGCTATGATGAAACTCGATAGCTCCGGCCAAAGTGAATTAAAGAACCTGACATAAAATCTTAGTTCATTAAATCCTCAAGTAGGCACTCATAACATTCGAACGAAAACTTTCTTCGCAAGCCCTCGGAACTCGCATTAGAAATGCTCGACCTACTTCCAACCCATGCATCCCTGGTACCACTGGAGTACATCGTCATATTTCACTGGCATTATTCCGCATGGCTAAAAGCCCTCGCTGAAAGTTGTCGCGTAAAACTGCGAAACGGGCCTGTAATGGCTTCTTCAGTGCTTGCTTTATTAGTTCTAGTACTAGGACAACATGCGACAAGTTGATAACCTAGTAAACTTAGGACGTGCACACTGCATCTTAGAGACTTGTTGACGCGAGCTTTCTGCTTTCAAAGAGCATACTGTGTGCTAGTTTAAGGTTAATAGCCGGGGAAGATTTGCTTACATGAGCCCTTGTGCGAAACCGCAAAACAATTCGAATATAATGTTGGTTTTGAATCAATAATCATGCTAACAGTATCAGCGCTTTTGTCGGTGGAGTAATCGCCATTACTCCATAGAAAATGCATGCTCTTAAATAAAGAGAGAGAACAGTATCTCCATACGTTTTTTAAAGTAACTGGGTTTACCCATGCGTAGAATTTCTTATAAGGTTGCGTGATCAAATTTCTGTGTTTATGTCTTTATAGACACAAATTTTTTACTGCACCGAATTATTTGTAAAATATACATGTCAATACCATTATCCCTCTCACAACTGCCAACTCGACTTGCAAAATCAACTACCCCAAAAGAACACCCAACAATAAACTTTGCAAAGTTTCCCCCAGCCAAACTTCCAATCTTTATGATCTCCGAAAAATACATATGTCGTGGAAATTTCTGCGATCCCAGAACTGTCGGGGCCAGTTTTAATCTTTTCGTTCCGCGCCATTAGGAACTAATCGGGAAGACTGTAGTAACTCAACCACTCAAGATTGAGCCGCGCTAATGAACTTATCAGGCCCGCTTTGGTCGTCACTTCTGCTACAGAAGGAGCGGTGGGAGGTCAGGCTAAATTGGTTGTGACGTAGGCTCTTCCACACGTAATAAGCCTGAGATTATATCTGCATGATTCATGTCCATGTATCGTATAAGACTTCGGACTCCGTGATTAAGATGGTGCCCTGATACATCATTGGCTTCTCTGCAATGACACGTGAGCGCACACGACTGCCGGCGTCGCCTGGAGTTAGAACATTACATTAACAGCCTATATACGTCCCACTGCAGGGCACAGGCCTCCCTTCAATCAACCGGAGGGGTTATGGAGCATACTCCACCACGCTGCTGCACTGCGGGTTGGTAGGGGTGTTTTTACGGCTAATAACCGTCGGCTTAACGTGCCCTCCGAAGCACGGAATCATCTTACTTTTTCAGACAATCAGGTGATTCAAGCCTGAAAAGTCCTTACCAAACAAAGGACAGTCTCCCAAAGTGATTTCGACAATGTCCCCATCGGGAATAGAACCCGGACCTTCAGATCTTAAGCCTAACGCTCTAACCACTAGACCACGGAGGCTGTTAGAAGTTAGAACATTAATTGTAATGTAATATGACACTGTGGTTAGAGCATTGGGCTCACGATCTGAAGGTCCGGTTTCAATTCCCGATGGGGATATTATCGAAAATCACTTTGTGAGACCTTTGTTTGGCTAGGACATTGCAAGCTGAATCATCTGGTTATCCGATAAAGAAAGACCTTTAAACCATTAGCCCCGAGCTGCTAGTCCAAATGCCTCTACGAAACTGCAATGAAGCAACGTAGTGGAGTATGCTCCACGCTCCCTCCGGTTGATCAAGGGAAGGCCTGTGCCCAGCAGTGGGCTGTATATAGGATATTTATGTGTAATAATATGACACCAACGATGAAAAACTAAAATATTAATCAAGGCTTTTTATTTCTTATTGACATGTTTTGAGGTTAAATTTCCGCAACAGAATCTAACAACAACTATGGATGTATTCGTTCGCAATCACTGAAGAATTTATAATATCATAAATGACAGTTCTGTATCCCACCGCGTTCTATCGTGCTGAAAAGTGCTTTAAAAAAAATGCTAATCTAGAAATAGAAGCCGACTGGCTTCTATTTCTATGTTAGACTTAACATGATCAAAAATCAATCTCATTTAACTTTTCGACTTGCTTCTGAATTTTTGTTATGAATAATTAAGTAACAATGAGTTCGACGTTTGTTCGCTTTTATTGATGACGTCACAGGACGGTATTTCCGTACAAACTCCAAAGAGAACTTTCGTTTTGACGTTTGACGTCTCGACGTTTCGTAAAAAGTATCGCATTTGTTTTTTTTTTTTGACGTGACTTATTGTAGATTTGCCGCAAATGACATTAACTACTTGGCCGGACAAATGGGGAGCGCTGAAGGCTCTCACCCGATACAACGTTTAAGACAACAGGCCTGAGGGTGCCCAGTGGGCGCGAACCTCGGCTCAGGGCGTCGTCTGAGAGGAGAAATATTTGAAAGAATTAATCGACCCTAGCGGGTCGATAGCGATAAGCGCTGAATGAGGGAAATCGTCGACCACGCCGGCGGGGTCGGTATCGGGGTCCTGAAGTGTTTGGTGTCGCGAGCTGATTGGCTGCCTCTATGGCTAGAGTAATAGGGTCGTCGGGAAATCGCATTTGATTAGGTTATCAAGTAGCATAGTATCATGGTATTCCAGTAGACCTATCATGCACAACGTGATAAAATTTTCATGGTCACAAAATTGTCACCGTTATTTTATCGATTCAGACGACCTTCTTCTTCTCTTCTATCGTGTGGGTTGTGAGGAGAATTACCAACCTCATCAATCCTGGTGTCAGGATTATTATTGACCCGCCAAAAGCCTCTGACATGGCTCATGTAACGACTACTTACTTACATCAGTTTGTCGTAACCGGGACCGACTTAACGTGCCTTCCGAAGCACGGATCATTTTACTTTCAGACAATCAGAAAGAAAACAAAAAACATTAGAAAGAATTAGAAAGAGACTAGTATGTGAAGTAAGTCATGTCATTCTGTCCAAATACGAACAAAATCAAACTTGTCGATTTCGACAAAAATTTAATCGATCGATTATTTAACAGGTTGCGCAAGTTAGCTCTACTGGTAAGTACATTATTTGAACAAAAACAAGGCGATTCACTAGCGGATATTTGTGTAAGCAGTGACATGTGTTGTAGTGCGAAACGAGTCTAAATAAACAGCCGGGGGCAATATCTCGATGGAGGCGACCGTTGACATGGGTTGCCACCCTCGTCGGCTGCTGTTAATTTCGCTTGTCCACCAAACAATGTGGAGTAGGTGATAGGAGGTTGAGGGTGCGGGAAACGAAGGGAACGACGAACCACGGGACCCTATGTTACACCCCAGACACTCAAAAATCTCATTTGGATTTGGAAACAATCTGATATGGTGGTGAATGTGAGAGTGGCGCCTGAATAAGGGTAAAGGCACCAGACACTCGAATCCATACATAAATCGAATTATTAGCGTGTGATCCGTCCGTGTGAACGGCCTCCGTGGTCCAGTGGTTGAGCGTTAGGCTCACGATCCGGAGGTCCCGCGTTCGCATCCCAACAAAAATCACTTTGTGATCCCTATTTTTGCTAGGACATTACAAGCTGATCACCTGCTTGTCCAAAAGTAAGATGATCCGTGCTTCGGAAGGAACGTTAAGCCGTTGGTCCCGGTTACTATTTACTGATGTCAGTGTGTAATCGTTACATGAGCCATGGGCCTTTGGTATCCATCCATAGGGCAGGCCCGCGCCCCAGCAGTGGGGACGTTAATGGGCTGGTGATGACGTAGTACTATTGCGGCACGCTGAGAGGTGAGGATATGGTATCCCGACGTGCCGGCAGAGTAGGGGAATGATTGACGATGATAAAGTAGAAGCAATAGCAACAGGAGTATATACAGTTTATTAAAAACACTTCACAAACTTAGTAACATAGTCACAAACATAATAGTTCACAATATACACATTTCATAAAAGAATCAGGACTTAGAAATTAGAGGGCACGGCCCTAAACGGGAATGAAAGGAAATGCGAATGGAATGGAATGAGAATTTCGTAATTTAAAATGATGATGGTCCGAACAAAAGGCCAGTATGTGCAGAGTTAGTACTCTGCTACACTATTATCTATTCTATGCCCATACGTAACGACCAGTAACGTAGGTTTACAAATAATTGTAAAATCATGGATTAAGTCATATACCAAGTACGTAAGTAGTCCCTTTCTTTCTCAGCGGATAAGAAAATGACAGGACCGTTATATATTTAAAATTAGTTACGATCTTCTTCTTCTATTGTGTGGTGTCAGGGTTACTATTGAGCCGCCAAAGGCCCCTCACATGGCTCATGTAACGACTACTAACTTACATCAGTAAGTAGTAACCGGGACCAACGGCTTAACGTGCCTTCCGAAGCACGGATCATTTTATTTTCGGACAATCTGGTAATCAGCCAGTAATGTAGCCACTGCACCACGGAGGTCGTTAGTTATGATTAACTCATATCTATAGTCAGAGCCACGTTAAGTTTGATATGAAAATGTATTTGAAAGCCCTTATAACTTGCACCCTCGGAAAATAACACGTAACATGAAAAAATCCTGTTGCTTCTGTGCTGTGCACGTAATATTGAATGTCGCTGACTCTGACACCGATAGGTTATGATAATGCATGCTTGTACTTCTTAACATAACATTAGAACATAGAACTACGAAGTTATAGAACGGTAACTCTCTACCCTGCGCCAATTTTTATACAGGGTGTTAGTGACATCGTAACGAATACTAAGGGGGATGATTCAGACCATGATTCTGAGTTAATATCAAGTGGAATTTTCCGTTGCAAAATTCATGTTTTAATTTTGGATTTTTTTTTAAATTATTTTAATTATATTTTGTTGCGATGGAAAATTCCACTTGATATTTACTCAGAATAATCAGCTGAATCATCCCTCTCAGTATTCGTTACGATGTCACTTACACCCCGTACAAGTACATACGGTAGGTATGGGTGTTAGTGAAACCGTAACGAATACTGAGGGGGTTGATTCAGACCATGATTCTGAGTTGATATCAAGGTTGGTTGGTTTTTCTGGGTTTATATATCCTGTCTGTCTGTGTCTGTGGTGTCCGGAAGTAATAAATGTTTCTTTCTTTCTAAATCTCTTAGTATTTGTTACGATGTCACTTCATGTAAGTATGGGTGTTAGTGACACAGTAACAAAAACTTTGAGGGATAATTCAGACTATGATTCTGAGTCGATATCAAGTGGAATTTTCTGTCGGAAATATGAACATTTTAATGTTTATTTTCAGTTCCATACTTTTGCGACGAAAAATTCCACTTGATAGCAACTCAGAGTTATAGTCTGAATCATCCCTCAAAGTTTTCGTTACGATGCCACTAACACCCTGTATAGACTATACGTTAACCGTTAATATTCTGGCTGTTCATTGGACCTTCCAGGTACTATGTCTACAATGTAATTATAGACATTAACACATAGGACCTACTGGATAGTACACAATGGAATCATAGATATTAACAGGCTGATGCGGTCATGCGAAACATTGTCCCTAACAGAACAGTCACATCATAATATTATTATTACAGATAGTGCGCTTGCTATTGTATGGGAAGCAAATTACATTTTGAGATAATAGGTATCTAAAGGCTTAAGGTAAAGCCGAATCCATAATTGTCTTGTTCGGAAAACGCGTATCTGACAACGTATTATCACAGGTTCCAATCCTGGCTCTAAAAGTAAGTGACCTAAGCAGGCTGGTTTTTCCTTCGCGTGTTGGAAGGTCAGACAGGCAGTCGCTTCCGTAAATATTCTAGTTTATTTCTATATTATTAGCCTATACGATCCCACTGCTGAGCAAAGGCCTCCCCCATATTTTTCCAAGTATCCCGGTTCTGTGCGAGCTCCATCCATTCTTTTCGATAACCGTCGAGATCATCGCGCCATCGTTTCCGGGGTCTACCACGTCTACGGTGTCCGTCCTGTGGTACCCAGTGCGTGATGATCTACGATCTAGTTTATTTCTAATGGTTTATAATTATTAATAATGTCAGTAGTAAAATAGTACTTTTCGAAAGTATGTGACCTAACCTGTATTAGGCTGGTTTTCCCTTCGCGGGTTGGAAGGTCAGATAGGCAGTCGCTTCTGTAAAAAAACCCGACCTGTCAAATCTTCAGGTTAGATAAGAGGACCCTGTGAGAAACGGGATAATGCTAGGGGGATGATGTTAAAAATTGCATTCATAATTGTAAGAAAATTGTTTCTTTTTTCCAATTGTGTTATTTTTATTAATGCAATTTTTATATTTTGACTTGATAGCTGGCGTTACACTTAAAAGCCTTTTAATTTTTGTCAGAAAGACAATTAGATGTACTTAGCACGTCTTCGTAGAAACCCATTTGCCATGTACTTAGTTAAGATACTTTTTGTAATTATTTCTTTTTATTTTGGTGCAATAAAGTGTATTTGTATTGTATTGTATTGTAGAGACTCAAATAGTTCGTTGACTCAAGAATAAGTATGCGAATTATGGCTTTGACAATGAGTCCGCGAAAGTCGATTCCCAACAAGTGGCTGTCACTCTGCCCACCCCATTAGGGATTACGTGCGTGAGTTTATGTATGTATATCTATGATCAAGCCATCGCACCGCACATGTTATAAAAGACCAACATGACAACAAGTTAAAAAGGTTACATATCTAACTAGCTTTTGCCCGCGACTTCGTCCGCGTGGCGTGTTATAAAAGAGAGATCTTTGTGTGTGTGGGAGTGCATGTCAAATTCAAGCATCTAACTTATGCAGTATAGATTTTTTCATACAAATGTTTCTTCCCGCTAACTCCCGTTTCCGTGGGAATTTTGCAATATCCTGTTGCAACTAAGCTTTAAGTTAACTAAGGTACCTGCATGCCAAATTTCAAGCGTCTAACTTAAGCGGTTTAGATTTTTCATACAAAAGGATTTTCCCGCTAATTCCCGTTCCCATGGGAATTCCGGGAATTCCTTTCTTAGTGCACCTCTACGGAACCTAAGCTACGTCCCTTCCAAATTTCAAGTGCCTACGTTTAGCCGTTTAGGCTGTGCGTTGATATGTCAGTCAGTCAGTTTCTCCTTTTATATATTTAGAAGATGATTCTCCCATTGCATTGTATTTTGGAATAATTATGTACCCGAGTAATGAGAAAATAAGTAATTATCACGTTAAAGATGTACAATCACCATCTGTGTATATTGTTTTTGGTGAACGAAGCCTGCAAAGTCCCTCCTTGCCTTTGGAACATCTAAGAAACATCGAGGCAATTATTCTAAAATTGTGTCTGGAGGGAACTTCAAAAGTGTTTGTTTCATAAGTACTTGTTTGAGCCATTGGTTGTCATTGGTTGCCATTGGTTGTCATTGGTTGCCATTGGTTGTCATTGGTTGCCATTGGTTGTCATGACTCAATCTTCTTCTTTTTCTTCTATCGTGTGAGTTGTGAGGTGGATTACCAACCCCATCAACCCTGGTGTCAGGGTTACTATTGAGCCTCCAAATGCCCTTGACATGGCTCATGTAACGACTATTAACTTACATCAGTAAGTAGTAACCGGGACCAACGGCTTACCGTGCCTTCCGAAGCATGGATCATCTTACTTTCGGACAATCAGGTGATCAGTCTGTAATGTCCTAACCATACTAGGGATCATAAAGTGATTATCGTGATGTGTCCCCACCGGAATTCGAACCCGGGACCTCGGGATCGTGAGCCCAACGCTCAAACCACTGGACCACGGAGGCCGTTCACTCAATCACAATAGTCCTGCAGTACGGTCACGAGCATTAATATGTATACACTTTGGTACCATGTCACATTAACTTTTTTGACAAATTGGACTGTAAGTCTCACTAAATGTCAAATATGTTAGTGCGACAGAGTCTATAGGGTATATTATATTTCTCATGACTGTACACCCCGTTGGTCTAACAGAAAGCTCGGTGAGGCGTGAGTACTTAGTTCATCTTGCTATGCATGTAAGTAAGTAAGTAATATATTTATTTCCTCTACAAATAACATTGTTCTTATACTAGTTTACAATCATTTTATAACATGAACATTAATAATATTTGTAGAGGCTGGAGCCTAAACTAGGGTACCCTGTGTTAGGTCTCCAGGCCTCCACCTCCAGGAATACGGTCATTAATAATGTTATAAATAGAGCAATACAAAGTAAATAATAAAAAAAAATACGTAAGAAATATGAGAAAAGTAATTTAAAAATACTGTTACAAAAAGGTAGTGTGTGTGTGTGTATGTGAGCGTGTGTGAGTGTGTCATGTACCTCTGACTACCCCATCTGGGACACAGTCGTGAGCTTATATTGTTAAAGCAAAATTCCATTCGACTCACCTTTTGACCGAAGTATACGAAAACAATTACCAGGACTGTATAATTTATAATGTACCAAATCTAAGGCGAACTTCTTAAAATTATCGCCTAACTTCGGTCGAAGTTTGCGAAACGAATTAAGTGGAAGCGAGAGTTCCGAAAAATATACGTTCAACTTCTCTAGGATCTTGTGAGAATGGGTCGGTTATCTTATGGTTTATAGGCGACATTTTTTTGCAACTTTGACTAACACTACCTAGGCCTAATCCTCTTCTTTTTTTTATAAAATTATAAAAAACGTACTTCCCTAAATCGAATACTAACCAATGTAAACAGGAATTTATTTTTCATGTCGATTCTGTTTTATTTTTATCCGACTGCGGTGAAGCAAAAGGGAGGGTTATGTGTGTTGAGTTGTGTGTGAGGGACCGTTATGTACGGCCACGAGTACTAATATGTATACACTTTGAAACCATGTCACATTAACTTGTTTGACAAATTAAACCGTAAGTCTTATTAAATGTGAAATATGATAGTGCGACAGGGTTCTAAAGTGGATACATGATATTGCTCATGACTGTACGTATGCACGTCTGTTACCACGTAACTTCGAAACCACTAGAAGCGCTAAATTCAATGTCGCGCCCTCTAGAGGACAAAAACTGAGGACGACAAAAATGTGTTTTCCAGTGGTATTGTGTTAGGTATCAAATGAAAGGACTTAATTTGAACATTTTAAATATGTATTGGCCCCGATTCCTGCAGACACCGCCTAATTTTATTTTAAGTTATATCCGTCATTTTCATATCCGTCGAAAAGGAAAGGGACGGATGATTCACAGCTCCTAATTTTAGGAAGAATGAGTAAATGAATGAAAAACCCGGGCGAATCAAAAGGTACGTCCCTGGTATGCAATCCGTTTGACGTGCTGTCTACTTAGCTGTGTCAGGTTATTGACGGATGTAAAATTTTTAGACGGTCGGTTTAGATTTGTGCTTGAAATTGACGTGTGTTCCATAAATTTTATGCTTGTCGATTACCCGTCCCTTTCCTTTTCGGCGTATAAGAAAATGACAGATATAACTTAAAATAAAATTAGTTAGTATTTACAGGAATTAGCACCATTATATTACTATTTTTTGACTAGCGGGTTTATTCTTGTATTTACTCGATAGGTAATTAGGTTGATACATTATGGCATTCGACCACGGCTATCTCCTAAACATCACTATTGGGAAGATTTTCAAAGAAATATTTTCTTGTTTTATACTTTTTAGAGCGTGACTTTTCCGAAGTCGGGTTTTCCTTTCTAAACTGATATTCATATTTTTAAATTACACCTGTTATTTTCTTTCACCCAGAAGGAAAAGGACGAAGGATTGAGAGCTGTTAATTTTAAAATGGATGAGTGAATTAGTAAAATACCCGAGCGAATCAAATAGGCATTTTGCTGTTTGACGTGTGGAATATTACTTGTACTTATTGAATAAAAAACTGGTCATCACATCAATACTTTAGGCCTCTGTTCCTTTCTTTCTTTCTTTTATTATGGTGCACCAACAGCAGTACATACACAAACACACAAAATTCTAGTATGCCTACCAATTAGCTCACTCGCTCGCTTATTCGCTCTTGTCGGTGTAGCATTCTCCATGCTACTTTTTAGGGAAGAATAGGGCAATGGTTTCCCTCTTGCCTTCCGCCTCGCAGTACTCTTCTGACGCGAGTGGGATGGCGCCCAGAGTAGTATATTTCAAAGCCGTACTAGGACTCCTGTCCTCCGCTTCTGCATAGCACTGACAATTACTGCTGCCTTCTGTCAGGATCCAGGTTACAGTCCCTGTGACTTGCCTTTCCCGTCCTGCATTGCCGTACCGATGGCTCCCATCTCCGCCTCTGTAACCGTTGAGGTCTTCACCCGTATCCCTGGGCAAGGGTTCTAAAAAAACTGGTAATTGGTAATTAATTGGAACAAATGCAAGTGTATAATGTTGGATGACAATATAAATGCGTCCTTCCATACATATAAACCTAATTCCATATCGCATATCAAGTGCTTCTTATGACCCTATCACTAATAGAAGCAAGCCCAAAACACTCTTTGCTCTTTGCAAAAACAGTTCAAAGTGGCTATAAGGCACAGAGATGATTATCCCGAAGCGTCGAGTTTCGAGTGTCAACATTATTCATTTTTTCTCTCGCTTCCTCGTTAATTTCCTCTCATAGGCAACTATTCTACTGATAGCGGAAACTGAAAGTGAAAGAAGGAAAGAAAATCGTTTATTTTAGATATAAGTATTAAGCAAACAGGATAATAATAACTGTAGTCCTGTAATTCACCGGCTTACTGCTCAAACCCCGAACACCGTTACCGGACTTGAACCAATGAGTTTTATCTTAAGTGCAGTTTTCACTAACACAGTTGGTTAGACTTTTATAGACGGCGATACGACCACCTATAACCTTGGTCTAACAAAAACCTCGGAGAAAAAAATAAGATGATTCTGTACTTCGCAGTCGGTCCAGCTAATACTTATAAGATTTTGTGCCATGCCACTTTGGGGGCTCAATAATAACCCAGACACCACGGTTGATGAGGTCGGTTGACGAGAGAATCCTATCCTATATCTAACATATAATATCATCATCATCATTTTTCACAGGGTCCGCTTACCTAACCTGAAGATTTGACAGGTCCGTTTTTTTTTTCAGAAGCGACTGCCTGTCTGACTTTCCAACCAGCAAAGGGAAAACCAGCCCAATACAGGTTAGGTCACATACCTCCGAAAATGCATTTAACGGGAATGTGGGTTTCCTCACGATGTTTTCCTTCACTGCTGAACACGTGATAATCATTTATGATCCAAATAAGAATTCGAAAAAAAAATTGGTTGTGAGGTGGAGTACCAACCTCATCAACCCTGATGTAAGGGTTACTATTGAGCCGCCATAAGCCCCTGACATGGCTCATGTAACGACTACTTACTTACATCATCATCATCATCACCAGCCCATTAACGTCCCCACTGCTGGGACACGGGCCTTCCCTATGGATGGATAGGGAGATCGGGCCTTAACCACCACGCGGGCCCAGTGCGGATTGGTGGTTATTAACGACTGCTAATGCAGCCGGGACCAACGGCTTAACGTGCCTTCCGAAGCACGGAGGAGCTCGAGATGAAAACTTTATTCTTTTGACCACAAAAAACCCATCCTATGACCGGCCTTTGCGAAAGTTGCTTAACTTCAACAATCGCAGACCGAGCGCGTTTACCGCTGCGCCACCGAGCTCCTCTCTTACTTACTTACTTACATCAGTAGGTAGTAACCGGGACCAACGACTAAAAGATCTTCCGTCTCCTCATAGCTAAGAGATAATAGCCATTTCTTTGAAAATGAACACGATTTATAATAAAAAAGGCCCTTAACTGTTCCATCATCAAATTAATAATACCCAAAAAAAAAAACACCCAGCACCATCCGTCAGAAAAAGACAATCCGCAAAAATAACACAAAAAAATACAAATTCATTGTCCAATTCATTGACACGTGACGCTTTTATCAATTCTTTATAGGTAACCATTGAGCTGGTACAGGGTGTTAGTGACATCGTAACGAATACTTTGAGGGTTGATTTAGACCATGATTCTCAGTTGACATTAAGTGGAATTTTCCGTCGCAAAAGTATGGAACGGAAAATAATTTAAAAAAACAATAAAATTTTCATGAATTTTTGCGACAGGAAATTCCATTTGATATCCACACAGAATCATGGTCTGAATCATTCCCTTCAGTATTCGTTACGGTGTCACTAACACCCATACCTACTTGTATGGCTACCGTATATACTTGTATGGGTTGTAAGTGACATTGTAACGAATACTGAGAGGGATGATTCAGCTGATTATTCTGAGTTAATATCAAGTGTAATTTTCCATCGCAAAAGTGTAGAATTGAAAATAATAAAAAAAAACTAAAATAAAACATGAATTTTGCGACGGAAAATTCCACTTGATATTAACTCAGAATCATGGTCTGAATCATACCCCTGAGTATTCGTTACGATGTCACTAACACCCTGTATAAGTGAACAAATAGACTACCAATCTCTGTAAAAAATGTGTCTAAGCTATGGTGTGCCAAGATGGAATTTAGTCGCAATGGTCGTAATGACGACACTGTACAACCGATATTGTTCTTTATTTTAACGAACATAACATCTTAATTTGAGGGAACGAACTTATACTAAGTACCTAAATAATTAAATGTTTACATTCCGAAGCTTGTTTAGAAAAAAAATCCTTAGTGATTCCGAGTCTATTTCTCTATAGTATGTCAGTGTAGGTAACAAATTCTTTTTTTACATTTCACTTTTTTCTAATTCATTTTTTATCCGGCAATCATTTATCAAAGGGAAAGAAGTTGTTCGCATTAATGTTGGTGGCCATTTTTCATTTCAATCCTCTGATTGGACAGGACTGTCATATGACGTCATAATTCAGTAAGGCCAACTTTGGCCAAGTTGTTAATGAGTGTTGGTTTGACCTTTGAGTAGAGGTGACGGATGGTTTTTAATTGTGAAAGTCATTTTAGGTTGTTTTTTTTTTTTTCAATTTATGAAGATGAGTTTAATTAGGGAAATTGTATTATGTATTATTGAAATTGGAAATTGTATTAAGTATATTATCAGATCAGATTGTCGTCCAACGCAAAGTCAAAAGTCGTTTTCTCATTATTAAGACGCATAAAACTACTTTTCGTATGACTTATTTAGTTTACGCATTTTTACATTACATCTTTTTCTTTTAATCCAACCTAAAACACGTCTTCATGAAGACAGTATTCCTTTCAAATACATTATAGAAAAGGAACGGGCAATCGAATAAGATGGCGTCACGTCTATCGCGAGAAATAATCTTGTTTCTGGAGGGTCTTTGAACAAAACCGTCACTCCGCTAAGTGCATTTTATTCTATAGTCCCTTTGAAGAGGTGACCAGCTTCTTTGACCTCTGAAATGGGTGTTACTGGAAAACTTTATTTAATACTTATTTCTGTTATAATATATTATATTGCACAAACTAATGAATGCGTTAGACAGATTAATGAAGAACATAATTTATTTTCTTCTAACGTGTGGTTTATAAGGTGGATGACCAACCACATCAACCCTGGTATCAGGGTTATTATTGACCCGCGTGATATCTCCTCCTATGGACCTCTGGATCGTGAGCCCAACAAACACTGAAACACGGAGACCGGTTGATCTCCTGGTATTTACTGTTTTTTCCTGAGGTCGGGGTTATTATTGAGCCGCCAAAGGCCCTTGACATGGCTCATGTAACGACTACTTACTTACATCAGTAAACATTTACTGATGTAAGTAACCGGGACCAACGGCTTAACGTGTAACAATCTGATATGACAATAAGTAAGAATGTGGCCTTAGGTGCACTTAGGCGTTGGTGCACGAGTAAGGGTAAAATAACCATTACCACAGCCCGGACACTTCATACAAAAATCTCATACCTACCGTGTGCTGCCTAACGCGTTAGTGCGACTGAGACCCCGCTCACTTTCTTACTCTTTTAGTGTCTTACGGTCATTTTAGACTAAAGTAAGACCCAGAGGGGAAAGTGAGCGCACTATACGAAATGTGCAAGGAGGAGTGTTACCGTTCTAATTCAAATAAAAAAATATAATATATATTTATTTTTCGAGATTGGCTTACATAGTCAAATCTTTTTAAACGTCAAAAAATAAATTACATATTATGTAACTAACTGTAAAAGTACTACAATATCTGAATCTGTAACGCTGAGGGAAAGACGTGGCCAGAAAACCTCCCAGCACAGGGCCCTAGTCCTAATGTTTCATGTTTTCCTTTCTATAAGTACAATAAGCTGCAAAAATCCAATCAGTTTCTTGCAATGTAATAAATTAACTGGTTGCACTTAAGACCTCCTGGTTACATGTCGTTTCTGTAATAGACCAAAACACCTACAAAAACATAAATTTTATAATTATGACAACTAAAGGTTCATAATTTCACAATTTACAATACCCTGGACACTTTCAGGCATGATGTCATAAAACGTTAACCAATGAGACACCTCACGGCTCACGATTTTGTCCAGAAAATTGACATAAAATCTACAATAAACCAAAAAGACTATATTTACAATTTGGGGCAAGTAAAGCAGAGACCAAGTTACACTGGATCAAGCAGCTCCAGTCCTAGAGGAGAATTGGTTAAAATTCGATTATTCCAGCCATTATTCGAGGACCCGGGGTCCCAGTTTGGAGGACCACAGCACTTAGGCCCTTCATTCAGCCGAGATTGTGTCCCGTTTTGATATAAGGAAGTTTTGAAAACAATCTTATCACCTTCATTGAGAGATTATTTATCTTTAATAAATTGTTTGACTTGATTATAAAAGCCTATAGAGATGAATAAAGTAAATTGTAACAATTAAATATGAAATAGGTATGTGGTCGTTTATCATCGAACGATAGAATAGAATAGAATAACTTTATTCCCAAAACAGTGCAGTACAATAGTAGAGAAGATGAAGATAAGTATACAAATCAAAAATACACTGCCAGGGAAAAGGGACTGACTATAATAGGGTAATTTCCAACTAATCATATCAGTTACTTTTTACTAAACGTCAAAACACGAAATTGCTAAGGAATTTGTATGAAAAAGTAACTCGCGAAGTCATAAAATATGTCGCATTTAAGTATATTATATTTTTCTTTATTAAAATTCTAAATAAATTAAATAGAAAAAGAAAACTTTTTGTCGCCTTTAAATCTGTCTTTATTTAGTAATCAGAATTTCATAATTTGTCTTTGACCTAGGAAACCACCCAATTATCCAATAGTTCCTTTTTCTTTTTATTAATAATAAGCTTCGTGTGACGTCACATATCACAAAATCTATTATGTCAAGTATCAAGTCATACTGTTTGATAGTTTCTTTGTTTAATGACATAATATGACGTTACTTGGCAAAATGTCACGTGACCAACTGTTTTCGCGAGAAAAATATGTTTTATGCCACTATATGCATAAAGCTTTTGGTAATTTTTTTAAAATGTTCATAATAAATGAATGTAGAAATTTTTTTTTTCTATTATAGGTATATAAAGTTTTTTCGAGACTTTTTTCTCTCTTTATTTAAGAGCTGCGCTCTTGTCGGTGGAGTAATCGCCTCCATTTTCATTACTCCATAGATAGGGCGTGTAGAACGGTGGTTACGACGGTGGTGGTGGTGGTGGAGACTTTTTAAGAGTTATAAAATAAGCGTTTGTAAGTACTTTTTTAAATAGGTACTTATCCGAAAACAGTCAAGTAGCTAATTTCATAAATTTTTGTTGGTGGCCATAGAGCTTTTTTTTTTGTTTTGGTTTTCCCCGAAGGGTAAGGCAAAGGGAACTATGCCCATACAGCCATGTCTTACGTATTTTTTTCTTGATGATTAATGAAATGATGAAAGGTGATGATGATGAAACCTAAGCCCCCACCCTCGGAGTAGACTCCTACTCCGAACCCCAAACGAATCAACTCAAAAGTCCGCATAAACTTTCGAGTTATGAAGCGGCTTCTTGGCACGAAGCGAAAATAGGCAGATACACTTTGTTTATTGAATATTCCGATATAATAACACTCGCGAATGTCTTCCGACTTACTTAATGCGATCATTAACCACAAAACACCACTTCGTATTAATTATTTAGATTATTCAATGAAGAAAGCAACTGTCCCGTTCCCGTTTCCCGCCAAAAAGCCGTGGCCATAGCGCAACACGGGGAGGTCCGTATTGCTCTTTGCTGGTGGCGCATTTGCGGTTGTGCGGTTAGGTACCACAAACTTTACGTATTGTGATTGTCGTTTGAGTAATTTTCGTACATAACCATCAAGACGAAGACCAACCTCCTCTATCATTGATTTAGTCACGTTTGTATGTCTTTCGATGCATTCAATTCTAGTAAATAAAGTTTATGTAACATACAAACTGATTTCACGTCTTTCCGTTCAACGTACTCATACAACGACTCCTATATTTTCAGTCTCATTTACATAGGGGAAGCAAATAAAAAAAACCGAATAGGATTCTCGGAATAAATGGTTGTAAACAAAGGCACTTTTATGTTGAAAGGATGGGTAATCATACTCACCCGGTTATCCTGCCCGGTTTTACACGGCTCTTAATCCGGAGCAAACCGTAATTCAATTCATATTTTTATTTTAAATTCACACATGAATCACGGAGTTATGAATTAAGCCTAACCGTGATCCTACAGGCTTACATTTAATGCTCAAAAAAAGTAAAAAAAACTTACTCGTCATTTACCCCGCATTATTCCATTTATAACGCAGTTACAGTTTCCAAGAAAATTATAAAATACTGCAAAAGAAATTGAAATTATACACACTTTTATCACCTATAAGTAGGTAACTTATAACATTTTTTTTTATTCTCAAATATCTTTTTCCTTGTGTCATGTTTGTGATACAAATAAACAAAGAATATATGCTCACGACTATATCCCAATTGGGGTAGTCAGAGGTACATCCATGACAAGATAAACTAAGTACTCACACCTCACCGAACATTCTAAACCAACGGGTTAGGTGGTGAGCCGTATCGCCGTCTGTTTTGATGAAAACTTCACTTAGGATAAATTAATAACTCATTGGTGCAAATCTACCTATTACCAGGGTTCGCTCCCTGTTTGAGAAGCAAGCCGATGAACCACAGTGACCTAAGTAAATTATGTAATATACATACATAAACAGCCTATATACGTCCCACTGCTGGGCACAGGCCTCCCCTCAATCAACCGGAGGGGGTATGGAGCATACTCCTATGCGGGTTGGTGGAGGTGTTTTTACGGCTTAACGTGCACTTTTTCGGACAATCGGGTGATTCAAGCCTGAAAAGTCCTTACCAAACAAAGGCCAGTCTCACAAAGTGATTTCAACAATGCCCCATCGGGAATCGAACCCGGACCTCCAGATTGTGAGCCTAACGCTCTAACCACTAGACCACGGAGACTCATCATCATCACCAGCCCAATAACGTCCCCACTGCTGGGGCACGGGCCTTCCCTATGGATGGATAGGGAGATGGGGCCTTAAACCACCACGCGGGCCCAGTGCGGATTGGTGGTTATCAACGACTGCTAATGCAGCCGGGACCAACGGCTTAACGTGCCTCCCGAAGCACGGAGGCTTTTTTTGTGGTCACCCATCCTATGACCGGCCTTTGCGAAAGTTGCTTAACTTCAACAATCGCAGACCGAGCGCGTTCACCGCTGCGCCACCGAGCTCCTCGTTATGTAATAAATAAAATATAAATTATGTAATATAACAATTGAAACCACACACTTGAAACTTCACAATCCAACTAAAGTATAGCTTAAGTTTTTAACAATCGTTCTTATCCATTAAACATGACTTAAGCGTCGCGCTAACTAGCCGGCTCGGGCGCAACTTACACAAAAGACTTCAAGTTTGACTCGGCTCAAGTTTCCATCTTCATGTCGGAAGCAGATCGAGATCAGCTAGTTTTCTCGTCACGTCTTACTGAAAGTACTTGGAGATTCAATGAGGGACTGTCGAGACTGCGTGCCAAAAAAAATATACTGGGTGTCAGTGACGTCGTAACGAAAATTTGAGGGATGATTGAGTCCATGATTCTGAGATGATATCAAGTTGAATTTTCCGTCGCAAAAGTAAGTCGGAAAATAATAAAAAAAATTGTCATGGATTTTCCGACTGAAAATTCCACTTGATATCAACTCAGAATCATGGTCTGAATCATCCCCTCAGTATTCGTTACGGTGTCACTAACACCCATACCTACTTGTATGGCTACAGTATGTACTTATGCGGGGTGTAAGTAACATCGTAACGAATACTGAAGGGGATGATTCAGCTGATTATTCTGAGTTAATATCAAGTAGAATTTTTCATCGCAAAAGTATAGAATTTAAAATAATTTTAAAAAACCAAAAAAAAAAAAAGGATTTTTGCGACGGTAAATTCCACTTGATATCAAATCAGAATCATGGTCTGAATCATCCCCCTCAGTATTCGTTACGATGTCACTAACACCCTGTATATATTACGCTGTCCAAAACCTACGTAATAATTACATAACATAAATAGGTACTTTATTGCACGTAGAAAATACAAAATTACCTATTTTGTCATTGCTCGGATACTTAAGTGATAACACAATAGAGAGAGAGAGAGAGAGAGAGAAAACGTTTATTCAAACAATGTGCATGTTTGGTTGACTGCAGTTGGTAAAAGCGATAAACAAAACTACGATGATCTTCAGTGTGAATGTTCATCACTGTTATGCATACAACATTATGCTTCGATGTATTTTCTTGCGATGTGTTAACATCGCGAAAATACTAAATTCAATGCCGTGCCGTGCACATGCTTAATGCACTCCTTGCATCAGCACCAGAGTGTGATCTGTTTGTGAGTGAGTGGACGTATGTGTCGCGAGTGTATGAGCTTCTGCGAGAAGATGAATGATGTGTGAAAATTAAATATGTTTTTATATTGTTTACACCTAATTTTCATAATGTTTAATTATATTATTGTTTTTTTTTTTATTTAAAGTTTCACGGCGCATTGGCGCCTCTGCACTGTAAAGTCGTGAAATGTAAATAAATAAATAATAATAATAATAAATAATAATGTAGGATACTGCGATAGATTAAAACTTTAGTACTTTTTGTTTTGTTTATCGCCTCTAGGTATTAAACTCTGTTTGAGATTACGCACTTGGCGACGATTGGCAACGAAACCATTTCAATATTAATTGTTTGGCGACGTAGCCTCGCCTTTAGATATGAAACTCTGTTTGGGATTACGCACTTGGCGACGATTGGCAACGAAACCTTTTTCAATATTAATTGTTTGGCGACGTAGCCTGAGTGTTTTGGTGAGTTTGGCCTTGAGGCTTTAAATGGCTTCAAAAATCAAATAACAACTAGAATACGCCTGTTTATTGCTCCCCCGGAATGCAATAAATACAAGT
The DNA here is from genome assembly GCF_024362695.1 of Pectinophora gossypiella. NCBI lineage: Eukaryota > Metazoa > Arthropoda > Insecta > Lepidoptera > Gelechiidae > Pectinophora > Pectinophora gossypiella. The sequence continues at coordinate 2,611,674 of NC_065414.1, read as the reverse complement.
CCGATGTTTAACCTAATTCGGAGCCTCTTGCACCCCTTTTATTAACTAAGTTTAGCGCAGTGTAAATTATTTGCTTGTACGACTACTTACAGCTAATTGGCGATGTTCACTTTTAGCAGGTACGGTCACGAGCAATATGTACGGTCACCAGCACATTGGTACCATGTCACATTAACTTTTTTGACACATTGAACTGTAAGTCTCACTAAATGTCAAGTATGTTAGTGCGGCAGAGTCCTAAAGTGGGTACATTATATTGCTCATGACTGTACACGCAAAACGGGCTGGGGGAAGGGGGGGGGGGGGGGGGGTGGATAAAGGCCATATCGAAGCAATTCATCTAATAAAGCAATATTGCAATTTGACATTTGCGCATATAAAAGTAAGTCTTCTTCTTCTTATCGTGGGTTGTGAAGTGGAATACCAACCTCATCAACCCTGGTGTCAGCATTATGATTGAACCGCCAAAGGCCCCTGACATGGCTCATGTAACGATTACTCACTTACATCAGTAAATAGTTACCGGGACCAACGGCTTAACGTGCGCACTGAAGCCCGGATCATCTTACTTTCGAACAATCAGGTGATCAGCATGTAATGTCCTAACCAAAGTAGCGATCACAAAGTGATTTTTGTTATGTCCCCACCGGGATTCGAACCCGGGGCCTCCGGATCGTGAGTCTGGAACATACATATTTTGTCCACCACGCTGCTCCACTGCGAGTTGATGGAGGTGTTTAGCTATTAGCCGGTACCAAAGGCTTATCGTGCGCACTGATGTACGGAATCATCTTACTTTTTCGGACAATCAGGTGATTCAAGCCTGCAATGTCCTTATCAAACAAAGGACAGTCTCACAAAGTTAGGCTCACGACCTGGAGGTCCGGATTCGATTCTCAATGGGGATCAAAACAGTAATAATTATCAAAAATACATCGTCCTCGGATATTGAGCAAGCAAGGAGTTCAATTCTCAATTCGATTCTCAATTATTTATTGCATTCCATGTAGTACAATGGGGTCTTACATAGGCATAGGAGTTGAGCAGTTTCAGTGTTTTTTATTCTATGCTTAGGTGGTTACATTTATATTAGGTACTATAATATATTTACAAAGCTACATAGAAACATCGCCAGCAGCACGAACGGCACTAACTTCGCAGCAGATTATCGCAATAAGCAAGTTACACAAAACACTAACTTGCAGTCACTCCGCCAACTAGAGCAGTCCACGTTATCGCCGATAGATTTAAACTAACATTTCTCTGTATATTCTGAAATAATACATACATACATAAACACACGCCTATTGCCCGCAGGGGTAAGCAGAGATCATGGAATTCCATTTGATACTGACATACTTCTCTTGCTTGCCACACTCATCAATCGTTTCATACACGCACGCCTGTTCAGAGTAGATCTTACTGAACCTTTTCTGAAACAATTTGATCAACGTACGTCCAAAATAATACTTTTTTTACCTTTGATGGGTTTGCTCTTGGCCCCAGACTTGCCCGAAGGCATTGACGAGGCTTAAGATGGAGAGAGCTCGCCCAGAAGGTGCCTGTTCACTCTGGCCTTGAAAGCACCCGGGTTATATCAGCATGCATACTTATAGAATAATAATAATAAACAGCGGGTGTACGTCCCACTACTGGGCACAGGCCTCCCCTCAATCAACTGGAGGGGTATGCAGCATACTCCACCACGCTGCTACACTATGGAATGGTAGAGGTGTTTTTTCCGGTTAATAGCCGGGACCAACGGCTTTACGTGCCCACTGAACTACGGAATCTTCTTAATTTTTCGGACAATCAGGTGATTCAAGTCTGCAAATTCCTTACCAAACAAAGGACAGTCTCACAAAGTAATTTTGAGAATGTCATCGGGAATCAAACCCGGACCTCCAAATCGTGATCCCAACGCTCTAACCACTAGACCACGGAGGCTGTGAAGTAGAAAGCATCCAAGGTGCCCGCTGAGTAAACATCGAATTACATTGCAATGTTGAGTGAGATTCTTCAGGGTCCAACCTGAATTCCAGCTTTGAGGAGTGAGAGCTAATGAAAAATAAAATGGTAGTTTGTTATTTGTTTAAAAAAAATATAATACAAAGGGAAAACCTTTTTATCGGGTCGATACGTGATTAAATATTTAGAAACATTTAGTGCGGATTGGTGGTCTGCCGATGTGTAGTTGTCCGTATATGGAACTGAGTTGGTGCAATTAACTCATGAAGTTTCTGCGCAGACTAAAAATAGATGTATAGTGCGTCAATCAAAGTCTAATTCACAGGGTGTTCAATAAATAAATAACATTTTGCGAGCTGACAGCCCTCATAATGAATGATATTAAGTAATTATGAGAATTTGTACATACTTCGTAAATTAAGAGATTTCAAGATTTTGTGAATTTAGTCACTTAAAAAATTACTGATGGGCGCTCGGTTTTTTACGTGCAGTTTCTACAAATGATCAGTTTTCCGGGTTTTGTTTTTTTTTATATATTTTATCTTGAATAACTTCGCTAATTATTCTTGAATCAATGATTTCATAAATTATTCCATTTGTAATAGACAAAAATAGAAAAAAAAAACTATGTGAGGATTATAATAAGTATTCTTTTTACAAAACACTTATTTTTTTTTATCCCATGTTTTTTCTCTTTTTTGTTTTTTTCCTCCGTAACTAAAACCACAGTATATAAGTAGTTCCATCTCGGCATCACAACAATTTCACACAAGCTTACGTACCGGCATAAAAGCGAATTCACGTTTTTATAAGCCGACACTTTCGAACAAAGTTGCACTATTGTTCGAATTTATGCGAATATCGGATCGAGTTCTTTTGTTTCGGCCAACAAATGTCTGTGTTGTATAGACCTATAGACATGTGCATGCTATTGAAAAAGAGGCTCAAACAATTTCGTTTCAGATAAATCTCACAGCAGTAGGTACTACCAAAAAATCATCACTTTTTGGCTTTTCAAAATGGGAACAGATTTTCGATATTTTGTTGTTTGCCTTTACAAGTTTTGTGAACCGTACCTTGGAAACAAAAGCGAATCATCAATACACAGTTTAACAGGAATCCATAGTTTGACAGTAGTCTATCCAATGCAATAATAATAATTTAATTATTTGCATGCATCCAGAACGATGGGCAATGATCATCACGCACTGGATACCACAGGACGGACACCGTAGACGTGGTAGACCCCGGAAACGATGGCGCGATGATCTCGACGGTTATCGAAAAGACTGGATAGAGCTCGCACAGATCCGGGATACTTGGAAAGACATGGGGGAGGCCTTTGCCCAGCAGTGGGATCACACAGGCTAATAATAATAAATAATAATAATTGAATTTATTTATTTGGGAAACAAAGAGCTATGTAATATTACAATTACACATTACATCTAAACATTAGCATCCACCACCGTATAATGCAGTATTGATGAATGTGGATCAAGCAAGAGAAGTATATATCATGATCAAAGCAATGTAACTCCATTGTCTCTGCTAGATTTGACGGCTTCCGTGGTCCAGTGATTGAGCGTTAGGCTCACAATCCGGAGGTCCCGGGTTCGAATCCTGATGGGGAAATATCACAAAAATGACTTTGTGATCCCTAGTTTGGTTAGGACATTACAGGCTGATCACCTGATTGTCCGAAAGTAAGATGATCCGTGCTTCGAAAGCCACGTTAAGGGAAGAAAAGTGTGTTATATAAAGCTTTTTCCAAAACAATAAAATATATTAAGAGGTATAAAATAAGCATTTTAGTAGCCAATTACTAGTAGCCAATTAAATATTAAAATGCATTGCAGGATGGAAGAGGCGAGTCACAGGGTCTGCTACCAGGAACCTGACAGAGTTTGAAGTAAACTACTCTAGGCGCCATCCCACTCGCGTCAGAGTACTGCGGGGCGGAAGGCAAGAGAGAAACCACATACATACATAAACTCACGCCTATTTCCCACCGGGGTAAGCAGAGACTATAGAATTCCATTTGCTTCGATCCTGACACACTTCTCTTGCTTCCTCCACATTCATCAATCGCTTCATACACGCACGCCGGTTCAGAGTAGATCGTATTGAACCTTTTCTAAGGACATCTCCAATTTGGTCATCGTAAGTCCTTCTCGGTCTTCCTCTGCCAGCCCTACCATCAACTTTCGCTTTATATACCGCTTTTGCAATTCTATTATCCTTCATCCGCTCTACGTGTCCAAACCAACCTAACATTCCCTTCTCAGTCTTAGTCACTATATCGTCTTTTACACCACATCTCTGTCTTATCACACTGTTTCTCTATTTTCCCCAAAAAAAAAATACTTCACCGACAAGAGCGTGGCTCTTAAATTAGTGATGATGTGATTAAAATAAATGCGCTAGAACAGGCAGTAAAGTTTTCCATCTGTTTGTGGACCAGTTGTGACTCGGTGAGGTGTGGGTACTTAGTTCATCTTGCGATGGACCTCTGACTACCCGAATTAATAATAATAAATACTTTCTTTCTTAAATTAACAGCCTCCGTGGTCTAGTGGTTAGAGCTCACGATCTGGAGGTCCGGGTTCGATTCCCGATGGGGACATTGTCGAAATCTCTTTGTGAGACAGTCCTTTGTTTGGTAAGGATTTTTCAGGCTTGAATCACCTGATTGTCCGAAAAAGTAAGATGATTCCGTGCTTCGGAGGGCACGTTAAGCCGTTGGTCCCGGCTATTATTATTGTTTTTATGATTTTGGTTTGCTTTTCTTTTTGTTTTGGATATTTTTTTTGTCTGTGTACTTATTGATTTCCGTGTGGTTTCTGTCCTGTGTTAAATGTAATGTACCTGTCTGTCTGTGTCTGTGATGTCCGGAAGTAATAAATGTTTCTTTCTTTCTTTCTTTCTATTAGCCGTAAAGCACCTCCACCAACCCGCAGTGGAGCAGCGTGGTGGAGTATGTTCCATACCCCCTCCGGTTGATTGAGGGGAGGCCTGTGTCCAGCAGTGGGACGTATATAGGCTGTTTATATTATATTATATACTTTCTTTCTTTAGATGGTTCAGAGGATCCAACCTGCGCTGTTGCCTGTCCGGCGATCTCTCAGGTGGATACGGGTATGCGCTCCCGGACCCTCGAGCTACTATTAGTACATCCCATGCTCCTTCCGTATTAATAGTATCCTAGAAATCCCTAATTTCCTTCCCTTACTCCCAAACTTTCCCGTCACACCCTATTTTTCCTAATTTCCTTCTTCCGCTAAGCCAAGGTATGCCGCGCCGAGGGCTGCATGGCTAGGAGCGAGCCTAGTCTCTAGCGTGCCGCGCCGGCCTGGAACTGGGCGACTCCAGGATGTAAATAATGCCTTACTCCAGCACGCGGGGCTCTGCTGGAGTGGACAAGATATTTCCCTAGCTGCTCGTGGGAACAAAATGGGACCTAAAATTGACGTACCCGGTGGCGGCGACACAGTTCGCAACTTGTCACGCCTATTCCCCAGCAGACGCGAACAGCGGGCTGTGGAGAGCCGTTTTGCGACGCTGAATGTTTGTGGAGGTATGTCAGATAAAATGGAAGAAATATGTGATATGATAGATAGAAGAAAGTTGGACTTATTGTGTGTGAGTGAGACTAAAAGAAGAGACACCGGCATGACTAGCCATGGCGACAAGACGGCTTTATGGTCAGGAGTGCCGACTGGTGGTGTTGAGCGGGCCAGTCAAGGAATAGGCATTATTATGTCAGCTCAGATAAGCCGCTGTATGAAAGGATATGAATGTGTGAGTCCCAGACTTCTTTGGGTGCGACTGAAAGTGGGGCTATTACGATTATTTGTTTTGTGTGTTTATGCCCCGGATACTTCAAGACCCCAAAGTGAAAAAGAGAATTTCTGGCAGAGTGTGAAAGATACATTGGGTGATTGTGAGATGAATGAAAAGCTAATTCTACTAGGAGATTTTAATGGTTGGGTAGGTGTGGGTCGTGATGGATTTGAGAAAGTTTTGGGACAGTATGGTGATGTCAGAGTGAATGAAAATGGATTATGTTTGTTAGATGTATGTTTAGAGAGAAATCTTCTTGTGACTAACACTATGTTCAGACACAAGAAGATTCACTTGTATACAAGACAGAGGAATGAACAGAGAAGTATAATAGATTTTGTGATAGTAGACGAAAGATTGCGTAGTAAGGTTGTGGACACGAGAGCATACCGTGGATCTGGTGTGAGCACAGATCACTACTTAGTGGTAACCCGGTTTAGGGGTCTGTTCCAGCGTTGGCGACATCGCCCGCGAGTGTCCAGAACTGAACTTGAACGTATAAAAGTTGAGAATTTGCAAGATGATTATGTAATAAGTAATTATAATGAAAGGCTGGATAATAAATGGGCTAAAGCGATAGATGATGATGCGAAAGATATGACTTTAGAAGATCTGTGGAGAATGTTTAAGGAAGATATGAATGAGGTGGCTGTGGAAGTATGTGGAACTAGTAAAAGAAAGAAGGGTGGAAGGCCGGATAATTGGTGGGACGATGAGGTGAAAGCGCTAGTGGATAAGAAAAGGAAAGTGTGGTTGGATTGCATAGCCCTCAAATCAAGGCAAAACCTAAGTAGGGCGAGTATGAAAAACGAGAGAGAGCGTATGAAAAAGGAGTATGACAGTGCTAAACGAAAAGTAAAGGAATGTGTAGAACGGAAGAAGAAGGAAATGAAAGAGAAGTACAACAGGAGTTTCACGAGGAACTTTCACAATAATGTGAAGTTGTTCTGGAAACAAGTAAGAAAGGCCCGTGGGGCGTCGGATAGTATGAAATTTGAGACGATTAGGGATGAAAGTGGAAGTTTGTTACAGGACGAAAATCAGGTATTGGAATGTTGGAAGCGTTACTTTCAGAGTTTACTCGAAGGTGAGATGAGCAATAGAGGAGAGAACGATAGGGTACCGACGTGTGTAAATGGCAGAAATGCGAATGAAAGTGTCATTAGTGTGGAAGAAATCATGAAAGGTTTAAAAAGTATGAAGGTTGGAAAGGCTGCAGGATATGATAGGATGTCACCGGAGATGCTGAAATACGGCGGGGGCACGGTGGTGAGCATGCTGTACTTGCTCTTCAATAAATGCTGGGCGTCCGGTCTTGTGCCAAGTGATTGGTGTAGGGCGGTTATTGTGCCGTTGTTTAAGGGCAAGGGTTCACAGCAAGAGTGCAAGAACTACCGTGGCATAAGCCTTCTCAGTGTCGTTGGTAAACTGTATGCGAAAGTACTGATTGAACGTGTGATGAAAGAAACAGAGGAGAAAATTTGGAACGTACAAGCGGGATTTAGAAGAGGTATGGGATGCATGGATCAGGTCTTCTCTCTTCGATGCATCGCCGAAAAACAACTGGCAGTTCATCAGAAGGTATTCTGTGCCTTTATAGATTTAGAGAAGGCCTATGATAGAGTGATGAGAGATGAACTGTGGTGTGTACTATCCGAGTATGGGTTGGACGGCAACCTGATACGCGCACTGAAGTCTTTGTATAAGGGTTCTAGTGCGTGTGTCAGAGTTAATGGCGCTCTGTCTTCCTGGTTCGACATCTCTGTTGGTGTCAGGCAGGGATGCGTGGCGTCACCATGGCTGTTTAATTTATTCATGGATAGTTGTCTGAATGAATTGAAAGAATCTGTGAGTGGGGTAAGAATGGGGGAGTTGCTTCTGAAGTGCCTCCTGTATGCTGATGATCAAGTTCTTGTAGCATCATCGGCGGAGGATCTTCAGTACATGGTATCTCTAATGGTAGATGAATTACAAAAGAAGGGTATGAGAGTGAATGTTAATAAGACGAAAGTTTTGGTGATGGAAAGAGAAGAAAATGTGTCTGAGTGTAGAATTATGATTGGGAATGAAATGGTAGAACAAGTGAATGAATTTGTGTATTTGGGTACTATGTTTACAAGGGATGGTAAATGTGATGAAGATATAGAAAGGAGAGTGAGATTGGGTAATTCAGTGAATGGGGCAATGCACGCAGTTGTTAGTAGCCAATGTATCTCGCAAGATGCGAGGATGGCTGTTCACAATGCAGTGCTTGTCCCTACGCTGAAGTACGGTAGTGAATGTTGGGTATGGCAAAAGAAGCATGAAAGTAGGATCAATGCCGTAGAAATGAGGTCTTTGCGTAGCATCTGCGGTGTGAAGTTGAGTGATAGAGTGAGAAACAGTGTGATAAGACAGAGATGTGGTGTAAAAGACGATATAGTGACTAGGATTGAGAAGGGAATGTTAGGTTGGTTTGGACACGTAGAGCGGATGAAGGATAATAGGATTGCAAAAGCGGTATATAAAGCGAAAGTTGATGGTAGGGCTGGCAGAGGAAGACCGAGAAGGACTTATGATGACCAAATTGGAGATGTCCTTAGAAAAGGTTCAATACGATCTACTCTGAACCGGCGTGCGTGTATGAAGCGATTGATGAATGTGGAGGAAGCAAGAGAAGTGTGTCAGGATCGAAGCAAATGGAATTCTATAGTCTCTGCTTACCCCGGTGGGAAATAGGCGTGAGTTTATGTATGTATGTATGTTTCTTTAGATATAGTCTTCATAAATGCCCGCCGCGCCGGTTCATATCATTCATATTCACAGAAATCAAACATTAGTAACAAAACCTAAATTATAATTTTAAGATTCAGAATCAGAACATAATCAATTCAATACATTGAATCGTAAATCGATACAAATGTTGTGGGAGTAATGGTTTATAGCGCCATAAATCCTTACTTGAACAGCTTAATCTATATTGATATTTATAGATTCTGTTAATTGGTTATCACATATTACATACCTTAGACCTCTGTTCTCCTAGTATTTCACACTACCTACTCTGAAAAGTACATAGAAGTTATTACATTATTTAAACAGCACATAAGGTAGGTACGTCAGATAGAAGGATATATTTCGTCGGAATATAGTGAAAACCATTAGTATGATTTTAATCAATTAAACTTCTATTTCTTTCAATTCATTTCAATCCGTGTAATAAAATGAGGGATTTGATTTTTCTTTTGTGTCATGATTATATTACAGAGCCGTCAAAATAGTAAGTAAAAGTTTTGTAGTAAAATATACGCATTTTTTTTTTCACTAAACCTTGCCTTGTGACAGAATAGTAATATATTATCTTCCCTCAATCAATCACTTCAAACAAATCCTATTATAGACAAGTCCTTCGAAACATCTGCGTTTAATTTTCCTCCTAACACAATTTTTAAAGGGTAGGTGCGTTCTACCTCTTAAGGAAGTCTGTTCGCCTGGTACCCATATCTGGCCCAAGAGAATTATTTCTCAATCGCGGCCAAGCATGAATATCTTAAGGCGCGCCTCATCAAAAATGAATTGGTATTTTTTCTCTGCCTACTCCAATATATCGATTTGACGACGCCTTTTGAACGGGCTCTTGAGTAAACAACCTATTTTGTGTTAGAAGTACTTGTACTTTTGATATTGATATTTTTTGTGCTTTTTATTTGTTTTTTTTTTTTGTGGTAATGCGGCGAGTGTAATGGGGACCTTTGCGCCTGGAACAAATCGGGGGGATTGGTTGACGATTAGACGCATATATTAATATTATTTTGTTTAGAAATATTATATTATTATATTAAGTTGTCTTTGATTACTTGTGGCTCTGCCCACCCCATTAGGGATTACGGGCGTGAGTTTATGTATGTATGTAGAAATATTATAATAAGATTAATTTTGTCAATTTTAATGATCACATAAACAAATAATATTTTTATGAAAAGAGTATTTATGCCAATAGAAAAGATTTTTAAATGCGAGGGTGAGTATTTGTGACAGCTTCACGCGTTAACTACACCGGTCATGATTTTTTTTTTTACTTATTGTGACTTATTGTAGATTTGCCATAAATGGTATAACTAGTTGGCCAGAAACCCACATGTTATGTCATGTTATGTTAATCGATTCAAATTCAATAATATCTTTATTCAGTCGGTAACATAGGTAATATTTGCACTTTTAATCGTCAGTTTTTATAAAAACGCTTAACACGTTGACAATCCCCATACGATTTTTTTTTTCCGAAAAATATATCCGGTACTTATTTTTTTATACGTCCTGTTAAAACGTAAATAATAATAAATGTATTCTAAACACTTGACAATACCCACTGAGTGTAATGGGTCACGGACGTATGGAGCTAATCCGTCATGACCCGTATATGGATCACTAGGCTGTCAACGTGTTAAAGCTACTGCAGCTTCGAAAGCTGTATAACCGAGGAAAAGTAGCTGCAAGAAAAACCCGCTCAGAACCCAAGATGTTCTTACGTAGGTACTTAACTCCATACCGACTGTCTAGTAGATCAAAACTAAACAGCCTGTATAATGCCTGTAATGCCTATATAATCATTATTTATTCTCTTCTATATATATTGCTTTTAATATAGTTTATGTAGGTATACTTATATATTTAATTTTTTACTTTTATTTTGCACTGTCTATCCCGCTACGCATTTGTTAAATTCATTTCCTATTCCTAAAAGCCTGTGCCTGTTGTGCTACCTAGCTGATTATATTATGTTTAAGTGCAATATAGAGTTTTTGTATAGTCATCATCATCAGCCCATTAACGTCCCCACTGCTGGGGCACGGGCCTTCCCTATGGAAGGATAGGGAGATCGGGCCTTAAACCACCACGCGGGCCCAGTGCGGATTGATGGTTATTAACGACTGCTAATGCAGCCGGGACCAACGGCTTAACGTGCCTTCCGAAGCACGGAGGAGCTCGAGATGAAAACTTTTTTTTGTGGTCACCCATCCTATGACCGGCCTCTGCGAAAGTTGCTTTACTTCAACAATCGCAGACCGAGCGCGTTTACCGCTGCGCCATCGAGCCCCTTTTGTATAGTATTGCAATGTAATGCATCTCACTATTGCACACAAGCGTCTCTCGATCAATGTTACCAGGTTACAAAGAACATACTCCACTGGGCTTTCCATCTGTTGGTTGAAAACCTTTGAAATCACCTAGGGTACACAGGTTTCCTCACGATATTTTTCACAGACCCACTGAAGGATTTAACTCTGTCTTTAAAAGGCAAGTCACGTATTCTCTAACGACGTCAGCATCCATATATAATAACTATACAACCTGATATAATGTGTATGTAAGCCTAACCCCATTACACAATGCCTCCCCGACTTATAGCAACACAACATCGTAGAGTTTTATACCCATTTTATAGTGCCCCATCCAAAATATAAGGCATTCTGCCCACAGACGCTTTATAACCGAAAACAGCGAACAACCAGCGACTGGCGAGCGTATGAAGACAAACGGTTGCTACGTGTCTTGCTTACTGCGGCAGAGGGAAGAAGATAGTTCGCTGTGGATGTGGCATGTGTCCACTCTGTTTCAGACACCGGGGAGAGCCTTCAGCGCTAACGAGCCGACCCCATTTTTCTTTTCCATTTTTTTTTTTAGGTAAGACATTGCAAGCTGGAATCACCTGATTGCCATCTCGGGAGTCTCAATAATAACCCTGTCGCCAAACCTGGTGACATCGGTCGCATGGCGTACAGATGTCTATGATGTAAAGTGCTTACGAACACTCTTTTCTATAACATAAATCCCCTAATATATTATTATAATATTTGATACCGCATCAACCAATGGCTGTCGAATTGAGTCACGTCAGGGGCCTTTGGCGGCTCAATAATGACGCCAGTGTCGATGAGGTTGGTCACCCACCTCACAACCCACACAATAGAAGAAGAATGACTGTCGAATTTGTTTTCGAATTCATATTTGGATCATAAATGATTATCACCTGATCAGCGGTGAAAACATCGTGAGGAAACCCACATTCCCGAGAAATGCATTTTCTGAGGTATGTGAACTAACCTATGTATTGGGCTGGTTTTTCGCGGGTAGGAAGGTCAGACAGGCAGTCGTTTTAGTAAAAAAACCGGACCTGTCAAATGTTCAGGTTAGGTAAGCGGACCCTGTGAAAAACGGGATAATTTGATACCGCATCAAATGATTCGCAGTTCACAAATGCAGTTCTCAAGTTAGCGAACGCGGTTGATCTCACGCAAGCCCCAGAGCTTGTTTAGACTATTGCATGTGTAACGACCTATTTATAACTTGCCCACCACTCGACGAGGGGGGAATGTAAACGCGTTTTCTTTTTCTTCTTTTTCCTTTTTAATTTTCCTCGATTTGTCAGATGTTTCTTTTTTTTTATTAGATTATAGCTGACTCTTTATAGAGACTTTGTAGGGTTGTGCGACTTATGTTTCCATTGCAGCAAGTAGTAACACGGAAAATGGTAATGGCATAGATTAAATGACACTACGTATAGAAGGGATACTCCCCTTACTGATACGAGCTTGAAGCGAGCTTGATTTACCCCATAACCTGAGTATCCGCGCTTCACTGAGACTAACGTGAATGGTGAGAGGTGGTGAGCCGTATGACCGTCAATAAAGACATATATAAACAGCCCATATACGTCCTAATGCTGGGCACAGGCCTCCCCTCAACCAGCCGGAGGGGGTATGAGGCGTACTACCCCACGCGACTCCACTGCGGGTTGGTGGAGGTGTGTTTTTGCGGCTAATAGCCGGGACTAGCGGCTTAACGTGCCCTCTGAAACACAGATCATCTTACTTTTTCGGATAATCAGGTGATTCATCCCTGCAAAGTCCTTACCAAACACAGCCTCACAAAGTCATTTCGACAATGACCCCATCGGGAATCAAAATCAGACCTCCAGATCGTGACCACAGAGCTCTAACCACTAGACTACGGAGGTTGTTCGAGCCAACGTCAATGTGTAGTGTCTATGTAAAACGAGATTGTTTGTATGAAGTGTCCGGTGTGTGATCGGGGCTTAAATTATTCTATGCCGGCACTCCCCGTTTGGGAAACATGCCGGTAAGGTAACACGCAGGACCACAAACGTTTTTACGTTATGATAAATCCGAGAAATATTGCAAGATGCGAATTTAAATTTAAAGAACGGTCTTTTAAAAGCGTTTTGATACTAACACCATTTTTCAAGTTTCCCAAACCATCTGAGTACGTGACTTAAAACAGTGTTGCTCGAACCGTAAATTGTAGGATTTGGCTTGAAGATTTATTGTAATAGATTTAGCTTAGATTTGGGAGTTGAGCGCTGGACTGGATACGAGCCAGAGCTTTTTGTTCTGCTGACGTTGGAAACCAAGAACCAACCACGCTGGTTTTACGCTTCGTTTTTTGATCTGTTCTGTTCTTGGAAAAGTAATGTAAAGCTTGGTATACACAGAGCAGGCATCGGATGCGTTTTGGGAACATTATTTAAGTTTGTAAGCTCTCGTTCACGTGCTCAACGGTGAAGGAAAATGCATTTTCGAAATTATGTGACCTAACCTGTGTTGGGCTGGTTTTCCCTTCGCTGGTTGGAAGGTCAGACAGGCGGTCGCTTCTGTAAAAAACCGGACCTGTCAAATCTTCAGGTTAGGTAAGCGGACCCTGCGAGAGACGGGGTAATGCTAGGGAGATGATGATGATGATGAAGCTCGCCTTCACTCAAAAAGTCTCATCCGTTGGACTACAGCGCTAGGCTAGCCAATCCACCCAGCTCGCGCATCCAGATTGAGAAAATCGACGCTATTAGCATAGAATAAGGAATAACAATAGTTATAGAACGGCAACTCTCCGCTCCCCACCAGCGACTAAGCTAGGTTTCTCTCACCCCCCTCGGTCTCACTTTAGTCTTCAATCATATAGCGTAAGACATCAAATGGTGTGATTTGCTTACCACGGCATACGACAACGTCTTTCTTCCAAACATCACTTCGGAAGAATTTCAGAGAAATATGTCTAATTTCTTGTTTCACACGTTTTAGACCGTGATTTTTCCGTAGTCGGGTTTTAGTTTTTAAACTTTTATTTTGGGGCCTTATTTATTAAGATAACGTGCTTCCTATACAATGTTTTAAGATATTTTAATTATCGAATAAATACAAGGAAACCCACAAATAAAAGCTAGTAATATGTACAATGTACATATTTCAAAGTGTGCAAAAGCCCTTTCATTTGATAACAGTTAATGTCCTCTAAAGAAAGAAAGAAAGAAAGAAAGAAAGAAAAAAAGAAAAAAAGTAAGAAACATTTATTACTTCCGGACACCACAGGCCCAGACAGACAGGTATATTACATTTAACACAGGACAGAAACCACACGGAAATCAATAAGTACATAGACAAAAAAAAATACCAAAACAAAAAGAAAAACAAACCAAAATCATAAAAACAATAATAATAATAAAACTAAGTATTCTAAATGCAACGCACTGACGGCCCGATCATCTGCGGTGGAGTCCGGAATAAAAGGACCTCGCTCAGCACAAGTCGCGGCGTGAGCCACGACGCTGGTATTCTGCGGGCCCTGCAGCATAAAGTGCGCCACATTGAATTTAGCGTGACTCCATTTAGCCTATAACCACTGGACAATCAAGATGGTTCTATTGACATCTCATTTGTTAAATTCTGACAGGTGGTTTTGAAGTTAGGTTGGAACAGACGTGCATACACACATGCATACTTATATACATACACAGCGGTCAAACACATAACTCTCCTTTTTGTTTCGCCGGTGTCGGGTAAAAACTAAAAACGAACCATAAAAACGTTATTACCCTTCACTTAACTAACACAAAACGACGACGAATCGATTTACATTGCTTCAGTTTTTCCCATTGCCAAAAACTGATCGATTTCGCTTCACTATGGAAGAGTTGCTAATTACTTCGCGTGGAAAACGCTGATTCATCGAATTCTAATTAGGAAATGCTGGTAAGAACGTCCAGGGTTCTAGACGGAAGGTTCCGTTATACGATTCTCTAAAAGTGGATCTAGACCAAACGAGTGAATTCCAGCTTGGTGACGAGGATATTTTCCACCCGCTAGTGTTGCCCTATAACTGACTGTATATCGATTAATAATCGATTATTTTCTAAGCCCAAATCATTTAAATATGGTTACACCTATCGAAATTATCGATACTATCGATTGTAACAACCCGCAGTGGAGCAGCGTGGTGGAGTATGCTGCATACCCCCTCCGGTTGATTGAGGGGAGGCCTGTGCCCAGAAGTGGGACGTATATAGGCAGTTTATGATCGATTGTAAAATAATTGCAATACTATCGATTAAATCAATAGTATATTTATTTATTTAGATAGGTATACCAACAGTACACATATTGTGAAGTTATAGAATGCAAGTCTTAAGTTAGTTTTTGTATGTGTGCTCCAATTACAGGTACACACAACATTCATAATTACAACAAAACGTCTTTAAGAACGCCCCTCTGCCTAGATATATAGGCAGAGGGGCGATCTTAAAGACATTTAGGTAGACTTAGATCGTGGCTGCCAAAAGATGCAAATCAGATTCGCCAAAAAATTCAGATACGTACATTAGCGACGTCAGCGACGATGTGAGATCTAGCGGGGGTGAGGTAATTGAGCTCGGCACCAATACAAGTTGATGCGGGGCGGAGAATGACCGTCCGTATTACTTTTTACTCTATGACAGTAGGCAGTGTCAGTGGGCACTACTTTCCGAGGTCTATAGAAGGGATATTAGGGAGCCTCGTAACCGTAACCGAAGCTATCGGATATCCGATAAAAAAAATATCCGTAACCGTAACCAAATCCGAATTAAAATTTTTGGATAATATCGGATAGCTGCCGCTGCCAATGCCGACCTACAAACCAGGCGTATTATTAGTTTTTTTTTTTTTTTGTTCTTTTCTCGTAAGTATACCTAATAACATAAATATAACTTGTCGTTATAAATAAAACCACTTAATTACTTATTTAACTTATGAAATTCCTTGAAAAAATTGTATCCGTAACCGTACCCAGTACAATAATCATTCTTATATCAGTATCCAATCCGTATCCGAAATTTTATATCCATAACATCCCTGGTCTATAGTAATAATTAGCTGAGTTTTTCCATCAAAAATACGTCGAACATAATTATGTCTCATTCGACCTTCGTTCTTTGACCTTTGCACCTTAAGTAAACTCTTGATCTCGACCAGTTTAATGGTTTTATGACAGGTGTACGGTAACTGACGTATAGTTACTTAAAATAGTTTGAAATACCGGATTGTAGTTCCGGTTTTACGTACCTATATTATACAGGGTGTTAGGGGGTGGAGTTTGCCGCTCTAGGATTGGCTTGCACAGCCACGAAAGAAAGTGCATTTCTTCGAGGCAATGACGTCATAAATCGTCTGAAACAGACGTATAAGGCCAATGATGATGATGATGATGAGTGGCATCGTAACGAAAACATTAAGGGATGTTTCAGACCACGATTCTGAGCTGATATCAAGTGGAATTTTCCGTCGCAAATGTATAGAATTGAAAATAATATAAATAAACACGAAAAACTACATGAATTTTGCGACGGAAAATTCCACTTGATAATAACTCATGATGATGGTCTGAATCATCCCCCTCAGTATTCGTTACGATGTCACTAACACCTTGTATACACTTTACATTACATACACATTGATGTTTACATTGATTGTTGTTATTACATTGATGTTTCGTTACACGCTTTTGACGCTGTACGGTGTTTGAATCATAGATAATTAATATCGCGTTGTTTCCAGGATTTGTGCTCAATTAATGGCAATAGGCACACACACACACACACACACACACACACACACACGTACACACACACACACACGTACACACACACACACACGTACACACACACACACACGTACACACGCACACTGCAAACTGTAGTAGGTATAAATAAAATTCGCTTAGTACCTTAGCGTTATTACGGCCTCTATGTGAAACTTTGTACCCCTTAAATTATAACTAGTACTTACACTTATGATACCTCTTGATTTGTAAAGACGACGTACTTAGTTTTACTTAATTACTGTAGCCTAGTTAAATAATAATGTAAATCTAGTTATAGAAGAGCGGAGTTTCCTATCACAAGCAAATCGTTGCTTAAATGGAGCCTCCGTGCACCTGATAATGTAAAATAACTAAGATAAAGAAATAAACATTTTTTTTTTTTTTTTTTTAATGGCGCTTCTATGCTGTTCTGGGAGCAAATAAAAAACATAGAAAACGTTCAGCTGCTTGTCTTCCCGGGCATGTCGTAAAAACCGACAGAGGGATTGAGTCATCTAACATGATGGACTAATGTTATGGGCGATAGGCTGATCCCTTATCACCATAAGGTTCATCATATCCAGCTTACGACATCGTATCAACAGTGGCTGCAAGTTGTCTTTGATTACTTGTGGCTCTGCCCACCCCATTAGGGATTACGGGCGTGAGTTTATGTATGTATGTATGTTTAATGGCAATAGGCTCGACCCCGATGACGTGGAAGTAATACATAACGAGGAGTAAGTGTATACTTTTCACCGTGTAGCTCTTTGGTGATGTCATGTCGAAAGGCTACATTTATAACACTTACACTTTACATGTTATATAGCAGCAATACACCTACGGAATAAAAGAAAGAAGTTGGAAAGGCCTTTTTTTGACGTGACTTATTGTAGATTTGCCGCAGATGGCATTAACTACTTGGCCGGACAAATGGGGAGCGCTGAAGGCTCTCACCCGGTACAACGTTTAAGACAACAGGCCTGAGGGTGCCCAGTTGGGCGCGAACCTCGGCTCAGGGCGTCGTCTGAGAGGAAAAATATTTGAAAGAATTAATCGACCCTAGTGGGTCGATAGCGATAAGCGCTGAATGAGGGAAATCGTCGACCACGCCGGCGGGGTCGGTATCGGGGTCCTGAAGTGTTTGGTGTCGCGAGCTGATTGGCTGCCTCTATGGCTAGGGTAATCGGGTCGTCGGGATGTTGGAAAGGCCCTAATGCGCGTTTTGTATGAGAACCGCTGTCGCTGGTTCAACCGCGTCTTTTACTACTAAGTACTCCAGCAAACAGATGACTACGATAGCTCTAAGTACTGCTTTTCAAATTCCATAGCCACTTTACCGGGAATGTGTATTTTAATGCTGTAATTTTTAATTATTACTTTTCGTAAGATAATCAAAAGTATTTTTTGTAAACACAGCCGATAATAGACTAAATTATTTAGCTTTCCTGTGATAAGAAGGGATCTTCTTGCATACCTAATAATCTATATTTGATTTTTTACCTTGCAAGTTGTGATGCTCATATTTTAGTGGCGCGCGTTTCGCGTCTACTTGACCCTTCCAACCACACCAAACTTCATAAGCTAGCCTTGAAGCCTCATTCATCGCCAACCATTTTGGTTCTTTGCGAACGTGTGTCACGAGCCAATTAGCCATTCGACACACAAGCCAAGCTACACGGCAGTGACTGCAACGCATCCCGAGCTCATTTACGTGTCGAGCGGTAAACAGCGCGGCTTTACCGCACAGGTGACGGATGGTACAGGATAAGATACGAGACACAGCGATTTATCGTTGAACCGGCTGTTAACAGAAGATAAATGTTGAAAACATCTTGGACGAAAAGATAGAAAGGAAGGGTAAGACCGGATAAGAGCTTCATCATCATCAATTTAAGAGCCACGCTCTTGTCGGTGTAGCATTTTCCATTCCAGTCTAAAGGCCAATTCCTTGACTTTCCTATAAGACACGACGTTTCTTTAATCTGTTGCATGTAAGCTGTTCTTGGTCTTCCCCTTCCTCTCTTTCCTTCTAATTTTCCTTCTATGGTGTTTTTAATAAATTCATCGTGTCTTGTTAGGTGTCCAATCATCTTGCCTCTTCTGTCCTCAATAGAATAAGAGGTAAGTAAAAGCTTATATGGAACAAATTAAAGAAACGAACGTCATGACTTTGAAGATCAAAAAAGTGGTTTTGGATCAATTGTGTTACATTTGGAAGAAAATAAACGGAAAATGCTACACCGACAAAACTGTATCTTTAGTTACAAAAGAGCTGCCAAATCAGAATATCTTTGACTGTTGACAATTCTCCTTTCCAACGTGTAATACGAGCCAATTAGCAATTCGACACTCAAGCCAAGTTACAGGATAGTGACTGCAACTCAAGCCGAGGTCATTTACGTGTCGAGCATTAAATAACGCGCACAGGTAACGGATGTTACAGGATAAGAGACGAGACACAGCGATTTTATTCAAAAGGAGTGATAGCTCTGGGGTTACTGCTTCTTGTAGAAACTCCACGGGTGAATAAAACGCTGGTTTAAAATGTAAAGAAAAGTCTATTGAACGAAATAGGTACAAGGTAGGTAAATGCGCGGCGAGACTAAGACCGACTGGTTTTCTGGTGGGAGCGCGCGCGGCGGCGCCCGCCCCGCGCATCCTGTTACTAGGTCCGTGGCCGAACCAAGGAGACTAAACGAAACGGCAGAAAATACGTCATCATTTCCCTAAAGTTATTCCATCTTATAATATTTTTCCTCTCAGACGACGCCCTGAGCCGAGGTTCGCGCCCAACTGGGCACCCTCAGGCCTGTTGTCTTAAACGTTGTACCGGGTGAGAGCCTTCAGCGCTCCCCATTTGTCCGGCCAAGTAGTTAATGCCATCTGCGGCAAATCTACAATAAGTCACGTCAAAAAAAAAAAAAATATTCCATCTTACATAGGGTCCGCTTATTTAGGTCAGCGGACACGCGAAGCTGAAGATTTCTCGGGTCCGGCTTTTTACGGAAGCGTCTGCCTGTCTGACTTTCCGTCTCGACCAAACCAACCAAGCTAAGGGAAAACCAGCCTAAATTCAATTATAAGTTAGGTCACATACCGCAAATGCATTTCTCGAGTGCCTAATGTAGGTTTCCTTATCATATTTGCCCAAATAGGCACCCTCAAGCCTGTTGTCTTAAACGTTGTACCGGGTGAGAAGGTTGAAGGGTGAAGGTTGAGAGCCTTCAGCGCTCCTCATTTGTCCGGCCAAGTAGTTAATGCCATCTGCGGCAAATCACGTCAAAAAAAAACTTATCATATTTTCCTTGGACATTGAATACTTGATATAAATTATTTATAATAATAGATTCCGTGGTAAATCACAAGTCCTTTCAACTGAAGTTACTTCTACTACAGCAAAGTAACAACATAGTATCTCGCCTGTATCCCCGAAGGGGTAGGCAGAGGTGAATAGTACATACAATAAACCCACGCAAGCTATGTTTAAGTCATATAAAAGGAAGCGAGCCTATTTCCATTTACCTTACACAAATCCTGGAAACGACACTGGAAACAACAAATTATAACGTACGTATACAGTTACTGATTAAAAACTTTTTTTTGTTTCGACGTGACTTACTGTAGATTTTCCACAGATGGCATTAACTACTTGGCCGGACAAATGGGGAGCGCTGAAGGCTCTCACCCGATACAACGTTTAAGACTACAGGCCTGAGGGTGCCCAGTTGGGCGCGAACCTCGGCTCAGGGCGTCGTCTGAGAGGAAAATTATTTGAATTGAATTAATCGACACTAGTGGGTCGATAGCGATAAGCGCTGAATGAGGGAAATCCTCGACCACGCCGGCGGGGTCGGTATCGGGGTCCTGAAGTGTTTGGTGTCGCGAGCTGATTGGCCGCCTCTATGGCTAGAGTAATATGGTCGTCGGGATACTGATTAAAAACGAGTGCTCAAAATAAATTATGATTTCTAGTTCATCATCTTGTGCCTTGTTCCATACTGCTCAAGCTTTATTGCTCCAAGTTTAGCCCAAACTGCAAATACCTTAGTAACACAGCGCCGCGAAACCATTGTTTTGAATACAACATATCCACAGAATGAGGGTAACAACACTACCATAATAGTACGTATTGCAGAATAGGCTAGTTTCTAACTAGTCAAATCAGTTACTTTTTAGTAAACGTCAAAACACGAAATTACTACGGAATTTGTACGAAAAACCACACTGTGACATCATAGGAAAACGTGATGAAATATCGGACTTATTATTACGTTGTTCTTGATTAAATTCATAAATAAGTTAAATAGAAAAAAGAAAATGATTTTCGTTACTTTTAGATCTGTCTTTATTTAGTAATTACAATTTCCTAATTTATCTTGAACCTAGTACTACACGACCTAATTCTGGTTATCTATAGTGTAGTTTCTGGTAAAGTGTTTTGAATAATATAATATATACGAACTTTCGCAAAGGCCGGTCATAGGATGGGTGACCACAAAAAAAAGTTTTCTTTTCGAGCTCCTCCGTGCTTCGAAAACCACGTTAAGCCGTTGGTCCCGGCTGCATTAGGTAGCAGTCGTTAATAACCATCAATCCGCACTGGGCCCGCGTGATGGTTTAAGGCCCGATCTCCCTATCCATCCATGGGGAAGGCCCGTGCCCCAGCAGTGGGGACGTTAATGGGCTGATGATGATGATATATACGATCCTGACAACCCGATTACTCTTGCTATAGAGGTGACCAATCAGCTCACGACAAAAAACACTTCAGAACCCCGATAACGATCCCGCCGGCATGGTTGACGATTTCCCTCATTCCGCGTTTATCGCTATCCACCCAATAGAGTCGATTAATTCTTTCAACTATTATCCCTTCAGACGACGCCCTGAGCCGAGGTTCGCGCCCAACTGGGCACGCTCAGGCCTGTTTCTTAAATTTTGTACCGGGTGAGAACACTCAGCGCTCCCCTTTGTCCGGCCAAGTAGTTCATGCCATTTGACTTATAACTTATTAACCAAAAGATGCATACGTCTGTTATCCATGAAATTAGTAGGTTAAACGAAATAAACTCTTTACAACGCCTTCTATATTGTTTTTGGGGCCGGTACCCTGGAATGTCCCTCGTTCTAATTTATCTCTGGTTTATGTGAACATAATCCGTGATGATGAGCAGCTAAAATGTATTAAGTATTTATTTATGCTCCCATTTAAGTAGCTAAGAAACTAACCCTATATTATCCCTCCTAATCCATCAGCTGTTAAAACTATGAGAAACTCCAGCGCACACAGGTTTACAACAACTAGGTTAATCCAGGAGCAACTCCATTTGCATCTACCACGTTTCACAAGGGTATACAAATGATTTTATCCCTGTAAAAACTGCAGCGTTGTCACCGTAACCAACTTGATTTGCATTAAGGCCGGTCGTTTTGCAAAACGATGCGGAAATCCAACGAATTTATGGACACAGCACGCACTTTTGTCCCAACTTTATGACTGTAGAGCAATTATAGTGCGCTGTTGTGTCGAGCAGATAGCTCTATTTACACACAAATAAAATTAAAACGTTTTTATATTTATCTGGGTCGTGGAGATGGCGGGAAGCCAAATAAAGAATGTACTTAGCAGTCTTCCTTTGTACAATTGTCAATATCATCTAAGCATCAATTCCTATCGTGGGTTTACTCTTGAATTGACACATTTCGAAGCAACATGTTGTGGATTTCGAATACAACCCGCTTAGGGACGGTACTGAAAAGTATCGGCAAAAAAACCGTAAAAAACCGAACCTGTCAAATCTTCAGGTTAGGTAAGCGGACCCCATAAAAACGGGATAAAGCTAGGGGCATGATTACGCCCGAAGGATGTAAATATACGACCCGATTACTCTAGCCGTAAAGGCGGCCAATCAGCTCGCGAAAAAAAGACTTCAGGACCTCAATACCAACCCCACCGGCGTGGTCGATGACTTCCCTCATTCAACGCTTATCGCTACCAACCCACTAGGGTTGATTAATTCTTTCACATATAATCCTCCACAACGCTAAAAGCCGAGGTACGCGCCCAACTTTTTTGTAAACACCCCCAAATAATTGCTCCAAAAACGCTTTTCCCATATCAATTCGACATACAACACAAGAGGTCCTTATTCAAATACGCTAAAAGCTGCGCCAATATATTTACATACATTCACGGTAAGACTGAAATGCGATAGGATGAAAGTTTACGCTGGAAACAACGGTAGAGGCAATATTTCGAGGTACATTTAGAACATATACAGTTATGAACAATATAATGTACCCACTTTAGGACTCTGTCGCACTAACATATTTGACATTTAGTGAGACTTACAGTTCAATTTGTCAAAAAAGTTAATGTGATATGGTACCAAAGTGTATACATATTAATGCTCGTGACCGTACATGAAATAACGCGCGTATATCCAAATCGGGTTAAGCAGCATGCAGATACTTTGTATTAATCGTGGTGTTGCAAAACGATGTGGATACAACGAATTCATGGACACAGCACGCACTTTTGTCCCAACTTTATTCATGTGGAGTAATAGCGCGCTTTTGTGTCGAGCAGGTAAGTCTATTTACATTATTAACTTACATAAACAACCTATATACGTCCCACTGCTGGGCACACGCCTCCCCACCCCTTCTTCTTCTTTGCGAGTCGATGGCGATCGATACTAAATTTTTGCTGACCAACAATTGGCCACGCTTACGACATTCGTCAGTGGCTTCGTAAAGGTCTCCCCTCCCCTGGGTATGGAGCATACTGCACCAGGCTGCTCCAGTGGAGGTTGGTGGAGGTGTTGTTAAAATATTTACAACAAACCTTGTAAGGTAAGCCGACATGACGTCACATTTTAATTTAGGTATAAGTTTCTGTGTTCGTTTTCCATGTTTCTATATAGAAAATATTTCGTGTGTGCGTTGACTTCTGATGTGATGTCATTATAATGTATATATATGTAATCCGTGTCTGTGGTGTCCTAAATAATAAATGTTTCTTTCTTTCTATCCCCCAAGAAGTTGCCAGAGGTGTGCACTGACTCCTCGCCAACTATGTTTCATGTCCCATATAATAAGTAGGCAGCAAGACTAACAAACTCTTCGCTTGCAAAAGAAAGAAAACCACAAATAACGCTTGAACTTTTTATTACAATTTATTAACTTACTTAATACTAATAAAGCTTGTTACACACTAGTTTACTTCCATGATCCACCGACGTAGTTTTCGTGCGCGTGCACATGGGAATGGGAGTGGGATGCGCTGTAGGCTGTGGACAAAATAATAATTTTATTAGACTTACGATTCAGTGCTTCGGAAGGTGCGTCAAGCCGTTGGTCCCGAGCTACTAGCCCAAAACTTCCGCCAAACCTCACTGAAGCAGCGGGGTGGAACTCCATACCCCTTCCGGAACCCTGTGCTCAGCAGTAGGACGTACTTAACTCATATAGGCTGTTTATGTTTACACTCACATTTGCTGTAAGATGCTGGTGCGCTGTACACAGCTGGGCTGCTGACGTACGACGCAGCAGGACTGACGTAATCAGTAGAAATGGAGGGACCGCTGACGTATGACGCAGCAGGACTAATGTAGTTGGTAGAAATGGCTGGACTGCTGACGTAATTGGTAGAAACCGGGGCGTGGTGGTAGACTTCTGCGGTGTGGCTTGGTTGTTCATACTCGTAAGTGTACTCAACAGGAACTTTCACGATATTCTTCTGTACTGTCGTCTTGATTACAGTTGTCTTCTCAGGGATGTACTGCGGAGTGCCCACTGAGTACGTCTGCAATAGAATATTATGTTTTTGAAAAATTTGTTTATTCAGAATTGCCTTTTTTGAATGTATTATTTCTTAACGTATTGTATACTTGACGAACGACCTCACCGATCCTGTTGACTGAGTCATTATTAAACCCCAAAGGACCTGTTTTACTTTCTATAGGTGAACTGTTAAAAACCCCCATTTGGACTGTTGCTAAATGTTTGTTAATGTTGTTTGTATGTTTTGTTTGTGTGCAATAAAGTATATTTGATTTGATTGAAACCCACAGACTGTAGTGACTTTTGTGACGTGCGCCTGCCTCATACAAATAACAGTTGTGAATTTTTCTATGCATGTAAGAATAACAGTTCCCTAAACTAGTTCACCGTTACATGTGCCTGACAAGCGCAAGGACATCACATTAAAGAGCTCTAAATTAAACTTTTGCTCTAACCCCCTTTGTGCTCTAGTTTTTACTCCAGCCATAAAAGAGAATTCTGCATAACATAATTGCTTTTGGCTCTCAGCGCGCAGTGTCCATGAGTGTTCCAGACTTATAATTAGTGTCCACTCTTAGTGAATATGCTTGCAGGTGCTAGAGTGATGTGCATAATATTATGCTACTGGGTTATGCTTATGCTACTAGCTAGCGAGTGGGTGTTCCATTTTAGCGAGAATATTTTGGTGTGAATATTTGGAATTGTTAAAACGTCAGAAGCTTTTAGTTGCGTTGCAAAATGTATAAGAACGGAACGCTTGAAATCTTGATAGAAAAAAATACCATTGCTCGTTACAAAGGAAATCCAGTCAAGAATTTACAATGAAGAAATCATAAAGATGTTTTAAACACAAATACGTATACACAACCCTCCGTCTATAAGTGTTAGTAGAGCCACAAGTCACCATAGGACCTTGTAACCACATTTAGTATTGAAGTGCTAAACATGCTGATTCATGTTGAAAGCAGAGTAAAATTCCAAATAAAAATTAAAATAATACACAATTAATAAACAATATATTGTTTAATTAATTGCAGAGTAAATTTTGTGTTATGTCTGATTGTTTAAATGTAGTTCTGTGCAATAAAGTATATTTGATTTGATTTGATTTAAAATTCCTCCGCGTTTTAGAAATTTTAGTTTCATAAGGAATTGCAATTTACATCACAGAACAGAGAAAGTGGATTATGATATTCTTAATTTGAAAAATTAGAACATTACGCGCCGAATTCTCCTAACGACATCTTTTTTTTTCAAATTAACGCTAATTTTTACCTTATTTTAACAACTTATAGTCAGCTACCTGATTAGATAATTACTTCGCTAACTAGTAGAAGCCACAGTCTTTAGGTACTAACTCGTTTAATCCATCACAAGGCTTAAATATTATTGATGATATGATTAAGTAACCTCCGTCACTAATTCGCAATATCATCAGCAGAGCTAGTACTCATTTTTAGTTTTAAGTCTTACATTTCAAATACTTAAGTATGTTAAAATCTTAACATAAACCTAAGTACAGATTTTATCTATTTATCTAATATCACAAAAAATTACCGTGTAAGAGTTGAGCACTCTAGGAGTAGCATGAGAAACGATGGGAGCTGCCACAGTCTCATGGACTAGAGGAGCAGTGTACACCGGTGCAGCGTGCGAGTAAGAAGAGTAAACAGGAGAGGAGATGACAGAAGAGGAGTAGACTGGAGAGGAGACGATGGAGTGGCCCCGTCCGTAAGAGCAGCGCAGGCAGGGTTTTGGAGCAGCCGTTGCTAGGCCGATCACAGCTGCGAAGATTAGTGCCTGGAATAAAAAATGTGATTTAGATAAAAGAACATCTGCCTTAATATAAATATTTGCCTAGAGGTCTACTCTGAACCGGCGCGCGTGTACGAAGCGATTGATGAATGTGGAGGAAGCAAGAGAAGTGTGTCAGGATCGAAGCAATTGGAATTCTCTGACGGAAATCTCATAGTCTCTGCATACCCAGGTGGGAAACAGGCGGGAGTTTATGCTTGTATGAAAATCTTATGTTTCTTATTTTAATATATTTTTGTATGTATGTTGCCTTGAGGTTTGCTATATTTTTCACCAGGTATAGTGCTTCTTTTTTTCACAATGTCATCGCATTTCCAAATAGAAATGAATGATAATTTCCATGTTTATCAATTATTCGATATACCGAAATTGTGATGATCGGGACATTAATAAAATAGAAGCACTGTAAAGCCTATACAGGTTATGCACTGTAAATATTAATGAAAATACTCTACCTAGTAAAAACATGACAGAGAGCAGAAGTAACTGTCAGAACTATTCAGAGACGGGGGACAGGAGTCCTAGTATGGCTTTGAAATAGACTACTCTGAGCACCATCCCAATCACGTCTGACGGAGTACTGCGGGGCAGAAGGCAAGGGGGAAACCAATGCCCTATTTTTCCCTAATAAAGTAGCATAGAGAATGCTACACTGACAAGAGCGTGGCTCTTGAATTAGTGATGATGAGTAGAAATATAATAGAATTTTTCATAAAATAACATCTCAATATTAAAAAAATATGTGCAGATTAGTCACACAACAAACGATTAGTCATTTTTATTCGCTTGTAAAATGAAGTCAAAAAATATCAAGTTTCCTCAAAAAGATATGATCCGTTTTGATTAACCTTTAAGCAGCAAAACAATTTTATTTACTTATAAAAAAATATTCAAACGTTAAGTATAGACGTATAAACGATTATTATTATTAGTTGTAATTATGTCATTTCCATATCTCGGGCCTATCGAGTCCTGGACTTTTGGAAAACATGAGGAATTTGCTGTTTGACAATATCATATTTCTGCTATTTTTAGTCCATTATAGCAATTTCCAGTGCAATTTTTCCTAATATAAGAATCGAACTTTTATAAACAATAGGTTCCAAAGAAAATTGTGTTATTTGTTAGTCCTTTTTTGTCCCTGTTTTTTGACCTAGACATCTATCAATCCTAATAATATTTATAGCAATAATTACTTTTAAGTAAGCAAGGACCCAAGTTCTCCAAAGCTCCAAATCTTCTATCTTAATACTGAAGTGATAAGTATATAATAAGTAATCAATACTAATATAGTTGTTATTATCTATTCTGTAAATTTTATGTACAATTGACTACTCTGGGCGCCATCCCGCTCGCGTCAGACAGAGTACTGCGGGGCGGAAGGCAAGAGAGAAACCACTGCCCTATTTTTCCCTAAAAAAGTACCATGGAGAATGCTACACTGAAAAAAGCGTGCCTCGTGTATATTAATTACTTAATCTTTAAAGACACTCACCGCGTTGAATTTCATATTTAAAGTCACAAGAAACTTATTCACTCACAACCAATAAGAACAGTTACACAAACGTATATACTTGCAAAAATGTCAGCCGGTCCTTATATATACAAAAAATGAGTCCAAACAAATTGTGCCGATGGGAATTAATTAATTCAAACGATAAAAGACCGTCTAAAAATATATGAAACAGGATCTGTTGACAACGAACGGAATAAATAGCGAATCAACACCGAAACACAACATTTTTAGGGTTAGGTTAGGTATGGTATAAAGTTGCGGAGAAATGAAAATGCACTTACTCTTGCATATGGTTTTTAGGCCTTGTAATAAAGAGTATTATTATTGAATATTATTATCCTTTATAAAACATAACAAATTTAAAAATAAAAAAATCTTACATCTGGTACTAAATGAGATTCACAAATTAACAAAACAAAAATTAATAATAATAAATAGAATGAAACTATTTATAAGAGCATTTATTTGTTATTTTAAGTTCACAAAGAAAAATAGTAAGTAAATAATATTGGAGTACCTACTCTAAGCCGGCGAGTATTCATGAATATTTTGATTTTTAGTGAAAGAAGCGAAAGTAATGTGTCAGGGTCGTAATAAGCTGTGTCTACCCTAATGAGAAATAGACGTGAACTCATATATGCGTATGTAAAAAATAGTGCCGATTCTGGCAGACAAACTAAAATTTTATTTTAACTTGATAACTCTAATACTAGTGCGGTCCTTCACTTAAAATGAGTTTAAAAAGGAGATAGACGTAATTTTAGAACTATCAAATTAAATTAAAATTGATGAAATAAATGAAATGAAAATCTGACTGGAGTTGAACCAGTGACTCTTAGAGCTTGTAACTATGTGGTGTGCATGAATAATACAATACCTACAAGACAAAAAGTAAAACAATGCTTCTTAATCGTAACTAACTTGGTGTCATATCTTTTTAATATGCAGACATTTCCATTCCACCAAAATGGCAAGAGAATATTAGATAAGTACCTAAGTCAAGTCAAGAGGAGCTCGGTGGCGTAGCGGTTAACGCGTTCGGTCTGCGATTGTTGAAGTAAAGCAACTTTCGCAAAGGCCGGTCATAGAATGGGTGACCACAAAAAAAAAGAGCTCCTCCGTGCTGCTGCATTAGCAGTCGTTAATAACCATCAATCCGCCCTGGGCCCGCGTGATGGTTTAAGGCCCGATCTCCCTATCCATCCATAGGAAAGGCCCGTGCCCCAGCAGTGGGGACGTTAATGGGCTGATGATGATGACCTAAGTCAAAATTAATGTTACGGAACTCCGTCAAAAGTAATAGAAATGTTCATTACCAGTGTCACCGTTTTATGCACATCTGTCCAAAATCCGACCTATGGAATCCATCTCAAAGTCACATTATGATCAATGAAAGCGATTATTAGGTTGGTATTTATTTTTCTTTTTTAAAGTAATAATATTATATGACGAGCAGATTAGTGTTTTTTCGGTTTTTCCGTAATATTATGCACTGTCATGTGATAGGTTAATACTTGTGATGTCAGGACCGGACTGTGACCATTCAAATTTATTTATTATCTAAAGTATTCAATACACATAGTCATTACAGGTACATGCCTATTGGGCCATATGCAAACAATATACTTACTTCTACAATAAACTTATAAATCTGTGTCATCATCATCAGCCGTACGACGCCCACTGCTGGGCGTCCCCCAAGGATCTCCTCATACATATATATTACATATAAATAAAAACAATCTCTTTTCTTTATAAATTTTAAGATTGTGTATGTGTTATGTATGTGTGTTATTAAATTATTTACTTCAACTTTTTTTGCTATTTTTATATTTCTTTTCTTTTTGGGAAGTTGCCTGGCATTGGGACGTGTATACGTTTTTTACATTGCGTCATATCTTTTTAATCATCATACAATGTAGAAACTTATATTTTAAAAATAAATAAAAAAAAACTGTCTCTCATAAAAATATTATGATAATAATTACGAAATAATGGAGATGGGACTCTTTATTTTTAGTCGCCCTTTTCTATTTTTCAACTGGCTGCTTGTATTTGATATAATTCTTCTAAAAAATACTTACATAACTTCGCATATTTGTCATCAATAGTAGTAAAATACAAACAAATAAACAACCAATAAAATCTTAAGTCGTTTATTTTCAATTAAACATTTTTAAATATGTTTTAAAATATTTATCATGCGTAACCCTAAAGCTGAAAAAAATACTCCATAAAAAACCCACAACAGCTTAAAAATAAAGAAAACATCGACGTCCAAGTTATGTCATAGACGCAGAATATTATCTAAAAACACAAACAAAATAATATTATAAATACCTAGTTGTTTTCTAAAAAAGAAAATGTGTAATTTAATTAGATAAATAGCTTCTTTTAAATTAGTAAGTAGGTAAAATATGTTTGTCTTATTTAGGTTTATACCTTATCGTATGGTGATTTAATTACGTTTATGGTTAGAAAAAGCTCTCTTATTAAGCTTATTTTCTCTCGTAGGGTAAAATAATGCTGTGTCATGAAATCTTGAGATCATTGTGAATGATCTGAGTATGTTTTTGTAGCATCAATTTGGTGTTTCGCCCGCATGATATGAAAACTCTTTTGAATATATTAATTATTTATTCTTCTTCTTTCGTGTGGGTTGTGAGGTGAATTGCCAACCTCATCAACCCTGGTGTCAGGGTTATTTATTTATTTTAAATATAATTTAGAAAATATTTTTTAAAAAGAAAACTAAAAAGAAAATAATTAACGGTCGAGAGCGGGAAAAATAAAAAAATATTTGATTATTAGTTAGTTACAAATGTAAGTGTAATTATTGTAATTGTAAGTATTTTATATTTAGTATTTCTTATGTTATGCAAGTTTATTTGATAACTATCACCCTTAAGGTTATAACTTACAACAATAGGTAAGCAAGTAAGTTTTAACTTAATCTACGGAACAATACCAAAAGCGCTCTAATAAACTTACAAGCTAAAAATAAAGAAAGCAACGACCTCTAAGTTACAACAGGTTATGTCATAGACGAGGAATGTTTTCGTGCTATAACATAAACAAAATAAAAACATACTTATTTAGCTTTTAATTTAAATTAAAAAAGTAGTTTTATTTTTATTAGGCTGTTGCCCCATGGCGTCATTGGAATTTTTGATTTGGTTTCAAAAACATTTTATACTATGTTTAAAAAAAAAGTGCGGTATCACGATCATTATGCAAGTTTATTTTTTCTACTTATTATTTATTTCGTAAACTTTCCACATAAACCTTTATTAAGTATGTGATAGTTGTAAAAAAGTTTCCTTTACTTGTTGGTCATACATAAACAGATTATATTACGTCCCACAGGCACAGGCCTCCCTTCAATCAGCCGGAGGGGGTATGGCGCGTACTCCACCATGCTGCTCCACTGGTTGGTTGGTGGAGGTGCTTTTACGCCTAATAGCCGGAACCAACGACTTAAAGTGCCCTCCGAAATCATTTTACTTTTTCGAACAATCAGGTGATTCAAGTCTGCAATGTCCTTACCAAATAAAGGACAGTTTCACAAAAATTGATTTCGACAATGTCCCCATCGGGAATCGAACTTATCGGTGAGTATTTAGTCCATAACCTAAAATTTAGAAATATAGAGCACCCTTAGCAACATAAAGGTTAATGACCCAGTAGGAATATTTCGAAACATCTTGGGTTATACCCAAAAACGGTAAAGATAAACCGTTAGGCTGTTCGGTAATCCATCTTCGGTTGTTATCTTTTCTATCCAGTTAAAGTATTATAAATTTAAATAAGACCGCAAAACTTACGGTAGATGACAATCGTCAGTCTTGTCTAGAAAATGGACTAATTTTATTATCCGACTTCGGCGAAGCAAAAAGGAAGGTGTTTGATCGCTATGTATGCACGTATGTTTCAACCTAACTTCTAAACTACGTATCAGAATATGCAGTGGTAAATAAACTTTTAGGACAGATAGGCGTACGAGCACAGCTATCTCTTAAACTATTCGGAAGAAATTTAAAGAATTATACCTATTTTCTTGTTTCATACTTTTTAGAATAAGAATCATTTATTCAACGTAATTATCATGGATAAACTTGTTGAAGGTCGATGTAACATTTTTGAATTTACGTCATTTCGCAAGGTGTTATGGCTGAGGAGAAGAAATGACAAGAAACTGCAACAGCAACACATCTTTTAAATCAGGGTACATTACAAGTCATTTAATAACTAGAGGAACACATTCAATGCCAGACATTTTTATCATTTAGGTAATCATTAATCTTATAATAAGCTTTTTTACATAAAGTAAGCTTCACGTGAGCTTTAAATTTATTCTCTGACAAATAATGAGATTTTTACATAATTTTTACATGCATATAGTGAGATTTTTGGCCACCTAGCTCAGCCGCTGGTGGGGAGCGGAGAGTTGTCGTTCTATACGTGGTATTATTCTTTATTCTATTATGTTGTCTTAGTGGGATGAGACTTTTAGAGAATCACTCACTGCAGTTCCTTTCACGCCATGTATACCACGGTCCTAATATTCTCTCCACATAGCTATTATAAATCAGGTGTATGTACCCTAAACAAACAAGACTAACTAGTTGGAGCACCCTCGTTAACCCTAGCAGTCATCAATGGCTCACACAATATATTACGTGTATATTTTATCAACTTTCCACCACACATTCGATCGTTTATAAACCAAAGAACAAAAGTTCAGTCACTGAGCCTAGCGAATTATTAGTAAGCAGAGGTGAAATTATGAACCAATAGTTGTCACAATTATAAAATTTATGTTTATGTAGGTATTCTTGGTCTATTACAGAAACGACATGTAACCAGGAGGTGTTAATTGCAACCAGTTAATTTATTACTTTGCAAGAAACTGATTGGACTTTTGCACCTTATCGTACATAACATACTTCTAAAATTATATAATACTTCCATATATATTGGCCTTTATTCCTGTAGACATCTCCTAATGTATTTTAAGTTACTTATATCTGCCATTTTCTTACCCGCCAAAAAGGTAATCGACGTGCATAAAATTTATGGAACACTTAATACTTATTTATATTCCTATGTTAAGCCGTTGGTCCCGGCTATTAGCCGTAAAAACACCTCCACCAACCCGCAGTGGAGCAGCGTGGTGGAGTACGCTCCATACCCGCTCCGGTTGATTGAGGGGAGGCCGGTGCCCAGCAGTGGGACGTATATAGGCAGTTTATGTTTGTGTATGTTATATTCCTACCACTTAATACTTACCACTAAATTTTATCGTCATCAATTAAAGGATTTCCTGTCATTCTAAAAACAGGAATAAACACCTAGTATCATTAAAGAGACTCATCTCAACATTTCACAGCATTCCTTACAAGGGCGTTAGTAGATTTCGTGAGATACAGGGGACGTACTCAGGAATCCAGTGTAAATCTCGCGGCGTCGGAATGCGGGCCTGCGTCGACGCCATGACAGTTTTGTAATTAGGTAGGTACCGAAAATGGCGGCCAGGAATTTCGCCACTACATGACAGTGTTGCCCTGGTGTAGGGTGGCAATGGTTTGCTACAAGGGGAATTTTATTTAAATATTTTTTTACAAATGTTTATTCAGGCATCGTAATTTGGGTTTAGAGTTCTATAAGTGAAGATGCTGTCAAAGATAGAATAGTGACATATTCAATACCTAATATGTAGTTAGAATAGGGGAGAACAAAATTAATGACATGGTAAATTTATAGAAGTCAACAAGAGTTCTTCCTATTTGTAGAGGCTTATATTAAAGTGGGCAAAATAATGCAAGTATTCTTAACTTTTATTTGTTTTTTAAATATTTCTTTTTTCTCATTTTTTAATGTTAGTTTTATACGAAATGAGATCTCAATAATCAAACTGTGTATATAGATATGTTAAATTATTTTCCAAATTAAAATAACCCGTTTACATACTACGAAATATTTAAATATAAATATATTTGAAAAGAGTTATCAGGCTTGTAAAATCGAATGAATCAACGAAATGAAAATATTAACATAAATCACAATAAATTATGTGAACTGATGCGTCATTTAAGCAGTTTGTAACCATTAAAAATGTTATTGAAATAGCTAAACTGAGGCAAGTTTAAGGACAAAATAATATTACTAAATTAACATTTTCGTATAGAAACATCTGCATTAGTATTAAGGTCAATTACGCTTGTATTACGTATAGAGGCGGCAATAGGTATAAATTTATATTTTTAGCACTTATCTACATATAGATAGATACTGATCTCCCAGCAGCTAAGACCAACCCGCCTATCGGTATATACATTTTTGTCCCAAGAATCAACCGATTACTATTATTATTTGTCCAGCCTAGTTCAGACTCTAATAACCTACCTTGTACTTTAGTTATTTCCAATGCTAAATGTATGCAATTGTATGCTTTTTGACACATTAAATAAAATTATTTATTTTTATTCATTTTATGAAACCAGGCATGGTTTTTAAAAATGTCCACGACAGTTTAACCCTCATGGTAACCCCACAATGACTCGCTTCAGGGGAAGTTAAGGGAAATATCGGGTCGTATTCGTTAATAGTTCCAAGATTTTGTAGCACCTTTGTTTGTTGTGTATCTGGGTTAATTTCCAGTGGAAGCTCTACATAGCCTCGCAACTTCGAGACTTCGAGACCGGGTTCGTCACGGTATTTTGACATCTTCGTCTCGACAATTGGGTCAGTCGCTATTGTCTCGGAAAACTTGTGAAGACAAGAAAGACGTTGGATGTTGTTTATTGATGCGAGCAAGTTTATTTGTTTTATTTTTAACAAACAATTTATTTTATACTTACTTACCCTGGTGCAATCAAGCGCAATACCTAAAAAGAGCAACACCTCGTAGAAAATAGGGACGAAAGAGGATATATCATCCTGAATATAGATCTTATATCATTGTTATAATGAGAGACTTTCCAAGCTACGTTCCCCAAAAAAAAATAGGTGGCGCTGTCCAAATTGATCTTCGTTTTATCTTCGGTTTCATGAACAACAGACATCATCATCATCATCACCAGCGCATTAACGTCCCCACTGCTGGGACACGGGCCTTCCCTATGGATGGATAGGGAGATCGGGCCTTAAACCACCACGCGGGCCCAGTGCGGATTGGTGGTTATTAACGACTGCTAATTCAGCCGGGACCAACGGCTTAACGTGCCTTCCGAAGCACGGAGGAGGTCGAGATGAAAAACTTTTTGGTTTTTTTTATTTGTGGTCACCCATCCTATGACCGGCCTTTGCGAAAGTTGCTTAACTTCAACAATCACAGACCGAGCGCGTTAACCGCTGCGCCACCGAGCTCCTCATATAACATATGCATCTTTTATGTTTGTTTTTCGGTATAAATGATGACCCTTGTTATTATACCCAGGCACAACATATCTTCCACCCATTATTATTGTGATCAAAATGAAGAGAAGCAATATCTGATCCAAATATCAAGCAACAATTATATATATATATATATCATCATCATCAATTTAAGAGCCACGCTCGTGTCGGTGCAGCATTTCTGTAAAATACTCTCCATGCTACTTTTTTAGGGAAAAATAGGGCAGTGGTTTCCCTCTTGCCTTCCGCCCCGCAGTACTCTGTCTGACGCGAGTGGGATGGCGCCCAGAGTAGTCTATTACAAAGCCATACTAGGACTCCTGTCCTCTGCCCCTGAATATATATATATATTCAGAGGCAGAGGATATTAAATAAGATATATATATATAATATTACAAGGATAATGAGGGAATTTCCGTGCTACGTTCCTCAAAGAAATATATATATATATATATTATATACCTCTGCCATAGCATTATTTTTTTAAATAATTATGTACCCGAGCGATGAAAAACTAGGTAATAATCACGTTAAATCTGAACAGCGCCATCTATAATATTTCTTTGAGGAACGTAGCATGGAAATTTCCTCATTATCCTTGTAATATATATTTTTTTATATTTACAGTTGTACAGTCAAAGGTATTCAGTCACATGTCCCCAATGTGTAGCTGCTGTCATCACAATATCAAATTAATATCCAAAAATAACTCAGTATCAAGTCTAACATAAGGTAAGAAGTATGCGTGTCCGGTCCGTAAAACCCAGAACAACTGGAAATTCGAAATGTGAGTTGTTCGATGAATGCTTCGGTCAACCGTTCGTCGGTAAAGGATGGGTTCGATACAAAGTTGACTCGGAAGAATGATCGTTCGTTAAAAACATAATTCGAAAAATATTTCAGTCGAATAAGCATTCATCGAACTACTGACATTCGAACTATAGTTACAGACCCGTAAAACGCCATGCCGCGTAGTAACACGCCGAGTGATTCGTCTTACCCCATTAAATGTCCATGTTGTTTGAAATTCTAAATTCAAATTCAAAAATATTTACTTCGGAAACCAGTCCAGACAAATTATGTTAGTAACAGAAAGCTGAACCTAGCTTAAGCTTTAAAATTTATCTATACCTAATCGTCTTTCTGTATAATTTTCTGTTTAGAAGTTAACGCTTCCTATGAAGAGCTGGGAAAGAACGCTTGTTGCACTGAGGTCGAAGGTTCGAATCTCAGCCCGAGCTAAACCACTTCATACAAAACACCTCGTTTTACACTGACATCATCGTACTCGCGCATCTGTGTCTGTGACGTCGGATGCCCATACGATTGAAGACAAAATAAGACCGAGGGGTGTGAGGTAAACCTAGCTCCGCCGCTGGTGGGGAGCGGAGAGCTGCCGTTCTATGCGTAGTATTATTCCTTATTCTATGTCAAAACTACTGCAACTTCTCTCAACCTATATAACCGAGGAAAAGAAGATGACCTTTGTTGACAATTGCAACATAAAAATACCTTTTTAAAAAAAGGTTAAAAAAATATATTAATTCTTTACTATTTTTAAATTAATTTTGTATTCATCGAACTTCTCGTATTGTCGGACGTTTGTAATTAACTACTAAAACCGAATTATATGCGAAGTGGCAAAACAATCAGCGTTTCTTTTAATACAGTCTGCGAGTGGTGAAATAATCAATCCACACACATTTTTAACAATCTTAATTATCATAAGTAATAAATATAATCCCTTAATCACGTGACAGGGCGTGTGCTTCTACTACAACCAATACGTAATCATTCGAATAAATTATTCAAATCTATATTTAACCAGTAACCTTTAGGTAGGTACCGTTACATTTTATAGAAATGGGAATTTACCTTTAAGAGGTATATTTATTAACTCTAATATTACGTAATCGTTGTTTTGGTTTTCTGCTTTGTAGGTATATAAAATAGATCCATAATTTTGTTGAAACGAAATCCTTGTGAGGATATTTGTTATATATTCATAATTATTTTGGCAGATTCCGTGAGTTTTATATTTGTTACTATGATATGGTAAAATCGTTAGTGAAAAACAAAAATATAAATTCTACGTCACGCCATCTTGAATTATAGGTATGTAGGTAAATAGATACTAATTCACTAAATACCTACACGTTTTATACACCTTATAAGCTCGCCCCTATTACCTTTTCACCCTTTGTACAGGGTGTTAGTGACATCGTAACGAAACCTTAGAGTGATAATTCATGATTCTGAGTTAACATCAAGTGGAATTCTCCGTCGCAAAAGTATAGAACTGAACATAATTAAAAAAAAACACAAAAATTTTCATGAATGTTCTGACAGGAAATTCTACTTGATATCAGTTTAGAATCATAGTGTGAATTATCCCCCTCAGTATTCGTTACGGTGTCACTAACACCCATACTTGTACGTACTTGTACGGGGTGTAAGTGACATCGTAACACATACTAAGGGGGATGATTCAGCTCATTATTCTGAGTTAATATCAAGAGGAATTTTCCATCGCAAAAGTATATTTGAAAGTAATTTAAAAAGAAAAATTTAAAAATAATAATTTAACACAAAAAAACATGAATTTGCGATGGAAAATTCCACTTGACACTAACTCAGAATCATGGTCTGAATCTTCCCCTATATATTATGCTACTTATACACCTCTGTTTACCCTTTTGGGGATACCGCCACACTATGTTTTGTTATGATTAAACGTCACACTTTTTATCTACACATAATATTATTTATAAATGCAAAAATAACTTTGTCTGTCTGTTACCTTTTCACTCTTTAAACTGCTGAACCGATTTAGATGAAATTTGGTATAGATATAGTCTGAGACCTAGGGAAGAAGATAGGATAGTTTTATCCCAGAATGAGCTTCATGGGGGGATGAAAAGGGTTAGTAAAAATTAGGGGCCGCTACGCAGATTAAGTTGCGGGCTGAAAACTAGTTGTTTATAAACGATTAAAACATGGAATTCCACATACTTACTTACAATAAATTCCGTAGATTATCAGAAATATAAGTCGTGGTGAAGAGTTTTTCCTCTATAAAATACTCAAAACGGCACTTGGTAAAAAAGTTAAAAATATAATTTAATGATAATAAAGTCGAATGTCGGATAGGAAAAAACTGGGAAAATCCGGGACAAAACCGAATATTTCCGGAAAAATCCGGGCGCAGTGCACTCCGGACGGAAATGGGAACGACTTCCGACGTCCCTGCAACTCAAGTTTTGTTAAAAGTAATTACTTCTGTACAATTCCAATATATTTTTTCTTTATTTTTCCTCTTGTTCGAGTTAACTGTCTTTTCCTTATTATGGATTGCTTTTGGCCCCGATTCGTGCAGACACAACCTAATTTTATTTTAAGTTATACCTGTCATTTTCGCATCCGCCGAAAAGGAAACGGACAGATGATTGACAACTTTTGATTTTAAAATGAATGACTAACCCGGGCGAACATGCAACCCGTTTGACTTACGTTGTCAACTTAATTCTGCGGAGTTGAAATTGACGTTTGTTCCATAAATTTTATGCCTGTCGATTATCCGTCCCTTTCTTTTTCACCGGATAAGAAAATGACAGGTATAACTTAAAATAAAATTAGATGGTGTGTACTGGAATCAGCACCCTTATCTCATACTTACCGTGTACCGTCAATATCTTTATTCAGTATGTAACATATACACTTGAATCGTCACTTTTTACATAACGAACGTCCCATCCGCCTAAAACTACTGCAGTTTCTCACAACCTGTATAACCGGGGAAAAGAAGCTGCGAGAAAAACCTAGGCACAGGGCCTTAGACGTTCTTAAAAAACTTACTAACGGTATCTACTTCGTTTAGACACACACGCAATTTCAGAAAGTGATTTCAATAATATCCCCATCGGGAATCAAATCCGGACCTCCAGATTGTGAGCCCTAGATCTCTCTAACCACTAGACTGTAGAAGCTGTTATCTCACTAACGACACAAAAAGAGGCACGTAATACACTTTTGCACTCAAATGTTACAGTATTTACAAGTTAATTGTGAAGAAAATTGCATACAGAAGTTGGTTGCTTAATATTTGAACGGATACCAGTAGTTGCGATGGATCAAAGCGAAAAACAAACACAATAAAAGATTCGTGAATCGCTTCAGAATTTGTGCAACTTCAAAATAGTACAATGCGGCAAGAAATAAATAACATTTTGTTTATTTTCCCGGCTGCACGTTTCGTGTGGGATGGCGAGCGGAGAGGAGAGGAGAGGAAAATGCAAGCATCGCGTGGTGTAACACCTAGTGTGGCTTATAATGTTTCTGGTCACGCACGAGACGTGCGCGCAGCGGTTACGTTCATGAGAGACAACGGAAGCGGGTGTATTAATTTATTTATTGTACACAAAAAGTAACAAAAACCACGAAGATTTAATAACCAAGGGTGGGCTTATCTGTAAAAGAATTATCTTCCAACCAACCCTGCAGGGTGGGAGATATTAAAGGTAAAGGGGTCATGCAGTGTACTGTAAACAAAAAACAATAAACAGGTCATATAAACACGTTATAAAATCTAATAAAACATAACATGACGTACCTAATATCCGAACTGTTATAATAGGTATAAGTATAAATTTTATGTTATGTTACCTTTTATCTATTTATTTATTCAATCTTACATACATCTTACCTATAGTGCTATAGGCGATCAAATCCGCTGTGTACACTATGTAGCACCATATAAAGGGCAGATTATCACACGCCTGGAGTTCTCTCTGATGGAATTATACCAGCCTCTCAGGGAGATTGAGACATAAGCTGAGTTTTTGTTTTCACACGAATATACTTAGGTATGTACTTTTTTCTGTGTTTTGGTTTTATTTAGCCATGTTTCAACCATTAATTACTGTGTTATTTTTTAATGGATAGATTAATTTACGACTCCAGAATACATGTGTAGCACGTAAATGTGGAAACAAAATAAATCAATAAATAATAAATAAGTACACCTTAGACGGCATCGAACTGTACGACGGCAACCGTGCGCTTTCACGTCACCAACCGTACGCTTTTACATTACCAACCGTACGCTGTTAGATCACCAACCATACGCTGTTACATCACCAACCGTACGCTTTTACATTACCAACCGTACGCTGTTAGATCACCAACCATACGCTGTTACATCACCAACCGTACGCTTTTACATTACCAACCGTACGCTTTTACATTACCAACCGTACGCTGTTACATCACCAACCGAACGCTGTTACATTACCAACCGTACGCTGTTACATCACCAACCGAACGCTGTTACACCTGTTACACATCACCAATCGTGCACTGTCGCATCATCAACAGCGCGCAGTCGCTGTACTATTTAACTGCTTTTCAACTTCCAACTTGATAGGCGGCAAAAACTACATTAATACTCGTAATATCCATTGCAAGCATCTTTGTGCTCTATTTACCTAATATTAAAACTAAATCAGAAGGTGGAAGCGGATTCATAAAAGAATGATTACAAAATACAAGAGATTCTTCAAGATGCAATTTCAGAACGCAAAAGCTGAAAATTGGTATTAAAAATAACGCTCAGGAAAAGTTATTAGAATTTTTTTCATACTTTTCTTTGTTTTTTAGTTCGTAACCTAGTTATTAAGTACTTAAGGATACACCGCTTACTTTATTGAATTATATTCAATCTGATTCAAAAAAGATCTGCGCTCTATATAATTATAACCAAAATCAAATAATACTAAAAAAATATTTAAAGGACTTACTATGGGCGTGAGTGGCGTGACTAATGTATAAGTAAGTTGAGCAGGAGAACCAAAATCACAATCAATCGGAAAGCCATGGTAGCCCAGTTGGTAGAACGCTTGCCTCTCACTGTGAGGTCGCAGGTTCGAATCCAGCTCACGCCTAAACCAATGATTGTCGAATTTGTTTTCGAATTCATGTTTGGATCATATGATTATCACGTGCTCAGCGGTGAAGGAAAACATCGTGAGGCAACCCACATTCCCGAGAAATGCATTTTCGGAGGCGTGTGACCTAACTTATTTTGGGCTGGGTTTCCCTTCGTGGGTTAGAAGGTCAGACAGGCAGTCGCTTCTGTAAAAAATCGGACCTGTCAAATCTTCGGGACCCTGTGAAAAACGGGATAATGCTAGGGGTATGATGAACAGGGAAGTTAAAAAGGCCACAATCACCTTAAAAAGCAACTGTGGCCTTTTTAACCCCACAGGAGAACCAAAATGGATACTTTATCTGAGCTTAATAAAATGGGTTACATACAACTCGATTGGGCGTTACAAAGTTCTCAGTGCAAATCAATTCGAGCCAAACATGTTTAATTCAGTAGTCCTCAGAAGTCGCCATCCTCTGATGTGAGACTGGAGTTAAGAGTGAGGCTACACGATACATTGTGAGCCCGTTGCGATGTGTCCATCATACCTACTTACTCACTCGTCGGCACTGTTGAAAACCGACCATGAATCCCTTCCACAAACTCCTTCGCTCGCGCCAAAACTCCCGCCACCCCAAGCCACGAAAAAAGAAACAAAAGTTGATGATGTTGATGGTAAGTATGTTATAATCGTCATCATCACAACACACAAATTAGAAATCCAGTCCCAAAAGCCACCATTGTTGACCAGTCCATACACTGGATTACTTACGTCTATTTATTTTTACTCTCTTGTGTAAGTTGTTTTTATTACGTGTTTTGTTTTTTATTTGTTGCTGTGGTGTCCCATTATAATAAACGTTTCTTTATTTCTTTGAAAAGCAACTGTCTTCTTTCTCTGAAGAATAAGTAATGTTACAATTTGGAGTTCGCTACATGTACCATACTATATTAAGGTAGAACCACGGTAGAACTAACTAGCTAGAATCCACTTAATCATCTTCTCAAAAGTTCAACAACTCCGTAAAATCAAAGGCAAAGCTCCAACGCAATCAGTACTAGTTTTCTCAAGACGCGTTCGATATGAAGCCTGAGCAAACATTTAACGAAGTGGCGAGTGAAGCTCTGGATAATTATATAGAGCTCTCTCGCCGTTAACTTTGAAGTAACCAACGAAACTTGTTTTCTTTATATTTGTACAATTCGATTGCTAATATAACCTACAACTAGTCAGACTCCGACTGCTGAGCACAGGCCTCTCCTCAATCAACTAGGAAGGTTATGGAACATACTACACCACTCTGCTCTACTGCGGGTTCGCATATAATACGTCACGTTACACCTTTTGTATTACAGTAAGGTGCGCAGTATAGCTAGTAAGAATAAGTAGTTCATTTTCTTCCTTTATCTCTTTCGCACTTGGCTGTACTCTACTATTTCTGTCCTGCTGTCATACGCCCATGCTAGAGCGCACGAACTATAGCATAAAATAAAGAATATATATCTGCCCATGCATGAGACATCCCGAAGCCTGCATATCAATAAAACGCACGTGGCAATGCTTCTGCGTG
The DNA here is from genome assembly GCF_024362695.1 of Pectinophora gossypiella. Lineage (NCBI taxonomy): Eukaryota > Metazoa > Arthropoda > Insecta > Lepidoptera > Gelechiidae > Pectinophora > Pectinophora gossypiella. Next base: position 2,568,965 of record NC_065414.1, on the reverse strand, counting down.
AACGCTTTTATATATCGCCACACGTTTGAATGCGCCGCTCGACACCCCCGCGTCTCTATACGCGTAAAATCAAAAGCAAAGCTCACTAGTACCTAGTTTTCTCAAGACGCGTTCGTTATGAAGCCTGGATAAACATTTAACGAAGTGGCGAGTGTAGCTAATTATCTGAGCTCGCTCGTCGCTTGCCGCTATAAGTTTCGCAGATTCGATGAGATAAACTTTGTACTGCGGTCGTTACGGAGTAAGAATCAATAGAAACGACAAGATCGACTTTTACAGGTTCTTTCTTTTTACTATTTTTTCTTGGATTATCGGCCGACTAACTTCGGATCAACACATCCTTCTTGCTTATGCACTGTCTGCCAATAGTAATAGTATTATTATAACAGCAATGACTGTTTGCGTGTGCTCGTAGATATAGAAGGGAGTGGCAGTGTAGTATAAACAATAATAGAGCAACAGCAAAATAACAGCCTCAATAGTCAAGTGGTTAGAGCGTTAGGCTCACGATCTGGAGATCCGGGTTCGATTCGATTCCCGATGGGGACATTGCCGAAATCACTTTGTGAGACTGTCCTTTGTTTTGTAAGGACTTTACAGGCTTGAATCACCTGATTGTCTGAAAAAATAAGATGATTCCGTGTTTCCGAGGGCACATTAAGCTGTTGGTCTCGGCTATTAGCTCCCAACCCCCTCTGGTTGATTGAGGGGAGGCCTGTGCCCAGCAGTGGGACGTATGTAGGCTTTTTATATTTTTGTGTTTATAAACAATAATACTACTAAGCCGTTGATCCCGGTTACTACGGTAAGTAAGTAGTCGTTATAATGTAAGTACACAAATGTAAATTTGTAGCATTACAAATGTACACTGTCAAACTATAGAAGTCTCTTCCAGTACTTATCTCGAAAAGCATTCAATGTTTGTGGTGGCCTGTTGATTAACAGAACTCTGAAAGTTAATTCCTGTTTGTTTTTTACATCGTTACAGCCGTGTCGAATGTACAACTATTTCCATTAATTTGCTGCGCCATTTTGAATAAATCTATCGGCGATGAATTCTTTCAACTGAAATCAACCTTAACATACCACGCAGTCTGCACTGTTGTACTTAGGAGTTGTGGAGTTGATCAAAAGACATGTGACTTCTAAGACGGTCGTTTATTGTCTGTTTCAATTGTATAAGATAGATATGTATGTCGGCGTTAGTTATGAATTAAGAAGAGAAATTGATCAAATCGGAAAATAAAATGAAGTTACATCACTTCCGTTATGAAGTTGCAACGCTCCGACGAAAGGTGGCGTACGGCCAGAGCTGCGTGAAGTCGAGGGAGTCACTACAGAGTCGTCGTGTCGAGCGGACGTGCACTGCCGTTCTAGTCGGGCAGTCTACCGCGAACCATCGTCTTGAGCGGACGTGTCGAATAATTACGATCGGAACGTGGAGTGCTATAGTCGCTCACCTATAACTTGTAGGGACGTCAAGAAAGTGTGATCGGAAAAGAGCACCTAGCAAGTACGTTCACATGTCCTGATGATTCGGTCCGAATATAGGAACCATGGGTGGTGGAGGGCCCCTTCGCGCTAACGTCCTTAAGCGCGCTAGATTAGGAGAGACTGTGTAACCGTTACGAATACCGTGACGTTGCCGTGAGTGTGTGCCTTATGCTGTGACTTTATTTAATCGTGATACAAAAACTATGTTGAAGTAAATAAAATGATTGTGATACTGATGACGGCCATTATTGTCTTCTAACGCCCACCCTCCATTCTGATGATGATGTTACGACCTCACTGTTACGACATCAGAAGCGGGATTAGTGAACTTGGATGAAGACAATGTGATGCGACGTTCACAACAAGACAATGCAAGTTTCGATTATCACAATCAGAAGAAGATTATGATGACTATCACATTCGTGTGATCACGTGATGAAGATGTAGTGTCCATTGAAGATGGACCTGAATTTGAAGTGACCTGGACCTTGTTAATGATCGGCATCACTACATGCCGTAAGATATGATGGCGCGAACATCGCAATATTTCCATAATGTGTGCAGTCGTGTTTGGAAATTATGGTACCTCAACTTGGAAACTGTTATTACGGTGAGTCGTTTTCATACTGGAACCTTATTGTTATTGACTTCATTGCTATGTGAATTTTCGTTTCTAATAATGAGGAAATTGATTTAAAATTAACTTGGAAATTACTATTTTCCTTTGTTTAAAAAGAAAATTGACGAGTATTATCATTGTATCAATCCGTGTCAATCATACCGCGTTTTCCAATCTGTTTTCATCATCGTCAAATCTTTGTATTTTGGTCTAAAAATATTTCGAATTGGTATAGACACGCTTAACCTGCGTGGTTAAAGTTGTATTTTCTCACTCCAAGCAAAGATAAATTAGTCATGACATGATAATTAAGTCTCGTTAAATAACGTGTTTTGTTATCTACCGTCATTCATCAAATCTTTTTAAACCGATTGAAAGAAAGTCATGTGAATACGATAATACAGTGAATTCTTTTGTTTCATGTCAAAACTTTGCACGTGGTTCGGCAACTGGTGGATTGCAAGCGGCAATCCAAGTGGCGCGGGCTGAGCTGTAGCCGTGTAAAGTGACGACATCGTGGCAGCGCGTTGTATACCAGCCGGACTTGCTGCGCCGGCGCTGTTGAAGACCTAAACCATGTCACAAGACCAGTGGTTGATCTTTTATTGGAAATTCTTATAAGGCCTGGTGAGTCGTATCTGTTTTACCTGATTTGAAAGATGGGAAATTTTAATAAGATACAAACGAATGTAGTGCTGAAAGTTCTCTTTTGTGAACTTTAGTTAAATTGGAAATCGTGTTGGAAAAATGCCTCGAAGCGTATTGCCTTCTGAGTTAAATGTTACTGATTTAGAGAGTGAATAAGATGTTATACGGCACACATACTTTGGTATCGTTATTTTCTCTTTTGTTGTTGTGCTGCATTTCCAGCGTAGTCGTAACTGCAGTCCCGTTAGAGGCTGTTCAGGGCGCGGTGTGCGACTGGAGGTGTGGTGATTGTTTAGGTCCATGGGGACCTGGTTTTAGTGGTATATGATTACCTTGTGGAAATGACCAATGATGGTCTGTTATGAAAGTGGCAAATGGTTGCCAATGTTATCACCGAGTATTAAGGTGCACTGTGGCTCCAGCGTAGTCGTAACTGCAGTCCCGTTAGAGGCTGTTCAGGGCGCGGTGTGCGACTGGAGGTGTGGTGATTGTTTGCGTCCATGGGGACTTGGCTGTTGTGGTATATGATTACCTTGTTGAGTTGACCAATGATGGTCTGTTATGAAAGTGGCAAATGGTTGCCAATGTTGACTTATCACCGAGTATTTATGTGCCCGTGTATGTGTGTGTAAAATGAACAGTCTAAGATATTTTTTTGATATTTTGATCATTGTTGTTGATTGAGGCATTCTTTCAAATTGTTTACTCTGTGTGGTGATGCACACGGGAGATCCACTTGATGGATATGTGTACTGAAGTCTTATGTAGTCTCAAGTAGAGCTCATGTAGTCTCAAGTAGAGCTCATGTAGAGTCTCAAGTAGAGCTCATGTAGAGTCTCAAGTAGAGCTCATGTAGAGTCTCAAGTAGAGCTCATGTAGAGTCTCAAGCAGAGCTCATGTAGAGTCTCAAGCAGAGCTCATGTAGAGTCTCAAGTAGAGCTCATGTAGAGTCTCAAGTAGAGCTCATGTAGAGTCTCAAGTAGAGCTCATGTAGAGTCTCAAGTAGAGCTCGGACAGAGTCCTTTAGAGTCTCATGTTAGGTAAGGAATGACCGAGCGAACTTGGATACTGTGCTGTGGTATATTGTTTCAGATTAACACACGAGGACGTGTGTCACGCAGGATGGCCGTGTCGGCGTTAGTTATGAATTAAGAAGAGAAATTGATCAAATCGGAAAATAAAATGAAGTTACATCACTTCCGTTATGAAGTTGCAACGCTCCGACGAAAGGTGGCGTACGGCCAGAGCTGCGTGAAGTCGAGGGAGTCACTACAGAGTCGTCGTGTCGAGCGGACGTGCACTGCCGTTCTAGTCGGGCAGTCTACCGCGAACCATCGTCTTGAGCGGACGTGTCGAATAATTACGATCGGAACGTGGAGTGCTATAGTCGCTCACCTATAACTTGTAGGGACGTCAAGAAAGTGTGATCGGAAAAGAGCACCTAGCAAGTACGTTCACATGTCCTGATGATTCGGTCCGAATATAGGAACCATGGGTGGTGGAGGGCCCCTTCGCGCTAACGTCCTTAAGCGCGCTAGATTAGGAGAGACTGTGTAACCGTTACGAATACCGTGACGTTGCCGTGAGTGTGTGCCTTATGCTGTGACTTTATTTAATCGTGATACAAAAACTATGTTGAAGTAAATAAAATGATTGTGATACTGATGACGGCCATTATTGTCTTCTAACGCCCACCCTCCATTCTGATGATGATGTTACGACCTCACTGTTACGACATGTATATTATGAATGTAGTATTATATTATAGTTGTGTAGGTACACACTACAAGTCGAAGAAAGTTTCGCTTGATGAAAGATAGGTGTCATGTTTGTATATTCCGCAAACCGACAGCATCGCATTTGAATTCGATTTAAAGAAAGAAAGAAAGAAACATTTCTTCATTTCGGACACCACAGACACAGACGGACAGGTAGATTACATTTAATCCTTTAGCATACTATCGATTTTACACCTAGGATGACATGAGCCATGTCAGGGGCCTTTGGCGGCTCAATAACAACCCTGACACCAGGGTTGCTGAGGCTGGTCATATCTCACAGTCCACCCGATAGAAGTTTCGTTTCTAAGCTGATTTTAGATGACGTCGGGGAATTCCAGTGTCAAACTGTGACATTGAGGTGATCGTGACCTAGACAAGGTGACCTAAAAAGTTTTGTGGATATTCCTATGATGTAGCTTATAAATAATCTGTATCAAGTCTGACTTAATTTGAAATAAGTACCGCATAAAAATCGGCTACGTTATTTATACAGTTTTATATGGTTAAAAGGAAAATGCCCATTATTACGGACGTAACTTTATTTTATTTTCACGGCTTTAAAATAGTCTCTCACGATATATAAGAAAGAACCTATTTTGGACCTACCAATGTTCTCTCAGACGACGCCCTGACCCGAGGTTCACGCCCAACTGGGCACCCTCAGGCCTGTTGTCTTAAATATTGTACCGGGTGAGAGCCTTCAGCTCTCCCCATTTGTCCGGCCAAGTAGTTGATGCCATCTGCGGTAAATCTACAATAAGCCACGTCAAAAAAAGGACCTACCAATTTTTACCTACCTACCAATTCCAATATTTTATGTTTATTTTTATTTTTTTAAAGAACGTCTAGGGCCCTGTGCCGAGGTTTTTCTTGCAGCTTCTTTTCCCCGGCTATACAGGTTGTGAGAAGCTGCAGTAGTTTTAGGCGGATGAGACGTTCGTTATGTAAAATTGACGATTCAAAGTGTAACTATGTTACCTACTGAATAAAGATATTTTTGAATTTGAATTGAATTTGAATTTACCCTATTTAACATTTAACCCTCTAAAGACCCTTTAAAAATAGTTTAGAATCTTTAAAAGTGGCCATACTCACCTGTTCGCCAGAACCCGCAGGCGAAACAAAATAATAACATGAGAAATAGGTCCCCCCACCTCACCTACATGTAACCTAGTTTTCCCAAAACTTTCCAACACCATACTGATGATCCAAATAATTAGTTTCGAGCTTGATGGCGTCTTAAATTGGATCCTGCTCCGACCGGACAAGTGGAAAATTAATTAATTAACAAAAGTGACAACAGACTTTGGCGACCTAGTTGGGTACACATTTCAGAGGGTCCCCTACCATGATGTAATGACCCAATTTAAGGGTAACTTAAGTGAGGAAGTGGGCAACTTGGTACCATGAACCGATATCTACTTTAAGTATAAAGTCGTAAGACCGAATAAACCCTGACACCAGGGTCGATGAGGTTGGTAATCCACCTCACAACCCACACGATAGAAGAAGACCGAATGTACTTTTAAAATCTAAACCCTATTGTTTAAATATTGTGTCTGAAAATCTCGCTTCCTCTTACTCTTTAGGAGCCCGATACCGACCCCGCCGGCGTGGTCGACGATTTCTCTCAATCAGCGCTTATCGCTGTCGACCCACTAGGGTCGATTACTTCTTTCAAATATTTTTTCCTTTCAGACGACGCGCTGAGCCGAGGTTCGCGCCCAACTGGGCACCCTCAGGCCTGTTGTCTTAAACGTTGTACCGGGTGAGAGCCTTCAGCGCTCCCCATTTGTCCGGCCAAGTAGTGCCATCCGCGCAAATCTACAATAAGTCACGTAAAAAAAAGGCGATTTAGAATAAAGCAAGACCGAAAGGGGATAGATAAGGTTAATAGCTAGCTCGGCGTCCGATATGAATTGGTGCGAAGCGGAAAGTTACCGTTCTTTACGTAATATTATTAAGTGTTCTACTTATATACTAGTAGACAAACTAAGTAGACAAATTATTTGCCAAAGACTTGGTTTAGCAACTTAACATGTGTGGAGCGGAAGGCAAGAGGGAAACCACTGCCATATTTTTCCCTGAAAAAAGTAGCATGGAGAATACTACACCGACAAGAGCGTGGCTCTTAAATTAATGATGATGAATATAACATAACATTTGCTCAGGACTATATCCCAACTGGGATAGTCACAGGTACATCCATCGCAAGGTGAACTAAGTACCCACACCAACTTTATTATCAATAGAAAATCATCCAACTCTTTTGATATAAGTAGACATCCCTAAACCAAAATGTATCTACACCGCGGGTCGCGGTTTAAATATCCTAACATTATACTGTATTCTGACTACAGCCGAGTCTATTGAAACACTGTACAATGGAGGTCCAGAGTAGGGGTCACGCAGCCCCCGATTGTGTTTAAATAATAAATGTGTGTGGACTCCATAACTCTAAGTTGGGGTCGTTAAGGCCACTCGTGGATACGCCGGCGACGTGCTGATCGCAAGCGCAACACACGCTGGGTTCAAAACGCCAAATGGTGTTGTCATTTGTAAATTATATCCCATCAAAAACATTTTCATCTAAAATTTTGCCAAGGTGAGATCATATCGATCGCAATGTCAAAAAATTATCAGGGGGTTTCAAAGGTTGTACTAAGTCTCATTGTTACTAACACTTTTAATATTTAATTTGATTCTTAACTAACCTAGTAAGTAAGTGCATTGTTACTAACAAATTATGGATGTATACGTATTATCCGAAATAAATTGTTTTTGAATTTTGAATTTGAAAGACCACGTCGAAGCAATTCATCTAAAAAAAGCAATATTGCTATTTGACATTTGTTTGCATTGCACACTTACTTTTATATGCGCAAATGTAAATTGTAACATTGCTTTTCTAGATGTATTGCCCTAACTATACAAAGCCTAAGTTTACAAACTCTACACGTGAAGCAAAATACTCACCTTACCCATTTCGGTGCTCCAAGAACTATACGCCTCAACGGCTGCAGAGGCGGAGATGGGAGCCATCGGTACGGCAATGCAGGACGCAAGGGGCATGTCACAGGGACTGTAACCTGGAACCTGACAGAGGGCAGCAGTAACTGTCAGTACTATTCAGAGGCAGAGGACAGGAGTCCTAGTATGGCTTTGTAATAGACTACTCTGGGCGCCATCCCACTCGCGTCAGACAGAGTACTGCGGGGCGGAAGGCAAGAGGGAAACCACTGCCCTATTTTTCCCTAAAAAAGTAGCATGGAGAGTATTTTACAGAAATGCTGCACCGACAAGAGCGTGGCTCTTAAATTGATGATGATGAAGAACTATATAAAAGAATGGCAATGAACAGTCAAAATAAATATGTTACCTTGCGCCCCATGGTGACGGAAGCGAAATAGTTTTTTCACCTTATGCTCATGTGATGGTAGCGAAACAGCCAAGCCATAATTTTGCCTGAAATGTAATTGGGCTTTGTATAGTTAGGGCGTGTAGACTTAGAAGCTCATCTTTTCTTTTTCGTAACTGATCCTTCAGACGGGATACACTCCACGTTGCTCCACATATTATAGCAATTTATCTCGAATTTTAGCTGGACAGTATGGAGAACTGTCAAAATTTAGGAACACTCAACAGTGCTACCGGCTACATTAGAGCTTCCAGTGATATCCTCAAGGTTAAGTTACAAAGTGCGAGCAGCTGATGTGACAATAGACCACTGTGCCTGTGTACTCGTATGATAGTAGCTCGACTCGCCTCCCACAGTCACACTATGCAAACTGCTGGCGTCGCAGAAGACAGCTACTATACCAGTGTACTGGTATAATTCGTTTGTATCATGTCGCCGAAACAAGAAACACAGTACCCGGCCTGGGCCCGAGCGTACGAGCTACTGTCATTTCGCAAAATCGTGCGAGTTGACGACCGAGCGGCGTGCGAGAGGTGTAGTGGGGGAAGGCAAGTAGCGAGTAAAAACAAAAAATGTTGAAGTAACTCGAACGCGAGCAACTGTCCCACTCACACATGACAGTAACTCGTATGATGCGGTCACACGTGCGTAGTAGCTGCACCTCAATAACTGACTCGGTCAGCTCGCATGTTAGCTCGCACTGTGTAACCTAGACTTCATTCACACTTACTTCATTCGCATTAGGCGCATGACAAGGCAGAATAACAATAGTTCCCTCTCAACTGTCCTCGGTTATAAAACCAAACCGCAGCGATTTCTTCCCTCTGGCGTTATGTCAACTGTTAATAAATTATGTTGTCGCAAGTATAAAATGTGTTATAAAGTCTTGAAGTCCGTTTTATTGGTTCACTGGGCTTCAGTGATGCAGGCATCACCAGCTGAACAGCTCCGCTGAATTATACAATGTATCGATTTATTATGGAACTGTTAAATTTACTGCAGCTCACTTTTAGGCACCTACTACAATGTTTTAATATTTGATATCATGTTATGAAAAGACAACCCGGAGTAGAGCAGATTTGTGGAGTAAGCTCCATACCTCGTACAGTGGATTGAGGGGAAGCCTGTGCCCAAAAGTGGGACGTATATAGGCTTTTCATGTTTACGTATGTTATAAAATGGCGTGTGTTTGTATTGTTACTGTGGCGTCCTCTAATAATAAATCCTTTTTTTCTTATAAAAATCGTAATTTGTCATTTTAAAGGCCTTGTCACTAGGACACCATAGTCCACACAACGCTATCGCCACCATCATAATGTATGGTGGGTATATGAAGTACATAATTATACCCACCTCCGGCAACTGAATCCCGAATAGGTACTTTCCAACCATGGTGTCCTAGTGAGACAGGGCCCTAACAGCTTACTTTATTCAAGCCAAATAATGGCCCCGATTCCTGCAGACACCGCCTAATTTTATTTTAGGTTATATCCGTCATTTTCGTATCCGTCGAAAAGGAAAGGGACGGATGATTCACAGCTCTTAATTTTAGAAAGAATGAGTAAATTAATGTGTCGGGTTATTGACTGACGTAAAATTTTTAGACGGTTGGTTTAGATTTGTGCTTAAAATTGACGTGTGTTCCATAAATTTTATGCTTGTCGATTACCCGTCCCTTTCCTTTTCGGCGGATAAGAAAAGGACAGATATAACTTAAAATAAAATTAGATGGTATTTACAGGAATTAGCACCAATAAATAGCATAATCAGAACACCTACATACCAAATACAATTCGGCGCCACGAAACAATTCCCGCGGATGCAACGCTAAGTGTCGCAGACTCAGCATATAATTAGTATGACTTGTCAATTAGTTCCGTTTAATATCTGCGGACTTCGTTCGTCGTGCGGACTGCGGACTATATTTTAAACCTGGTATTGATTTTTAGTTATCGTTTTGTCGGTAAGGCGGTATACATAAGTGCATTTTAAAATCAGACAATTCATAATCGAGCATTTGTTTTGCTCAGAAGTTCCTCAGAACGCCATAATCCACGCGATGCAGTCTAAAGCAAAAGCAAGCAAAAACAAAGATGCACTCAAAGATTAGCGTACAAACGCGCAGTGAGAACAAAAACATTAACGCAGCGGTTCTCTCTTGAATTAGCGCAGGAGTCGAGCAAAGAAGGTCTCTGTCTTTACTGCGGCTGACAACGGAACTCAGGAGATAACTCTGGGAACAGAGGCGCAGTTGGATGTCCGGAGCTGAGGCATCGAATAAACGATAATACTAGGTATAGAACGGGTTTAGTTCACCTTGTCATTTTTTTTTTTTTTGACGTGACTTATTGTAGATTTGCCGCAGATGGGGAGCGCTGAAGGCTCTCACCCGGTACAACGTTTAAAACAACAGGCCTGAGGGTGCCCAGTTGGGCGCGAACCTCGGCTCAGGGCGTCGTCTGAGAGGAAAAATATTTGAATGAATTAATCGTCCCTAGTGGGTCGATAGCGATTTTTTACATACTTAATTGGGTAGTTTCCTGCTAGCTCAAAGATCAATTATGAAATTCCGATTACGTACTAAATAAAGACAGGTCTAAATGTGGCAAAAACGTTTTCTTTTTTCTATTTAACTTATTAATTTTAATCAAGAAAAACGTAATAATAAGTCCGACATTTTGTCTAATCTGAACACCTGTGTAGCTTAGGAACTATGGCCAACGCGTTTCCGCTTACTGCCCCGTGTTCATAAACTGCCTATATACGTCCCACTGCTGGGCACAGGCCTCCCTTCAATCAACCGGAGGGGGTATGGAGCATACTCCACCACGCTGCTCCACTGCGGGTTGGTGGAGACACTGCCCCGTGTTACCGACGTCAATTGTTTTAATAATTGTACTGTAGATAGATAATTACTTATATTACATCATCTCCAGCATTATTACCCTTACGTTTTTCACAGGGTCCGCTTACCTAACCTGAAGATTTGACAAGTCCGGTTTTTTACAGAAGCGACTGCCTGTCTGGCTGTATGGGACATACCTAATAGTCTACCATTTATGGTCAGTCACATCTCTAGCGCGAGCAAGCCAACGCGTCTCAATGTTTGGATCTTGTAATTTAATTAATATCCTAAGTAATACAGTTCATTCAATTGTTTGTGTGGGGTTTTATTAAAATTACCAGCGCTCCCTACACTGGCCTTCCGACCCGCAAAGGGATAACCAGCCCAATACAGGTTAGGAAAATTACTTATATTACATCAAAAATATCTTTAAGCCGTGGATTATGATGCCCGTTTTGCAGTGCGGACTTGCCATCCATCGCAGAATCTTAAAGCGGTTTACTCTTAAGAAAACCACTCATTATGCCAGACAAAGCATTTGAAGATAACTGAAATAAACCTGGACTACCAGTAGTTAAGACGTCTTAAGGCGCTGTTTTATTTAAAATGCCATTTCTTCATTAGCTTATATTGCATTCCTAGTTAAAATGGCGACATCGAAGCGCTCATTTGTCGGGACAAGTTATCAAACTAAATATTATAAAATGAAGTAATTCGGTCAAAAAAAAATATAGTAGTGTACAGTCATGAACAATATCATGTACCCACTTTAGAACCCTGTCGCACTATCTTATTTGCCATTTAATGAAACTTACGGTTTTATTTGTCAAAAAAGTAAATGTGACATGGTTTCAAAGTGTATACATATTAGTACTCGTGACCGTACGTATAAAGAAATTATGCGTAGGTATACGTGCAATAGATGACTCTCTTTGATTCTCTCCAACAGCACGAGTAACTACGCACGAGACGAAATATTAATTGCCATCGAACTTCGAGTTGCAACATTTTTTTGTTGCTACAAACAATACCAATAGGTACAGAGAAAGCCTCGCGGCAAGTATAGTCCGAGTTGAAATATGACTGCCTCTTAATTCCAATCCGAGCCATAAACCGTGCCAGATTCAGCCGTTGTTTACATTGAAAGTCAGCTCACTGCATTCTGCACTTATTAACTTAGTTGTGTGCAAATGAAAAGTCTTGAGAATTGACTAAGTTGGAAGTGTAGACAATTACCTGTACCCACAGCTCTTGTCAAGCGGGGACGAGCAACACGCTCGTCATCAACCATTACACCATCGGGCCCTCCGCCCCCGGCGTCGGCTTAATCAGGATACGTAGATCGAAAGAACCATATTGAAGACTATAGAGAACCGGAGAGGAAATATGATTGGCCACCTGATACGACACGATTCATTTATAACAAACATTATAGAAGGAAAAATTGAAGGGAAGAGAGGAAGGGGTAGACCTAGGATAACATTTATGAAACAAATAAAAGAGAAGTTGCAGGTCGTGTCGTATCGGGAGGTGAAGGTTTTGGCGGGAAGAAGAGAGGAATGGCGGTTACTCCACCGACAAGAGCGCAGCTCTTAAATAGAGAGAGAGAGATCGAAAGAATTTCGCATGGACAGAAGGAGGACCCAGTGGAATGCATGGGATTAACTGTGTGAGAACTGATATTAGGCAGCTAAATTACTCAATTGTATAACAATATTTTATGTTTATTTTTTTAAAGAACGTCTAGGGCCCTGTACCGAGGTTTTTCTTGCAGCTTCTTTTCCCCGGCTATACAGGTTGTGAGAAGCTGCAGTAGTTTTAGGCGGATGAGACGTTCGTTATGTAAAAATTGACGATTCAAAATGTAACTATGTTACCTACTGAATAAAGATATTTTTGAATTTGAATTTGAATGTGAATAATGGTTAACACGCTCGTCCCGGTTTGACAAGAGCTGCATGTTCAAGTCCCGTCCGAATCAGAAAAAAAAATCATTTAAATTTTCTCTTTGTAAGTTTCCCTAAGCATGAGTAAGTGCTATAAAAACAAAAATCATTTAATAAAACATCTCAGTACAGTCAACATTAATCCATTTGAGTCCCAAAATTACTTAGGTAAGTGGATACTTAATTAATTTTGTTACCAACACAGTTGGCTATCTGCTCTGCCACAACCTACTTATATCACCATGTCATAGCTTTATAGTGAAAATCACGTCTTTGTAAAATCACATTCGGGTATGATATTTGTTAACAAAACCTCGCATTAGACAAGCTAGATTCAATGCAAGTACTTAAAAAAATATGTATTTATTTTATTTATTTATTTCTGTTTTTTTCCTACCTGTGGTAGCTTATAATTAGCCTTTATTTATTATTAAGATATTGATTGTGTAAATAATGCTGTAAGCTCCCCGAATAAAATAAAATAAATAAAGGAGAATGAGCGAAACTGGTCCAAGAACCTCCACTGATGAGACTTATATGTAATGAAAGCTTATGCTTTCCCTATGATTCCAGATTTTCTTCCAGATTCCATAACTAGATACATCATTATTTATGTAGACCTAGTTATTCAGCAACAAATCCGGAATCGATTTTAGTCCCCCACTGTATTTTATCACATTTTTAGCCAGGACAAACATGGATGTAGAAAAAGAACCCCGGGACAGAATCTGATAGAACTTTGCCAGAATCATAGGGACAGCATAATCTTTCATTACATATAAGTCCAAGACCCTCCACTGATGAGACTTATATGTAATGAAAGATTATGCTGTCCCAAATGTGCCCATTGTCATTTATTTTCAATTTTTACATTGGTGCAAGTCCGGTACCGGGATTCTAATCGGCGCTCCCAATTTAAGAAGCAAGCCGTGTACCACACAGTGAGTCAAAGAACTTTGTAATATGAACTTTATGAACGAAAGGTCATAAAGACCCGTGACTACATTAAAGACACGTTTAAACCATCTTTACATCTTTCCGTCATTTTGGCCCAAGAGGCAATTTACTTTATCCTCAAATTATAATTAAACGACACCCGCCCGCTAAAAGGCTATAATATCAGTTACAATGAAAAACGCGAATATATTTATCACAAAGCAGCATTAATCACAAAATGATATTTATTTCAAGCGTTCGTTAACTCTGCTAATTGCGACGTCCCCGTCGTTGCTTCCAGACATAAATTATTACTTAGTCCAATCCATACGAGCCGGGCGAGAACCTCCGGTCTCCCGTCTTAGATTTAAGGAAAAAGAAAAACATTTTTTTGAGAAAATCGCTTCTGCAAAAACCAGGACCTGTCTAAAATAGGACCTGTCAAAAACCGGGCCTATCAAAAACCAGACCTGCCAAAAACCGGACCTGCCAAAAACAGGAGCTGTCAAAAACCGGGCCTGTCAAAAACCGAACCCGTCAAATCTTTGGGTTAGGCAAACGGTCCTTGTGGAAACAGGATAACGCTAGGTAGATGTTGATGGTCCGACGCGGTAGTGGCGTCGTCGGGCCGAACGGGGCACCAACGCAAAGCGCTCTGCTATTTGATGAAAACGCATCCGATTATACACGCTTGTCACTTGCATCGCTCCTGTATCTTGTACAGTTGGACAGCGGGACGTCCCCGGGAATTACTTAATGAACTACCGGGTATCACTGCGCACTGCTGTTATTTGATAACCCTGCGCTTGTTAGCTCCGTCGCGCGCTGTTGCGAACGCTTACTTAGCTTACACTTCAGTGTATAGGTTTTAATCTTAAGTACCTATCCTTGCCTTGAAAACTTGGTCAAATATTAGTGGGGCCACTGTCCACTTAACAAACATCTATACAGTCCACTTAGTAATATTGTAGTCTTGCGTGTGTTCAGATAATAAATAAAATCCAACTGAGATCCAATTGAGAGAAGTTACACGACACTTAATCATTATTACAAATAGGTACGTTAGGTAGATCGATCATAACACGATAAACAGGTGGATGTACATCTATCGCAAGATGAACAAAGTACCCACGCCTCATCGAGCTTTCTGTTAGACCAACTATGTTAAAAATGCACTTAAGATTAATAACTCATTGGTTCAAGTCCGGTACCGGGGTTTGAACTGCCGCTCCCCGATTGAGAAGCAAGCCAGTGTCCCACAGAACCACAACGAAAAAGGCAACGTTCTGAAACTTTACACAGAACTGAATCTTCCAATATTTTTCCTACAGCCTGCAACAAAGAACCGTTGCTAATGAAGTCATTGCTTTCCATTCAATCATCTTTCATTCAATCAAATTACATCTTCCTTCCTTCTGGGCCAAATGAGCTTAGGAGCTTTAGTAACTTGAGTTTCCTTAAATCAATGTAGGTATTGTCGTCCCTTATTAACTTAGATGTGAATGTCCATTCGGGGAATATGAAAAGAATAAGGCTTATAAACTTCATCATCACTAATTTAAAAGCCACGCTCTTGCCTTCCGCCCCGCAGTACTCTGACGCGAGTGCGATGGCGCCCAGAGTAGTCTATTTCAAAGCTGTACTAGGACTCCTGTCCTCCGCCTCTAAATAGACACTACTAACAGTTACTGCTGCCCTCTGTCAGGTACCAGGACATGTCAGGGCTCATTTGATTACATCACATCACTAATGTAAGAGCCACGCTCTTGTGGGTGTGGCGTTCTCCATGATGCCATACTTTTTAGGGAAAAATAGGTCAGTGGTTTCCCTCCTGCCTTCCGCCCAGCAGTGCTGTCTGCCGCGAGTATGATAACGCCCAAAGTAGTCTATTTCAAGACCGTTCTATGACTGATATCCTCCGCCTCTGAAGAGTACTGACAGTTACTGCGGCCCTCTGTTAGGTTAGCTTTCCTTTTTCGGCGGATAAGAAAATGACGGGTATAACTTAAAATTAGAAGGTGTCTCGCCAGACCTTTACGAAGCCACTGACAATGCCGTAAGCGTGGCCAATTATTGGTCAGCAAAAATTTAGTTTCGATCGCCATCGACTCGCAAAGAAGGTGTCTGCAGGAATCGGGGTCATTATAAACTATATTGCAAAGGCCACGACTTAAAGCGTATAGTTGAATGATATTTTATTAGTCAGTGGTAGCAGAGCCGTGTAAGTGAGCTATGACCTTTACACATGCTAATACTTCTTCAGCATTATGCTAAAGACTACTTCCCTAATTCTCTAGGTTTCTGCAAGTTGGCTAACACCCAGGTTTTGATAAGGCTGTGACACAGGCTCACAGGCCTAGCTGATATGTGAGCAAACGAGAATTTGATTGCCCCTTCGAAACGGGAGGGGTTCCTTTTTCTAAGTAAAATTCTGGCGGTAAGGCACCTCGATTATATAAGTAGTAGACTTGCGAAATTTCTAAATATGTAGGTATTTGTTTTGTTTATATCATTATTATTTTGAATATTTTTATGTATGGAATTATTATTTATTTTTATTCATTTTTAGAGCTCGCAAGTTTGGCTCAATTATTAGTTACACATACATACTTACATACATAACCTCACGTCTATTTCCCACCGGGGCAAGCAGAGACTTAGTATACTTCTATAAATATCTACTTCTTTTGCTTCCTCCACATTCATAAATCGTTTCAAACACCCGCGCTGATTTCAAAGTAAAACCCTGTCGCACTATCATATTTGGCATTTAGTGAGACTTACGGTTTATTTTGTCAAAAAAGTTAATGTGACATGGTACCAAAATGTATATATTAATGCTCGTGACCGTATTATGTCATTTAAATACATATATAAGTACAAAAACTCACGTCTATTTCACACCGGGGAAGCAAACTATGGAATTCCATTTGCTTCAATCCTGACTCAGTTCTCTTGCTTCCCCCACATACATAAATCGTTTCATAGGTACATCGAAAGGAACCGAATGACGAATTATTATGTAAGATTCGTCTTTATCGGATCCTATGGAAGGACGTCGATACTAACGTATAATGAGGCATATACAAATGACATCGAATAATAATGTATAATAATCTAAATTAATAATCTAATGACATCAGTGTGACCTATTGCGCTGTATGACGAGAAAACAATATAAAAAAGCGCCCAAGTGCGAGTCGGACTCGCCCATGAAGGGTTCCGTAACAGCAAGTAACATAATATAAAAGTTACACACTGTACTTACGCACCAATTAGTTTTATCTTTCCTATACTTGAGTTGATTGAATGAAAAGTGACTGTGACATACGGACGGACGGACAGACATGACGAATCTATAAGGGTTCCGTTTTTTGCCATTAGGCTACGGAACCCTAAAATCTAATACACAAAATAAACAATGAATAAAAAACGATGTCAGTAAGGCCCTATATAGGTACATTTTCACTTTTGCACTCCACAAAAAGCTATAAGGCCAGTCTTAGACGATTAAAGTCACTAAGATTCCTAAATCACTGGGCTATCAGCTGGCGATGCGCCAATGCCAGTTTAAAATGCATTCCATTACGCCCTACGATGCCTGCGATCAATCTTCAGACGGGACTACTCATACAAACTAAATTCCAAGATAGGATAAGCTTTTTCAAAAGATTTTTTTTTTAGAAGATTTTTTTTTTTTTAGCGGGCTTGAGTTTACGAAAGGTCCCTCCGGACCCACCGTACTTCTTGCTGTACCTGACCTGGCGTTGACCTATACTATCACAGTAGCGATTTTTCTCTTGACGCGGCATGCACGGCGCGGTATCATCGCGATTTTTGATCGCTGCGGGTACGGTCACGAGTACTAATATGTATACACTGTGAAACGCTGTCACATTAACTTTTTTTACAAATTAGACCGTAAGTCTCATTAAATGTCAAATATGGTAGTGCGACAGGGTTCTAAAGTGGGAACATGATATTGCTCATGACTGTACGCCGCGATCTCGTTCCGCCAAGAAATTCGTATACTTCATACTTCTCACAAACCCGCATCAGTCTTCTCAAGCCGCAGATCGCTATAGAAAGTTAATTGATTTTTTTTTCGTTACTAGAGAATGATTATTTTTTACATATTTTCTGTTTCATTGTACAGGTAATATTTTGAGAATAGTACTATAATATTTTGCGAACGTAATGTTTTGCGAATGTAATATTTTGAGAATATAATATTATGAGAACGAAGGAAATTGCTAGTGTAGCCTTACTGTTTTTCGATATGGAGTGAGCCTAAAGGTGCGTATAAACTTGAGCATTCACTTGTAATGAGCATTTGTACGAATGTTACAATACGAGAAAAATACGAGAACATTTTAGCGAGCATTCTATCTAGCGTTCTTGCTCATGAAAACATTCATAGCTATGCTTGGCTCGGCTCGTTGTTCAGTTCGACAAATACATAATTATAGAAACGGCGAATGCTCGACATTCTGTTACAAGTGAATGCTCATATAGGCAGTTTTTATCCTCATTGAAACTAGCTTGTATATTACGAGATTTGTTTAACTATTATTGTATTGGATTTCACTGGTTACTTGGATTCATTGTACCATGCCTGGATTGGTAGGAAAAATTACCTACTTAGTTAAAAAAGTCGTAATTAAAACTACGGTGCGGAGGAGCTCGGTGGCGCAGCGGTTAACGCGCTCGGTATGCGATTGTTGAAGTTAAGCAACTTTCGCAAAGGCCGGTCATAGGATGGGTGACCACAAAAAAAAAAGTTTTCATCTCGAGCTCCTCCGTCCTTCGGAAGGCACGCTAAGCCGTTGGTCCCGGCTGCATTAGCAGTCGTTAATAACCATCAATCCGCACTAGGCCCGCGTGATGGTTTAAGGCCCGATCTATCCATCCATAGGGAAGGCCCGTGCCCCAGCAGTGGGGACGTTAATGGGCTGATGATAATGATGAATTAATTACTACTACCTAAAAGCTGGTAACCTGCATAATGAATTATAATTCACACAGAATGAATTACGTAATACTCTTTTCACTTTTCTAGGCAATCGTAGACGGTTCAAGTTATCTGGATTCGTCTAAATCACTAGATATCAGTTGGCAGGACGCCAGTTCAGACGGTTAAAAATTCATCCCCATTAAATCGCCCTTGAGAAAACTTTAGACGAACCAAATGTATGTTATGGAAGTAGGTATGCTAAACTAGTTATCTTAGTCACTATGCTAGAAGAAGGCGTTTGTGCAACGTAATACTAAATGAAATTAGGAAGGAAAACTTCTACGTGACAGTCGAAAACAACAGTTGTTGATCATGTAACCAAGCAACACTCGATAAAATTTATTCACGGTCATTTTATCGGTTACATTGTCCGGAAAAGATGATTCCGTGCTTCGAAGGGCACGGTCCCGGCTATTAGCCCACTCGCAGTGGCGCAGCGTAGTGGAATATGCTCCATACCCCCTCCGGTTGAATAAGGGGAGGCACAGGCACAGGCCCAGCGGTGGGACGTGTATAGGCCGTTTATGTTTTATCACACCCCGAGCACTTCATACAAACAACCTCGTTTTACACAGGCACCACACATTGACATTATCGTACAGGCGCATCTGTGTGTGTGTGACGTCTGACGCCATACGAATCAAGTCTAAACTGTGTTCAAGGGGGGTGAGGTAAACCTGGCCCAGACGCTGGTGGGGAGCGGGGAGTTGACGTAGTATTATTTCGTGGAATACCTCAACTTGCTGCTCCCTTCAAATCTCAGTTATCCAGGTTTCACTGTAATAGGCACGCGGGAAGTGAAACCCATACAAGCTCATGAAAAAGCTTTTAAAAGAATATTGCGAATATGTTACAGTCTGCGACGTAATTTAAATTCATAAGCAGGGGAACGGAAAATGATTACCTTGCATGCGGGGAATATTGATATGGTGCCTGTTTAGCCTTTATTAGCACTTGTTCGGTATCGCGTTTCGCAGTCTTGCAACGACTGATGGATATTATGTTTTATGTGTGTTCGAATGACAATATTTTATGTTTATTTTTTTGTAAAGAACGTCTGGGTCCCTGTGTTGAGGTTTTTCTCGCAGTTTCTTTTCCCCGGCTAAATAGGTTGTGAGAAGCTGCTGTAGTTTTAGGCGGATGAGACGTTCGTTATGTAAAAATTGTCGATTCAAAGTGTAACTGTTACCTACTGAATAAAGATATTTTTGAATTTGAATTGAATTTGAATATTACATACAACATCGTCTCCTTAGAGTGAAAACCACGTAACCGCGATGTCCTTCCTGATTTCCTTCAACAAACCCTCGATTTCATTCAATAGGAAAGTTTCCAACTAGTCAAATCAGTTACTTTTTACTAAACGAAATTACTATGGAATTCGTATGAAAAAGCAAACAGTGACGTCATAGAAAAACGTGATAAAATTTCGGACTTATTATTAAGTTTTCTTGATTAAAATTCTTAAATAAATTATATAGACAAAAAAAATATTTTTCGTTAATTTTAGATCTGTCTTTATTTAGTAATCAGAATTTCATAATTTATCTTAAACCTAGTAGGTACACGACCTAATTAATTTCATTCCTGATAAAAATTGAGAATATTATTTTTTACCTGGATCGAAACTAGCCTGTCTAAGTATTGCGAGGTTTTGTTATCAAAAATTACATCCGAATGTGCTTTTTCAAAAAGGCGCTTAAGTGGTTTTGTCTATAAGGGCCAGGTCACACGGTGCGGCATCGGACCCCACCGCATTACTTCGCACCGCACTGGCGGCCACACGAGCAGTGCGTCGGCGCCGCTGCGGCACTACACTGCTTGCACCCCTCCCGCCTCGTCTGCCTCGCGCCGCTGTCCGGTGCGCCTGCGATGCGGCGCCGGAGCGATGCCGGTTTTTTTTTTACTTATTGTAGATTTGCCGCAGATGGCATTAACTACTTGGCCGGACAAATGGAGAGCGCTGAAGACTCTCACCCGGTAGGTACAATGTTTAAGACAACAGGTCTGAGGTAGTCCAGTTGGGCGCGAACCTCGGCTCAGGGCGTCGTCTGAGAGGAAAAATATTTGAAAGAATTAATTGACCTTAGTGGGTCGCTATCGATAAGCGCTGATTGAGGGAAGTCGTAGACCACGCCGGCGGGGTCGGTATCGGGGTCCTGAAGTGTTTGGTGTCGCGAGCTGATTGGCTGCCTATATGGCTAGAGTAATCAGGTCGTCGGGATCGTATATTACGTCCTTCGGGAGCGGTGCCGGACGTACCGTATATTACCATACATTTTCATATGTAGGAAACCGTTGCGGCATAGCTCAGGCGCCGCGCCGGAGCCGCACCGCACCGTGTGGCCCGGCCCTCTGGCATCGACATTTTTACTCAATAACACGACGATACGATAAAAAACATCCCCTTCGGCCGCCATCGCAACCACGTTTCGCAACCAGTTGCAAAGGAAGAATTTTACTTCTTTGTTGGCAACTAGTTGTGAATGAAGAATGTTTTTCAGTTGCGAATATGGAATCCTTAGACCATTGTGTAAGCGGAATGTGGGGGAAATAAAATACCTCTTTCGAATTGTAAAACAATTTATTTATTTCCTCTATAATTTTCGATAAGATCTAACAGTTATGTTTGCTTCATCAATTGCAAATCACTATTGTGATTTCGAGGACTATCCCTAAGAGTGATCGAAACATTTTCTGAATATTTTTATAGATCCATACGTCGATCTCATGTAAAATATGGACTGAGAAAAAATACTTACTAAATAAATTTTCGTATTTTTAAGGCAAGTTTTCCTTAATTGGCAACACTGATAATATTTAGCCACACGGCAGTAAGAATGTCTGGGACAGCCAATGACAAACTGCAACAAATAATGCCACAGAAATATAAAAAAATTGCAAAATATGTCCCTCTTTATCCAAAATTGCATTTTCATATACATTATGCTAAAATTGCCGTAACAATATTGCTTTATCGTATACAATCACATTTGTTATATTGCTAACATTTTTTTGATTATCAACGGAGGCCACCCTATGGACATTCAGATTTTGGCAAAAGGTCATTAAATACAAATAGCAATCAGATTTTTTAAATATGTGATAGTAACCATAGACACATCACCACACACATATCATAGAGACATTTTTGACGTGACTTATTGTTGTAGATTTGCCGCAGATGGCATTAACTACTTGGCCGTATTAATGAGCAGCGCTGAATGCTCTCACCCGGTACAAAATTTAAAACAACAGGCATGAGGGTGGCCAGTTGGGCATGCACCTCGGGTCTGGACGTCGTCTTTGGAGATCATATTTGAAAGAATTAACTGTGGCGGGGTCGTTATCGGGGTCCTGAAGTGTTTATTGTCGCGAGTTGATTTGGCCTCCTCTATAGCTAGAGTAATCGGGTCGTCGGGAAAATCATAGAAACGAGGGAGATAGATATATCAGTAATAAATTACACGAGACCGCATGTCGCCTGTTAACGTCTAGCATGAGAACCGGCCGCACTGAAACATTTGTGGCTGGACCGCTACATAAATTTACCCGCCGTTCATTGCGTAGTAACACAAGCGCTAGTTTTGGTTCCGCGATAGCAAAGAAGCAACGAATGATGTGTAAAGTTTTATAATACGTTCGTTGCCTGATATGATATAATATGATCGTTTTGTGCATACGTCGTCTCCCGCGGCGTCTCTGTAAGAAACACTCTATGGTGTGACCCTTTTTATGTGTCCGTGTATACATGTGAATCCTATAAAACTGATATAATAAGTATATACGATACTATCGTCCATAAATTACATGATATTTAATTACATAACATAACTTATTTATCAAATTGTTACTTTAGCTCTGTATCAATGAAATCGCTATACAATATCGACACAATAGCTAACTGTACATCCTTTCAAAGCTTAATATATTCGAGCGTTAAAAAAATAAATAAAATTTATATTTATATACGAATACATACACAACTACATATATGTAGTCCGTAATTTACAATATTTCAAATAAAATCTAGTTTCTTAACGAGTCTTATGCAAAATGTTGAATGTAATTTGAATTGTACAACGAAAATCATCAATCAACAAATGTGCTTATCTAAAGGAAATTTCATCGTTACTATATTGTATTTTTCTCACACAACATAATTCCATCCATATTCTTGTATTTTATTCTTAAAGAAATCATTCATGCAGTGTAATTTATCATATTATGTGGCTTCAATATTTTTGGTACAAACAAACAATTTAGAAATAATATCCAAAATTTAATATCACTAAATCAGTATTCTTACCAATCCATTCCATTGATATATTTCTAAGGCCATTTTAAAAGTTAAGATAAAGTCAGTAATATTATTAATTTAGACTTTAATAGTACAAGAATGGCAACTAGACATTTTTATCCATAATTATTATTTATTAACACATGAGGAAGGATTTACATAAAACCTAGTATATTCGTGTGCAGTAGTGTTGCCGATCGATAGTCGATAGTAAAGATGTCGATTGTATTGATAGCTACTATCGAAGATACAGAAGAGAGATACTATCGAAGCTCAAAGAATCAAATCTATCGATTACGTCATCATGGTAGTTGATGCAATAGAAAACTTACAAAAAGGTTTATATTAAATCTTTACAATAAAATACGGCGAATCCACTTCAAATCAATTTATTTGCAAAAGAGCACACGTACATATCAGTGTCGCAGAGAGAAGGGATATTTTTTTTATAAAGTTTATGGCCTGGAAATAAAAGGAAAAATGAGACGCCCGAGTTGCCATACATAAAAAAATAATTTCCAATATGCTGGGGGGCAAATTATTGATAGTTTTTTTTTTTGCTAATGAAAACAAAAAAATGTTTACTGGTCCAAACACCTTAACTATTGGCATAGTTGGATCATAGCAGAAAAAATATCAATTTTAAAGCACTCCTGGTACTCACAATAGTTACAATCTGTGCTATATAATGTTGGGTACTGGCAGAATATTAGTGTTGCTGAGAGTGCGTACTTATACTATACTCTTAGCAACAATATGCTGAATCAGTCCCATTTCCACGGGCAGTGTTAGTACTTTTGTACCCTTCAATGTTCTGGGAAGAAAGTTATTCTATTCTATAAGTTTTGTTTCTGTAATTTCGATAGTATCGATACCATGGACAATACTGCGCTATGTCGACACTATCGTCAGGGTTCGAGCTGTCGATAGTATCGATGTGATGCTCTTTTTAGATAAAAACTATCGGTTGTAAAACTATCGATAGTTCAGTAACACTAGTGTTCAGTATGTGTTCTTCTTCTTCTATCGTGTGGGTTGTGAGGTGAATTACCAACCTCATCAACCCGAGAGCAGAAGAAGACTATGTTTTGTTTTGACTTTTTGTATTCGAATTCTGCCTAGAGTACTCGCCACGACTGAAGTGCTGCGGATTTTAATGGAACTAAATGACAAGTCATAATAAATCTATGCAGATAAGCTTCGCATCTATCAGACTTGAGTGGTACCTATAACTAAGAGATTCAGAATCGTAGTTTTTTAATCCAAATATCTTTCCTATCATATTGTTGAAATGTTAGTAAAGATTTTTGTTTTTAAAGCACTACCCGTGCTTAGGGAAACACACAAAGAGAAAATTAAAATCGAAAAAATCTGACTTGAAACCGCAGCTCTTCTTTTATTTTTCGATTTAAATTTTCTCTATGTTAGTAAAGCACGCTTAGTTTGTGAATAACAATATAGGTACTATTTTATTTTCGTAAATATATTATATACAATTATTATTTATTATGTATGTCATATTTTAAGAATACGGACTGTAATGTCCTTGAAATAAATTTTATTTCGCTCTAACGTTTTTTGACGAAGCCGTATATTTTTGTAACCTCAGTTTCGAAGTTATACATCCTTTTACAATAAATAAATAACACGGTGAAAATCTTTATTTATCTGTTGAGAGAGTAAAACTCACTGGCAAAAAATATATTCAGAATTCGAATACTTACTGGACAATGCGGCGCACTGTATCGCTCTAAATTTTAATCTGTTCTATTATTAATAAAATTAAACACTTTATTGCACACAAATTTAAAATACGTTTACAGAAGGAACTTATTCTTATTAATCGTGGTACAGTACAGCCTATTCTCTAATATTATAGTATTAATAGGTGTGTATTATTTATAAAAGTCGACAAATTCAGAAATGATTTTTTTTTCAACTCAATTTTGTTTCAAAAACTCATCACCTCCCTAGCGTTATCCCGTATCCACAGGGTCCGCTTACCTAACTTGAAAATTTGACAGGTCCGGTTTTTTTACAGAAGCGACTTCCTACCGGACCTTCCAACCCGCAAAAGGAAAACCAGCCCAACAAAGGTTAGGTCACATACCTGTGAAACGCATTTCTCGGGTATGTGGACTTCGATGTTTTCCTTCATAGCTGAGCACGTGTTTATAATTTATGATTCAAATGAGTTCGAAAACAAATTCATTGTTTTGATAAAAAAAATGAATTAATAAAATACTAATGCAATGAATTGAACAAACAAAACATAAGCTCACGACTATATCCCAATTGGGGTAGTCAAGAGGTACTTCCATCGTAATGAACTAAGTACCCGAGCTCTGTTAGACTTTCTGCGATGTTTTATTGATTATGTTGAATATTTATTTAGAGCGACCCAACACATGCCATGTCCAGTCATGAGCAATATAATGTACCCACTTTAGGACTCTGTCGCACTATCATATATGACATTTAGTGAGACTTACAGTTCAATTTGTCAAAAAAGTTAACGTGACATGGTACCAAAGTGTATACATATTAATGCTCGTGACCGTCCTTGTATCTTATTTTAAAGCTACATTATAGGAAATATTAGATAATGCCCCAATTCCTGCAGACACCTACTAATTTTATTTCAAGTTATCCCCGTCATTTTCTTATCCGCCGAAAGGAAAAGAGACGGATGATTGACAACTGTTAAATTTAAAATGAATGAATGAACAACCCGTGCGAATAAAATAGGCATCTCGCTAATATGCAACCCGTGGGCCTTTAAGGTGATGCATTTCAGTCAGCTAGGTAACGCTGCGTCAGCAGATGGCGTTACTTCTGCAGTTTTCGTATTTTTTTCCATTTATTCGTTTAGTGTTGAGTTCTGACCCAGTAAAATGTTAGGTGGCGAAATCTTACATACATTATCTTTAAGTTAAGCTACAATTTTGAAGTATTTACTGCAGATATCATATTAAAACATTGCATCAAAAGTTGGTGTCATTTCAATTTGTGTACAAACACGAAGCTGTCACACACACATGCGAACTAGGTTAGCTATTAAAAGAGATGCATAATTTGAAGTCTACTTCTAACTTCTAAATGGCGCATTTGGTAATGCAGTCGCCGCCGTTCTTAAGTTTCACGGTTCAAACCCAAGTGCATATTTTAATTGTTTTTACTTTTTGTATTTTTTTTGCAATTGAATTTGGCGAACCCGTCTATTTGTTACGGAATTTTCAAAAAGTTTCACTTTTACCAATAATATTATAATTATACAATAATGTACTTTGCACTAAAGTACCTTCCGTAATTTCCGTATTTTTTATTTTGTAAAATTCTAACAGGCATTAATCGCATCAGTGAACACGCGGCTAACTAAAAAACTACCTACTGAACGGATTTTCATACGGTTTTCACCAATGAGTAGAGTAATTCATGGGCGTGCTTTAGGGTATATAGGTAATTTATACAAGTATTTTTTTTTTGTATAAAATGGTTCAAAAATGATGATGAATGTCAAACATAATTATCGTTACAAATATAGCCGACTTGGAGCTTTCGGCGAAAACGCTGCCTGAGCCCATTGAGATATAACAAAACAATGTATGGTTGAATTGTTCCTTTTTTGTAGGTCTACCGAAAAGTCCACAATATGTCATAATAATTATATTGTGTATAAAGAATTGTGTATATGTATTGTATGATTTTACAATTAATAACGATCACAGTACAGTAATAATAAGGTAGATTTTTCCTAAATTGCGTCGGTTCAAACTTTGTCGCATCGCGTTTGAAAGATGTAATAGCGCTTCAGGACGTCCCGCAAGCACGGCGCTGATATCGCAGTATCCGCATATAATTATTATGACTTGTCATTTAGTTCCAATAAAATCCGCGGGACTTCATACGTATGTCAGTGACAGCTGGTGATAGCATGCGGGACACTTAGCAGCTAATCGAATTCTATGTTGTTTTCGCGCCCAGTCCAGACGACTTGCAGCGCATTTCTGGACTTATATTTACGCTTGGTGTTTATTGTTAGATTAGTTAGTTCAGGTTAGGACGTCTTTTTTTAACGAGGACGTTAAAAAAGACGAGGCTGGGACGTATTGAAATTATTTCCATATATACGCGGCCTGAAATGGGTTGTTTCGCAGACCTAAACTGGTTGCTGTCGAACTTATTATCACGTTTTCTTGATTAAAATTCATAAATAAGTCAAATAGAAAAAAGATTTTCGTTAGTTTTAGATCTGTCATGATGTCTGTGATGTTTGTTTATTATACATAAGAATTTCAAAATTTATCTTATTTTTTTTCCCAAAGGGCAAGGCAAAGGGAACTATGCCCATACAGCCATGTCTTGTGTTTTTTTTTTCTTGATGATGATTAATGAAATGATGAAACCTAAGCCCCCACCCTCGGAGCAGACTCCTACTCCGAACCCCAAACGAAGTAAGCGGCTTGTTGGCGCAAAGCGAAAATAGATAGGTACACTTTGTTTATTGAATATTCCGATTTAATAATACTATCGGGAATGTTTTCCGACTAACTTAATGTGATCATTAACCACAAAACACCACTTCGTATTGATTATTTAGATTATTCAATGAAGAAAGCAACCTTCCCGTTCCCGGTCCCACCAAAAAGTCCGCGGCAAAGAGAATATAAATAAATCTGTATGTTGGATGGAAAAACAATTAATTATAAATGACTACTATTTAGGCCGGCAAATGCAACAACTTTTTTTTTGATTTGGTTTTCCCCAAGGTTTTCCCCGAAGGGTAAGGCAAAGGGAACTATGCCCATACAGCCATTTCATTTTATGTATTGTTTTTTTATTATAATATATGTCCTCTTTTAAAACACGGTACTTACCCATTATTTAAAAATGTTTAAATAATATGCGTTAAAACAAAAATATTTTTGCAATATTCCTTTTCTAAGATTGTAGTATTTTTAGTTTTTTATTTATTCATACAAAATCTCTTTATAAATTGTCACTGACATTCTATTACACTTGTCAAGTAGTCAAAGCCTTTAGAGAAAAAAAAAACTATCACGCACACAAACTAACATTGACACCACTACACGCTCAGCAAATACACTGTAATCTGCACCACTACAAATGTAGAATTGATCAAAATTGAGGGTCTGAAATATGGTACTTCTCGTATTCGGACCCTAAATTTTTGTTAGTTTGCGAAAATAATACACCAAAATATTACTATTTATCGGTTTTATAACAATATTCCTCTATCCGTTTTCCTGTAGCACTGCATCAACTTTTGTATGGAAAACGAATCACCTTAAGCCCGTTCTTGCTACTGTGTACAGTCATGAGCAATATAATGTACCCACTTTAGGACTCTGTCGCGCTAACATATTTGACATTCGGTGAGACTTACAGTTCAATTTGTCAAAAAAGTTAATGTGACATGGTACCAAAGTGTATACATATTAATGCTCTGACGTGGGCGATTGCTCCATCCTGAGGCACTGGGTACAAGCGCATGTGCTGGTGCCTGGTGCCCCCGGAGGGAACAAGCGGTATAAAAGAATAAGAATAAAATAAATTTATTGCCAGTAACAATTTACATTTGCTATAAGAACTAGGTAATTATGAATACTACGAATACGGGCAAAAGGAAATGGCTCAGCTTGTACTGTGATGGAGTCAATATGAATTAAAGTAAAATTTCTTTACTTTTTAAATTGTGTGTTACTAACATAGTTTTTCTAAGTCTTTTGTACTAACTCTATATGGGCCTTAGGGTCTGAAATAAAGATTATTTTTTTAATTCTGTCGGGTTATTAGCCAATGTAAAATTAGGAAAAGGTTGCTTAAATTTCTGCCTAAAATTAAATTAATTTCCATGGCGAATAAAATACATTTAGCATCTTAATATTATTATACATGCAAAATTTTTGTAAATAAATTTTGCGATAAAAATGTAATTGCCGCGTGTTCTAATCTATAAATTTTATGCGTATCGATTACCCGTCCTTGTCCTTTTCGGCCGATAAGAAAATGCAACCCGCAAAGTAGCATGGAGAGTATTTGGAAAATGCTACACCGACAAGAGCGTGGCTCTTAAATTGATGATGATGAAGAAAATGACAGGTATACCTTGAAATAAAATTAGACGGTTGTGTACTGGAATCGACACCAATATATCACATATACACATATTTTATATGATTTTCTTAAATGAGTAGATTTTCTTAAAAACCATAGGAAATAAAATATCAAACAATAAGTAAAATGTTTTAAATTTCAATTTATTTTATGTTACTGACGTAGAATATTATCGATTTTAAAAATTATTTTACTTTTTTATACACATTTTTTAATTTATTTTTAGCAAAGTATTTTTATCGTAGTTGCATAAGTGCATTACATTGAAACTTTTTCGTTTTTTTTTTATAATTTCGTGACACACAATTTTATAAATTAACAGCAAAAAAATACCTCAAAATACAAAATGTACAGACAACAAGTTTTCTTTTAACGGCAAACCTATATCAACTTATTAAAAGAACAAAAAAATACACGATATTTGGAAAATTCATTTCCATTGGGAATAAAATACAGTTAGCGTCTTAATATTATACACGCAACATTTTTGTAAAGAAACTTTGCGAAAACAATGTTAACTTCATGTCAATTTTTATTGGTTACTAGTTGTCAATTTTAGGAAGACTGTTCACTTATAAGCTTTATCTTTAACTTCTACTATCATGTGCTAATGTGATAAATACTTCGTATCATGTGGTTTCCAAGATTTGTGCCAGGTTAACGCTTTCACGGGCAGATACCATGGTTCAGTGATGGTTCATAAAAAGTAGTACGACAATTTGGAATCGGAACGTCCGTAGACGTTGCCCCCTATTACATAAGACTTAAACATAGCTCGCGAGGAGTGAGTGTACTATACACATACGCCTACCCCTTCGGGGTACATGGCTGTATCCATGTGGGGTCGATGGCCGACTTCACCAGCCACGCTATCAGGGTTATTCTTGAGCCGCCAGACGCCTAACACTACTTTGAATGAATTTGCATCGCACGTAAAGGTACAGTCATGAGCAATATCATATGTACCCACTTTAGAACCCTGTCGCACTATCATATTTGACATTTAATGAGACTCACGGTTTCATTTGTCAAACAAGTTAATATGACATGGTTTTAAAATGTATACATATTAGTGCTTGTGACCGTACATATACCCATATATACCAGGAGGGTTAAAAAGGCCTCATCGAAGCAATTCACCTAAAAGAAGCAATATTGCTATTTGACATTTGTTTGCATTGCGCACTTACTTTTAATCCTCCTGGTTGTCATATGATGACCAACTCGCAACCAGTCTGGGGGTTTGGAGCAATTCTTTAAAACAATATTGCAGTTTGTCATTTTTGACACTGCGCTCTTTTATATGCGCACATTTAAAATTACAATATTGCTTTTTTTAGATAAATTGTATTTCAAAAAACCTTTGGGCGTTAAAACTTTGAATACACAAATGTCTTCCTAAAATATCAACCTAATAACATTATGTTTCAACCAGCAATTTAGATAGGCATGTACTCCCTTATTTGCTGCAACGTCTCCGGATCCGTGGTCTGCACCAGCCGCTGGAACGTCTCCGCGCCCACTTGGCTCTTCAAGGTTTCCAGCTGGAAAACGAAACAGATTTTGGAAAGGTATGTCTTTAAGCGACCAAACAGCTCGCGACAACAAGTACTTTAGGACCCCGACACCGACCACGCCGATGTGGTCGACGATTCTGCGCTTTCATATCAGCCCACTAGAGTCGATTAATTCTTTCAGATGACACCCTGAGCCGAAAACTGGGCCTTCTGGCCTGTTGTCTAAATTTTGTACCGGGTGAGAGCCCTCAGCGCTGCCCCTTTATCCGGCCAAGTAATTAAATGCTATATGCGACAAATCTACAATAATTCCCGTCGAAAAACATACATGTATACATAAACTCACGCCTATTTCCCACTAAGATAAGCAGAGACTATAGAATTCCATTTGCTTCGATCCTGACACACTTCTCTTGCTTCCTCCACATTCATCAATCGCTTCATACACACACGCCGGTTCAGAGTAGATCGTACTAAACCTTTTCTAAGGACATCTCCAATTTGGTCAATGTAAGTCCTTCTAAGTGTTCCTCTGCCAGCTCTACCATCAACTCGAAAAAAATACCAATATATTAAGTTTGTTCACCTGCAGAGCTATCATGTGCAATGTGATAAAATTATCGATCGATTCAAGAAATTTTCTCGAAATGGATAAGTTTGTTTTTATATTATTTGGGTTCACATATTAGCACCAATTGACAAAACGACATAATTATATCGTCAGAATCGATAAAATGACCGTGACAAAATTTTATCGCGTTGCGCATGCTAGCCCTACTGGAGATGCGTGACTCATCTTGCATCTGATGGTATAAGAAGACCAGGTATGCTCAATTCTATGACAAGTCGCCATTGCTATCCCTTTGATGACGTAAGTGTTACACTGTGTTACCACTAAATTGGTATCTCGCAACATTCCAAGGGCGTAAATTTTATTATTGAAAATTAAGCGAATTACTGGTGCTAATTCCTGTAAATACTGGCCCCGATTCCTGCAGACACCGCCTAATTTTATTTTAGGTTATATCCGTCATTTTCGTATCCGTCGAAAAGGAAAGGGACGGATGATTCACAGCTCTTAATTTTAGGAAGAATGAGTAAATTAATGTGTCGGGTTATTGACTGACGTAAAATTTTTAGACGGTTGGTTTAGATTTGTGCTTAAAATTGACGTGTGTTCCATAAATTTTATGCTTGTCGATTACCCGTCCCTTTCCTTTTCGGCGGATAAGAAAAGGACAGATATAACTTAAAATGAAATTAGATGGTATTTACAGGAATTAGCACCATTATCTAATTTTATTTTAAGTTATATCTGTCATTTTCTTATCCGCCGAAAAGGAAAGGGACGGGTAATCGACAAGCATAAAATTTATGGAACACACGTCAATTTTAAGCACAAATCTAAACCAACCGTCTAAAAATTTTACATCCGTCAATAACCCGACACAGTTAAGTAGACAGCACGTCAAACGGATTGCATACCAGCGACGTACCTTTTGATTCGCCCGGGTTATTCATTCATTGACTCATTCTTCCTAAAATTAAGAGCTGTGAATCATCCGTCCCTTTCCTTTTCGACGGATATGAAAATGACGGATATAACTTAAAATAAAATTAGGCGGTGTCTGCAGGAATCGGGGCCACTGTCTAATGTATTTAATTACTATTATTTGTCACATATATAAAAATCATTAAAACTAAGTAAATCTTTTTCTAAGAGTTCAAAATTTCCTTGAAAAGTAAACGTAAAAACTTTGGTTGTGGGTAATTTGTTTTTAAGGAATGGCAACACAGGGTGGGATGACATCAGCTGGGCTAACCTTGAAATGTTGTCACTTTTGAGCATACCTGGGACCATAAATGGCCACATCAAAGCAATTCATCTAAGAAAGCAATAATTCAATTTGACATTTGCGCATATAAAAGTAAGTGCGCAATGCAAACTAACGTTAAACTCCGATACAGGTGATCCCTAGTGCAGGGCTTGCTGTTAACTGTTTAAATTATACCTTGTTTGAGCAATAAAGAAATTTATTATTATTACATACATACATACATAAACTCACGCCCGTAATCCCTAATGGGGTGGGCAGAGCCACAAGTAATCAAAGACAACTTGCAGCCACTGTTGCTGCTTCTCTTCCCGGGCATGTCGTAAAAACCGACAGAGGGATTGTGTCCTCTAACATGGTGGACTAATGTTATGGGCGATAGGCTGATCCCTTAGCCCCCACCATAAGGTTCATCATATCCATCTTTGGACTTCGTATCAACAGTGGCTGCAAGTTGTCTTTGATTTATTATTATTATTATTCATAATATTGTTTTCTTAGATGAATTGCTTGGATGTGGGCATTCGGGCCGTGTGGTTGTGGCGGCGCCGACCTGGTGGTGCGTGACGAGCCTGAGGTCGAGCGCGTGCGCGGGGTGCGCGGCGGCCAGGCGCTTGCGGCGCGCGTCGTGCGGCGAGTCCCTTGCGCCCGCCTCCTCCCAGCGCGCGGCGCCGCCGCGGCCCTCCAGCGGGGACGCGGGCCGCGAGCCCGGGCCCGCCACCAGCCCGCTGCGGCCACAGACACACATTAATGACTCTGAGAAACTCTCATCGGGGTACGTGAGGGGCGACAGAGAAACGGAAAGCGAATGTGGTGGCATCTAGCGGCGACCTTGGCCGAGAAAGCCATTGGGTCCTGTACTAGGTTCAAGAAAAATTACGAAATTCTGATTACTAAATAAAGACAGGTCTTTACGAAAACTTTAATTTTTCTTATTTATGAATTGTATTCAAGAAAAACGTAATTATAAGTCCGACATTTATCACGTTTTTCTATGACGTCACAGTGTGCTTTTTCATACAAATACATACATACATACATACATAAACTCACGCCTATTTACCACCGGGGTAAGCAGGTTGCTTTTTCATACAAATTCCATAGTAATTCCGTGTTTTGACGGTTAGTAAAAAGTAACCGATTTGACTAGTTGGAAACTAGCCTATTGTCGTTTAAATAGTCTGATCGTGAATGCTGTACGCCTAAGGCAACACAGAGGTGGAGAGAAAGCGACTTCATTTGACTTGGTGGAATAACGTAAGGAAACCCACATTCCCGGGAAATGCGTTTCGTGATATGTGACCGACGTCGACAAAAACGTGCGAGAAAAATGTGAAAAAAGAAGAAAATGTTATAATATATAACGAAAAAGTAAAACGAACTAACGAGAAAGCTCGGTGAAGTGTGAGTACTCTGTTTTGGGTTACTATGGTTACCATTTAGGTTGTCACGCCATCTTTTACGCGGTCTGCCTCGTTTTCTTTACGAGATTTTGTTTACATTAAATATAACATAAACAGCTTATATAGGTCTACCCTCAATCAACCGGAGGGAGTATGGAGCATACTCCACCACGCTGCTCCACTGCGGGTTGGTGGAGCAGTTTTACGACTAATAGCCGGGACCAACGGCTTAACGTGCCCTTCAGAACACGGAATCATCTTACATTTTGGGACAACCAGGTGATTCCAGCCTGAAAATTCTTTACCAAGCAAAGGACAGTCTCAGAAAATGTCCCCATCGGGCATCGAACCCGGACCTCCAAATCGTGAGCCTGACGCTCCAACCACTAGACCACGGCTGTATTACTTTATAGTAACTTTTTTTTGCATTTAAAAAGAATCAACTTACTCGATGAATGTGCCGTTTTCCTCCGTCTTCATGACGTCATTGAGTACTTCTGTCAAATTGAGCAGTATGGCGGCGAAACGCTGCAACACTACCGGGTTCTGAGTCGTTAGTAGCCCAGCTAGACCTAGCCCTGGAAAATATTTTTTTTTATTAAAACCTAGTAGTGTAAAAGACCAAACTTTCGGATGTACATAATAGGGTAGTTTCCAACTAGTCAAATCAGTTACTTTTTACTAAACGTCAGAACACGAAATTACTATGGAATTTGTATGAAAAAGCACACTGTGACGTCATAGAAAAACGAGAAAATGTCGCACTTATTATTACATTTTTCTTTGTCAAAATTCATAAATAAGTTAAATAGAAAAAGAGAATGATTTCTGTCACTTCTACTATTAGACTCGCATACACTAAACTCGTATACTCACACATTTATATTGCTACTTAACACACACCCTTCGCTCTAATACTTAGATGTAAGTTTAATTTTAAGTTTTTTTTTGGCAAACTATGCGCCAACATCACAAGTACCCATTTTTTTACGGTTTCCCAAGATACAGGCTCCGCCTAGTTTTGGAACCTCTGTTCATTTGGATATATTTTAATATAAGTACTCATCCTATTTTATGTGCCTCATTTGTATTGTTTTCTGGTAATAAAAACATTTTTCATTTTGATTTTTTTTACATCTGTCTTTGTTGCGTAATTAGAATTTCGTAATTTATCTTTGACATAGGAAACTACCCAATTCGGATGTAGTACTCACCAACAACCTTCCACCTCTCAACCTGGGTAACCAGATTCATCTTTTCAGTCCACACGTGGAGCACCCTATTTAAAACCTTCGCCGGGTCCGAGTCATACTCCGCAATGCCATTGGCCGCCTCTTGTACGGCTTTGTAGAACAGGTCCGATGATAGCAAGATCACGCGAGAGAGTAGGCAGAGTTGTACAGACAAGACCATTGGGAGGTCATCACCGTCCAGTAGGCAGCTGAAAGGAAGATAATCAGGTAACTAAGACATTACAATACTATGCGAGCGTTCTGGTTTTGGGGTTAATTTTGTCTCCAAAGGACACCGCTCATGAAGTATGGGGAAAAACCCAGGCCCGGCGCAAACGAAATGTAACTCAAATATTAGGTAATAATGAGTATGAGTACTGCATAAGCGGCATGAATCCAAAAAAAAAATCATAAATATTTATTTTTCAAAAATTGGCTTACAAAGTTAGCGCTTTTTGAACGTCAAAAAATGTAATTACATATTATGTAACTAGCTGTAAAACTACTACCACATCGGAATCTGTAACGCTGAGGGAAAGACGTGGCCAGAAAACCTCCCAGCACAGGGCCCTAGTCCTACTGTTTCATGTTTCCTTTTCTTTTTTTTAAATCCAGTTTGTATTACATAATTTATAGACTTAAATACAATGGTATTCCAATTACAGTCGGCGGTTATGTGACTTCCGTGGCTAAATGTGTCAAATTGCTATTTTTATTTTTGCAGGTAACTTAATATTAATTATTAAGGTTAAACTCTAAGAAGCATTTTTAACGTCATTGTGATAACGACGGTGACTTTATGGTAAGAATGGGGATTCGCATGGAAAGGTTGCTAGTTCAAATCACGATACCAACTTATGAACATTGTCTTTTGGGCTAGTTGTGTTTTATAAAGCTGAGTCTTGGTGCCACAAATCGTCCATGATCGACATCACTCTTCTTTTTCTATCGTGTGGGTTGTGAGGTGGATTACCAACCCCATCTACCCTGGTGTCCGGGTTATTACTGAGCCGCCATAGGCCCCTGACATGACTCATGTAACGACTACGTACTTACATCAGTAAGTAATAACCGGGACCAACGGCTTAACGTGCCTTTCGAAGCACGGATCATCTTACTTTTGGCCAATCGGCATGTAATGTTCTAACCTAACTAGGAGTCACAAAGTGATTTTTGTGATTTTTCCACACCAGGATTCGAACCCAGGACCTCCGGAACGTGAGCACAACGCTCAACCACTGGACCACGGAGGCCGTTATCGACATCACTGAGGGTGGTATTCTACCAACGCGAACAGTACAGGTGAAGAACGAGGATGATCCTAGAGAAAGAGGGAGAAAGCAACAAAGCGACTTCACTCTGGCACGCTGTGATTGGTCGATTTCGCTCGTCTCTTACTCGTCTCCTCTCCTCCTCTTTGGTGGAAGGAAACCCATCCCGGCTGACCCCAGTGGCTGACCCCAAACTTATTGAGTTCCGATCAGAAAGCCTATAGTTGTACAGGACTATCCACCTACCGCAGCCGTAATCTAAATCCAAAATATGGCAAATCCTACGGGCTATTAGAAGTACCGATAATTCCTGCCCATACACTTTTTCCTTGCTTCAGTCTGTTAAAAATAAAATGCAAACTTACTGTATAACCCTGATCAATATCGGCCAGATGACCTTCACTCCCAGAAAAGCGTTCCTCTCGGGGAAACTGACGCTGACGCAGATCTCCGCCATCTTCAGCACTGTGATGATGCCTTCAGTCCTCATGTCACTCAACATGTCCTCTAACAAGGTCATGCATTTACCCCCAGGACCTGATAGGAACTCTTCTGGGCATAGTAAGGTGTATGCTTGCATTATGTACACTACTATTCGGAGGTGCTCGGATGATTGTTCTGGAACAAACATAACATAAAACTCACAACTATATTCCAATGGGGTGAAATAAAATAGAAAGAATTTTTTTTCTACCCTTAAGTATTTACGTATACATCTTTGCGATAATCTTTGATTTGTTTATGTACACTCTAATTCTATTAAAGTAATTTGGTATTATATTATAATGTATGTACACCATTAACACATATTTATGGAACTCGATGTTCGTGTCTCACCCAACAGGGTCCACATAATAGCGTCGTGGTTCACGCCGCGACTTGTGCCGAATGAGGCCCTTTTATCTCAGGACGTCCACCACCACCTTATGATCATTTCGAAAAACATCCATCTTGCTTTTTTGTTGTGTGTTGTTGGTGGCCTTTTTTGTGTGGCGCCCTTTTATAATAAACTATTTCAATTTCTATATTTGTTTATTATAAAAGGACGCCACACACAAAAACAAGACAATAACATCACTTAAAGATACAGAGCAATTACAAAAAAACATAGAGGATGTTCACTAGAATGATCATAAGGTGGTGGTGGACGTCCTGAGATAAAAGGAGTGAGACACTCAGCACAAGTCGCGGCGTGAATCACGACGCTGGTATTATGTGGACCCTGCTGGGTGAGGCACGAACGTCGTGTTTCATAAATATGTGTTAATGGTGTACTCGTACATAGATTATATATATATTACCAAATTACTTAAATAAAATTTAGGTCCACATACACAAATATTATCACAAAAATGGTGATAATTCCTGTAAATACCATCTAATTTTATTTTAAGTTATATCTGTCATTTTCTTATCCGCCGAAAAGGAAAGGGACGGGTAATCGACAAGCATAACATTTATGAAACACACGTCAATTTTAAGCACTAATCTAAAACAACCGTCTAAAAATTTTACATTCGCCAATAACCCGACAGAATTAAGTTGACAGCACACGTCAAACGGTTTGCATACCAGCGAGATACCTTTTTGATTCGCCCGGGTTATTCATTCATTTTGTCATTCTTCCTAAAATAAAGAGCTGTCAGTCATCTGTCCCTTTCATTTTCAGCGGATAAGAAAATGACAGGTATAACTTAAAATAAAATTAGGAGGTGTCTGCAGGAATCGGGGCCAATGTATACATAAATGCTAAATGTTAGTATTATAATAGTAATTAATATAGGTATGAACAGTAAGTACATATAGTAATATATCCAGAGGTACAACTCACTGACCTTTCTGGAACAAATGCTTGATATTTCGTTTTTAATTACCAACGCATTTGTTTGAAAGAGAAGTAGATGGTATGAAACACACATCGTCAATTTTATAAGGAAAACAACGTAAGAGTGTTTTTGAAAAATGACATTCGGATGTGATTTTTGTCAACAAAAACTCGCAAGAGACAAGCTACTTTCAGAATTCAAACATTTTACACCTTAACTTACCTAAAATAGGATACAAATTATCAGCCAACTGCAGCATGGCGGGATCACAGGTGTGAGAAGTTTCTAGAATGGCCAGCCAGAGTTCCAGCGCGTCTTCTAGAAGGTACACGTGGGCAGGTTCTGATAGCTTGGTGGCTTCGTTGACCACGCCCAGAATCCAGGGGCGGACGTTCGGCGCGCATTCGCCTAAGGCCTAATTGGAAGAGAGAAAATTATGTTTTATGTTTAATACCAACATATCAACCTTAGCTTGCTGCTTGTTGGGTTGCTAAAGGTGGTCAATGACCTTGGACGTTGAATTAAGCGGTTATAAGAACCCAATCCATCCTGCCCGACGCGTCATGGTCGGCTCGGTGATCGGTATCCTGTAGTCTAATAGCATATTGGCTACTTGACAGTTTTCGGATAAGTATTTAAAAAAATACAGAGTTTTAAAATATTTTATTTTTTCGAAAAAGCTTTATATACTAGAAAAAAATATATATTTTTCTTCATTAATTTCAAGTTTCGTTCGAAAACGGTTGGTCACGTGACATTTTGCCCAGTGACGTAACATTTCAATAGGCAAAGAAACTGTCAAACAGTATAACTTCAAACCTGACAGATAGTTTCCGTTTATTTTGTGAAATGTGACGTCACACGAAGCTCAATCATGGCCGCCCGTGTTTCGTGTCTTGTAATACACATATAAAAAATCGCATTCTTATTTTGTAAAAATAAAATATTTAAAAATGATCTTAATAAAAAAAACTATTGGATAATTATCATTAAAAAATATGCTACCATATCAGACATATTTCATATTTTATTGTTACAAATGTTAAGTAGCCAATTGGTGGGAATGGCCATAGTAACCACCATCTCGAGCAAATCGTACGATTGTCTAAACTAATGACAAATATGATATATAGCATGATCCAATACCACTAATTTATATCTATATTTAATGTTTTTATTTATTTTGACCATCACGCAGTTCGCTCAAATTTTGCAACACCCTACCAGGGTCATGTACTTACCTTATTAATCATAAATCATTATAAAATCCTGTATAATTATGTACATGAAGCAATAGATAAACTATAATAGCGCAACTTTCCCGAAGGCCGGTCATAGGATGGGTGACCACAAAAAAAAAATGTTTTCATCTCGAGCTCCTCCGTGCTTCGGAAGGTACGTTAAGCCGTTGGTCCCGGCTGCATTAGCAGTCGTTAATAACCATCAATCCGCACTGGGCCCGCGTGATGGTTTAAGGCCCGATCTCCCTATCCATCCATAGGGAAGGCCCGTGCCCCAGCAGTGGGGACGTTAATGGGTTGATGATGAATAGCGTAACTTTCCGTGACCTTGACGCGTCGAGCTGGATGGATTGAGTTGTCTAATATCCACTATACCTTGACAAGATGCACAACAGCGGAAAGAACGGCCGCTCGCAGCATGTTGTGTGTCGCGGCGTGATGCCACAACTGGGGTAGGTAGGCGAACAGCGCGCCCGGCCCGCCCGAGCGAGCCACGCTGCCTCCGCAGCGCTCCATGACGTACGAGATCACGTGGAGCACGTGCATCTTCGTGTCACACTCTTCTGATTCCACCTGGAAAAGGATATACCAGTGAGAGAAGGCTAATAATGTGTGATCATCACATATGCTACGCATACAACTGCTCAGACCTCTCTTCCCTAATAGTGCTGCGAAGGAAAGAGTAAGACAAAGTGTTATTAATGTATCTTAATTGCAATTTTCACTGACAACAGGCTCAGTTAACCACCTATTACACCGACGTTGGTCTAACATAAAGCCCGTTTATATGGTGGGTACTTAGTTCATTTTACGATAGTTGTACCTTTGACTACCCTATTGGGATATACTAGTGATCTTATGTTATGTTATAGAGGACGATATGGATAACCATCTATCACGTTGGTCTAACAGAACGTTCGGTGAAGTGTGGGTACATAGTTCATTTTACGATGGTCGTACTTAAAGTTATGTAAACTTCAATTCAATATTCTTTATTTGCATACTATGATGGTGTACAAGTTGGTAAGTTACATATGAGTTTCACATCACAGACCCTTTCGGGCACAACAAAATAGAAGTTTAAAAGAGAGAAGGAAGCTTTTCAAATACTAACATCAGTATCATTAAGGTATTCACTAGTGCTGTAGTAACATTTATCAATTAGAAGTTCTTTTATTTTTTTTAATAGAGATTTTGTCGCTTTTTTCTTCTTTTAATATGTTAGGCAGTTTATTATAAATTTTGATGGACATCACATATGGGCTAGAAGAATGTAGGACCAGTCTAGATATAGGTAAATTTAATATTTTTTTACATGACGCAGTGTATTTTACAGGGAGAACTTACCAGGAGATCATAAAGAGCGGCGAGCGCATGCGGCGCGTACGGCGCGAACTGCTCGACATCGAAGTTGAAGTCGTCTATGGTACTGCGCAGCGCCTCTGCAGCCGCTAGCTTCACGGCCGCGTCCTCGCTCGCGCACGCCAGCGGCTCGAGCAGAGCCTCATACATCGCCGGCCGGAGGGACTGCGATGCGCGGACGCCGCACCATTGGCCTGGTACAAATGGCGAGTAGGTATTGAGATAATACTTTATTGCACTTAACAACTTGTTACATCACAAACAAGAAATGGACGTTTACAAGGGTGGACTTATCTCTAAGAGAGA
Source organism: Pectinophora gossypiella (assembly GCF_024362695.1). Lineage (NCBI taxonomy): Eukaryota > Metazoa > Arthropoda > Insecta > Lepidoptera > Gelechiidae > Pectinophora > Pectinophora gossypiella. The sequence continues at coordinate 2,527,833 of NC_065414.1, read as the reverse complement.
TCTCTTCCAGCCAACCCAGAGGTATCAGAATAACTGCGGAAGAATAAAAAGAGGTGCAATATATTAAATACATTATAATAATTATATCTACATATAAAACCGTTTAAAAAAATATATACACAAACATATGCCTAAGCCAAGCCTGAGATTGGTAGGAGAGGTTCATATTTGTAAGCATAGGACATTGCAGGCTGATCACCCGATTGTCCGAAAGTAAGATGATAATTGAAGGCAAAAGGGAAACCACTGCCCTAACTTTCCTTAAAAAAGTAGCAAGTTGAATGCTACACCGACAAGAGCGTGGCTCTTAAATCAGTGATGATTCAAATGAGACACTTTTTTACGAAACTTCAAATTAAGCGGTCAAACATCGTGCTTATTGCTACTTAATTCATAATTAAATTTCGAAAATAAGCCAAAAAAATGAGATTGATTTTTGATCTCCTTACACTGGCTCCTATTTCTAGATTAGCATTTTATAATTTATCTTTAGCATTTAGGGTAGAAGACGAAGACCTAGGCGTACGGTCACGAGTACTAATATGTATATACTTTGAAACCATGTCACATTAACTTTTTTGACAAATTAAACCGTAAGTCTCATTAAACGTCAAATATGATAGTGCGACAGGGTTCTAAAGTGGGTACATTATATTGCTCATGACTGTACATACCACGATCAGATCTAGGATGTTTTAAAGAAAGGTCAGGTAAGAGTACTCTAAACCAGCGAGCATGCATGAAGTCTTTGACGAGAGTGGAAGAACCGAAATTGGTGTATCAGGATCGTAGTAAGTGGAATTCCGTGATATCTGTCTACCCCAACGGGAAATAGGCGTGATCTTACGTATGTTTGTATCTTTGACCACCGTATACTCACCAACCAATTGGCAAACTCGCCTCCTTATAATTCTGTAATTGTTATCTTTGATTTTTAGCTCCTGGCTTAACACATTTGTAAACCATTCGTCGAAATCCACCTGCAAGAGAACAAAATTCTATTTACGCATTTTAAAGGTAATGGTCACTTTCAAAGGCGTGCAACAAAGACTTCGCCCACCTAGACTACCTCAAAGACCACTGCGTCAAGATGTACAATATAAACCTCAAGAAGACAAACAAATCAATCTTCCTTGGACGGAAGAATATCGGTAAGGACCTTTCCGTGCTTCGGAAGCAGTGAACGGAAATGCACGAGATTTTCCTTGCAGCTTTCTTTTCCTCGAGTATACAGGTTGTGAGAAGCTGCAGTAGTTTGAGACGTTCGTTATATATAAGATATTTTTTACCGAATCCGTGATAGCCCTGGGGGGTTAAAATGGCCACTTCGAAGCAATTCATCTAAGCAATTTGACATTTGCGCATATAAAAGTAAGTGCGCAATGCAAACAAATGTCAAATAGCAATATTGCTTTCTTAGATGAATTGCTTCGATGTGGCCATTTTAACCCCCCCTGTTCGGAGAACGCGTCTTACATCATAGTTGCAAGAGTTCTAATTCCGGCACAGCCTCTAAACCATTGAATTCGACTTTATCAGTGTTACTACAAAACAAAGACTAAAACATAAACTATGTTTAAAATATAATCCGTATACGAAAGACGTCCCGAAGGCGGCGGCGCTACTGTCGCAGATTCTGCATAGAATTATTATGACTTGTCAAGTTAGTTTCATTAAAATCCGCATACTTCTTTCGGGGCGCGAAATACTATTTCAAACCTAGTTTATTTTTAGTTTGTGTTTTGTAGTAACACTGTATGAGTTTGAATTCATGTTTGGATCATAGATAATTCATATCACGTGGTTTCCAGAATTCGTCCCCGGTGAATGGCAATAGGCTCGCCCCCTATTACATGGGATTTAAACATACTGGCGACGAGTGGGTGTATATACTAACTAGAAAGGGTCTTCGGAGATGCAGGCACTATATGGGTGCGTGATGCTAGGTTATGTTATACTAGCTTTTGCCCGCGACTTCGTCCGCGTGGTGTGTTATAAAAGTGAGATCTTTGTGTGTGTGGGAGTGCATATCAAATTTCAAGCATCTAACTTATGCAGTTTAGATTTTTTCATACAAATGTTTTTTCGCGGTAACTCCCGTTCCCGTGGGAATTTTGCAATATCCTGTTGCAACTAAGCTTTAAGTTAACTAAGGTACCTGCATGCCGAATTTCAAGCGTCTAACTTAAGCGGTTTAGATTTTTCATACAAAAGGATTTTCCCGCTAATTCCCGTTCCCGTGGGAATTCCGGGAATTCCTTTCTTAGTGCACCTCTACGGTATCTATACTACGTTCCTTCCAAATTTCAGGTGCCTACGTTTAGCCGTTTAGGCTGTGCATTGATATGTCAGTCAGTCAGTTTCTCCTTTTATATATTTAGATGAGAACTCGACTTTTTCTCTACATTTTTTTCTCACTTACGTCATCATAAAGGTCAAAAGCGGCGAGTCCAACAGCGTTGTAGATGGCGTCCTTCCGCAGTATAGCTGGTAGATCCTCCGGGTCTATCTTCTGTTGCTGCACCGAAGCCAATAACCTCACCAGCTCCGGTGCGAGGATGTTGCGGAATTGGAAGAGTTCCATGAATACCGCCTCCGTGCACGGCTGGGGAATTTGAGAGAATCGAATAAGTATCACAAACAGGGAAAAAATCGAAAGATTCTGGCTGAGAGCCCTAGTCAAATGAGGTTTTACATAACGTCAAAACAGAAATTTTCTATGGAGTTTGTATATAAATACTGGCATGTGACGTCATCAATAAAAGCGGTCAAACGTCGTCAAGTAATTTCACTATTCTTTTTCAATTGGAAAAATAATTAAAAAAAAGAAAAATATGATCGATTTTTGATCATTATTAAACTGGCTTCTATTTCTAAATTAACATTTTATCTTTGACCCGGTTAAATAACCTATTCGACCCCCAGACTCCTGTCGATGTGAGACACGTTTCCTCAAACCTTGATGTCAGGGTTACTATTGTTTCCAATAACACTATCGGGTTTTCATCCTACCTGTGCAATGTGCATATTGATCAGACGGCAGTTCATGTTCAGATTACATCTTCAGGTTACATCTCTATGTCCTTTTCTATTACATGTCTTTGGAGAAAATTTGTCTTACCTGATGACTTTTTTAAAAGTCCAAATATCTCAAAAGCCGTGAAGCTATAACCAAAAACAATAGTCTAGTTTCCGACTAGTCAAATAAGTTACTTTTTACGAAACGACAAAACACGAAATTACTATGGAATTTGTATGAATAAACACAATGTGAGGCCATAAAAAAAGGTGATAAAATGTCGGATTTACTATTACTTTTTCTTGATTAAAATTCATAAATAAGTTAAATAGAAAAAAAGAATGTTTTTCGTTAGTTTTAGATTTGTCTTTATTTAGTCATCAGAATTTCATAACTTATCTTGAACCTAGTGCAGGACCCAATTTTCGTTATTCTAAAGTCATGATTTACAGGAAAGCTTGAGTAACTCAACTGTCTTATTATAAGACATACTTCATCTCAGACGTAACTGATCATGACAAGAACCGACTTACCCTCAAGCTATACTTCCAAGACTCTCCGGCCTCGTCGGTGGCGAAGCTCTCGGGTTCCGCGTCCCAGAGCGCCAGGTCGTCAGAAGACAGCAGGAAGTAGTGCGTCACCAGGTGTCTGCACATGTGGCACACTGTGTTCTGATCTAGGACGTCCATCTTCACCTGGTGGGCTTGGATCGTTACTGTGACAAATAAAGTGTGATTCAAATTCAAAAATATCTTTAGTCAGTAAGTAACATAGTTACACTTTGAATCGTCAATTTTTACATAACGAACGTCTCATACGCCTAAAACTACTACAGCTTCTCACAACCTATATAGCCGGGGAAAAAAGCTGCAAGAAAAACCTCGGCACAGGTCCTAGACGTTATTTTAAAAAAAATGTGATTGTGATGTGATTAGAGGTATGACACACAAATCTTGTGAAAAACACGTCTTCTACTTACAACCTCTTTGTTTTCTAAGGGCTTTGCCAAAAAAAGATTGTTTGCCACTTAGACACTGTTTAAGAATATAACAAATATAATGAACATTCAAATAATTCGATTGTAATTTACTTGGCTCTCATTCTTCACAGTGTTTAAATTCTAAACATTGTGTTGTGGTAGAGTGTATATTATCAGTGGATATAAGGGAAGTTAACACAGTTCTATACAAAATTAATTCAAAGCAAGAAATCCTGTCTTGACGCGTTGTTTTAGTAATGGAGCAATTTATATTTCGAGCAACCGGGTCTGCACGACAACCGTGCCGCGCGCGGCGCGAATTATATTGAGCGCTTCGACCATTAATTGATACGAATGCTATCTACGTCAAACGGCTATTGATCGAAGGCCTCGACGGAGGGCAACGCGTCAATAAAGGATATCTTGTTTTGAATTGATTTTGTATCATCATCATCAGCCCATTAACGTCCCCACTGCTGGGGCACGGGCCTTCTCTATGGATGGGTAGGGAGATCGGGCCTTAAACAATCACGCGGGCCCAGTGCGGATTGATGGTTATTAACGACTGCTGATGCAGCCGGGACCAACGGCTTAACGTGCCTTCCGAAGCACGGAGGAGCTCGAGATGAAAACATTTTTTTTTTGTGGTCACCCATCCAATGACCGGCCTTTGCAAAAGTTGCTTTACTTCAACAATCGCAGACCGAGCGCGTTAACCGCTGCGCCACCGAGCTCCTGATTTTGTATAGAACTGTGTTAATTTCCCTTAATAGTAACCGTGCAGAGCCTACTGGCATTTCAATCAAAAGAACTATGGATTAAAATTAGTACAGTCTATTTTATTTTTTACCAGAAACAACACTGTATAACTATTTAATTACTTTGCTCGTATACAAGACTAGACACTTGGGAAATAGCCAGAAATCTAACATTTAATACGTACATGGCTCCTTAACTTGATCAGGTCCTTTCGGCAATTTATACTCCATACATTGCAGTATGCCTTTGACAATATTCAAGCATTGTATGGTGAACCTTTCATATATTAGCTGCATGCCCTGTTCAGTGAAACAGTAGTAGAGGGCGAATTCTAAAGACGGTCGAATAAGAGGCACGTAGGAGAACGGATGGAAGCATAGGACGCCCAGGGCTACTTTGGTTAGGTGGATTATGAACTTCTCGCAAAGTTCTAGAGGATAGATGCCCCGGCCTTTGAGGAGTTTTCCTGAAAAGACATTTTGAGTTAGTAGGTTAGCCAAACCCTGACCAAGGCTGAGCCATGGTATCCCAGAAACGAAGTTGGAGTACACCCCGCATGGGCTTACATTTATGTTCCAAATTCATGTTCACAAATACCAAGTCTAAATAAGAATTTATGGTATTAAAGTATCTCTCTTTTATTAAATATAAAAAAACTACTTACTACATTCCAAACTAGTCTTAGCTCTGTCAAACACTACATTGAGAAAGGCAATGGCGTCCTGACTCTCATGTGCTTTCTTGAAACCAAATACGGTGAGTTTCCTGAGTATCCTCAGGCATAGCAGGGCCTTCTCCAGATGTTCAGTGATCAGCTCAGTGGCAGCACCTTCCTGTATGTGTCTGAGAAATATCTCCGTGTTCTCGTGCCAGAGATTTAGGACGAAACCGTATACTGTGTTTGTTAATTCCTGTAAAAAAAAAATATTGGTGTGAGTACCTGTAATAGCCGAAACAAAACTTGGACCTGAAGGTTACATAACTATTAGATTCTATCTCCCATCATAGAGATATATAAATCCGACGTCTATGTAGAGTTTAGCCATACGTTTATCTACACTGAGACTATTGGTAGAAAGCCCGCAGTATTTAACGCGCTACGCAAGATAGCAGAACCTGTGCAGACCCTGCTGGATAAATCCACCATATTAAACATACCTGGAAAGTCCTCCTGTCACCTGTGAGCCGTTTGGAAGCAAGAGCCTTGACAACATGGTGGAAGATCAGCAGTGATCGGTGTTGCACGAGCGGCTGCGGCGCCTTCAGTGCTCCAACTAGTTCCGGGACCAAGTTGGACCAACTGGCCGGACAGTCAAACCTAGATAAAAGAATTTTAATACAGAAGTGACAGCCACAGGCATAACTATCTATACAATGGTGCCAATTCAATAGGTGCCAATTAATGAGTCATGTTAAGGTTAAGGTCAAATCAGTGTTAAGACACCTGAACTACAGTCTTCAATCTACATGCACACCCTGGACATCCCGTGTACAAAAATCTCATTCTTACATTGTGCAGCAGAATATGTAAGTGGGAGGGACACATTCTCTCCCCCTTACTGCTTAATGGGTTACTACCATTTAAACATACATAAACTCACGCCTATTTCCACTGCGGTAAGCAGAGACTATGGAATTCCATTTGCTTCGATCCTGCCACACTTCTCTTGCTTCCTCCACAGTCATCAATCGTTTCACACACGCACGCCGTTTCAGAGTAGATCATACTAAACCTTTTCCAAGGACGTCTCCAATTTGGTCAATGTACATCCGTCTATCACCCCGAGAACAAATGGTCAAGGAACTCAATAGAAGGATTACGAATAGCTGGTCACTCTACTGGTCACTCAAAGAAATGAAGAAAAGCCCTTGCTATCCAATGTCACAAAAAGAAAAGTCTTCAACATGCGCATACTCCCAGTACTCACATACGATTGTCAAACATGAGCACTGACCAAAAAAGAAAGCAGTAAACTTAAAGTCTGTCAGAATAGGATGGAAAGGAGTATGCTGAGAGAACCGGAACCAGAGATAATTAAGTAATAAAGTAAAACTATGTAATAATGTCGGTGTATAAAGGCTATTTTTATTTTATTTTACATCCTTCTAGGTTTTCCTCTGCCAGACCAAGCACCTACCTTTGCTTTATATACCGCTTTCGTAATCATATTATACTTCATCTGCTCTACGTGACCAAACCAACTTAACATTCCCTTCTCAATATTAGTCACAATATTGTATTTTACATCACATCTCTCTTTTATCACACTGTTTCTGACTCTATCACATAACAACCATTTAAAACTAAATTAAAACCAAGAGGTAGTCAATAAATAAATAAGGTGAGGTCACACCTAATACAAATTGGGGCAGAGAGTTGCCTTTCTATATGTAGTAATATTCTATGCTACAGGTCAGGTAAGCAGACCCTGTGAAAACTAAAAAATGCTAAGGAAATGGTAACCTTACCTTGCAATTTTGGAAATAAGCACCGCTTGCTGTGTAGCAATTTGAGCGACTGGCTCACTGAGTATGTTGGATGTGAGCAAGCCCTGTCTCAGCTTCTGTTTCTCATCGTCAGTGATGGCATTTGGTGCGTTCTTCCTCCAGTAACGGTCTACACCGTTCTTGAAACACATTACTGCTAGCCATCTCACTTTGATGTCAATTTGGTGATTGGAGAGAACATTCTGCGGATGATTAAAATGGATTATAGTTTTTATAATCACAAGATAGATATCTTGTAATAGGTATCTAAATATTATCTGAAGAAAAGTTTAAGTTTTGTAACCTTAGTAGCTTTTATATAATAGGACATGTTATATTGCTACTATTATGTATTCTTCAAGTTTACTTTATTTATCATAATAGGCAAACAAAAAATACACTTTATAGATTAAATATCAAAGTAAAACAAAGTATAGGTATTAATAATAATGTGTTACCAAGAGAACAGAGTAGAAGCCTGGCTCTATTTCCCATTCCTGCAGCTTCTTTTCAGCTGGCTTCAGAACCTCAGGGTCCTGGCTGGTAGCCCGGTTTAACGTGTCCAAAACCAGGGCATAAATATTGGGATCCATTTTTTTTATCTGACGATATAAGTTTTATTTACTATTCATTAGCCTAAACCACTTACAGCAAAGCTAGCCTATGGTATAACATGTAAAGCGATAATGATTTAAATCTGTAAAGCAACAATAAATACCATTTTTTAAGTTTTCATGGACTGATTACATTAGCAAGAAAAATCTAAAATACCGGTCGAGAATTTTGATCTCAAAGGCACAGGTTTTATACCAACACATGGTATTATTCAAGACGAAGCTAATTTACACAATACTTTAGCAATACACAAAATTTTGTACTTACTTTTCACCAAAAGACAGGAGACATAACCTAGCACTTTTTGCGTATGATCATCATCGACATACAGAAATTACACAACAAATATTGTCCCAAACAAATTACTGGCTGAATCTTTAAAATTATTAAAGTATGTGAAATGTAACTCAAATCATCTTGAAACAAAAACAATCCGAAATTATTGATGGAAACAACCACAAAAATTGCGATAACTGCAAAATCGAAAATCGAACGAGAACGACAAAGTTGAGTTTGCATAGGATACCGGCTAAACACAGACTTATAACACAACAGCTGTGTCAGAGCATTTTGAAAATTTAAATATTAACGATGACGGTGGTATGGTATTGAATTTTTAAGAGGAGCGCTAGAATTGTACGTATAAAACAGACAAAAAAAAACATTGCTTGGCATGTCAATCACTGTGGTACCATGTGTTTATAAATCGCAAAGCTACTGCGTTACCATGAGTTAAGTTAGTCTGAAATTCAAATTCGACTAAAATATTAAGGTAATCTTTGTCTGCATGGGTTGTCATACTTGTTAAAGAAAATAGAAAACAATACAAATTCTGCTATGATCGCAATCGGATGTAAAAGATCCGATTCTTTCATTAGAATATAATATTGATTAAAAATTCATGTAAAAAATATTACAAGAATTGAATAGGTAAGTCATGAAATTATTTATAAGTGCCTAACATGAAGTAGATACCTACTTTCTCTGCAGATTAACTATGATCAAAGACAGACAATCCCAATTATTTTATGGATATTTGGAAGTTCTCATGTACAATTATTAGACTTCGAAAAGTAATCAGTGAAATAATTCCTTATCATGAAACTTATCGTGGGTATTGTCATTATCTCTTGTATGTAATCAATAACTCACAGTTGATAATTTTAGATTTTTGGTAGTCCATATACTTTGGTGGTACTTAAAATTATTTTCAATGTAGGTTAAATAACACATTTGTAAATAATATAAAATGTCTTGGGAGAGTTGTATTATATTGTTAAACAGTGACTCTACAGGAAGCTTTTATTGTGGTGACATCGTAACTGGATCTGTTGTTATAGAATTTAAAAAGAAACAAAAAGTTGAACGTACGTAACTTAAATTATTTTATTATTTATTTACAAAAAATATTGACTTGAGAGTATTGAATTAGCATTTTAATGATTGTTTTCTTTTTCAGATATAACTTTTACCGTTTATGGAACTAGTAAAGCACAATGGAGTAGATCGATGCCTGTAATGCCGTACTTAAAAATGTATTCGGAAAAGAACACCATTTTAGAATATGAACTTGACGTTTTTTCAGAATTGGACGGTAAGATATTCTGTGGTGCTGACACCAAATGTAATAAATTAATAATAAGCACCTAAGGACCTACTCGTTATATGACCTATGTCAGAATGATCAATATCCTATTATCATCACGTTTTAGACTCTAGGCAGAACAAACAGCAGGTTTCCTGTGGGATATGAGGGTTAAAAATATTGCTATCTAAGATGAATTGCTTCGATGAGGCCTTTTTAACCTCCCAGCTGTAACTATTGACATTTTATCATGAGCCTACGAAACGTGATGAGCCGTATCTTTAAAAAGGCCCACCCCGGACACTTCATACAAGAAAATCTCGTTTTGCACAGTCACTAAACATTGATGTTATCGTAAACGCGCATCTGTGTGTGTGACATCTGACGCCCATACGATTGAAGACTTAAGTAAGACCAAGCTTGGTGAGGTAAACCTAGCTCAGCCGCTGGTGGCGAGCGAAGAGTTGGCGTTTTATACGTAGTGTTATTTCTTATTCTAAGGTAACAATCCAGCCAGCGGTGTTAGTAAAAATTAATAACATTATTGATAAGTATTTTGGTTTCAGGAAAAACGATTAGCCCTGGTATTCAAACATTTCATTTTCATTTCGTTATACCGGATGACGCCCCATCAACTTTTAAAAGCTCTATTGCGGAAGTAAAATATTTTATTAAAGTCGAAGGCAAAGCTGATTGTAAGTTCAAAAAACTGAAGATTGTACCTTTTGTTGTCCAGGGGAATATAAATCTAAATCACTTAGAGGAATATTTGGTAAGGCTTTTCTTATTTCCATAATTGTTTTTAAAATAATCTACAATACAATGATTATCCTCTTTAAAATTCTCAATTTTCAGATACCCACGTTTCATGAAACTAAAAAAACATTGT